>NC_061137.1:1250000-1875000 GCF_905220365.1 Vanessa cardui
CATAAATACTTTTATACAGTGAAAACTTTTGTTCAGTAAACGCCTGTTTCATTTTTAGATATTTTATGTATTTCTTTGACCGTTCTATTTGTATAACGATCTCTTTTTAGTCGATGAAATTGGATTGTATAAGAAGTGAAAAGATAATTCTGTTTTGCAAAAATCGTGATTTTTTATAAATTAATCTCAAGCAAATATCAACTTTGAAAGTAAATAAATGTGTGTATTGCTACTTTATTTATACAACAACAACAACAGCCTGTAAATTCCCACTGCTGGGCTAAAGGCCTCCTCTCCCTTTGAGGAGAAGGTTTTTGGAACAAATTCCACCACGCTGTTCCAATGCGGGTTGGTGGAATACACATGTGGCAGAATTTCTATAAAATTTATCACATGCGGGTTTCCTTACGATGTTTTCCTCCACCGCTGAGTACGAGATGAATTATAAAGACAAATTAAGCACATGAATCAGCGGTGCTTGCCTGGGTTTGAACCCGCAATCATCGGTTAAGATGCACGCGTTCTAACCACTGGACCATCTCGACTCTACTTTACTTTATTTATATTTAAATTAATTTATACATCAATTTCATCTTCAAGTGCTTCGACTAAATGCTAATTGCTAATTAACTATGCTTATGCGTTAGGTAACCATAGTGCGTATTAGTATTATAAAACTAAACGGCCATCTTTTAATTTGTCTTTTATAAATGATCTATTCTGATGATCATCAATAAGGTAGGTATATATCAAGTATTCAATATCGATTCACTCGTGTTCATTAGCGAGTCATATCGGTCTCCGCGTAAGTGCGGTGGTTCGAGTTTTTTCATGCATTCTGCCTGTGACGGGTTCGTACTTGGACATAATGGGATGTCCGACCAGTTTTACTGGTCCGGTGAAATTTTTTAAGTTCGTTACTGATACACGATTTTTTTTTTTATTACGCGTTTTATAGCCTTGACTATCTATCGGTTGAAGAGCAACTTCAAAGCTCTTGGAATTTATTCTATTTTGGTACAGTGTTTATAAAATGTATAGTCTATGTTTATGTTGGTTTTGTAGTTTATTTGATTTCTGCTCTTGATATTATTGTTCAACAATAAATAAATATTGGACATCACATACATTACTCTGATCCCAATTTAATGTAGTATAAAAAAATCAGAAGTAACCACGGTACCTCAAACCAAAAACTGGAGTATACTACTCAACCTCGGAGGTCGCCAATGATTAACCTTTTGTTGTCGTCAGCGGTTTTAATGTATATATTGACATTTTATAATATCGGAGGTCGGTGACACTAACTATCCGACGGTCATTGTACATATATATTTTTTTGTATTTCAAATACGGAGTTTAATGGCAAATGTTCCACCTGATGGTAATATGGCACCAGCCATAGAGATCGCCTCTGTAAGAATTAGTAACCGTCCCTTAGAATAAAGATATTATGCCCCTTGTGCTTGTATTGACACTGGCTGACGCCCTTGAAACTAGTACACAACATTACTAGGTATGACTGTTTGGCATATATAGTAAATAGGTGGTACCTACACACAAGCAATATCACTAAGTAAATAGTACTAAGCCAATGGTAATCTTTTACCATCTCTTCAATACACATGATTTAAATTAACAGATCAGAATTTACTAACAATCTCTGTGGATTGTTTAAGACCATATTCATAATTTTAATTTAAGATTTACTTAAATTATTTTTGTTTATATGTTTGAAAATGAGTTAGTTAGTTAGTTAGTTGAGTCTATTCAACTGGTAACCATGAAATATTAGATGCACATTGTCATTGTTTGAAACGATATAACATCTGACCCATCTTTCACACGCGGGTGGAAACTATGACATTTATAATTCGAGCTAGGTCACTTGTAATGATCTTGGAAAATGTTTTGACAAATTTAGTGGCATTTGACTCGAAGAACGTAAACTAAGTAACAGATGTAACATTGTGATACAAAAGTATAAACCGTGAAATTCTCGTAAAAGACGCTTACCTTATTGTTAACCGCGTATCAGGGTTGCCAACACAAAAAATTGCTACAACGAAAAATTAAAAAAAAAAAACATTTAATTGACTTACTAAAGCTATCGTAAAATGTATATTGGTATTTCTTCTCCAGTGGAAGTGACCTTTATGGACATGAAACTTACTATATGTTTCCATGTAATGCTTTCAATTAAACTGGTGCTAAAATCACGCATATGTTTTATGTAGAGTGTCTACTCAATAGGTCATATAACAGTTCTATATATGTATGTATATTACAGGGGTTGTTATTGTATGTCGAACAAAAGTTTTTCTTTTAAATGTAAGATGAAATTGGGAAAGGATTACATAATAAAAAGAATCCCATTTGCTGTCGACAATCTCGTTCATCGTTAATTAGATAACATAGATAATGTGTTCACCGGTTTCCATGGGTACGTCACTCCATCTTTGTCCCAAGCTACTTGGGGTCAGCGCAACATGGCTGTTTCGTCCAATTTCGCTCATTCTCTTATTCACTCCTCCCATCTCTCTACGCTCACACTCAACACTCCTTAAGCAATATATCTCTTCTATCATCATACAAAAATACGAAGGCGTATCATTATTTTGAATACATTTTTCCATTCCATTTTATTTAAAAACATACATTTTAATTTATAGATAAATTGAAAGAGGTTTTAATATGTAAAAACTTTTTCTTCACTATTTATATTACTGGCAGGCACATGTAATACGTTGGAATGAAATCAAGTCTGATTAAAAAACTTGAAATGGACACCGCGTATCTATCGAGCCGTATCGTCTCATTGGATCAAATTATTTATTGAATCATAAATCGAACGAAAGTTTAAAACGTCGTCGTTTTATATTATTTAATAGTTATATACGCCTTTACAGATATGAATGTATAGTTATGTTTTATATTATAAATTACTATTGAATATTTAATAAATCTTTATATTTTAAAATTATAAATTTGAACTAAGTAAGTAACTTTGTCTATCTGTCTGTTGCTCTTTCACGACCAAACCGCTGAACCGAATTTGATGAAATTTGGTATGAAGCAAACTTGAACTCCAAGGAAGGATTTGGGCTACTTTTTTACATAACACATGACAACCAACACCCTAAAACGCGAGGAACGCCGCGGGCGACTACTAGTTTTAACAAATATATTTAAGTACCGAAACTTCTTTTATATATTCTTAGTACCTTATTGAGATTTTAATGTCTAGTAAAGAAATCTTGCTACTCTGATTGTGCTACATTCTCATTTTTGGATGTCTAGGACCTGTTTATGTTGGTGCGTCAACGAAAAATGTATTGATCTGTGATTTTTAAAAGACTGAAATGAAAACGTAGGAATTAATGAATAATTAATGTTCAATTACATGAGTGAGTTTATAATTCTCGAAATCAACTACAGGAGATAAAAAAATTGATTATGTTAGTATGAAAATTTGGAAATTTTATGTATTTTCAAATTACCATAGATCTATCTTGCGGATTAAATTTTTTTTTAAATAATTAATAATTTTCAAAATTAAAGGTGAGATGAACTAGTTGTTTACTCAGGTTCTACTCAGGGTATCTTCTTCCGAACCGGTGTTTATTCGTACTGTGACAATCAATAAGTTTGATGCTTATATATTTAATATGCGAGTAGCCGGAGAAAGACCACAGTGGCGTGCACTGGGAGAGGCCTATGTCCAACAGTGGACAAAAATAGGCTGTTGATGATGATGATGATGATGATGATATTTAATAAATTATAAATATTTAAGTCTAGACTTCCAGCAGCCCTAGACCACAGACGATCATACAGTATATAACCCTAGCATGTCATCAAGAACTCGTAAAATAGTGCTTCAATATATGAAATATGCAAATATTCTGTAGCTACGGTCTAATTCGCGTTGTAATACCGCCGCGCGGATATTGGCGCAATGCTGTTGTATTAATAGGGGATTTCGGATGTTAATTTTAGTACCGATATTATATTTCTATTGTTATAGTTTTACCTTTTTTTACGTGAAGAGGAAAGTATATGAAAGTATTACCCATCGATGGAGCAGTATGACATAGTTAACAATTATGTAGAGAAATGCAGTATTACATTAAAAATGAAACATTAATTGGTTAAGTTAATACAACCATGACATCATACATACGTCATTATTTTATGTAATAGTTGGGATAGGCATACCGCACCTAATAGTATGTAGCAACCTCCAGAGACGCCGTAAGAAACTTTAACCATTCTTTAAATCATACTAGGGACCCCGGCTTCGCACGATTGCATTGCTGATTCTAAACATACTGCAGAATGATTTACAATGTTCACTGTTTTTCATCGTCATTCTCTTATTATATTGTGCATGTAATATACATATAATACTTCCTCTTGAATCGATATAACTATTGAAAAAATCACTTCAAAATCCGTTGTGTAATTTTAAAGATCTACTATATATAGGCACAGACAGCGGTAAGCGATCTTGTTTTATGCTATGTAATGTCTAATGCGTAACCAAAGCTAGGAAACTAAGATGTTATGTCCCTCGTGGCTTTAGTTACACTGGTTCACTCACCCTTCGAACTGGAACACAACAATACCGTGTATCTATTCGTCGATAAAATACCTTATGAGTAATTGGTACGTAAACCAAGTAAATAAGAAACTTAAAAAATCAATAACGTAAAAGAGACAAATCATCCAGCATAGCCTCATTTGTTAATTTTATATTTGAACGTATTTTGACCAATGAGAGACCACTAATTGTAATTAATAATAATAATCAAACCAATAGGAATACAGATGACATTAGCTCGAGACAAAGGCGGCTGATAAATTAATAGTAGAGTTTAGCCTCATTGGATATTTTTTGACGAGTTCATAGACTTATATTTAAAAACCATAATATTCTATTTATTACCAGCTTTATATAAGGTAAATAACCTTACGGTGTTTTTTATTATTGAATAATATGAGATAGAAAATTAATATTTATTGATTGGTAGTTTTTGCGGATAAAAATCCTTTTTGTCGTGAAAATTGAGATCCGTGCAAAGCGTAAGTGGTTCATGTTGATGGCTCATGGCTCATGGCTCATTGCTCATGGCTCATATATTTTAATACAAAACAATGTAAAGTACACGTGCGTAACGAAATAGTTCGGTTGTGAGTGTCGGTTGGTGGCCTTATTCAGTTTTTTTTCTGTGCAATTGATTAATGCGTTGCGTTTAGTATCCGTTAACTTATAACAGTTTACGAAACAAAATCCAGAAAGTCTCTCCTAACTATTTTTTTATTATTATTCATCGACGCGAGATAGAACCTTATGGTATTAGTCATTTCGGCTAAATTACCTTGACACGCTTTCATACGCGAAAACTTGTGCGAGTTTATGGTATATGAAAACACATGTTAATAATTCAAATAAATAGTATGTTCGAGCTGAGATAGCAAAGTTTGAACGCGTGCACCTCAAACGATGGTTGCGGGTTCATACCCAGCGACATTGATTTTTCAAGAGCTTAATTTGTGTTTATAATTTTTCTCAAGTTCGGTGGTCAAGAAATACATCTACGTGGTGGAATATGTTCCAAACCTTCTCCTCGAAGGAAGAGGAGGCTTTAGCCCATCAGTGTGAAATTGACAATCTGTTGTTGTTGTTTGTTGTAAGTGTAAAGGCTCTCTTAAAGTAAAATCAGTAAAATGATTTACTTATATGTCTCTAATATAAGTATAGATATATAAATACTAATATATAACATAATTATAGAGTGTGAAGAAGCTGATAAATTGCAAAAGTCAGAAACACATCTTTAAAGTACTATAACTACGTTAGAATAACTAACTTCTCTTAAGCAGTTCTGGACTCGAGTTGATTAGTTCAGACGAATCATCAATCAAGCCACTATCTGAGCGCCCAACTCGGTTTAAGTGAAGATTTATATTGTAATACAATGTGACCATTTATTTTGATCAAATACACGAAATTTGAGGTCCAATATATATATATTTTATGTCTTTCTTTATTTACTATCACAAACTACAATATTACTTACTTTTTCAAATCTAAATGTACTTAATATCTGTGTGTATACTAATGTTATAAATGGCTAAAACGATTTTTATGAAATTTGGTATTAAGTTTGAAACCCAATTTATAGAAAACTAGTATGTAACACATGTATGTATATCGTCTATATATAAAGAGACAAAAGGGAAAACAGTTCAGTAATTTTTACTTCTCCTTTTCTTAATAGTATATATTATTTATTTTCCTGCTATGATTCGCCTATTTGCAGTCAGTGAATACAAATTATTAGATTTTTTTAGGTATATGTGAATTAGTACATATATTCCATGTGTGTTGTTTATATAATAAATAAATAAATAAATATGAGACAACATCACATACATTACTCTGATCCCAATGTAAGTAGCTGAAGCACTTGTGTTATGAAAAATCAGAAGTAACGACGGTATACACCCAGACCCAAGACAACATAGAAAACATAATCTACATTGACTCGGCCGGGAATCGAACCCGGGACCTCAGAGTGGCGTACCCATGAAAACCGGTGTACACACCACTCGACCATGGAGGTCGTCATTATATATTTATACTTCGATAAATAAAGTGTGAAATTTATAACATTATTAACACTTACGGCATTAAACGTATTACGTTACTAAAAAATCAGTGAATCTTTTTTGAAGAGAAGTTAATCGATTTTTTTGCAATAAATGTAGCCTTCTTGATACGCTCTAAAATACCCGTTTCGTTTCGGTGAAATAGGATGCGTTAATACATTTTTTTGTCATTCTTAGGCGTTTACGTATGGCTCGCCCACCCACTGAGTTAGGAAAATTACAACTTTCAAAAGTTCTTGTAAAATTTACTTGAATAAGTTGTGTTTAGATTTTGATGCCTATGAGATGGTTTTTTATTATCTATCTTCCTTGTTTGTCTACCTAGATAAGGCCATAATTCGCGAGTTTCTAGATTCAAATCTCGGGCGCCGATAAAAATAATTCAGTTTATCTGTCAAAAATATCTCAAAATTTGTAAGTGCACGATAAGTCATTGGTTGTGCTTGAACTCTTCTGGTCATATCCGATTTCAAGCCCCATCGGATTATGAGAGTCAGGAATAGAAAATACACCTGTATTTGTGAACTTATGTACTGTCTTGGGTAGCTGTTCTTCTCTGATATTGATTAGTCAAGACATCATCATTATAATAAGGCATTTTTGGAGTATCTGTTTCTATTTGTAGAATAAATTCTCCACATAAATTTCCATTTTTTCCTTAGACATCGCTTGGTTTGTCTAGCTGGCGGAAAACGGTCCTTTTGACCGAAGATGAATATCGAAATCATCTCGTTCATGCTCCGCAGTGTATTATACTGACTGTGACAGCTTAGCAGAAGATAGTCTCCAACTAATACCCTTCGCTATCGAACGTGGCACTTGCTAGATTGAGTATATAGACGTTTCAGCAAATTGCCGCCAAAGCATTCTGTACTGGCTTAGTATAACATTTATCAAAAAGCTCGGTCAGATTGAAATCCAAACTGTAATTGCGGAACGATGTTGTGATCAAGTAAACTAACAGATCGTAAATGTTGCATTGCTGGACAAAAGCCAAGTTTGCTATATAGGAAAAGGATTTTCTCCCGATTTGTTTCGCAGCAGCCGGCCAAGAGAATATTTATTATAACAAATTTGACATAGCAAAATGTCTGGAAAATGTGCAACATTGATAGTGAATGTTTTTGAAAATAAATATCGAGTAAATAATATAAAATTACATAATTTCCTTAGTTATGATTAGGAAATTATGATTATCACACACAGATGCAGGATTAAGTAAACGTCATATCGTCAAGGCATACGGGTCAAACTTACCCCCAAGGCACGTCATAATTTATATCAATAGATAGTTTCACATCAAAAATGTATTATTTATGAAATAGAAGAAAATCGTGGACTTTTGAAATTTTTTTTTGTAATTAACTAGCTCTCCTCCACGGCTTCGCACGGCTGCATTTTATACGCTGTACACTGTGCCTAGGAATAATGTTTAGAATTTTAATATTATATTTGGATTTTACACCCTTCATATAAACAAAAGCATTTTAACTCTTCATAATATCGTATTTAAATGTTCTTCGTACAGAAACTCCATAACTATTAATTAAACGGCGAGTATTCTTGTCTCAGTTAGTGGATACGTTACTGAACTGTATTTGTAACTTCACTAGTTCCAGCTGCAACGCTTACTGTCCTAATCCTCTTACGAGTACGTACTGAAACCTTTGCAATTTGACATGAATAGAAAATTCCTGTTCCACATTTCTATGTATTTACAAACGTCGATAATCTTAACAATGCTATGTACGAAATGATTATGTACTCGTATTGTAATGAAAGAGCCGAGATGGCCCAGTGGTTAGAATATAGAACGCATGTATCTTAACCCGATGATTGCGGGTTCAAACCCAGGCAAGCATCGCTGATTCTTGCGCTTAATTTGTCTTTATAATTCATCTCCTACTCAGCGGTGAAAGATAACATCGTGAGGAAACCTGCATGTGACAAATTTCAAAGAAATTCTGCCACATGTGTATTCCACCAACCCACATTGGTACAGCGTGGTGGAATATGTTCCAAACCTTCTCCTCAAAGGGGGAGGAGGCCTTTAGCCCAGCAGTGGGAATTTACAGGCTGTTGTTGTTGTTGAGTTGTAATGAAATATATAAATGTATAGAGATATGATAGTAAATGATAGTAAAAATGTTTGCCTGAACGATTTCGTTACGATGGCTAATCTTCAGGGAGACAAGTGAACTTCCCAGAATTTAAGACAATGCACAAAATTGTGCCCAAACACAGGTGAACCTTATTTAATTACTCGGACAATGGGACATGGACATGGGATATGACTAGAAATAAAAAAGACCCAGGAACATCGATGGATCTGGGGCCTTAAGTCTGCTAGACAACGAGGCAGCTGTCGTAAAGCCAAAGCAAGTTCTGTGTTAGTGTTAAAAATTTCAGAATAATTATTGAAGAGAAGTTGTCAGTAGTAGTAGCATAAAAATACCACACAACTGCTTCACTTTGGATGGGTTATATACATGTTATATCATATTTCAGATTAATTCACCGCTAACTTGATTTTGTTTAACCAATCGGTCAAGTCTGTCCAGGGTTGGTTCGGGTTTAGTATTTCGTTCTAATTTATTAAATAAAGGATCAAGTACACCTATAAAACCAAGCGAAGCGTAAAACAACAAATGGACATATAAATAAAGCTGCTGTCATACTTGTAGTACAAAGCTATATATGTCATTAATGTAAATGTAATAGTCACTTTTCAATTTTTGATGTCAAAAATCCTTTTTACTCCCGTTGGGGGTAGAATTGACTCGTATGTCATAACGGCAGACGGCATGACGCTCTCTTATCTCGACTTACCCCCTCTCCGTCGCCGCTCTCTACTCCCTTGTGTGTGTGCGTTACGCTTTCACTATTAACATGTTGTGTATGACAATACTAGCGACCCGCCCCGGGTGCAATGTTGATACTGAATAAACTACAGAATTTGTTTATTTACGACATCACATTACATACTTTTTAAACTGTCAGCGTTTATTTACTATATTGTTCATGTATTTTATACAAAAAGTTTCCCCTTGAAACACTCTATCTATTAAAGAAAACCGCATCAAAATTCATTGCGTAATTTTAAACATCTAAGCATACATGGGGACAGACAGCGGTAAGCGAATTTGTTTTATACTATTTAAGGAAAATAATTATAAATTTGATTTATAAATGGAATTATATTTATCATCTATTTTACTATGAAAAGAAGTTTATAATTATTATGAGTTTTACTGTTTATATTTTATAGTGATACATAATCAAATATAATTTTACGACAGTATTCAAACGATATAATTTCCCACAGCACATAGCAAAGTTAATACCAATATAAATAAACATTAAAATCATAATGTAACCGCAAATAATGATCGCGGTCTTTTAAAATACTCAAAACGTTCAATGATTAAAAATTAAACGCTCTGGTGTAATAATAATTAATAATTAAGTGATACTTATGTTAAAAATGTTTAATTGTTTATAAAATTTATGTGTAATTTATTGTAATATGAGTAGGTATATTTGTAAAAAAACACATACTAAGACATCATTTTACTCTACAAACTCTTGCACTCTTTCGATAAGGGTATGGGTATATAAAATCAAAAATCAAGATCGAAATAAACTTTATTCAAGTAGGCTTTTACAAGCACTTTTGATATAATTTTACAATTAAGTGAAGCTACCACCGGTTCGGAAAGTAGATTCTACCGAAAAGATCCGGCGAGAAACTCAGTAGTTACAATATGTATATTCTTACACTAATATTATAAATGTAAAATTGTTTGTTCGTTTGTTACGGCTATTACTTGAGTCATTTATTATCAACAGTTATAATAAAAACGCATTCAGTGTCTCCAGATATTTTTAAAAAGTGGGGCACGTCACAGGTTAGCAGTCTCTAATGAACTAATACTAAATACACAAAATCAAATTCATAGGATTTAATCATTTATATATGACGGCGCGAACCTACGAATTCAAAAACAGGCTCGGACATGCTACTCCGTTATATATATGTACAGTCAGAGTAAAAAAACTTTTTTCAGTTTTCAAATTGATTCCTTTATCAAGTCTTAAACACTTAGTATCTTTTGAATCTAAGCATCAAATCATTGCGACGCAATACGTCATTCTTGATCGGTAAAGCAGATTATCGTTCATACTAAGCACACGAAAATAGATCTTAAGGTGACGAATCTTTTCTTACCCCGACTGTACATCCAACACATACACATAGTGGTTAGAACGCGTGCATCTTAAACAATGATTGCGGGTTCGAACACAGACAAGCACCTAATTTTCATGTGCTTAATTTGTGTTTATAATTTATTTCGTGCTGATTGAAGGAAAATATCTCAGGAAATTTCAACGAAATTCTACCAAATTTGTATACACTAATTCGCTTTGGAGTTGCGTCGTGGAATAAGCTCCAAACCATCTCACCAAAAGGGTGCAGTCCAGCAGTGAAATTTACAGGCTGTTGATGTGATGTGAATATTGTAAATGAGAAAGTGATTCTGTTTGTTACTTCTTCACGCTAAAACTGAAATACCGATTTACATGAAATTTGGCATGGATATTTTTGAGGAATTTACAGCCTGTTACTGTATTGTCCTGTAGATAAGAAGAAAAAATGGGCTACCTAATGGTAAGTCACGATCATCCACTGACGCAATGGCGCTATAAGAAATATTAGCCATTTCTCACATCGTCAATGCGCCAACCTTGGGAACATATAAATGTCACTTAACCTTCATAACGGAACACAACAATACTGAGTGATAGACTAAATATTAAAATATGGTTACCTATATAATGTATAAATGTAATAAAGCAATGTCGCTGTGATGCGCTATGTAGTGCTATATAAAAGGTAGACGAATAACTTAAACGATTATGCAGTGCTCATTGACCTAGTTTTCAGGTGTTATTACTTTTAAATTGGCCCCCGATACGCTGTTTGTTTGCGGGAATACATTGTATACCGGAAATAATTTGGTTTACTCTTTAATAATTTCGGCATATATGACCTCATTGTTGCAATATTTTTATTTTATTGTTGCGGCAACACAAGAAGGCTTATGTTTTTTTTGTTTTCGTTCTCGAATATTGCAGTTATTTGATATTATAATCATAATTCTATTGCGGTATATAGCTGTTCAGGTGAGGCTGTAAGCCTTTATTAAATTGTACGGATTTGTATTGATTGTACGCTGAATTATAAACAGATTATATCCTTTAATCGTACTCGGTATTGCTGTGTTCCGGTTTGAAGGTGCAACTACAGGTATAAGGAACATGGCTTATAATAAAGGATGATAGTAAAAGTCAATATTATTTACAGCGCTAATATATGTATATGTGCTGAGAGTTGCCCCTTTGGCCCATCCGTTTTTCTATACCGAAATTCTTTTTCTTCCTTTCAAGATTAAAGTCTGGATCTTTCGCTTAATTTACAGTTGTACAAGTGTTCTGATAAGTGTATATATGCAAACAGTACCTGACGATTATATAACTAAATGAAATCGAAAATATTCTCATGTTAAGTAGGTCATTGTTAAAACAATGATTTTTGAACCGTGAATGCAGAAGGTTAACTAAATTTTTTAATGTTTTGTAAGTTTTTGTCAGTTGGAAATGTAATTTCTGCCGGAAAGTAGATTATTTACTATTTTTCAACAATTTAAATACACAACATACTCACTTACTTAATTGAATAATTATTTTAATGAAATAAAGTCAACGAATGTTGTTATCAAGATTTTTAAATAGGAAAAAATCGTAAATCATCGAAGTCTAGTCAATAGGCAGTGGGGATGCCATTCTTCGACCACTGATACAGGCTTGCACTGATACAGGTTCCCTGAAACAGCCTGTATAATAATCTTCTAAAACTTATTTCCCTTATCTAGCACGTAGACACGACACGGTCTGTCCAGATTTGATCCAGATATATTTGCTTATGATTTTACCGGCTCAATTCTTTAAATGAAACGTTTTGGCCAAGTTTTTACAAAAGTGTATTGTTATCAATTCGTAATAAAAAGCCTAACTAAATTGTGTATAGTTATATGCAAGTTGCACAGACAAAAATAAATAATTTAACATAGTCATTAGCTTCTATATATGTATAACTATTAATTTACACAGATATATCGATGTTTTATTATAGACGTTTTTAAAACACAGCCGAAGTTTAATCTTATAAACTTGTTATGGTTGAAGATAATAATGGCTTCTTAGACCGCCTCGATAGACATGTCGTGACACGATTGCATAAAAATGTAGAACAACTAGTGCGGCACCACCTGCCTTCGCAATTAATGGCAGGTTACACTCTCGCTGAGATAACCGTAACACGTTTTGAATCGTTTTGATTCTTAATTGTTATGGCGATAATTTTGCGCAATTATCACTGGAATTAAGTACGATAAAAATATATGCTCGAATAAGTGAGCTTGATAATAGTTTTAAATGAAACCTTTTTGGACAAATGCGTGGGGTTTCGATTTGAAGTTGCACTTTGAAAATATTTAAATGTGAAAGTTCGTGCAATTAAATGCGTCACTCAAACTTTTCGTATGTATGTAATTATGTTCTCAAATTTGACCTTCAACTTGAACTCTCTTGACATCTAAGAGAAGACGTCTCCACCACCCTTCACTTCATCGTAATCGAATCGAAAAATAATCGTTGCCGTTTCATTATCAACACAATACTTCAGTCGTGGTCCGGTCGTAGTTACATGGGAATAAATTAAAATCAAAATAATCTTTATTCAAGAAGGCTCTGTCTAATCACGTTACAGTGTTAAATTAAAAGTTAAGCTACCAGCTCGGAAAGCATGAAATTCAATAGATACTCTTTTCCACCATTTTAATTACAGGGTATACCGTAAATAGCAATTAAATCTATATTAATATTATAAATATGAAAGTAAATCTGTCTGTCTGTCGTTCTTTCTTGACCAAACCGAGTTTGATGAAATTTTGTATGAAGAAAGAAAGAAGGAAAGAAAGAAATAACACTTTTTTTATTAATTTTTTGTCCAACACATGACAACCTACACCCTAAAATGCGTGTAAAGACGCGGGCGACTAAGTAGTATATCGATAAATAAATTATATATAGTCGATAGCGACTCACCATCTTGCGACCTATTTGTCCGTTGACGTTTATATATTAAAATTAATAATTTATATGTAAAAGTGTCTCGTGTTACAAGCGATAATGTGATCTTTCATAACTTCAACATTTAGTTGAGCATTAAAAGTGATATTAAGATGTATTGACAGCTCATTAGACAGCCGACTATGTAAATTAATAGTTTTATTTATGTGTGACACCCACACACGCAAGTAAGTTCACTTACCTCTAAATGAGGGCAATAAATATTAAATAAAATAGATTTTATGCAATACGTCACTTAATTCCTTATTTTTTGGTCTGTTTGTATTTCGTCTTAGATTTACTATAGATACCAATATTAATTGAGTAATAATTACATAGTATAAAACAAAGTGGCTTACCGCTGTCTATCCCTATGTATGTTTAGATGTTTAAAATTACGCAACGGATTGTGATGCAGTTTTTTTTAAATAGAGTGATTCAAGAGGAAGGTCAGAAACACTGATAATTTCCGTAGTTTTTAATAGGATGTCGTAAATAAGCAAATTCTGTAGTATATTTAGTATCAGTATTGCACCTGTGCGAAACTGGGGCGGTTCGCTAGTGCATAAAAATCCCAAATCGTCAGTAGTAGTTTTTTGCTTGCAATACAATTATGTATTTATTTGAATAGCGCATACAAGAACACTTAATAGAGATCAATACAGTATTATTTCTATCCTATAATTTGACGCGGCTTCTTGAGTGAATGTAACAGTTTGAGAATATAATTGAATGGAATCAAAAATTTGATTTGGTTTGTTTTTCGAAGAAATAATGACTAAAATTATTTATTTTTAATAGTTTTGTATAAGGCGGTGTGTTGTATGCTTAGTGATCTTTATCAAGGTAAATCGTGAGTGTAGAGCTTCCTCCACACATGTCCGTTGTCCCTTGGGTTCTAAAGCGGCGCTTTTTGCATGCCATGTGTAGAACCGCAACAATTGTTTTTCTATTGTAATTTAATTCAATGCATGATATCGATTTCCGGAAAGTAAAATAAATGTATTCATCGATGGTATTTTTATTAACAATGATCATTTTCGTTTAAATGAATATTACGTAAGTCATTGTTGAGATAAAAGTTTTTTGGTAAATACAATGGAACTCTTCCGAAAATTAAAAACCATTCAGCGTGTGAAATAACAGATAAATAAGAAAAAAGCCATACGGACCGGTGTTATTCAAAAAATGAATTCATTTTCGCGATACCTCTCGATAATTATTTATATTTTTTAAAGTTTTTCACGTGCTGTTATTACAGTTATTATAATATATATAGTGCCCGCTTTATGGATCGGTAGGGATGCCAGATTGAAGGGGATGAGTTTTGCAGTCTCCTACCTCACATGCCGCATACTCTCAATACTCTGTCTTAAGTATATACTTTTTCGTACATAGCCAGCTCTAGCGATATCGCTAGAGCTGGCTATGTACGAAAAAAAAAATCAAAAAAGGGTCGTTCTCTACCAGACCCCCGTAATCAGCCGGGCCTTTGTGGCCCCAGTCCGACCAAGGTCGAATGTAAAAGAGCCCCGAATGCATGTCCAGCGCCCAGGTGGTTAAGGCCGGCCCTGTTTGTAACGAACCACTAAGTTTTTTGCTAGTTTTTTGTCGGTAGAGTCTACATTCCAAGCTGGAGACAGGTTTGTGTTTTGTAATATGACGATGCAGAAATACATTTATGATCCGACTTGTACATAAAGAAATACAGCTATGTGTTATACTATCAGTTGGAAATCTTTTATGAATTATTTTTTATCAGTGCCTATACTGAGATGGCCCAGTGACCTGAGATGTCCCAGTGGTTAGAATGCCTGTATCTTAACCGATGATTGCGGGTTCAAACCCAGGCAAGCAACCACTATATATATGTGCTTAATTTGTGTTTATAATTCATCTGGTGCTCGGCGGTGAAGGAAAATATCGTGAGGAAACTGCATGTATCTAATTTCATCGAAATTCTACCACATGTGCATTCCACCAACCCGTATTGGAACAGCGTGGTGGAATATATTTCGAACCCTCTCCTTAGTGGGAGAGGAGGCCTTAGCCCAGCAGTGGGAAATTTACAGGCTGTTACTGCCTATGTAATGGACTACCCAGATTTTTCGTAACGGTAGCCTAGCGGCCTTATAACGGATACAGTAATTGTTTAACTACATTCAACTTCAAATACAATCTTTATCTTTGAAAGCGACTATAAGATTGCCATAAAAATGATTTATAATATAATCTTCTAAGCTTATGATTTCGAGATATTCGCTTAATTGGTATTTAATTGTGGGTATTCAACGATAACTCAAAGATGCAGATTGTTGCCATAGATGGATATAATATTAAAAAAAAACCTTTTTTCAAGTAGCTCTGATAAGCACTTTTAAGAAAGGAATGTAACAGTTTATTTTCCTTCTCATTTTATTTTTAGTAAAATTTACAATACTTACCAGTAATGAAAAAATAACTGCTGATAATATTAATAATTAGTCTTTCACTAATCAAATTATAAAATATATAGGTTGGAGGATGAGCAAATGAGGCACCTGATGGTAAGTGCTCGTGGTGTCCATAGACAATGGCGCTGTAAAAAAATATTAATCATTCTTTACATCGCCAGTGCGCCATCAATCTTGGGTACCAAGCTGTCATATCCCTTGTACCTACAGTTACACTGGCTCACTCAACCCTTAAACCGTGACACTACAATACTGAGTATTGCTGTTTAGCGGTAGAATGTCTGATGAGTGGGTGGTACCTACCCAGATCGCTTTGCCTTACCACTAAGTAAATGTAACATTTGAATCAATAATCGTTTTATTAAATACATACATATATCCTACGTGACAAACAACGGATTTAAACTCCACGCTTTTTTATCTTATCAACCGACTTCCAAAAGGAGGAGGTTATCAATTCGTCTGTATTTTTTTTTTTTTTTTTTTTTTTTATGTTTGTTACCTCATAACTTTTGCACTGGGTGGACCGATTTTGATAATTTTTTTTTTGTTTGAAAGGTAGTGCTTCCCGTGGGGTCCCATTTTTTTTATTTTTTTTTCCGATGATGGTATCCATGTGAAAACGACATAAGTCTTAAATTTGCCTTATGTATATGCGCGACAAATAGGTGAATAACTGAAAATCACGTTAACCAATTTTGGTAATTCTTTTTTTATTATAAAATATATACTTCTAGGGTAATTTGGTGAAAGTTTGGTAAGGTTCTGAGCACAGGATCCATGACAAAGTAACGGAACGGAAGGGAACGGAACAATTCTGAGGAGCACGTTAGCGATACTCGGTCGAATCTTTTATTTATAGGTTATTTGGATATTTGAGTCACCTTCCGTAATGTGGTTATGTTTATGTAATAATCATAGTCGAATATTATAATCAACTAGCTACCCACCCCGGCTTCGCACGGGTGCAATACTGATACTAAATATACTACAGAATTTGTTTATATACGACATCACATCGCAAACTTCTAAAATTATCAGTGTTTCTTTACTATATTGTTCATGTATTATATACACAAACCTTCCCCTTGAATCACACTATCTTTTAAAAAAAACCGCATCAAAATCCGTTGCGTAGATTTAAAGATATAGGGACAGAGAAAGCGACTTTGTTTTATACTATGTAGTGATGGAACTCCTATACGGCTCGCAGTTAGGGTGCGATATGGGGCAGAATTTCTTACTATCTTTAATCAAATTTTGTGTATGTGATGTGATGTCATATGGTGTACGAAATATAGTTGGTCTTTTTCAAAGTTTTTTTGCTGAGTTCGATTACAGCTCTTTCGAGGGATCCTTGTAGTTTACGCCGCGTGACGTATTAAATCCGCATTTTCGAAAGTCTATTTTTGCTTTATTCGCAAGTTTCCTTTGAAATTGTCCTCGAAGTAGTTTCTGACTCATATAAACGGAACGCTTAATCTATCCATATTAAAAAAAATTAGTTAGTCAACATCAGCTTCACTTAAAATCAAAAAATAAATAAAATTTTAACAAAAAGAAAAACCGACTTCAAACAAAACACTATTTTAAAACAAATGAATATGCACGAAAAAGTAATAAAAATAATTGCGTATTCAACATATTTTTTAGAGTCTTCCTAAGTTAAATGAAATGAAAAATATTAGACTACTTAAAAGTCGATTAACGATTATATCATGTAGTTATAATTATTGTTATATTTGGAGTCGGTGTCAGCCAATAAAACCCTACAGTATATCTATCAAAAAAACAATACGAGAATACTTTAACAAATATGTTTTTTACAAATTACCTTTTACACAATAATATACTGGATCAATCAAGGGGCTCGTATCGCTTCTTTCTTTTGATTGTTGGGGCAAGGGCACCGTGGCTGACACCGGCTCCAAATATATCAATAACTATAACTACATGATATAATCGTTAATCGACTTTTAAGTAGTCTAATATTTTTCATTTCATTTAACTTAGGAAGACTCTAAAAAATATGTTGAATACGCAATTATTTTTATTACTTTTTCGTGCATATTCATTTGTTTTAAAATAGTGTTTTGTTTGAAGTCGGTTTTTCTTTTTGTTAAAATTTTTATAAGATTGCATAAGATAAATAAGAACAATATTTCGTATATATATATCTTGTATAACTAGGCTATTATATAGGCCTCTTAGAGGTGGAGAGAGAATCTTAAGAGATATTTACTCCTGCCATATTTCAAGTTTGTAGGTTTTATAGTTGCTGAGATATTGAATGAATTGTGAATTCATATGTATGTAAAATACTAGCTGTGCTCGTGACCTTGTACGCCTTTGAATATAACAAAACGAATTAATATTGTAGCTTGAGTTACTCCCTATTATATCAGTTATCTGCCAGTGAAAATCGGTCCAGTCGTTCCAGAGATTAGCCGAAACAAACAGACTACAGACCGACGAAAATTGCAAAATATGTTATTTTGGTATATATAAAAGGCCTATTTTAATATTACAAACAGACACTCCAATTAGATGTATAGTATAACATTTATATGTATAGATAAAAAGTTTAGTTTGTTCTATTAAGTAATTAATATCTGAGATATTAATTGGTAAAAAATATAAGTAGTTTTTAGCTCTTAATGGTTCCATTGAGTATCCTCTATACAGCGGTGTATTTGCTTTGTACTTTTTGTATAATTATTAATATATTTTGTATAATAATAATATATTGTATATGTCTAATGTATGATTGAGATATTTTTCTCTACATAATTGTTTTACGTTCCGACAATAGCTTTTAAACTTACCGACTCTATTATCTAACATATAGAAAAAATATCGATCGCGATCCATGAAATCGCCCCCAATGCACCATAACGCTTTTAAATTTCCATCATTACGTTCTAGTTTGCTAGTCGTTATGTTTAACGGCGTAAGGTACACAATAGCATAGCAAATTAAACAGTAACAATTGGTCCTCTCATCGCTTACAAGATGGCTGACGTTGACCTGTAGGTAGGGTTGCCAACTTTAAGTTCTATTAGTTTATTATTTATTGAAATATTTATAAATGTATCTAATATAATAGGGTAGGTGGCTTGTTTAATATAAAAAAAATGTTTGTATGTGGAAGTCAATTTCAGAAACCAATGATCCAATTCATAAAAAGAAGAAATACTTCTAAATTTATTAGGTAGAATAATACCTTATTCTTGACTATAGCAGTCAAGATTATAAAGTAAATTGATATTATTTTGTTTTTTTTTGTTAAATAAATCACACTAGTGTGAAACCGAGGTGGGTCACTTGTTTGGCCTATAATTTTGTACATTATTTATATATTAGTATTTTTTTTAGTAAGATTTACTCAGAGACTTAAACTACATAACATTACTTGTATATGGACATAGATGTCACAGTCGGTGAAGATCAAAGGGATTCGGTCGTATTAAGGGATTCGTCTTTACGTAAATGTACTTCCTTCTGTGTCATCACTTTTAATATCTTTGTCATCTTTGCCTTTGCAGTCTATATTAGTATTTGTACATATACTAGGATCTATATTTATTTAATTTATATTTTTTTATTAAAATTGATTTTATTTATTTTTTTGTGTTTGAAAGCCCTGTCTAGGAAGCAGAGGGGCCATACGTCGATGGCTGATCGGATGACAGCTCACCGGACCTCTAATTAATGATTCCGTATTAGGAATTTAATAAGCAGTAAGCGATATGTATAGAAATTATTAGTATTATTTGAATTGAATTATCGCGCATTGAACTTGGTGTATGAAAGTTACGTTATATTTCTCAGGGGATTATTCTACTGTATGTTATTCAGAATGCATTAAAATTGTTAAGGTTATCTTTACTCTAAGCCTCTTTTTGTTCATAAAGTTTTTTAATTCGGGCTAATCGTGTTTATGGCCGTGCTCGGTGGAGAACGGTGTCAGACAAACAACGTGAAGAAATCAGATCAGATTATTATTATTGTATCATTTGTCATGAAACAGGGTTGTAGCAGTGTAGTAGAATAACCTTGAAGATCAATCCATACACTGCATAGTTGTGACGGTTCTTATCGGTAGAATCTACACTCTGAAGTGATATAAAGAGGATACATCAACAAAATATGTTTTGATTTGAATCAAATTGGCACCGCAAGAAATATTAACCATTCTTTATAAAACCAAGGTGCCATCAAATTTGAGAACTAGGATGTTCCTTGTGCTCGTATTAACTCATTCGTCTATTAATTGGGAACACAAAAATACTGAGTAATGTTGCTTACCCAGACGTGCTTGCACAAAGTCCTACTACTAAAAAAATTATACAGTTACTTTGTGTTACCTAATTTATTGAAATACTTGAATTAATAATGAAAAATAAAGTATCATATACATGAAGGCAACTATACTTTTTGCTGTCGATATATTTAAATTACTTATTGTGATGTAAGATTGAAGTAAGACTAGACACGTAGGCTCTGAAGCAATGTTTTATTCGGAGAAAAAGCTTTTAGCGCTATAATATAAAGTATAGTTCATTAAAATTAATTTAATTTACAAGTTGTTACGGGGACTATACATTTCAAAGATTTTACGATGATTGAGTGGGAGGTAAACAATATTTAAGTATCGTTGTACATGATGGTATTAATTTCTTACCTGTATACGTTTGTAGAACCAATTATTTGTTATATGGCATGCCAAGACACAGCCTATTTGACGCAGCGATAAAATTTTATGGCGTTAAAAGTAGTTTTTAAGAATTCTTAGAAAGCAAAGCGAATTGTTTTAACGCAGTTTCTCTATTCGGACTCAACTGATATCCTATAGTTCGTAAATCTGAATGAATAATTTTATCACCTTCAATGAACGCTTTAAAGTTTTATCGTTATTGCTTTAAGTAATTATTGTAGTGTTTTCATAAAAAAAATAGTAAGGTTTCTTGGCGGTTTTTCTCGTAAGAATCTGTAGTAGCTTCACAGTATATATTTTTGTAAAGTAAAGATTTAAAAGTGTTTGAAAAATCTACTTGTATAAAGTATATTTTGATGTTTTTTTTTTTGTTTTAATTTTTCTACGATTGCCGTCAATCTATACGAATATAAAGCTAGAGCTTAGTTGGTTCGGAACTGCTGCTCCAATTTGATGTTTTTTTTCAGTGTTAGAGAACCCATTTATTGAGGAAGGCCATAGGCTATATACCATCACGCTACAATCAATAAGAGCGGAGTATCAATGAAAAATATTGCAAAAACGATTCCTTTTGAGAGCTTCCGTTGTATGCGATGCTTTAATGGTCGGAGTATCGCAAAAAGTATGTATGACAGAATCTTTAATAAAGCGGAGTGAAGTCGGCATGATCTTTCATTAAAATTGTTGACGGTTTTTGGTAGAAACTAGTACAATACGGGCTTTTTTGTATTGTATATAATGCAGAGGCATATATGGGTCATTGGATCGAAGGTAGTAATTACCATCCATAGATAAAATAGAACTGCGAGTAATGTTAAGCATTCCTTACATCGCCATCGCTAACCTACCAACTAAATGTTATGTCCCTTGTGTGTTTACACAGTCTCAATCGCCCTTTCATCCAAAATAACAAAAATAAGTATTGCTGTTTATGGTAACATATCTG
The DNA here is from genome assembly GCF_905220365.1 of Vanessa cardui. Lineage (NCBI taxonomy): Eukaryota > Metazoa > Arthropoda > Insecta > Lepidoptera > Nymphalidae > Vanessa > Vanessa cardui. Next base: position 1,271,983 of record NC_061137.1, read on the forward strand.
ATGAATGGGCGGTACTTACCCAGACGGAGTTCTCCTAAAGAATTAATTGCTCTATATGTGAGGTTGGCGACCATTTACTCCATGGACCAATGTCAGTCCACAAATGAACAATGTTGCCCTTGACTGATCAATCTCATTTTGTGAACACAGCATACGATGCTAAATATGTTTTTTTTTAAGTTTCCTAATAGTTATCAATTTAATTGAATGATAAAATAATTATAATCTTTCTCTGTATTTTTTATGCTATTGGTTAGCGTAGGTCTATGGGCCACCTGATGGTAAGTGGTCACCACCGCCCATAGACAATAACGCTGTAAGAAACATTAACCATTCCTTTCATCTTCAATGCGCCACCAATCTTGGGAAATAAGAGCCAGTGTAACTACAGGCACAAGGGACATACCCTTGTGCCTGTAGTTACACTGGCTCACTCACCCTTCAAACCGGAACACAACAATACAAAGTACTGTTGTTTGCCGGTAGAATGTCAGATAAGTGGTACCTAGCTAGCTTGCATAAAGCCCTACCACTAAGTAAAAGTATTGTTCAAATATAATCTTGACAGAGAATATTCTCGAAGGGCTAAAATAAGCAATTTATTTCAATTCGCATCGCAGACGTATCGTCCTGATCGCGTTTCAGATAAAATGCCAACCGATTAAGTTCAGGTCTACGACACTGATTAATCCATTTGCGAAAATCTAAATAAAATGCTTAGGGATTGTCCCTTTGGATTACAACGTTTCGATTCCTAAATATTTGACCAAGGATTCGTGTAAGTCTTTTTAATACTTTACTGTACTAACATTTGTATATTTCTGCGTTTATGATGATTAATTATTCTTCTTAATTTCCTCTCTAATCTCGTATGATTTTTCCTTTTCACTATTTCAGTTTCAAATAAAAAAAAATATTCGATAAGGAAGTAAATCTTACTTATTTATTGTCAACAATACAACCAGTAAAACCACCGGTTCGGCAAGAAACTTCAAACTCAAGATCAGCCGCGGAAAGAATCTCAATGTTCCCTTTCTCTTCTTTCCCAGCAGTTGTATTTACAATGAAATTGTTTATATTTCTATTTGAAACACGTAGTCTATTATTTGATTCCTAATCCTCTATAAAACCTTTATTAATGGATGATCTTGTAAAATTGTAAACTTTATTATTTTTTATTGCATTTTATCGATCGTCGAAAGAAATAGTGGCCAAGAGTTGGCCACTAAATACACGCTCATTGGTGTAATAGAAAGAAGTTCCGCGAGTTTCAAGCTTACCTTTCACGCACGTTTAGATAATTAAGTTAGCTTGGATCTCGTTTGCCGTTTATTTGGAGATATTTCTTTTGGGAAGTAGAATCAAGGTTCTATATTGAATAAATATTTTGATTGATATTCTAGGACAGGGGAGTATAACACATATTTATTACAGTATAGTACAAAACAACTTAGATGTAGCATCGGCAAAATTCGTAAAACTGATCACATCCGAATAAAGTACGCCATCTCAAATTATCAATATTTATTTCTTATGTGAACATGATCTTTACACAAACGTAATAAGTTGTAACATCATTTGACCTAATATATTTTGACACGCCGATTTACATTCACTTGCTAGCGACGAATAGCGTCGAATGGCGCGATAGGGAGCTATTTCTATTGGTTTTATTGAATTTGCTGATGCAATTTCTAAGTTATGTCGTACTATACCAATATCTACGAGCAAGGGTTACACTTACTATCAAGTGATGTAATTGTCAGTCACAAAAATACTGTTATTTCATGAGCACATAGTCTGGACGCGACATTAGTTTTAAATTCATAACTACATCATTATGTCGTTACGAAGAACCTGTAAAGGTTAAATATTCGGCCATATCCTCATTCATTTCCGGCGCTTTTTAATGCTAATTGTGAAGCTTGTTGCCGTTATGTTTTAGGGTTCCGTGTAATTTGTAAGTTTATTAAGTAGTTGAGTAAATTGGCAAAGCTGTATAAAGTGGTATATTGACTAGTTTATATAGATTTACTGTAATGTGTAATTTTTTTTGAAGTAGATTGCGGGTATATCTTAATTAATCATTACATCGCCAATGTTTGGCCAACTTGGGAATTAAGATTCCCAAGCGCATCCACACTTGCTCAAACTTAAATCAGAAAACGCCAAAATACTATACATAGAATATCCGATGACTGCGAGATACCAAGACGGCTTACACAGAGACGTACCACAAAATACAGAATAGAATATGTAGTACACTATATATTCTATTAGTTTTAAATAATAGTTTTATCACTTGTGACCACTATTTTATAATAAAAGTGCAGTCTTGCGGTGAACCATAAACTATAGTAATTATTATTATCAATAATACATATGTACATTGTATGAAAACATTTTATAGTAATATTTATTGAATGAATAAATGATGCCTTAGTCTTTTGATACAATTAAAAAAAAAGTATAACTTGTAAATGGATTACATTTAAAATTGGAATACATTGTGACGTTATCAATATTGAGAGTGTTCGTAGTACGATTTAATCAGCAATGGTAACTAGGGTTATACATACATTATGTTTGTATAGCTTGTGTGTTGTAGGTCCGTATGTGTATCGTTTTAAGTTGATTGCTCCGGGAAAACCCGTGAGCCGTTTTATTGATTAATTCATGACAAAACTACTTCATACACAATTAGTTAACGCGTCACGCGTGCTTTTATAGGTTTGTATTAGTAGTTTGATTTAAAAACACGATTTTCATTTGTATTCAACCGAATACGAATATAAATCTCAGTATCGATTGCTTGGTAATTTCTAGAAATATATATTCCTTTATATTGCCTATATTGACTAGAAATATTTTTTATATAGTATTTGATAAATTTCATTATATTAATTTGAAATCCGAGACAGCTAAGTCCATATACAAGGTTGTGTTGGTAAAAAACCATAATAACTTCTGAATCAAACAAAAAATTAATAGTAACACAAATTGTGTTTTAGTAAGCTAAGAATAATTACAATATTGAATATAAAAATAGAATAAAAACGCGATCGTTTGAATGGTACAAAATTGAGTTACAAAAACACAGACAAACGAACTAAATGAAAAATATATAATATGATGACGTAACGAATTAAACATAATTAAAAAGAAATTTCAAATATAGAACGTTAATTTTAAAATATAAGTGATATAAATTAAAGAGGCTCCTTTATGCTGGTCAAAAACAAAAAACCGTCGTACTCTAGAAAATGACCACATAAAACTGGCTGTACCATAATAACATCAGCCATTCTCAAAGACTTTAAGCTCCCCATTGTCCAAACAGCCTCCATTCAGTGGACCATTGTCTACTCTATAATTAAACCCTCGGTTTTATCGCGACATCTGACTGATAACTTTTATGCAGCTTAATATTATGCAAAGCGAAAATGCATGGAGATTATAATCTATATGTTTTTGTAGAGTAAAAAGTATTTACTGTGTTTTACTTAAAGGATTGTGACGTAAAGACAATATTAAATTAAATTAGAACAAAATTCCAGTAAACTGTATTAAACGCAAAGCAACCACTGGTTCTGGTAGATTTTATGGAGAAGAACTGATGAGGGACGTTGTTATACATCCTTCCCGGATGATCATTATTGTATTCAATTCTGTTATATATTGACCGAAAATATTATTATATAAAACTTAGTTTTGTACCGGATGAGACAGATCATCAGATAACAAAATAAACTTCGATCAAGAGACCAAAGTAACTTAACATAATATAAGTAATTTTATAATCCGAAGATAAAACATCGGTTTCAACGTTTATAAATAAAAAAAATACCAATTTACATACAAACATTAACATTACAAACTAAACCAATGCGGTTATAATACAATCACATACACACATAATAATAATAATTCTTCAATACACATACAATAATATAATCCAATCGATTTTAAGTGGTCACCACTCCCATAGACATCGGTGCTGTGAGAAATTTTAATTATTTCTTTCATCTAATGGGTCACTAAACTTAGGCACTGAGTTATTATGTCATTTATAGTTTTAGTTACACTGGCTAACCGTTTAGCGGGTGAATTGTACTTATAGCTAGACGGGCTTTGCACACAGTAGTTTTACTTGGTAGGACTTTGTGCAAGCCCGTCTGGGTAGTTACCACCCACTCATCAGTTATTCTACCGCCAAATAACAGTACTCAGTATTGTTGTGTACAGGTTTGAAGGCTGAGTAAGCCAGTGTAACTACAGGCACAAGGGACATAACAACTTAGTTCCCAAGGTTGGTGACACATTGACGATGTAAGGAATAGTTAATATTTCTTACAGCGACATTGTCTATGGGTGATTTCGTTCGTACAGTGCAGTGAATAATAACATCTTCTGGAATTTGCAATGAAGCGTGGAATGAACTCTGGACCCTCTTTATATGAGGCCTTTTTCTAGCTATGAAACACTCTTAACAAAAAATACTCGTGTCTTTAAAAATGTTACAATCAATAATAATTACCGTTTAAAAAACAGTTTAAGTATTTTATAAAATAAAAAAATCTCAACAAACTACTTCGAATTTCGAATAAGCGCTTCTAACTACCCTAACGAGGTTTCCAGCAGTTTTCAAACAAACATGTTAAAAGGCTGAATAAGCTCGTTTTACAGTTCGGAGTTCAGTTAAAGTCGTTATCCAATGTTGAAATATTCAATATCCAGGTCAATAATCTTATTACTCCCGTCAGGGATAGCCGGGAATTTGAAATGAGCACAATTATAGCTCACGGAATATTTATGGCGAACGTGAATTTTAGACGCTTTATGTTATTTTACTTTTTAGTAAAATGGAATGTTAATACTATTTTTGAAAAATGATAGATATCAAAAATAAGTATATTGACTATAGACTTATGAAAGGTGTAGAATAGCTTGGTGGAATAATATCTAATCTTCTTTAGGGTAAACTCGAGGTCCTGCTGTGCATTTATGGACTATTTTTTTATATTTTTGATAATTATACTTTCGAATAAAAATGGACAGTAAAGTAAAATTCAGCGATTGAAAGTAGCTTATTTACGTCGGAAGGCAATGACGTATATTGAGATCCAGTGTTTTATGACGAGTCCATTATAGCCGTAATTAATATATTTAAAATCACAATTAAAAAGTTCACAAGTCAAGTAAACAGATAAAAAATATAGGTGTGTTCCACATTGCAATATAACAGAGGATGTTTAAAGCGTCTGTATTTAAAATTTATATAACTGAGTTGGGTAATTATTTCTTATGTAGAACTTACTTATTCAATTATCTTTTGCAATAAACTTTATTAATATATTTTAATGTTTTATTTGCCAATTAATCTGATCAGCGTCAAAAGTTTCACCTGCGACCTCTATTCTAACACCTGTCTTGGAATTTTTTATGTTTTATTTGCATTTTAACATTCCAATGTATCAATTCTTTACGATTTATTACTTAATTTTTTCTCGTATGAAGATTTTACATTTATAAACATGTACACAGTGTACTTTTTAGTTTTGTTTTTCAGTGTACATGTTTCCATTTTTTAAGATGTATTAAACATGTATAGTCACGACAAACCACTAACGACGACCACTAGGACGAAACTTCAATGAAATACGACATCAGATGGTTTACTGTCATATACTCTAAACATGAGCTCACATGTTAAATGTATGTAAATTTAGAGTATTTACCGAGTTTCTTGCCGGTTCTTCTCGTTAGAATCTACTTTCCGAACCGGTGGTAGCTTCACTTAATTGTTAAATGACGATTCAAAAGTGCTTGTTTTTTTCATTTGGTTTTTTTTTTCAATTAACTATGGAAGCATTTACATAATACGCAAACAATATTTGAGCATTTACTAAATATTCAAACGCTAATCAACAATGCTATGTTTATCGTTGTTTTTCTGTCAGTGGTCGGTGAACGACAATTATGTTAAGTCTATGCTAATACATTGATAATTTATCTAGTTGTATACATTATTTTTTGTGACGTATGAAGTTGTAAATTGTTTCCATTACCTAAAGGTATAGGAACTAGTAAAATATGCACGTAAGGTATCCGCTTTTGCCATTAATTACTCTGTCTCATTTAAATTTTAAATCGTTATATACTGGTATTGATCGCAGCATCAGAAATACTTGTAAGAGTCACCTCTATAATTCACCTTACTATAAACACTAATACGAAAAATATTTTAGAAAATGAAAATGATCTATCTGTCAGAACGCGATATGCAATATTAACATTGATAATTATAAAATTTAAATCCAACAAGAATCAAATTCAGTTTTGAGTATTTCGCGATTGATATATAAGTTGCCACCTCTGTATATTGCTAAGACTATAACTATTTAGCAGTAGAGAAACTGATCAAAAAATTTACCCTTATATACTACACGAGTATGCATAAAACTCCCATCCTTATGTAAATTATTCTTATCCATAAAAAATATCTGAAGCATGACAACCCTAAGTATATCATTATACTTCTAGCTACCACAAAAAGCAAACCTTCTGATTCGACATTAAACCCGCTAGAAGTAACATTACCGTTCCAGTACTTGGATCGCCGGTCACGTGCACGCTTTTATCGAATGGATCCCATCTAGTTGAAGATCTATTTAAATCACCCAATTCAAAAGAAAGGCTCAGAGATCTAAAAAGATAGAACACGGGATATATCCTTTTTTTTTGGTTTCTTAAAATGGGTTATTTCGTATACTTTTTGGTAATAGATTTCATCTATACATTAGCAAATAAGTTTATTAGTGTTCGAAATGTTTTCGAAATTCAAATATTATTCGTTATTTAAAAATTTGACAGACTAAAATTTGACATAGTTATAGATATTTTGAAGGTTAGTTCACCAGACTGATCCAATGTCTCCTAATAGTTTTCCAAGTAGACGTTTTCTCATGATGTTTTCTTACGCCGCTGAGCACAAGATAAATTAAAAATCAAGCACATTCATTCGGTGCTCGCCCCAGATTTGAACTCAGATTTTCAGTTAAGATGACGTCTTATCATTGAGCTGTTACGGCTTTTGAGATCAAAATAATGTGTAATGATGCTGGATGTATACATATTACTCTTTACTTATAAATCAGTACATCAAATATTTTTAGATATTATTAATTGTATCTGGTAAATCCAAATTTTCATGAAAACTATAATAGTGATAAATATGATGAGATGGGTACCTTGAAGATATCCATCTTAAGGGGGGTTTTAATGTCCTCATGTGACAGCTCAAAGCCTTATGGCCCTTTATAAGTCAAAACGGCAGGGCTCGAGTAAAAGCGGGCCTGCATGATATATGCATGTCAAATTTCGCATAAAACCTTAGATAAAAGGCGTGGTGCGTTCTGACGGAAAAGTAAGATAAGTGACCCCGCGGACGGAACACTTTGGGCCGTAATGTGTATGGTGGGACTATAAATCTTGGAGGTAGTTACGGCCTTTTTTAAGACGTTATCAGTTTAATATAAAACGCTGACCTTATTTGCGTAGTACCCGTGCGAAGCCGGGGCGGGTTACTAGTTGCATGTAAATATTAACGATCATTTTGTTCGTTATTTTTATTCTATCGCTACTTCTGTAATTTATTTAATATTAAAAATGTTAAAGATTATATTACGTCAATTAAAATTATAATCCAATATAAATATGTGTTAAACTGTAATAAGATATATGTATATGTGATTCCAGTCAAAGCAAACAAAACACGTGTATTAAAATTGTGTGTATAGTCTTACCATAGATAATAAAACATAAAATTAAAATAGTTGTGTGTCGATACCGAAATATAATACATAATAATAGGGTGAAATTAAATATCAATCCGATAAAAACGATAAGAAATTAAACAAAGCGTTGTGTCAGCTCAAGTCGCTTTTGATATAGTTTAGTTACATTAACAAAACGCTCGAATGACCCAATACGTTTTGTCGTGGTCACGTAATAGGTCTAAGGTTATAATTAATTGAATCGAAAAAAATATGTGGAGATAAAAATGTGACTGTCAGATGTGAAACTTCGAAATTGGTATTGAAAATAAATTAATAGATTTTCGTTTATCAAATGATATACCTATATAGTTTTTGTAATATACACGTCATGCAAAGTGTGAGATGCGGCGAGGAGTCATCTCGGTATACACTCTTTTATAATCTATATTAATAGAGTAAATGTGAAAGTAACTCTGTCTATCTGCCGCACTTTTAGGAGCAAACTGCACAACTGAATTTGTTTTATTTTGGTGTAAAGTAAACTTGAACTTCAAGAAAGGACATAGGGTACTTTTTTGCCTGATTCATGTCAATCAACATCCTAAAACGCAACTGAAGCCGCGGGCGACTACTGGTGTCTTATAAGAGAGCCGTATTCTTTTACCACACATGAGTCATAGATGTCAAAAGATCATTCCGTATATCAAATCTTCGACCGTTTTCGCTGTCCTACTTACTGCCCGAAATACTTTTCTTGCAGCATCGACATTTGCTCATGTTTACATACTTGTCTATTATGTGTACTGCTCCATTCCTGGCATATAGATATGTTCAAACTTACAGAGGTGGACTGAAAACTTAAATATACAATAATTGTATTATCACTTGACAAGAATAAAATTGGCTTTATATTTGACAATATATCATCTTCTTTATTAAATTTTAAAAAAATGACAACAACGTGATTTGTAAGGTATTTTCTATCTGGCAGAATAATTGGTTAGGATAAAGTTAGAACAAAAAAATTGGCAGAATAATTGGGAAAATGGTTTCTTCCACCAGCAGTTTCTTCAAACCTACACATTCTTGACGCAGGCAACGATCTGCAAGATTCCAGTGTTAATGATGTCCATAAGTGATGTTGGTTTCCATAATTTTCAGCTAATCGTTTTCGAAATATTCCATTACCAAAAATCTAGTCTAGTCTGAAAAATCATAAATATTCATTTGAATCTATAGTTCGAGCTGATTCCACTTTCATTCTTTTATGACACCATTCCATCTTGACACGATTGCATAATCACGTTAACCTAAATAATGGCTCCAGTTTTTTATATGAATCAAAATAATTTTATGGCAAAAGGCACCTTAACTGTATATATCTTCGAATTATTTCGAGTGCTAAAAACAAACTGATATTGTCTCATTGAATACTAGTCAATACAAGATTAAACGGTTGATAAAAAAGCGTGGAGTTAATACTTGTTGACTTCCAGGATATATTACATACATATATAATTGTCTTTAACTAACATGCTTTCTTCATTTCATATAGTTTCTTAAATCTCTATTTAAAAGTGCTTGTAAAAGCCTACTTGAATTAAGTATTTAGATGATCATTTTTGATTTATGGTAGGTAAACTTCAACTTATACAGTCTAAATTTAGTCATGAAAGACGGTCGAGCAGTTTCATAGAAATATTTTTTTAAATTTTTAGTTTCTAATTTTGGATTCGGTCTATTTTTTATAAAGTATTACAAAAACAACAACAACAACAGCCTGTAAATTCCCACTGCTGGGCTAAAGGCCTCCTCTCCCTTTGAGGAGAAGGTTTGGAACATATTCCACCACGCTGTTCCAATGCGGGTTGGTGGAATACACATGTGGCAGAATTTCTATGAAATTTGTCACATGCAGGTTTCCTCACGATGTTTTCCTTCAACGCTGAGCACGAGATGAATTATAAAGACAAATTAAGCACATGAATCAGCGGTGCTTGCCTGGGTTTAAACCCGCAATCATCGGTTAAGATGCACGCGTTCTAACCACTGGGCCATCTCGACTCAAAAAAAAGTAAAGTAAAGTATTACATCGCCTAATAAATCAGTGCGTGACGAGATGTTATTCTAAACAGATCTTGGATAGTTTCCGCAAATACCTGACAGGGAGAGATTAGGGCATAGCATATTTATCGGTAACGCCTAACCGAGCAAGGGCAACGAAGTATAACCTCTTTGGACCAATGATTCATTGACGGTTAAATAATGCTTTGTCTTCTTTGGAATACCAATCAATGATGAAATAAATGGAGGAATGATGTAACTCACTTGTAAAATACTTTTACAAGTCTTTATCAGGTAAATAACTCCCGATAATTTTATCTTCACTTCTTGTGGTTATTATGAATCATCGAATGTGTGATGGTCCAGTGGAACCGATGATTCTGAATTCAAATTACCACTGATAATATGTTCGGAATTTGTTCATAAATAATCTCATATCTGGTGATAAAGCAATTTCAAATCCGTATTGGAGTAGGCTCAAAATCTTCTACGCAATAGGACATTTAAGAGATTAATAAATATGAGTCAACGTATTATACATTACTCTGATCCCAATTGAAGTAGCTAAAGCAGTTGTGATATGGAAAATCAGAAGTTACGACGATGCCACAAACACCCAGACCCAAGACAACATATAAAAATAATGATAGTCTATATTGACTCGACCGAAAATCGAACCCGGGACCTCGGAGTGGCGTACCTATGAAAACCGGTCTACACACTACTCGACCACGGATGTCGTCAAGGAAATACCGACTGTACCTTTGTTAATTTTATAAATCACTGTATACATTGACATGCCATACGTAATATTAGACCATTAAGCGATACTATTATGTACCATAACAAACAATTGAAACCGCACCAGCTTTCAGAGCTTACGTCATAAGAACTCGTATAAGACGTTTTGGTCGTTATACCACTTCACAAATACGTAATCCATCCATTGTTTAAAATTATATTATGTAATGGAATGCCTTTTATATAATCTACGTTTTCTTGATATTTTTGTATAATTTTTATGGGGGAAACTTTATGTAATCCTTATTTAAAAATATATATAGATTATTAAATTCCTTGGAATAATAATTCAGAACCCTTTATTAAAAATATAACACCCCTTATTGTCTCTATTGACAGGAGGGTTCATTTTTCGCCCAGAGGATTAGAATTGCGATTCGCAGGGGAAATGATGCTGGCATTCTTGCCACCATACCACACGGTCGTGATTTTTGCAAGGCTGCTCGTCTTTTTAATTTCGATTTGTATACTTTTCCTATCGTAATGAAAATACTTCTTTATAAAATACTATATGCTTAAGGTGTAAATATTTTTTACATACAATTTAATCAACATTTTGGTATTATAACTAGTGCAAGTACAAATTAATCATTAATCTCTGTCTGTCTGTTCTTTCATGAATAAACCACAAAAACTAAAATTTGATAAAAGTTTGGTCGAAGCAAGCATTAACTTCAATGCTAAGCGCGAACGAGCCAAACCGCAGGTGGTAGTGAAATATATGTTAATAACTAGCACCCTTCCATATGACAAAGGGTCACTGTTGAAACTGATGCCAGGTATCTACACACAACCAATTAAACCAACTAGCGTAGAATATTAAACCAATAAATATAAGTCAGGTTGGTACCAAACAAGTTCCCCTATTCATTCTACCTTTTGAAACAAACCTGATTATACAAAGGCACAATTAATAATCTTTCCAAAGGCAAATTGTACTCTGTCTTCCATAACTCCTGGTGTTTCTTAGTAACATCGCCTAGATACGAATAGTTCATGATAATGAACAAGTCAACGACACTAGTGAATGCATATCGAAGCAAAACATTTACGTACGTTACAATATCAAAACATCTTTATGACAGGTGATTAGAGCTTATATTTCCGTGGCATTAATATTACGGGTTGATTTGATAGTTGTATGCATATCCATTCAATGATCAAGTTACTGCACGAACTCAATACCTTATTGTTGACATGAGACGTCTTCTATCTCTTTCTCACTTATAGCTTTATTATTCATCTCTGTCAGGTGTCGGTTTGTATGCGAGATGTTTAGCGATATTTCAATCCGTTTAGTAAATATGGTGCTGCGTTTCAGATTTGGGAGGGGGCGTGGTATTTTATAATATTTTGCATTTGAAGCTGTATATTGGTGGATGGCATAAAAACAATCATTACCAAACCATTTAACATAAATTATAAGTTTTTCGTTATCAATACTTATGTTATATATAGAACTGGATCGAATTTAATAATATTTGTATCTTGAACTCTACGGAAGGCCAACTTTTTTGTGCCCTAACATTGCTGTAGGTGACAAGTTATTTCATCATAAAAACGAAAGCGTGTTCCTCTGAAATGTACAGAAAATTTTGGTGATCGGGATTAATGTACAAATCAACGCAGTTGAGATGAACTCAGCAGTTATGACGTAAAAGTGGAACAAACAAACAGTGTTCCATTTATAAATCGATTTGGAAATAAAACGGTTTTTATTCAGTTTGATAAACACGCGTTAGAAATATAGGGCGTTGAAGATTTAGGTGTCTTCTATTTCATGTGTTGGATCAAAAAGAAAAGTCACTGTCTTTTTTTATGTAATCGGTAGTGGCATGGTAAGTGGTCACCATTAGGGTGGTAGGGAAACATGCCTTATCTAAAGGAGAGATCTCTTATTTGACAAGATGTTATTATTTCGTCGTTTCTTTTAGCTTTGTTTCCGAACCTATTTTACACTATTTTATTTTTACACTAAATGAGTAAGTGTGATACATTATATTGAATAAAGAATTTGATTAGAACTTCCACCTAACCTTTGGGGCAGAACGAACTGGAAATGGTCAAAATAATCCTTTAGGAATAAGTATTTTTTAATAAGTATTTAATGTATAAAGCCTGTTAACATATAGTATGGTTGAAATTAGTTATATTTTTTGGCTAATAACTTGGAGGGTGGCGACGATAATTATAAACAATTACTTAATCCCATGTGTTACTGGGTGTGTTAGGGTGTATATATTATAAGTGGCCTTGGGGTCACCCTTAAGTGATGTAATGGTGAAGTTACATTTAAAGTATATATAAGCTTAAACAATGCTCAAATTCCATTATGGGTGTTTACGAAACCCCAATAAAATCACCCAAAGAGACCGTACTGTTCATTTGAAATATAGTTAACTAGTTTTTGCAGGCGGCTTCTTCTTCCTTGTTGTTCAAGTTTGCTATCAAATTTCACCGACTGACAGAGTTACTAGAACATTCATAATATTAGATATATATTTGAAATGCATTTTAAAAGTACATTTGATCAGTTGGTATATTTCGAAGTTGTAATAACTAAACGATATATACAGGACCCCTAAGGCTAAGAAAATGGCAGGTTCGGTGTTGTACTTATGGGTTATCGTGGTAACTTAAATATGAATAGCATTTAAATATAGACGATTCAAAATCGCGTTATTGTTACGTTTATTTGAATAAATTTTTTTTGATTTGATTTAAAGTAGTTTAAAGATTGAATGCTAAAGTAATAGGGGTAATTTAGTTACTCTTTGAAAATAGCCTTTTTTGTTAGCTCTGTTTTTGAAACGGTAACTGGGAAATCCGATGGTACCTTTTGTGGTTGTGAAGAGTAAAGAAGATATATTATATTTAAATTGTTTAAAAAAAAATATAACTAAATTATTACCAATTCTTTCATTAAGACAATTTGTGTGTATTTATGGGTAGATTTCACGGCCAATAGTGTTGGACCTATTTCCATAAATGTATTGTTTTTTTTACTAATAAAAACTTAAAAAATACAAAACTAGTGAATTGATCAATCGATGCAGATTCATTATTAGACGGTTTAAGGATGTATATTTTTTTAATTCCGTTTATCTATCATATTAATAATTTAATGTGAGCGAAAAGCGCGCGGATAACAGATACAGATAATATATGAAATAATAATTATGATCTTTGATTGTCATGACATTAAAAAAAAAAAGATTCTATTTCGATTTTATTTCAGGTCTCGTTTTTGAATGCAGAACTTTGTCAAACATAACGATCTTTATTATTCTCCCTTCCACGTCTCACTCAGTATAAAAAAAGAATACAATATCAGAAATCGTATGAGTACTTTTTCACAAGCGAACTTTAATACGGAGCTCTATATAAAATCGCTATACACGAATACAATATGGAGGCAACACGTACCAAACAGCGAACTTCGCGATTCGCGTCGCTCCGGCATTCAGGGAACCTTCATATTTTGTTGGAACTTGGGAGCGATGCGGACCCCTCGAAAGTTTTAATTTGCTCACGTTCGAACATAAGCGCGACATAGCATTAGCGACAATGGGGTGGGGATCATTGTGTTGGGTGCGCGTTCGCGTTCCCACCGAATTCGACGTAACATACGTCACACTTGTGACATTCGTTACGTCATCAGATGACCCAGTGGTTACAACGTGAAGAAACCTGCATGTGTCTAAGATAAGTTAATCTGGTTTTATCGGACCCCATTGTGTGGCTCCGGCATCCAGCGGCGATTCACCCTTGACCTTCTATCGCATAATAGATATCGGAGTGTTAGTTAATTAAATGATTTCCGTAACTAAAACCAATTTACTATAGTTTCCTTGCAGTTATTTGGGACATAAATTTGTTGATTTTATACATTTATGACGATCTAGACATCATATATGAGCTGATATGGCCCAGTGGTTAGAAAACGTGCATCTTAACTGATGATTGTTCAAACCCAGACAAGCACCATATGAATATTCATGTGCTTAATTTATGTTTATAATTCATCTCGTGCTCTGCGTTAAATGAAAAAATCGTGAAGAAACCTGCATGTGTCTAATTTCATAGACGTTCTACCACATGTGTATTCCACCAACTCGCATTAGAACAGCGTGGTGGAATGTGTTCCGAACCATCTTCTCAAAGGCCTCTCCCTTTGAGAAGATGGTTTTGGATCGTTTTAGGCGTTTGACCAGGAGTGGGAAATTAACAGGCTGCTATTGTTTTTGTCGTGACCTACAAAAAATTATAACACACAATTCGGTTATATATTTCAATGTTACTTCTGAATTTCGTCACTTATGAACTGATTTGGAAAATTCTATTTTTATTATTGAGAGTCCTTTCCGTTCCGTCCTTTTTCAACTTGAACAAAAAGTATCACCTCTTAGAATGAACAAATATATTTTGATGGCTCGATTTGTATTTATATTTTATTTCTCGGAGTTTTATTTCAAGTCGTTTTTATCGTTATAATTTGTTATTATTTACAATTAATTATTTTTTTAAATTACTTCTCACTAGTGGAATACATTCTGGGTGTTTTAATTTATAAAAAAAATATCCTTAACGTAAACGTTTAAATCAATAATTTTACCGATATTTACATTTTTTTAATTATATTTCTAAAGACTAGGCTATGTTACTTGTAGTTGTACTTGTGAGAGTATTTGAGCTAGTTTAATTACAGTCTCTATGTTAGAAAGGGGATATGACATCTCAGATCTTACTTTTAGTCAATATCGGTATCAATGAGATTTCGGCATAGTGCTTTTAATAAGCGATTTCAAACTCTCATATTTTGTAGGTTAAGGTAAGTAATAAATCATACATAAAGTTGGTAACAGAGAATGGAAAAAGTTACCCAAAGTGATCAGGATTTTCCTTACGACTTTTACGTTTGGAGTCTCTTGTACTCTCGAGGTATTTATGTTTAAATTGAACGTTTCCGTGCAATGGAAACGCTGCCTAATACCGTATGCGGATTGTTTTGTGATGTTGTAGACTATGACAGTCACCTTTTGTGTAAACGTGGCAATAATGGCGCGCTGATCCGAATCAGGGTAGCAGAGACATTTTTACAGTAATAATAGTCGCAATCATATACGATATCAGTATTAAAACAACTGCATGAATCTTTTTCAATAATAACTTGCTAAATAAAAGCCTCTCTTGAAGAGGTTTGGAGCTAATTCTAACAGGCTGCTTATAAAATGAAATGGTGGCTAGCTGTCACTAGCATTATTTTACTGCCAAAGATATTAATTGTAAACAATAAATAAGGATATGAAACCTATATTTAAGACTAGTAGCTGCCTGCCTTGCACGTTATCATGTGTAAGGCAAAAAAGTAGCCTATGTCCTTTCTTGGAGTCAAGTTTGCTTCATCCCAAATTTCATCAAATTCGGTTCAGCAGTTTGGTCATGAAAGAACGACAGACAGACAGACAAAGTTACTTTCACATTTATAATATTAATATACATATAGATTGAAGCCGTAATGCTTGATAAATATTAACTTGTTCTTACTACGGTACCGTCTCGGCATATTTATATTTCATTTAAATATCTATATATTTTACTCCACCACTGTGATCTATTCCAAGTATATATCTCATAAATTGTAATCATCTGACCGAATTATATGCTTCGCCGGAATCTGGCCTTACTGGAATTATTGCATAAAAATAGTATCGAGTCGATATATTCTATATAAGGTTGCTGGATGAAATACGTGTACTGGATCGTAGGTCGAGCAAGGAATCCATCACGTGCCCAGCCGTGTAAAACATCGTTTGGGAATCTGCATGAGCCAGAAGATACACTGACCCAGATGTACAGATTTATCGGACAATCTGTAGCGATGAGATGAGATTCTTTACATGTGAAATGGCTATTTATTGAATACTAGCTGTTAAACATAGCTTTGCTCGCGTAAAGTAATTAAGTACAAAAATAACTTAAAATATTACGTTGATTATTGGTATAAAAATGGTCTTAGCTCTTTGTTTCCAAAAATGTAGCCTATGTCCTTTTTCAGGTTTTAGATTATTTGCATACCAAATTCATTTAAATCGGCCCAGTAGTTTCGGCGTTCAAGCGATACAGACAGACAGACAGAGTTACTTTCACGTTTATAATATTATAGTATAGATAGATAAACGACCTGTGGTAAATTCATTTTGGTTCTTCTTTCTGCAACCTATATTATAAAATCGAAAGTAAGTTTGAGTTTGAGGTTGAGCTGACGGAAAATTGAATTATATAAACGCGTACTAATTATCAGTTAATTATGTCACTTGGCAGTTTTGTTTCGTCGGTATACAGTACAGAATTTAACAAGAATACGTTAAATTTGTGTCACACGAGCGAACCGAGAAGCGGTTAGCTAAGACCTTCTAAGGAGCGTTGTCACCAACAGACAACGCTTACACCATAATCTATTTGCGCAACGCGTCCTCACTGCCATGAGCCCTCCACAAAAGAGTGTTTACTTAAAACCCCTTTCACACCTCCATTGTTACAAGACCAGTTAAATGCGACCTCCACTATACCACCTAAATGCCCCCCTTTATCGAATCTTCAGTGAAAAGAAAGACGGGGTGCAGATCTTTGTATGTTGGCCAGTAAACGCTGAATGGACGCTGAATCGAGTCTGTGGAAAACGTAAGAATTTTAAGCGCTCAGATACGAGCATATTTCTGTGAATGCTTAGTTAAACAATTCTCGTTTAGAGCGTCGGTTGAACTTTGACACGACATTAGGTACGAGTTGCTAACATTTACAAGGTTTTGCACTATGCCTAAAATTAATGGTAATTGGGAACGGTTTCATAGACCATTAACTTTGAGCTCCTCTCATTTGTAATGTCATTGTTCTATTTAAAATAAATAAATGATCTGTAATATCTGTCTTCAATTTTATATTTATTTGAGTAAATTGTAATTGGAAACAAATAATATCTAAACAGACTGAAAATCTTGCAATCGGTATTCTGCTCCAAACCACTGCTGTTCTTAATTCAAATCAACTGTCAATTGTAGTCGTGCTGTAAATACTATGTAATCAAAAGTAACCAATCAAAAGAACGTAATCTTGATAGAGAGTGTCAGAAAAACTTTTATCTAATACGAAACAATAAATAGAATCATATTAAGCGTTATTAGGAAGTATTCAGTCATGCTATAAATGCGAACGTATACCCGAGATCAGCTCACTGAACCAAAAGAAACCGTTGCAATTAGAAAGACATTCGATTCGGTCCA
The DNA here is from genome assembly GCF_905220365.1 of Vanessa cardui. Classification (NCBI taxonomy): domain Eukaryota; kingdom Metazoa; phylum Arthropoda; class Insecta; order Lepidoptera; family Nymphalidae; genus Vanessa; species Vanessa cardui. The sequence goes on from NC_061137.1 coordinate 1,289,909, forward strand.
AATGTCCTGATAATTCCCAACCCTTACTCGTCGCCCTCAAGAATACCTTGTCTTTGAAAATTTATTATTACTACGCAATATTGCATTTGGAGGGTTGGAATCGCATGCTGCATTTGTAGCCAGCTGCTTTCGGGGAGATGAATCAGAAAGCGATGTAGGATTTTGACCTTATCCCACTGATCTAAGGACTATTTTCATGGATGTAACAAAAGCGGTCCCACAGGCCCATATGGGATGCAACCCTCAACATTAGATTTAGGCATAAAAAATTACTTAATAGGATGTTTTCTGAATGAGCAACGACAAAACGTTCGGGATTTGGATGTATTTTTTCGGACGCATCTTGTTGGAAGAGTGGGCGAGCTTATCATGGGAATTGGGTGAGATTTTCGTATTAAATTTTTATTAAAGTATCGCCCTTGTCTGCGGTCACATGTGCGGAAAACTTGTTATGTATTAAATAAGAACTCCCCGTTTCTATTTATGGAAGTATTCGTTTATTTTATGGTTGATTATTATTAAATTTTATACAAGTCATGTTGTTTAGCTAAGTATGGCACGGGTAGATTTATGGTGATTACGGCGCCACGTATTTAGACGTCCTGACCTTTGGACTCTTATCTCCGCCACACCTACTTCAATCTAATCTCATTTACATTTGTATTCCAAATTTAGAATTCGAATTATATTTCGAATCCTTAACTAAAATTAACTATGTTTAATCCTGTACAGAATACATCGATAAATGAACCCCGATTATTAACAGGTCATGTATATCGTCTATTTCACTTCCACTATACATCCGTCTCTTTCACACTCGTACAGGATATCGAAGGGGACCGTTGGACAGAACTACAACTATCAGGTTCAACACGAACTAACCCCCGACCCTTGTACAAAAAACCCATACGTGTTTGAAAAGATCACGTAAAGGCGGTGGGAAATACTTCAGAGACTCACGACGCTTTTAACAGCTGTTGTTTCTTAATAACCAATTTTATTTGACCTGTCAAACAATGTTGATTGTTTTTTAATTTTATGTACACACATTTGAGGCAAAATTCTAATTGATTTAAATAGTTTTATATAAGCACGTTTTTATAGTCTTATTACTAAAGATTAATATCAGGAATTATATTTATCTGAAACTAGAGTTTAACAGTGGTTTAAAAACCTCTGTTGATTTTCCAATATATTTTTGAATCGTCATTATAAGGAACTGTACTACCATACCACTACTACCAAATAATATAATAACTTAAGTAAATTAATTTTAGTAACACTCAGCTAACTCTTGTTTTTGAAATATTAGACATTCAAAACAGAAAAAAAGTAAAACAAAAAAATGTCTGCCTGTAAATGTCGAGCCGAGCTCGAAATGAATTGCAATACAAATTAATAATTTAAACTTAGTGGTGCTTGCCTGGGTTTTAACCCGCAATCGTCGGTTAAGATAAACTCTCTACGCTCTAACTGGGCCATATCGGGATCAAAACTAACTGAAGTTTAATCATATCGAAATTGATTTAAACCGTTAACGTAACAACAGTTAATAACTAAAGATATAAATTTCGTCGAAGCAGCGTCCGCTGATGTATCTGTTTGTAGTTTTTATACGATGCGGTCCAACTTACAATGGAGAGGGTTGTTTCACGTGTTCGGACCCCACGCGAAGTTCAAATGATTTACTAGTGTTGGGAACTTGTCGATACTTTATCTAGTATTATTTTTTAAGAGAGTAACTACTGATATTCTTGTTTGTTCTTCTTTGGAATCAACAAAATCAACATCACGAACAACGCTTGTAAAGGCATGGGATTTTATAAACTTTAGATTGGTTTTTCCTTCAATGGCATAACTACCATAGCTTTGACAGTTCATACCATAGAGTTATCGTCAAATTCGTCAATATTTTCTATTGCATACTGTAATTTACGTGGTACGTTACAGTATAAAATATAAAGTAAGAAGTGGTTATACTCATAGTTTACACACTGTAGGTAACAATATTAGGTAATTTTCCTCTTCAGCTTTCCTCGAGTAAATTTTAGGCTAATTATTTAATTTATCAGTGTGCTGTATATTTAAATATTAAAAAAGTCTACTAAAAATAAAGAAAATATAAACAAAGACTTTAAGTCTTGATTTTTATTGACCGAATGAATGGATGCATGTTGAGAAAACTGTGATTGTTAACTGTTTTTACTTAACTATCTTGTTGAATTAGAACAAAAAAATCAAAATTAAATTCAGACGTCATTCGATATGTTTTTTATAAATCCCGTCGAAATAAGACAAATTACATGTTGACTGACGTATTTGTATTTACAAAACATCAACAGTTACATAGATAGACAGTACATAGATAATACTGTCAAATATAGTGATACTGTAATTCCACCAAGCACGTCTTCAATTATTCAATTATTCTATACAAATATATTATATATATATTTATTTAGCAGGTTAATATTTCACCTGGTTGGCTTTGTATGTCCGTCTGGGTAACACCCACTTATAATATAACCTACCGTGAAGGTAATACTAAGAATTGTTGTGTTCAGATTTGAAGGTGTGTGAATTGTGAGTGAGTCACACAACTACAGGCACAAGATACACGACACCTTATTGCCATAGTGGAATGAATAAGGGACGGTCGGATGGCCATGTAGCTCATCTGACCGTTCGAATTTGAATTTGAATTTCGAATGCTTACCTATTTCATATAAAAGTAGAAGTAGTATCAAACAAATGGCTATAAGCACATTGACCAATCAAAACTAACATTAATACCATAGAGAAATAAAATTTGTATGTCCGTATGTAATCTTTGAAACTTTTAAACTGGTTTCAAAAATGTTTTCACTGGTAGAAAGCTAAATTACTCCTGAACGTTATAAGTTGTTAATTATATTTCGTTGCTAATTTATATAAAATGTCAACATATAAATGTGATATTCGTGTATTGATTTATGTATTGATTATCATAATTGTAACTGTTTTGTTCACAATGGATCCAGGTCAAATAGTTAGCATACATCAGTTGATTTGAATTTCATTATCTAAAGATGGAATCGATGGAGCTGTAGGGCATTGAACGTGCAGAAACATGTCAATCCCTACTCGGTTCAGTCCAAACATGGCTGATCCACGCTGAGACGGCTGTCCATCACACCGTTGTATTATGTTTAAGATAATAAATCGAATATTGATATATCTGACAGTTGAATGTTTAATTCTTGTATAAATCGTTCCAGCAAAATTGGTTTTTTGATTTTTGTAACGTATTTTGTATTAAAAATTTTAGAATGTTTGGATTTGATGTATTTATTTTTATTGTTTGACTTTTTAATTGATGGTTTTGAATTATTGTGTTATTTTACCTGACAGCTTAAAAACCCCATTGACAAAGACATACTTAATAGTGTCATGTTCTTAAAATAAAATAAATATTGGACAACATCACATAAACTACTCTGATCCCAATGTAAGTAGCTAAAGCACTTGTATTATGTAAAATCAGAAGTAACGACGGCACCACAAACAGACCCAAGGTAACATAGAAAACTAATGAACTTTTTCTGTAACGAATCGGCCGGGAATCGAACCGGTGTAAACAGTACTCGACCACGTAGGTTAGGTAGGTTTAGTCTTGTTTAGTTAATGTTGTTATCATTTTTGGATTTATTGGTAGTGTTATACGTTTGTGTGATTTATTTTCTTTGTGATAGTTAAAATTTATGAGATATGAGAGAGAGAAAAAAAAAACAAAAAAAACTCGACAAAAGTTAAATAAATAAATGAAACGGTGTAAATGTGCCACACGGGGCAAGTAAGCGCAGAGGTAAATGCGTTCAAGCCCTAGTCTAGACCCGTGTTTGATTGCATGGCTTAAACTTAGCTCTCGTGTCTTCCAATAGATAACAGATTAATTAATTTATCGTCAGCTTCGCAGCGCGTCCATTGCTCGAGTCAGACAGAATTGTTTTATTAAGAATAAGAATAAAAAAGAAACATTATTTAAACATATTTAAAGTGAAAATACATTTTATAATAAATTAGATATATAACATGAACATCATACATATATATGTATAATCTATTTCTTAAAAGTTAGGTAAAAAGCAATACATCCATATAAATAAAAAAAAAACCATTAAAATTGAAAGATATTATAATATAATAAACGCAGATAAACTAACAGATGATATAATATCATATTTATTTATTTAATTTTATTAATATTATTGAACTTCCTATTATTATTATTATTGTGACTGTTATTTTCACCTTAATCCTTTAAATACGTCCGGTGGTAGAGAGTGTAGTACACTTCGGTCCACCCTTAAACAGTTCAGGTAAATGATTTAAAAAAAGACTATCGTTTTAAATCGAATCTAGTTTCAGAGCAATGTGAGTTAAATTTCAAGGCCAAATTCAAAATGAGACATTGATTCTTATGTTTAAGTTTCCGAATCCACAAAGTCTGTATATCCTTCTGGCAAGGTATTCGTTACTGTAATATGATTTCGCTAAAATCCATACTAATATTATAAATGGGAAAGTAAATCTATCTGTCTGTCTGTCAAGCCAAAACTACTGGACCTATAAATGAAATTTGCTACACAAGTAGCTTAGATCCTGAAAAAGAGAGGCTTTTTGGTGACAAAGACATAAAACCTCTTTGTATATCAATCATCAATGTAATATTTTAAGTTAATTTGTAAATATATTCGTAGTTTACGCGTGCCAAGTCGGGTAACAGCTAGTACATTATAGAAAAGATTATGGATGTGCCTTCTTTCGAGCTGAGATGGCCCAGTGGTTAGAACACGTGCATCTTAACCGATGATTGCGGGTTCAAATCCAGGGAAGCACCACTGTCCATATGTGCTTAATTTGTGTTTTTAATTCATTTCGTGCTTGGCGGTCAAGGAAAACATCGTGACGAAACCTGCATGTGTTTAATTTCACCGAAATTCCGCCACATGTGCATTCCACCAACCCGCATTGAAACAGCGTGGTAGAATATGTTTCGAACCCTCTCCTTAATGGAAGAGGAGGCTATATCCCAGCAGTGGGTAATTAACAGCAGTGGCTGTTACTTTACTTACTTTTTCTTTCGTGTTCGCTTAATATTTTGTCTAATAACAGACGTTTAATGTTTGAGTGAATTTGTTTTGAAAAGATTCGTATTTTATTAGATGTGTTATTATTTTTAGTAAAACATTGTAATACAAGCCGTCCCTCTCGCAGGTACTTTTAAATCAATACTCGTCTGATCCGTAAATCCGTTTCGTCAACTGAGAGTTCTATGCGCTTTAAGGAGCTTTCACACGGAAGGCGTGTTTCAATGTACTTGTATAGTAGTTTGTCTAAGGAATGAATTGCATTCAATTATAATTAGCTTGTTAATAATGATTGGGTTTTGATTCTAGTGTATTGTGTAAAATTCACAGCTATAGTGTCCGTGCAGTTGTTATATCATAGATAAGTATAACTATGTTATGTCATTGTGATTCCTTTTTTTATTTATGTCAGAGGAATGAATGAAGACCATTTGTACAAAAATCGGATAAACGGTTTTGAATGAATTAATCATTTCTTTAAAAACGAATTACATCTCACGGCTTCAAACGATAAAATCTATAGCAATATTAAAGGTAATATACGTTTTATATATATATATATTGTATTGTGAATAATTGTTATAATATTAAAAGACTTCTTTTATCCGGATAGTGAAGTCTGACTTATCAATCTTCTTTATTATAAATATAAACATTTCTATTGCATTTCTATGTTTATTGAAGAAAACCGCATCAAAACCGTTGCGTATTTTAAAAGATCTTCGCGTACAAACGGTCCGTAATTTTTTTTTATACTAAATTGGAAAACGGTTACTATAAAGTCGTCATAAAAATGGCGATATAGTAATTTTTCCGTAAAATTAATAGGTTTGCATCGGTTCGACAGCTTGGTACGCGTCCAAAGATTGTCGCCGATGAAAAATTTCGTTATTGTTGTTGAACTTGCCCGTACAATATATTTGATATATCGTACGTATTTATGCTAACTCAAGTTTCGAAGAAATATGTGATAAAGTATTTAAAGATAAAATGAATTACACGCCAGAACCATCTATTAGAGATGGAAACAAACTGGGGGAAATTCTACTACACATAACGGTTATGACACAATTTTGGTTCCACATAGATGTAATTTTGACTATTCCTCAAAAAATGAAACGCAGCATATTTGAGGGCCTATTACTATTGTGATACAAAGTCAAAGTCAAAAATGTTTATTCAAAATAGAAGTGATTACAGTGGAGGCAATCATCTCATCCCAAGGTGATACGATCCCGATTACATCTAGGATTAAATTCGACTAGACGGCAACTGGTTGTCTTCATAAAATTTGTAAGTAGAATTGGTCACAAAATAATTAGATCTCTTGGAGCTGTACTTAAATGTATAAATATTTTTGCAACTGTATAAGACGATGTTGTATTTTCGTCAAATCAATATTAAAGAACACGAATAAGTGTTCATCTATCACACATCCTCTCAACAAATAAATAGTTTGAAAAAGTATGAATCAATTCTCCTGTCACTGTCGCTCTCCTAATGGTGTCAATAAGACGGGGTCTTATATTATATATTGTACTATTCCAAACGCATCCATGTCCATTAAAAACTCCTTTGAATTAGTCCGTTTCATATTCGTAATAAAATAAACGACTGTATCTAATAGTACAATATGAAATAACGAGCGTTTTCGCTGCTCGTGTGACACAGCCTCTATAAGTGAATTAAGTATGTTGGGAGGGGTGCAGTTCAAATAAAGGCGATTTAACCGCCCCCTTCGCGGTGCCTTTGATTCCCGTCAAAATATAGTAATCGGGGTTCATTCTCACGCACACCCGATCGTAAAGGGTATTAAAAGTTTCATCAAGAACTTAATTCTTTGGGATTAGTTAGTACGAGCGATAATAAATCCAAGATTTTTAACATGTACTACCAGAAGTGAACAATCAATATATACTAATATTATAAATGTAAAAGTAACTCTGTATGTCTGTCGCTCTTTAATTATTTATTAATTTAAATAGTTGTATTAACTAACATGACGGTATTTTTTAAATGTTGAAAAAGAGTAACTACTGAGTTTCATGCCGGTTCTTCTCGGTAGAATCTAGTTTCCGAACCGGTGGTAGCTTCACTTAATTGTTAAATGACGATTCAAAAGTGCTTGTAAAAGCCCACTTAAATAAAAAATCAATCAATGAACCGAATTTGATGAAATTTTTTACGAAGCATACTTGAAGTCCAAAGACTTTTTTTGCCTAACACATGACAAACAACCCCTAAAATGCGAGCTAACCACAATTAGTTAAAACTAACTACATTTATTATTAAAAAGCGTATACTTATTGTATACGTTTTGAGCTGATGTGGCCCAGTGGTTGGAACAAGTGCATCTTAACCGATGATTTTGGGTTCAAACCCAGACAAGCACCACTATTTATATGAGCTTAGTTTGTGTTTATAATTCATGTCGTGCTCGGTGGTAAAGGAAAACACCGTGAGGAAACCTGCATGTTTCTAGTTTCGTCGATATTCTGCTATATGTGTAATTCAAACCTGCATTGGAACAGCGTTCCAAATCTACTGCTTAATGGGAGAGGAGGCCTTAGCCCAGCAGTGGGAGATTTACGTGCTGTTACTTTATTTCAGTATCATTATTATAGCTAATATTTCGAAAAAGATATTAAACGATGTTATACAGCAACCAATTTTCCTTTTACGCTTATAATATATTGAATCGAAAAAAGGAAAATAAAACGCTACGTTCCTCGTTAAATCCACGTAAGCGACACTCATTCCTGAATTGTTTGTGATTCATATAGCAATATCCTCACCTCACGTGCGCCTTTACGAATATTACGGAAAACGAACGTAAATTATTGTCGACTATTATATTTTATATTTATACATTTTGTTTATGACCGGCGCCTGGTTTTTTCGACTTGAATTTTGGTCATAGACTACGATAATTGACGATGCTCTGATTGTATTCGGAAAAATGACATAAGCATTGGTCCCAAATGTCAATTGAGAAAGATTACAATGAAAAAGAGCAATTCGGTACTAATTTATCGATTATTTAAAAAGGGATCACGTGACACCCATTTTGGAACGAAGTTGCTTTCGCTATATATTATGTATTAACAGATATATTGAAATATATTGACAGCGTTCGAGAATAATTAAACAAATAAAACGACACGATTTTTTTAATTAATAATCCTCTATGGATTGTTTAAGTAATGCAAAAAATAGTTTCAATAATATGGAGCTGTATATAATTAGAAAGAGACAGATAAAAGTCAAGAGAGAGAGGGAGAGAGGAAATGATTTTATCCTTACGTTTCTTTTTCATTTAAGTCGTTCGTCGTCGTACCTAAAAAGACCACGATTTTTGTCATAATGGTCTTGTAGGCCGATCCGTGCCGAGGGTCATAACACGGATTTTAATCGATAATAATTCCACATAAGTTTGTTTTCTTTAGGAGTTTGACTCCTATTGGATGGTTTTTCAGTGCTTTCGCAATGAAACAAACAGCTTATGTAAAGCCGTTGGTCCTACGCCTGATCCTTCCGGTCGTGACGGAAAGCGCACCTGTTGGGAAAATTCATTCGAAAAGGACATTTTTTTATATTAATTCATTTGTTTTTTCATTTCAGTGAAGTGAGGGGTTAACGCTATGTTCTACGTCTTGTCATAAAAAAGAGTTATTTGTTGGTTTGCAATATTTATATTAAATTGTACTTCAAACGTCTGGTTGGAATGTTAGTGATCTAATTTTGTTTAGACAATATACATATAATATCATTGAATGGAATATAAAATTTTACACATTTTTAACTTTGCCGTTGCGTTAATTAAAATCGTTTAATAAAATACTTTGGTGAAAAAGGCATATTATTCCATACAAGATTTTACAGATGATAAAAAAGCGTAGAGTTAATACCTTTTGACTTCCAAGCAGGATATATTAATATAAGTAATTGTATTTAACTTGAATATGTATTTTTAAAAAGTTGAAAAAGAGTAACTATTGTTTTTCTTGTCGGTTCTTCTCGGTAGAATCTACTTTGCGAACCGGAAGTAGCTTCTCTTAATTTTAAAATGACATCTTCATTCATTGAATCTTAATTATGAAAGCCTACTTGAATAAATTTTGTTTTGACTTTGATTTTTGAATAGTTTTATTTAATTAAGGATATATATTTTAATTCGCCTGGTGATTTGGGTGAAGCAGTCCAACATTAAGTTCTATAATAAAATGGTTTTGGCTGAAATAGTATAAATCTATTATTACATGTATTACTACATAAATTGCTTGAATCGTATAGACTTGAAAATTTAGAGTAATACCTCATAAGCGCAAATAAGTAACCTTAGAAATATATTAACAATGGTTCTATCCCCTCCCAACCTTCAAAATCATACATACAAAGCCATTTTGACTTTGGATACGGGTTTATATTAATGTGTTTCTACGTCAGTGTTCCAAAAAAAATGTGGTTCGAGTTTCGTATTCATTTGTCTTTAACGCTACACTAATTGATCACTTCCTATTGTGTTATTGTACAAGAGCGATTAATCTCCGAAAGCAAGGGCTTCGACTGCAACTTACCTGTAACGGTAATCGTGTGAGCTAGACGGGCTATGTTGCTGTTTCACGTCACGAAGCTAGATATCGTGCGTATGCGCCATTCATCCTAGAGTTCACTTCTCTTAAACGATATTGGGGTTAGTGAGTGCCATTGATGTGTAAATGTAATTTTTTTTAAATATTTAAATTTTTTGCTTGGGAGTTTAATCCTTATACCATTTATGAAATAAGTATTTATTATTAATATGTATTTTAATGTACGGTAATGTTCTTATTTTAAAGTTAAAACGTATTCATTTTAAATATTGCAAAATTTAGTCATTAATTTAAATGTTGCCATACATATTTAAAAGAACCAAATAAATGTTTAACCGTCAAAGATATTTTTCGTTTTTGCTAGTCTGTCACTTTCCTACATCTTTAAGAAGTTGAAAAAGGATAGATATTAGTATATCGCTTTATAATTAAAGCCTGCAGGTATATGTACGTCCTTGTAATTGTTTTTTTTTTAAATGTTTTTTATTGTTATCACCAACGATAGTAAGCTTGGGGAATACACTAATGTATATTGTTGATTACAAATTCATGTAAAAGTCTTAATCTTGAAGGAAGCGTGCAGTATGACTCAGAGTTCGTAATTTCCGATTCACAGTTCTGCCGCTTGTCCATTGCAGTTGTTAGCCATGCCTGGAGTTACCGCGCTTCTGGCTTGCCATATAAAACAGTGGTTTTATGATGAGACGAGACATTGAAAGTAAGGTAGAGCTCGCACCTGGATGTAAAGAGAAAACTGTTTTATAATTACTCGTGAAATTGTCACTTTCTTATTCTAGATGTCACATCGATCATTTAGTTTACATACAAGTCTATATAACTTAGTAAACCGTAGGGTTTAGAGCTGATGTAGGATTCTGTTGTATATTACTAGCTCGCTTATGGCTTTGCCTTTTTTTATTGGTCAGTTATCAGGTGTTATAAAAAACCTCTTTGCTTTCTATATATTAGATTTCATTAAATTCCATTATTTGACTTTTGTAAGAGAAACATATATGTTATTTTCATATTTTAATATTTTCACTTTACTTTAGTGAAGTAATCATTAATGGTATGTACTGAGATGTCCCAGTGGTTAGAGTGGGCACGTGTGCATCTTAACCGATGATTTCTTGTTCAAGCCCAGGCAAGCACCACTATACATATGTGCTCAATTTGTGTTTATAATTCATCTCGTGCTCGGTGGCGAAGGAAAACATCGTGAGGAAACTTGCATGTGTCTAATTTCATCCAAATTCTGCCACACGTGCATTCCATCAACCTGCATTGGAACAGGGGGTTCCAAAAACCCTCTCCTTAATGGAAGAGGAGCCCTTAGCCCATCAGTGGGAACTTCACAGGCTGTTACTTTACTTTTATAGGTATACAATTTTATGGTTGCAATTTTTTAACCTCTTCCGTTTAATTAAGCAATAATGTTGTTCCGATCGAGATTAATCTAGTTAGGCAAGCTTTTAAATACTTTACTGAGATATTAATTAGGTCAGACGATAAGAATTGACTTAGTGCTAGTTCAATATAAGTTATATTGGCGACTAGAACTGATAACCGAATTAAAATTCACACAGCTTCCTGAGATAACGGAGACTTAATGTAAACTTTACTAATATTTTAAATGTAAATGTGATCTGTCCTTTGCTGTTTCACGGATACATTTTTGAATCAAATTTGATGAAATTTGGAATGTAGAATGTTGGAACTATTACTTATAGATACAGAATACGTATTGGATAATTTAAAAATAAAAGTTTAGTACACCAATCAAACTGTGTCTTTTGAATTAGATATTAAGGTGTCAGTTTGGCAGAATGAAATCATTCATCCTTAATTACTAATTCCATCATCATAGTTTCACGTTTTTAACTAATATAACAATAATAACGGATTGTTTGTTTATGATTTTCGTTTCGGGGAACGGCTTTTTCATGTTGAGTGGGAGTCAACATCTTTCATCGTTCACTTTGATGAAGTAAAAAGGAAATGCACTCATATCACTTAGTAGTTAAAGGCGTAAGTGTAACTTTAGTTTTAACTAACTAAAAAAAATTAAAAATTATAAATAAATCATAATAAAAAAAATGTGTCTTTATCTTTTGTGAAATAATGTGCAGTGCTTGATATATAGATATATGCATGTATAAACATATGAAAATTATTATTTGTTATCACAATAAAGTTGTCTAATTTTAATCTAAGTGTCAAGATGACTCATTGATTTAAGCACGTTATTTACATGTTAAATGTAGGTTCAAATCCGTGCAAGCTTTATCGTGTTTTCTCTTAAGGATTTACGGAGAAATTATGATTCTTGTATAACACAGAAACATGGTTTTATTTAGCCGAGAGATGTTAACATAGCTTTGATGTTTACTAATTTAGATTTTTTAAATTGTGTATGAAATTATATATAAGTCATAAAAAGGGGGAAATTATTTACTTACAGTATACAGATACCGACTACAAGAAGACATTCCTTTCATCGCCAATGCGCCACCAACCTTGGTTACTAAGATGTTACTCGAATGTCCCTTGTGCCTGTAGTTACACTGGCCCACTCACTCTTCAAACATAACAATACCAAGTACTGTTTTTTTGCTGTAGAATATCTGATGAGTTGGTCGGTGCAACACAAAGCCTTACCACCAAGCCATGAAAGCTTAACAGTCAGAGTTTGCTTTGTTTTACTTTTACATCTATACATATAATAAAATTGGAGTGTCTGTAATATTAAAATAGCCCTTATTCACTCAATGCATATGTACCAAAATAATATTTTTTACAATCTTTTGGCTTTCTGTCTGTCTGTTTGTTCCGGCTAATCTCTGGAACAGCTGAGCCGATTTTGACGGGACTTTCACTGGCAGATAACTGATATAATAAGGCTACAATTTTTTTTTTCTTAAATTCAAACACGTACAAGGTCGCGGCACAGCTACTTTATAATATTATTTTATATTATATTCAATGTCATGAATCAAAATTTGAACAGTTCTGAGTAACTCATGTTATTGGCGGTTTTTCTCGGAAGGAATGGAACCAGTAGTTAGTAACATGTTAAATTATATGGTATTCTCATTCGGTAATCATTCAAAAGTATGAAGCCTATTTTAATTAAAGCAAACAGCCTTTTAATAATGTTCCAATTAATTTGATCAACTATATAATTAAAAAAATGTTGTGACTGGATATTAAGAATTGGTGAATTTTGTAATTAATAATTTATGTTTAATATTGAGGGAGTTATTTTGAAATGTTTAAGTTTTTTTTTAAATTTAAAATAGGGCTGTTAATTTGGTCGTTCAACTAATAATTGAAACAGAATAAAATACATACATACATACAATTTAAATTGTTATTATTTTTAATTACATTTTTAAATCATAGACAGACGATTCGATTTTATTTATTTGTTTTGATTTCTCATACCGACATAGTATATGATTCCTGGTTGCTCAATCACTCTTTAAAACGAAACAGCATTATGAAGTACTGATACTTTTTTTTCAACCGACTTCCAAAAGGAGGAGGTTATCAATTCGTCTGTATTTTTTTTTTTTTTTTTTTTTTTTTATGTTTGTTACCTCATAACTTTTTACTGGGTGGACCGATTTTGATAATTTTTTTTTGTTTGAAAGGTAGTGCTTCCCGTGGGGTCCCATTATTTTTATTTTTTTTTCCGATGATGGTATCCATGTGAAAACGACATAAGTCTTAAATTTGCATTACGTGTATGCGCGACAAATAGGTGAATAACTGAAAATCACGTTAACCAATTTTGATAATTCTTTTTTTATTATAAAATATATACTTCAAGGGTAATTTGGTGAAAGTTTGGTAAGGTTCTGAGCACAGGATCCATGACAAAGTAACGGAACGGAAGGGAACGGAACAATTCTGAGGAGCACGTTAGCGATACTCAGTCGAATCTTTTATTTATAGGTTATTTGGATATTTGAGTCACCTTCCGTAATGTGGTTATGTTTATGTAATTATCATAGTCGAATATTATAATCAACTAGCTACCCACCCCGGCTTCGCACGGGTGCAATACTGATACTAAATATACTACAGAATTTGTTTATATACGACATCACATCGCAAACTTCTAAAATTATCAGTGTTTCTTTACTATATTGTTCATGTATTATATACACAAACCTTCCCCTTGAATCACACTATCTTTTAAAAAACCGCATCAAAATCCGTTGCGTAGATTTAAAGATATAGGGACAGAGAAAGCGACTTTGTTTTATACTATGTAGTGATGGAACTCCTATACGGCTCGCAGTTAGGGTGCGATATGGGGCAGAATTTCTTACTATCTTTAATCAAAATTTGTGTATGTGATGTGATGTCAAATGATGACGAAATATAGTTGGTCTTTTTCAAAGTTTTTTTGCTGAGTTCGATTACAGCTCTTTCGAGGGATCCTTGTAGTTTACGCCGCGTGACGTATTAAATCCGCATTTTCGAAAGTCTATTTTTGCTTTATTCGCAAGTTTCCTTTGAAATTGTCCTCGAAGTAGTTTCTGACTCATATAAACGGAACGCTTAATCTATCCATATTAAAAAAAATAGTTAGTCAACATCAGCTTCACTTAAAATCAAAAAATAAATAAAATTTTAACAAAAAGAAAAACCGACTTCAAACAAAACACTATTTTAAAACAAATGAATATGCACGAAAAAGTAATAAAAATAATTGCGTATTCAACATATTTTTTAGAGTCTTCCTAAGTTAAATGAAATGAAAAATATTAGACTACTTATAAGTCGATTAACGATTATATCATGTAGTTATAATTATTGTTATATTTGGAGTCGGTGTCAGCCAATAAAACCCTACAGTATATCTATCAAAAAACAATACGAGAATACTTTAACTAATATGTTTTTTACAAATTACCTTTTACACAATAATATACTGGATCAATCAAGGGGCTCGTATCGCTTCTTTCTTTTGATTGTTGGGGCAAGGGCACCGTGGCTGACACCGGCTCCAAATATACCAATAACTGTAACTACATGATATAATCGTTAATCGACTTTTAAGTAGTCTAATATTTTTCATTTCATTTAACTTAGGAAGACTCTAAAAAATATGTTGAATACGCAATTATTTTTATTACTTTTTCGTGCATATTCATTTGTTTTAAAATAGTGTTTTGTTTGAAGTCGGTTTTTCTTTTTGTTAAAATTTTATTTATTTAAATATTTGACAACATCACATACATTACTCTGATCCCAATGTAAGTAGCTTAAGCACTTGTGTTATGGAAAATCAGAAGTAACGACGGTAGCACAAACACCCAGACCCAAGACTAAGATCGAACCCGGGACCTCGGGGTGGCGTACCCATGAAAACCGGTCTACACGCTACTCGACCACGGATATCGTCAAATACGGATACTTGGCAGTAGGTAGGGAACACGTGGATTATGGACATGGATATATCGGAGTTATATGTGAATTTATCCCCCGGGAGTTATCGTTATGTTATCTGTATGTTATTTTATTGACTCATTAATTATTGTAATAAAAGAAAATACCGTTATGTTATAAAACATTGTTTAACGTTACCGTTTTATGATCCAAAAATCTTACTTACGCCCATCACTATGCAATCTGACCGATGCGAAGGAATTATGCTCCGTCTCACTCGCACTCGTGTAGACAATTGTGCTTTCTATACTCACGCGCATCTTTTGATATAATGATAATTTGAAATTCGTGTCATTTTCAGAGGCAATAAAGTCCAATTTCGAATGATTAAGATTGTTATTTAAAGATTTAGTATTATTTATGTCGTTCGTGACTGTACCCGGTATAGTTCTCGCGTTGAAAGGAGATAGGCGATAGGGGAGTTGATGTTCGACATTACGATTTTGTATCTTGTTTTCTTGGATGTAAAGTATGTTTTTGTTTGAATAATTTGTGGGCAGAGCCTCAGGCTGATGCCATTGCACACGATGTATTGTGCAAGTCCATAGCAGATACATTGTTCGGTTATCTTTATCTATAACAATATTAATAAATTGTTCGTTTCATTTGTAAAGATAATTTTAAGCAACGTTGTAATTTAAAGTTAAATCGTCTATTAGCTTGTGATAATTCATAGTTTAAGGTTAATATGAGCTTCAAGGGATTATCATGAGTTTGCTTTCTATATATATATTTTTTTTATAATTTGAAAATGGAATGTGATTTTGTGTTGTCTATTGTATAGCAAAATGTGTGTATACATAATAGGTATTATAGGTGTATAGTGTTGTTTATGAGGCATATATATTAGATAATAATTCATATGTAATTTGCTTTTTTCGTAAAGGTAAATTTTACGTATTAGTTTTTTTGGTATATAATTTTAAATATACAAATAATGTTTTTATGAGTCAATTTAAAATTTCCTTAATAACAAAATGAACTGGCTGTTATGAACATACTTAAATAAAGTATTTTTGTTTTTTTTTTTTTCTTATATGTCGCATCTAGGCAGATCTGATAAGATATTATATAAACAAAAACAAAATCAAAACGCTCTATAGACAAATTAACATTTGTACATCTATGAAGGAAATAGTTTAAGTTGTATCGTTATTAAAATTGCTTCCAAATATAATTTAAATGTGTAACTTTTGATCTTTTTATGTACTGATAGATATCATAAACACATACAAATATATAGTGGCGTGTAAGTTCGTAACGTAGAGTTGCTATAAGACAGGATATGATGAAATATATATTCTAAAGGGCGGTGTACCGTCATCTTTAACTGATCGCAATTAAACAGGTTTTGTGTGTGTTTTTTTTAAAGCAAGAAGTTATTGCTCATTAATCTCCCACTGTTGGGGTTGGGCTTTTCGAGGAGTTAGGGATTTGGAGTTACCTATGTGGAATCATCAGATATATCATTATACATCAATATGTTTCTTGATGTATAGTAATATCTTCTTATTACTGAGTTTAAAATCTCTTTTTAGGTGCGCTTAGGTCTTTAAATATTGTCATATCTTATAATATAACTACAATAGATTTTAATTCAGTTAGAATAATCGAAAAGAATGATTTGCAATCTTTAATTTATATATAGACCCTTTTATAGATGATAAAAAAGCGTGGAGTTAATACCCGTTGACTTCCAAGCAGGATATATTAATTTAAGTAATTGTATTAACTAACATGACTTCGTATTTTTTATATGTTGAAAAAGAGTAACTACTGAGTTTCTTGCCGGTTCTTCTCGGTAGAATCTACTTTTCGAACCGGTGATAGCTTCACTTAATTGTAAAATAACGATTCAAAAAGCCTACTTGAATAAAGTTTATTTTTATTTTGATTTTGATATCCGTGTGAAGCCAGAATGGGTAGTGGAATATAAACACAAATTAAGCATTTAAAAATTGTATTGCTTTGGGTTTTGGCCCACTATCCTCGTTTAAGATTCAAATATGACTTTGCGGCTATTTCTGGCAATATACATCTTGTAGTCAACTTTATAACTAAACTCCTAGCTGAATATTTAATAGCCTAGGTGTAAGTTAAAGAAACATTTTTTTCTTTTTTTTTTAAAAAAAGATTCTTATCTTTGATAGGGCAAGCGTATCGCGCGAAACACAGGCGAGCCTTCAAAGCGTAGTGCTTCCCATTATGTATAATGAATAAACAATGATCCTGCATCTCTTGCCGGTTATTCTCGAGCTTACGGAATTTCTTTATCTGAAAATGTATACATATATGTACAGTACGAGTAGTGTGTTCACCGGTTTTCACTCTGAGGTCCCGGCTTCGATTCCCGGCCAAGTCGATATAGAGTTCATTAGTTTTCTTTATATTAGGTCTAGGTGTTTGTAGTACCATCGTTAGGTCTGATTTTCCATAACACAAATGCTTTAGCTACTTATATTGGGATCAGAGTAATGTATGTGATGTTGTCCAATATTTATTTATTTAATTAGTGTGACGTGATACTATAACTAGTAACTAAATGATTATTGTATGACTCGTGATGAATCGGAGAGTTATTTA
This sequence comes from Vanessa cardui, assembly GCF_905220365.1. Taxonomy (NCBI): domain Eukaryota; kingdom Metazoa; phylum Arthropoda; class Insecta; order Lepidoptera; family Nymphalidae; genus Vanessa; species Vanessa cardui. The sequence continues at coordinate 1,307,673 of NC_061137.1, forward strand.
CGATCGCTTTTTTTCGGCAACTACTTTTATTATTGTACTCATGACTTAGCTCACGGTATCGAGATTATTTGTATACCGTTGTAGAGATTATTTCATTGTACATTTCTCTTTGAAAAGAACGTCAAAATAGTTTAAGATTTTTTCCTGTCAATCAAGTATAAAATATGAAAGCACGGTATACCTTTGTAAAAGAATTAAGTCGCTTTTTTTCTTTTAAGAAATTTGTATTAATTAATTAATGTTCCTTTATCGAGAATTGTTTTACTCAGCGTCGTTTAATTATAATTAATAAATAAATATATATATATTGTACATCTATAAATCTAAAATAAAATCAAATTTATTCAAGTAAACTTCACAATGAAACTTTTTTGAATCGTCAATAAATTAAATACTACCACCGTTTCGGAAAGCAGAAGAAACGACAAGAAACTCGCATGGTTGCTATTTTCATATTGATCTATTTGTTGTATATATGTAACATTTATGTATATACATATTTTCAATTCATTGAGCGCCATTTATCGCGCCCTTTACAAAATTTTTAAGCAAAGAAAGAGATGAAATATGTTCTGAACGGATGTCGTCCATAATGAAGTTTCCCATTACATTGCAATTGAATCTATACCTAAAACTAACTTCAGACTATTGACCTTTGCACTGGAAAGGTCGATAGCTAGCCTCTTGCATTCCGGTCGATCTAGGCCATTCGCATCCGCATCCAATGCCTGGATACAGAACGTATATACAGAAACACTTCCAGACGAGAGTATTTTATAATGTTCGTTGATTCCTCACAAATATTCTATTATATAAATATTACTATACTACTAATATTATAAATGCGAAAATTTAATATAATAATATGAGACAACATCACATACATTACTCTGATCCCAATGTAAGTAGCTGAAGCACTTATGCTATGGAAATTCAGAAGTAACGACGGTACCATAAACACCCAGACCCAAGACTAAGATCGAACCCGGGACCTCAGAGTGACGTACCCATGAAAACCGGTGTACAAACCACTCTACCATGGAGGTCGTCAAATTTATGAGGATATATGTATGTTCGTTGTTCTTACACGAATAAACAACGAAATGGATTTGGATGAAATTTTACGCTAATATAGGTTATATATCAGAATAACATATATGCTACAATTTATATTGGTTGTTTGTAATTTGGTCATGATATATACATATCAAGTAAACGTGCGAAGCCGGGGCGAATCGCTAGTTTATGTATAATAACGCTTTATCTAAGAGCGATCTCTTCCAGACATACTTAGGAATGGTTATACTGACGATTTACGTGTACAACTTTTGAATATGTTATGCTGGCAAATAAAAATGCATATGTGACTTCCGGTCTCGTAAACAATAAATAATCTTCTCTAATTGGCTAACTAATATTGAATCGAACAGTTCAGCACGCTTTCTTAAATACTTAATTTATGGATTTAATTCTGCTCGTGTTTTCTGTAAGATGGAAACGGCTTATAGATCTTTCATGGCAGTGCTCAGAAGCAGTATGGCGGATAAGCCTTTAATACCCTTATTAATTATGTATGAATTTGTCTTTCTAATATTGGATCATTTTGAAAAGATGAATGTTAATGAGAATTGTCTTTTTTTGTCACTTAATTTAAAAACATAAAGCAAGTAAGTGATCTGTGTGATAGATCTTAGTCATCTTTGCGCGTTACACTGTTATTGTAACACAGTTCTATCATTGTACACAAAATACTCTGCAAAACATACCATCTAAGTTATTTTTGGTGAACGTAATTGAACTAATCTTTACAGTTCAATACAAATGCATGATGGGCAAAAATCGTTACTATTTATCATTTAATACATTTTATAACTGTTTGTTCGGTATTTAGGTAGGTTGAAGAAATCTTCTTTGGTTTTGCTAAATACTTTTATCTGAAGATACAGGTGAAATGTAAAGGAAGTAACGTATGTACATAGATAAAAAAGGATTACAAATTGATGTAGAATATCGTAGTTAACATAGACAAAATGTCATATAAAATATATGTAGTGCAGGTCCACACGTAGGCGCCAACACTGTTATATACATTTTTGAAACAAGTTGCTATTAATAGCTTAATGCCATTTAGACTGATTATCCTTAACACAGGTTATTTAATTAGCCCAGCTAGGATAGTCAGTACCTGAAATCTGTTTGTTTTCACAATACGTTTGTCGTAGTTAATGTATTTGTATATAAAGATGATTTTTGTGTTGAATAATAATAATAAAGAATCAATGTAACTGCTTGTTTACGTCACGACTATCTGTGACCGCAAAAACATGATAAGTTCATGTTATGAATAAGGTCTGTCAACCACCCTTCGTCGCTGCGGGTAAATGTCTCTCGACACTTGTAATGGGACACTACGACGCTACAGATAGAATAACCATGTTCTATGAATTTAGGAGATCGTCCCGGTTTTTTTCTCATATTATTAATATAGATATTAAACTCAAATAGTTCTAGGTGTTATTTGTAAATGGTTATGTTTAGTAAAAGTCTCATTTCGTGGAGAATGATTGATGGCTACTGAGCTATCAATCATAATGAATGATGACGAATGAAATTGCCAGACGTGCCAGTGTACGCAGATGTTTTATAGGCATTTAAATATTACATGACTATTATATTTTATTAGACTACGTTAATTTCATATATAAAGGTATCTTATAATTAAAGATTTAATAATGATTTGAAATCAACAAATTATTATACGGATAAATAATAATTGACTTAACCTATAAGATTTTAATGAAGTTACTTCAAACTTCGTATTTATGAAAAATATATTTATTCACCATCTTATCATCTATATTTATATTATAGATGGGAAAGTAAATCTGTTTGTCTGTTGATCTTTTACGACCAAACCGCTGAACCGAATTTCATGAAATGGTATGAAGAACTGGAACTCCAAGAAAGAATATAGTATTATATAACATTAATTGTTATATAACATATCGTACTAACTACTTTGTAACATAATTACAAGAAAATTTAAGGCTAAAAATATTTCAAAATAGACATGCAAAAGGCGGATCTCAACTTAGCACGTGAGACTATTTATCTGCAATTAGGGAATATAAATTAAAAAGGAACGCATTGTTTAAAGAATCACAAGAGGATGACTTGAATTAAAATGTTACTAGAGGAAAAGTTAGATGAAAAATATATAGTAAAGTAAAGTAAAGTAACAGCCTGTAAATTTCCTACAGCTGGGATAAGGCCTCCTCTTCCATTAAGGAGAGTGCTTGGAACATATTCCACCACGCTGTTCCAATGCGGGTTAGTGGAATGCACATGTGGCAGAATTTCGATGAAATTAGAGGTGCTTGCCTTGTAAAGATTCATGCGCTCTAACCACTGGGCCATCTCAGCTCGTGGATAAATATATATTACGAATAAATAATAAAGGTTTTTTTTTAAATTAGTGATCATTGTCACCCTAACCATGGCGGGCAGATGGCGCCGGATGCGAGTGGTGTGGCAAATTAGAATATGCCCCTAAATGACTCTTTTTTTCAACTTTTTTGTTGTATGTGTATATATTTAGTTTACATTAATAAGTAAATAGCTACTTTACTATTACATACACGGTAATATACGGTAATTAGTTGTATATGTGTTAGAGCGTTCATATTATAAGATTCAATTTAGTGAGATTTGTTAAATCAGATTTTATATTAAGCCGTAATTATAAAATTTTATATACATATATCACCGTGTAACTGTAACTTAGATCAATCTATCACGTGAGATAGATACTCTACAGTAAACCGTTAAAACATTGTCTCTTACTGAATAAATTAGTTATAATTTTTTAATTTTTTTTATGGAATAGGTTGGCGGACGAGCATATGGGCCACTTGATGGTAAGTGGTCACCATCGCCCATAGACAATGACGCTGTAAGAAATATTAACTTTTCCTTACATCGTTAATGCGCCACTAACCTTGGGAATTAAGATGCTATGTCCCTTGTGCCTGTAGTTACACTGGCTCAGTCACCATTCAAACCGTAACACAACAATACTGCGTACTGTTATTTATGGGTAGAATATCTGATGAGTAGGTGGTACCTACCCAGGCGGGCTTGCACAAAGCCCTACCACCAAGTAAAAATTACTTTGAATATAGAATTTTCTTGATTATTTTCCTCATGTGTTTAAACTGATTCATAAGAACTAAGTAACTGTAGTTGTTATATTGATTTCAATTAGTACATTATTATTATAGAAATCATATTTAAATATTCTCTTCGATTTATTTTTGTTTCTATCATTATAATAAAACCATACTGTTTCATGATTAAAAAAATATAATTAACGACCAACATGTTTTTAAGTAGCATGAAAGCATGCTATTAAAGAGCAGATTCAAATTAGTATGGTGTGGTAAAAACGTCGCTAGTTATTACACAGGAAATTCTACTAGACTTAGCAAAATATTATTATACCATTATTTTCTTTATTCGTTTGTATCAGGTAATTTTATAAAGGTACTAACGACCCGACCCGTCTTCGCACGGGTGCAATACTGATACTAAATATCCTATAGAATATGTTTATTTACCACATCATATAACAAACTTCTAAAATTATCAGTGTTTCTTTACTATATTGTCCATGTATTATTTGCAAAAACCTTCCTCTCGAATCACTCTATTTATTAAAAATACCCGCATCAAAATCCATTGCGTAGTTTTAAAGATTTAATCTTACAAAGGGACATAGGAACAGACTTCGTTTTATACTATGTAGTTGTAGTATATTTTTAGCTTAATAACTAAATCTAGGGTTATTACATGTATATGATACGTGTTTTGGTTATTTCAATATGACGGTTCAAATGTCTCTTAAGAACCGACTTGAATAAAATATATTTTTATTTCACATAGTAAAAATGAGTTCACATATAAATTGATATAAAATTTACGCACGGATTTTCCGAGGCTATTATGAAGATACCTAAGAAAATGGTTCCATCCCTCTTCAAGGGCACTATCTATTCCTGTTATATTCTAGAAATATTCCGGTAATGTATCAGGATGAAATAGGGCTGACAGGAAGGAGTTATTGCAGGCTCACGTTACAGATGGCCCCCGTGAATAATAATGTGTGTATTAAGATTAAATTGCTTGCTAAGCTTACAATGATCGAGTTTTAAAGTTATTCCTTTTAATAATTTAAAAAAAGAACAATGTTTTTATTTCAAAAATGTTTTTAACTGTTTTTTTTTGTTTGTTTGATACAATAAATACTTTTTTGATTTACTCCTCCAGTTAATAGTAAAGCTTGGATTGAATGCTGCGATAACAATAGCTCTTGTAGTATGGTTTGAACTGGCAACATTTAATTCGCTATGCGACCTATATACTGAACAGGTATTGAAGGTAGTCATTCATTTCGTTGAAAAAATATTATAATAAAACTCTCCAATGCTATGACCTGAACCAAATAGAATTTTTATGTTAAAACAACAGTACAGACTGCGACTCCAATCGTTTTTTTTTCAGATATTGAAATTGTATATGCAAAATGTACGATGATCAGTTGAGTTAGTATATATTTAAGATCATTTACCAGTAAATGTGTAAAATTTTAATATTACTTTTTAATAGGAACTTCAGTTATAATAGGAAGTTCAGTTAAATTATTTTTTGATTCTTGGATGTGCGATAAGAAATATCTTTATCTCTCTCTCTCTCTAATAATCATCTTTACTCAGTTGTGTATGATTTTGTTTTTATAATTAACAGGTAATTCAATAAACACAGTCTGATTATATTTATAAATAAACAAATCTTTATTACTACAAGTTGGCATATAACACGGCGCCTTCCTTAATGTGGTATAATTTTCCTGGAATCGAGTGTGGGTCAAATGAGACAGACAAAAGAACGTCATTGTTATATTATATATATTGCGGTTTCCTTTATCCCGTTTGATATGGCAGGTCATTCGCCCTGACTAAGATTTGCATACTTAACCCCAGGTCGTTGTATGCTGTTTAAAATTCAAAAACTTTGTGGGTGGGTAGCATTTGTTATCTATTTTAGGTGTAACCTTTAAGTACAGAATAGGGGAGATGTTTCAAAGTGAGATTTGAGTTACGTAATGCGAAAATTGAAAAAGAAGCGAGTTGCTGAATTATGAATTTGATATGTGTTAATGTTTCAATACGGAGATCTCTTTCGAAACACGCCTTCATTCTTCTTCATTATTTTCAACGTTTCTTATTTTTAAATTCGCTTATGTTACTACTGCTATTGTTACTTTTTGCTCGTTTACCTAATGGCTAACCTAACGAGCTATAAATCTAGAGATTCTACATTTAAATATTAATAATATTCGATCATTCAGCTAATCGTATCGAAAAATAAAATAGACGTCAGTGATTGGTTCTTTGTGTTAAAAAAATTCGTTTTTAAAAATTTAAATTTAGAACGTCTATTATTTTTATGTTATCTGTATAGCTGTACTATCGTGGCCGTTCGCTAAGTAGAGTTTCAAAGGCAGACAGTTGGCGTTACACAGATGGATCGCGGGCGTAGCGACTGTGTCGAGGACACGTGACAAATTGTGTCGACTCTGATGTAGTGCGGTAGCCGAAGGCAAATGCCTCGTGTCGAAAATATTGTCCGCATTTGATGTAGATAATTCGTTATCAGTGGTGTGATTCTGTACGAATTCATTTCTCACTCGTGAAATCTTGACAACTGTCACAAATAGGGACACGCATTACGTGTATTCTATAAATTTTATAATTATTCTAGACAATGTCACATATCCAATCCTGGCGTTTCACACTCGTGTTTTAATGTGAGATTCGAGTTTCTTTTTACAGAATAGCCCTACAGAGCCGAGGTATACTTCCTACTCTTTCATACATTTCTTTATATTATGGAGAGAAAATATGTATGATCGTGCTGTGACTATTTGAATCTGTTTATATTTCATTATTTTCTAATAGGTATCGCCTAGTTATATACATATGTATATAGCTGATATATTATTTAGTAATTTGGAACGAAAAAGGATTAAGCGATAGTTGTATTGGATACGATAAAAGTTGAAGGTTTCAGAATTGGATCTTCTAAGCGATAAAATTGTATGTACATAACAATGTTAGTAACTAAACCACAACAATGGATCTTTGCTTTAAATAAACAGATACGTGAATAAAATTCAAGAAAAACAATTGAATTTACGAAGGCGTATCGCGCTGTGTTGCTTTCGTTGAGACCACATTTATCCAATTACATTTTATATGTAGATATATTTTTACAATATGTGCTTTAAATCTCGCATCAATACATGATACATTTTATTTAAAAAAAAAACCAAGATAGAACACGCGCATCTTAAACGAGGATTGTGGGTTCAAATCAATTTTTCATGTAGGTTTGTTAAAGAAAACATATGTCAGATTAATTCCATTTCAATAGTAGTAAAACAAGTAAAGTAACAGCCTGTACAAATCCCACTGCTGAGATAAGGCCTCCTCTTCCATAAACGAGATGGTTTGGAACATATTCCACCGCGCTGGTCCAATGCGGGTTGGTGGAATGCATACTTGGCAGAATTTCGATGAAATTAGACACATGCAGGTTCTCACGATGTTTTCCTTCACCGCCGAGCACGAGATGAATTATAAACTCAAATGAAGCCCATAAATATAGTGGTGCTTTCCTGGGTTTGAACACGAAACCATCGGTTAAGATTCACGCGTTCTAACCACTGGGCCATCTCAGCTTTCAATAGTAAGCATGCCTCAAGCGCATACAACAGATCTCGTATCTAATGTGTCTTCATGCCCAAAGACATCTTGTGGTTAGGTTGCATTATTGGCGCTGTTTAGATGCTGTTTATGTAGGACCGCGGGATCTAACCAGCCAGTTTATCAGATCCCAAGATCCTGAATTCAAACTCCGAACCAGAATAATAAAAGAATATATTACACTCGAAAAATCTTTACAGTTTGAAATGTTCCCTTGCGTTCATAAATCCTTGCGATTAGGCTTTTTTCTATTTTGTCAGATTGCCTGTTCCGTTTTTAAAATTAAACAAAGGATTTTGATGCGTTTTTTTCAATAGATAGATCTCTTCAAGAGGAAGGTTTAAATGTGTAACACAAGCCTAATATAGTAGAGAAACACTGATTATATTAGAGGTTCTAAAGTGATAAATAAACACATTATGGCGCTTACATTGCAAACGCTGGCTGAACCCTACGAGATATATCAAAATAATGTACTCCAGTATTGTACACCTTAAAAAGGTCTTCAGAAGAGTTCGCCATAGTATATGTCTCTTAGGGATAACCCACAATAACCATTTTTTACCCTTTACTTTTTACAAGAAATAATGGTTTATTTTCAAAGCGATTTTAAGCAACACAGCATTAGTCCTAATATAACTAGGTACCTTAAATACATTGTGTGTTTAATATAGATGAATGTCATATTCACGTATGCCTTTACTTGCATGTAATTTTAATGAATATTTTCGAAGATATTACATATTTAAAATAAAGGAACGGTTTGTGTCTAATGACACAAAGCTGTGAACATTGTAAGACATTCTGTAAGTATATTTACTATTTAGTATTAGCAGTGCACCCTTGTCGGGCAGGTTGTTAGTTAAAAATATAATATAACAAATTTATATGAATATTTACCCGAACAACGCACACACACTCGACAGTATATTCATTGTAATTTGAATCCAGTAAAATTGTATGAAAATTTTATTTCAAGAGAATCCTCTACCATAAAGATTAGGAGCATAACTTTCAGCATTACCAGATATATATCAAGGGACAACATGGCCGTGTTCTGGGACACGTGACAAATCGACTCGAGTCCGCCATAGCTCCGCTAGCCGCAAGCAAATGGTTCATATGTCAGAATAAGGCTTGAGTTTTGATTTAGGTACCCTATTGGTGACTTGGACTCCGTGAAATGTAGCTATTGGTTGAAATCATTTGTTTAAATCCAGAATAATATGCTTGAGGTGGAATTAATGTGTTTGTAAGTTGCTCGTTAATTTTATAACAGGAATATATAAAGACTTAGTCATTGTTGATTTTAATGGATATAATCTATGTTAATGTAAATCTCATTTTATATAATTTGTTGGAACATATTTATCACTGTAGGCAAATCTGTCAATTCAATATCATCTGGTACTTTGATAAACAACTCTTTTGGAGTTCTAATGCTAGTATTCGTACATTACAGTAGGCTCTTACAAGGACTTTTGAATCGTCATTTAAGTGAAGCTACCACCGGTTCGGAAAATAGATTCTACCGAAAAGAACCGGCAAGAAAGTCAGTAGTTACTCTTTTTCAACATATAAAAATACAGTTATATCAGTTAAATACAATAATTATATTAGTTAAATACAATTCATTATTTCCCAAAAAACACCAAATATTTCTTCTTTTTATCACTGTGACGTCACCAAAATGGTGACAGTGTTTTGGAGGGTATAAAAAAGATTTAAAATTTAATATAATTTTGAGGAACGAAAACGGATGAATCATAAGATATTACAATCTACCTGACTTGCATTTAGCAAGGCTAGATGCTGAGATGTGTTATGTAGAAATTCTACAGTCGAAAACGATTTTCGTTTACCAACTCCTCCTCCTCATTACCTCGGGAATCCCTCCTAATGACTGTACTAGGGAGCAGTCCTAGGCACCGGCGTGTTCCACATCCCCCCCCCCCCCCCGCACATGAGGGAAAGTCGTAATGCGTTTTTCCAACAACAAAAAAGGTTATCGTATGATTTAATGTAAAATATTAATCCATTATGAAGCCAATTATTATTGTTTTCAGTTCATTGTAAATGTGATTAATTTATTTCAAACCAAATTTATTCGAAATTTAACATTCGATTGTGCGGTTAATTTCTAGAAATAATAACAATTCGTCATTATGTTTTTGTATGCTATCGTACCGTTCTAAGAATTCTAGTTCATCGTATTTCGTCTGGCAACTGAATTTAATTAATTATTCATGTTAATTAATGTTAATATATGTAATGCATGCAATTGACATCAATGGGTCATTCGACTTGATTAGGGAAATGCTGATTTAAAATTCCTTTGTCCTTGAGCGGCATGATCGTAGTGACCTATACGATGCTGGTGGAATTGTTAAATAGAAAACCCCTGATCTGGTTTAGTTCTTTGTTTCCATGGGCCTGTTTTAAATGGTTTGATACAGACTTGTTGATTTTCAGACAGGACATGTTGTATATTTGTATTTAACGAACAATGTATTTTAAATTTTGGGAAATTGTAACTGTTGAGTTTATTGTCAGTTCCTCTCGGTAGAATCTATATTCCAAACCACTTGTAGACTTGTTTAAGAAAATTACATTCTTGGATAGGTAGTCGTTTTGTGTTTTGAAAATAGAATTCATTTTCATGGAAAAAAAATAATGTATTGGCTTATTTAGGTTCAGAACAGAACACACTTCAGAAATATATTTATAGTAAAGATGATTAAAAGTTGTAGATTTATTCGCCGATTTAACTGCAAACGATTGAACAGTTTGATTGCATTTAATTAACATAGATATGGAATTTAATTGATAGAAAAGTAGTGAATTTCTGTCCCTTGTTTTACAACTTAAAATGTTCCCTTTAAAACGTCAAATTAAAAAAAAATCATAAATTATTTTGATTGTAATTTAGATTTATATAATAATATTTTATCTTCATGTAATGTGTGAGAAAAATATTATTCATCCATAAATAGTAATCGGCTCTATCTTTTTTGTTAAAAGTAAAAGTAAAGTAAAGTAAAGTAACAGCCTGTACATTTCCCACTTCTGATATAAGACCTCCACTTCCATTAAGGACAGGGTTTGGAACATATTCCATCACGCTGTTCCAATGCCGGTTGGTAGAATGCACATGTGGCAGAATTTCGATGAAATTAGACACATGCAGGTTTCCTCGCGATGTTTTCCTTCACTGCCGAGCACGAGATGAATTATAAATACAAATTAAGCACATGTATATAACGGTGCTTGCCTGGGTTTGAACCCGCAATCATCGGTTAAGATGCACGCGTTCCAACCACTGGGCCATCTCAGCTTTTTTTGTTACATCTGTCAAAATTGTAAATGAATGCCACAGAGGTTTATATCTACATCGAGTCCTATCGCATAGCATTACAATATCCTTCGTGAATGGTTTTATCGTTCTATATACTTTAATAATTTGTTTGAACGCGAATGAATTGGATTTTTCTACCCTGACGTCACTTCAATTGAACTCACAGTGACGTCACGCGCTCCTAATCTTAATTTATTTCCACAATAATGTCGTTTTCGTTTTGTTTAATCTCCCCGTTGACTTAAGTCACTTCCGGTCTCTATTTAGTTGCGATAAAATGAAATAAAACTAAGTAATTAAATTTTAAAGTGTAGCTAATAATGATTATTTAATGGTTTACTTAGTCTTGAAGTGTAATAGTTATCATTCGCAGCAATCGCAGCTTAACAAAGCCACATTCAAATTAAATACTAGCTAGGACTTTCGTTATAATCAAAATCAAAATATTCTTTATTCAAGTCAAGAAAAAAACATTATCAAATCGTCATTTTATAAAGACACTAGCTGTGCCCGCGACCTTGTACAAAGGCGTACAAGGTCGCGGGCACAGCTAGTGTCACGGGTATAACAAAAAAAAAAATAGTAGCCTAAGTTACTCCCTATTATATCAGTTACCTGCCAGTGAAAGTTCTGTCAAAATCGGTCTAGCCGTTCCAGAGATTAGCCGGAACAAACTGACAGACAGACCGACAAAAATTGTAATAAATGACATTTTGGCACATGTCGCACGTATAATACATATGCATTGAGTATATATGTATAGATTAAGTAGTTACTGTTTTCAACTATTTTATTTACTATGTCAATAACTTTAGTCTTGTTCAATTATAATTACTGGAATATTGAACCATGTTACATGTTCATATTCTTTATTACATCTGTATACGGAGTCTTTATGGTAAGGGCGAAATTATTTTTTTTTTTTTTTAATATGAGACAACATCACATACATTACTCTGATCCCAATGTAAGTAGCTTAAGCACTTGTGTTATGGAAATCAGAAGTAACGACGGTACCACAAACACCCAGACCCAAGACAACGTAGAAAACTAATGGTAATCTACATCGTCTCGACCGGGAATCGAACCCGGGACCTCAGAGTGGCGTACCCATGAAAACCGGTGTACACACCACTCGACCATGGAGGTCGTCAATATTGGCATGTTCATTGATAAACAATACTAGAGGGAAGTTTGGTAAACTTTACGTTTCAACAGATTGCTACAAATTTCGAAACCTATGAATGGTATTGTTTTGATATAATTTTATTGTAAATGACGACGTCTGTTCGTACGTTTTACATTTTAACTTTTTTTCCCTTTATTCCTGTCATAAATTTTTTCCGCTCTCAAAAATTAATTCTTTAAATTATAAGTTCTTCTAAATAAGACATAAGGTATCGTTCCATAATCACAGGGACAAAAATCGTCCTACGTTAATACATAACATTGCTTTCAATTTCGAAATATACGTTAGAAATAAACTTTTTTAGCGAAAATTATTAATTAAAATAAACAAATTTCAAGTCGACCTTTAGTATCTGTGTCAGTTTTATCTCGATTACGTAAAGGTCTTAGAAATCCGACGTCGCGGGTTCACACGTCAAGGTACGTTTTAGAGACGACGTTACAAGTTCATTAACGCTTTGAAGTGTTTTTATGATATTATATTATATTTCTTTTGATTTGTATCTCGTAGACAAGGGTCTGGGAAGAGGGCGACTTTGTATCTTATATTTATTATTTATATTTAGTAAAATATAATGTGCCTGCTATTACACTGACTTAGGTACCCATATATAATAAAAATTTTAACAAAAAGAAAAACCGACTTCAAACAAAACACTATTTTAAAACAAATGAATATGCACGAAAAAGTAATAAAAATAATTGCGTATTCAACATATTTTTTAGAGTCTTCCTAAGTTAAATGAAATGAAAAATATTAGACTACTTAAAAGTCGATTAACGATTATATCATGTAGTTATAATTATTGGTATATTTGGAGCCGGTGTCAGCCACGGTGCCCTTGCCCCAACAATCAAAAGAAAGAAGCGATACGAGCCCCTTGATTGATCCAGTATATTATTGTGTAAAAGGTAATTTGTAAAAAACATATTTGTTAAAGTATTCTCGTATTGTTTTTTGATAGATATACTGTAGGGTTTTATTGGCTGACACCGACTCCAAATATAACAATAATTATAATATAAATAAAAATGGGACCCCACGGGAAGCACTACCTTTCAAACAAAAAAAAAAATTATCAAAATCGGTCCACCCAGTGAAAAGTTATGAGGTAACAAACATAAAAAAAAAAAAAAAAAAAAAAAATACAGACGAATTGATAACCTCCTCCTTTTGGAAGTCGGTTGAAAATATTGAGTATTGCTGTTCGGTGGCCGATTCCAAATATAACAATTATTGTAACTACATTATATAATTGTAAACCGATTTATAATTAGTCTAATATAATTCATTTCATTTTACTTAGAGGACTAAAAAAAATATTTTTAATAAGAATTTTTTTTTTACTTTTTAGTGCATATTAATTTCTTTTGAAATAGTGTTTTGTTTGAAGTCAGTTTTTGTTTTCGTTAAAATATTAGTTTTATTTTAACTGAAGTTTACTGTGAGTCAGCTTCACTTAAAAACCATATTATAACCATATCCAAATAACCTATAAAAGATTCGACCTAGTAGTTATCACTAATTTTCCCCTCAGAATTGAAGAGTTCTGTTGTTTTAGATCCCATGCTCAGAACCTAACCAAGCTCCAAAATCCAATAAAAAAAAATCATAAAAATTGATTAACGTGATTTTGAGTTATTCGTCTATTGGTCGGGCATTTATATAATTCAAATTGAAGACTTATATGGTTTTCATATAAGGTATTCATGATCAGAACGGGACCAAATTAAATTGGGACCACATGAGAAGTATTAGCTTTCAAACAAAAACAAAAATCAAAATTAGTTCACCCAGTGTTTAAATAAAATGCCATACTGTTCTTATAAGAGACAGAAATTTAAAATAAATAAGCATGGAGTTAAATCTTGCTGTCTTCTAGGCAGGATATTACACACATACATAATTATATTTAACCAACAGGACTTGGTTTTTTAAACGTTGAAAAAGTTTACGAGATATGTACTGATTTTCTTGACGGTACTTATCAATAGAATCTACATTCACTATGGTAGCTTCATTTAAATATTGTTGTTAAAGGTTGACGACTTGAAAGTGCTTGTAGAAGAGTAAAGTGTAATTTGATTTTTTCATGTTATTATTTTATATAGAGAGCAACGCCATCTATTATCGTAATACAGTAACCCGAATTATGACTACATTCTCCATTATCGCATCCTGCATGTCCCGACCTCGCTAGATAACGGATAACCTGTCGCCGGCTGATTGCGGGCTACTGGCAGCCGTATTGTTTTGTAGTTTTATTTTTAGAGCGAGGCGAGTGTAACGCTTGGGATGTAGGGTCAGAGTTCGGGGTGATGAAAAAAGGAAAGTTGTGTGGAACTAGTTGATTTTACATACTTGATGATAAGTATTTACTACTACTAGTTTCTTGATGGTTCAACGCAGTAGAATCTACATTTTAAAAGCTATCGCTAGTTACGTTTATTTTAGCAAAACATAAATTAAATGAAGAAATAATAGTTTAATTACTACTTTTTAGGGCTTTGGGTATGGGTATGGCCCTTCTGTTCTTTACCATCGAACAACAAAACATTGAGTATTAGTAAAGTTGGCTCGAAGGGTGAATGGCTTCGTTATTACAGGCAGAAGAGATTTAAAATTCCAATTTCCAAGGTTGGTAGTGCATTGGTGATGCATTGGTTGGTATATTAAATAGGGCCAATATGCCTTTGGTGACTAATATCATTAGTGCCACCAACTACACCCGTGCTATAGGAATTGCTCATCAGGTGTTAGGTATCAAAACTAGCCTATATCATACCTTGGGCACAATCTTGCTTCATACGCAATTTCATCAAAATCGGCTCAGAGGTTTGACCTTGATAAAGTAACAGACAGCGAAAATTACTTTTGAATTTTTAATATTAGTATAGATTACGTATTTGATTATGAATATTTTAGTGTCAGTATTATACTTACTTTAATTTAATGTTAATATATTTGCTGTTATAATTAGTGGAAATGAACGATGCCACTTGAAAATAACATGTCCATTTAGTTACAGCTGAGGTTAAGTACTTATTTAATTTAACGTGTGTACGAATATCGTTCTGTGAAATGAAATTTTACTAATGGAATTAATATTTACTTTAAATGAATATAAATAATTCAATATATGTACAGTGATGACGTCACGATATAGACTTGTGACCCTAAAGTTTGAATTATTTAGATTAGCGCAGAGGGAGAGGCGCGAATAAATTTGAACGTTCAGGTTATATTGCTATCTCTTTTACTCACTAGTTGATAAAACTTTACAATAAATAATCTATACTAATTATTATAAATGTGAAAGTAACTCTGTCTCTATCTGCCTGTCGCTGTTTACGAGCGAACAAATGAACCGAATTTGATGAAATTTGTTGTGAAGCAAGCTTGACCTTCAAGAAAGAATAAGGTTATTTCTTTTACCTAACTCATGACAACCAATCCCCTAAAACGCGAACGAAGCCTAGGACGACAACTAGTATGAATATAAAAGTATGTTACTGGATTGAACCGGAAATGTCTCTACAATTTTTCAAGGTCATTTCTTTTGTTACGAATAACGATTTTAGCTTATTTAATTTGACTTCATTGCAGGTGTGGTGGTAAACAAGATAAGTGTCACAACTATATTTGACATCAATTGAATGTTTTCTTAAAACATATATGAAATTAATTATAAAAACAAATAAAGAATTTGAAATTAGACTTGTACAGTCAGAGTAAGAAAACCTTCGTCAGTTTTCAATTTCATTTCTTTATCAAGTCTTAAGCTCTTAGTACCTTTTGAATCTAAACATCAATGCATTGCGACACAATATATCAGTCTCGATCTGTAAAGCAGATTATCGCTCATACTGATCACACGAAAATTGATCTTAAGGTGACGAACCTTTTCTTAACCCAACTGTACTTGAATTTGAACCACCCATCTTCAATTCAATCTTCAAGGTATCCACTTGGCTAACACAGCTCTTACCAATATGAAATGTTGATTAATTATAATCATTCATGTGTCTAAGAGATTGCTCGAATGAGCATCGTTGAAATTTTCAAGTGGATTACGACTATAGCTTAGCTATTTATGAGGTCAGTTCGAATGCATACCAATACGTTGAATAGCAATCTAAACTTAAAAAAGGTAGGTATCGTGTCTCTATGCGAATGATAAATATTGATATTTATAAAATCAAATAGTTCTTTATTCAAGAAGGTTCATAAAAATACCTTTGAATGTGTTACAAAAGGCTTGGAAAGTAAATTCTACCGGGAAGAACTGGCAAGAAACTCAGTAGTCACTCTTTCATCTTTACACTGTCTGTCCCTATGTAAGCTTAGGTCTTTAAAATTAAACAACGGAATTTGATTTTTTCAATACATAGATTGATTCAGTACGAACGTTTTATAAGTATAATACATGCACAATATAGTAGAGAAACACTATTTTTTACATGTGTCTAAAGAGATGTAAATTTTTTTATAGTGTAATGACAAAAACCTATAAACCTTGTATATTATGACATTCTTTGGTTTAAATAGTATCGCTTGTTTAGTATAAAAATGGGTAAAATAATAGAATATACGCATCACGCACACAAAAGCACAGAAAGGAGTAGAAGGGGGGAGGGGGTATGATAGCATAAGTAAACTCCATGCCGTTTGCCGTCAGAGTACGAGTTGAACTTACGTACTTCGATAATGTTTTATTCATATTGATAATATAATGTATCCTTTAAATTAAAATATGGGAATACAAATTCTACCATCTGTCTATAGTGAACTCTGTCTACTGAAAAAAAAAAATAGATGAATTGATAACCTCCTTTTTGAAGTCGGTTAAAAATAGAACTACATAGTAGTTGATTGAAGTGTTTTCGCCCGAGAACTCATGTACAAATGGTGTCTGCGCTTATGTCGGGTAAAAATTAACTGCCTCTAAGTGTTCTATTCAACGTTATTCTATGTCAATCACACAGCTGCGGTTCTTAGTATAGAAAGTTGGAATCGAGCTATGTTCATTTTTATTACTTACAAGAAAATTACATTTTGAACATCTAATTTGTATACTTTTTTTAATTATTCAAATTTAGCACATTTTAATGTCAATTTAATAACATTTTGCATATAAGCCTCAAGCGTAGTGTAGTAGAGTAGTCACGTTCCCATAAGGCAAGCCTCGTTTTAAATAAAAATATTCCTTAATTCTCAATGCCCCTTATCGTGTCAAACGATAGCCGATGGTGATCATTTTCATAGAAATTCTGCCACATGTGTATTCCACCAACCCGCATTGGAACAGCGTGGTGGAATATGTTCTAAATCTTCTCCTCAAAGGGTGAGGAGGCCTTTGGCCCAGCAGTAGGAATTTACAGGCTGTTGTTGTGATCGAGTAGTATGTACATCGGTTTTCATGAATGCGTCACTCCGGGTTCGATTCCTGAGTCGATATAGAAAAAGTTCATTAATTTTCTATCTTGTCTTGAGACCAAGTGTTTGAGGTACCGTCGTTACCTCTGATTTTCCATAACACAAGTGCTTTAGCTACTTACATTGGGATCACAGTAATTTATGTTGTACAATATTTATTTATTTACCATCATGGTGGCTTATTTGCCACCAAGCTTGTTCTTAAAAAATATGATCAAACTACTGGGCACTTCGGCACTCACATAACACTAGAGTGCCAGATAAAATTTTATTTACGTATGGGAATATAAATTCCCGCGTGTCTGCGTGTCCGGCGCCGATATACGGAGCCCTTGTCAAACAATCGTGAAAAGGGTTGAAAACTCATTTCAACTGTCTGAACATGAGTTGAGGCCGTGTACCGCTCAGACAAGCCATTTACTATAACAATAATATTAACTGTAAAGTGCTGCATGGAAATCTATATCTTAGATAGATATAGATTTCCATGCTGTCTGTCGCTCTTTCTCTACCAAATCTTTTTTTTTTTTACATATGAGTTATCACATACATTACTCTAATCCCAATGTTAGTAGCTAAAGCACTTGTGCTATGAAAAATCAACAGTAACGACAGTACCACAAACACCCAGACCCAAGACAACATAGAAAACTAATGATAATCTACATTGACTCGGCCGGGAATCAAACCCGGGACCTCGGAATGGCGTACCCATGACTACCGGTCTACACACCACTCGACCACGGAGTTCGTCTTTGAACCGAATTTGGAAAAAATTGGTACGAAGCAAAGTTGAACTCCGAGGAAGGACGTAGGGTACTTTTTTAAATAACACATGATAACTAAACCCCTAAAACGCAAGCGAAGCCACGGGCGACAACTAGTAATTTGTAAAAGAGTAACTACTGAGTTTCTCGGTAACACATAGCTTTATGTCTAATACAGACTACAGTTACTACAGACTTACAGATTTTTGTTCAAGATTCACAGGTTATTATGAATAATTATTTTTAATTAGCTAATTTTTCTTCTTCTTTACCATTGTTATTGACTTTATTGAATGTTATTAATATCTCATCAACCTCAATTGAAAGACTAACATCATATGAAATATAATTAATAGTAATAATAGTTACCTACAGTAAAACAGTACACTATTGCAAAATTTATGTCTGGTAAGTTTCAATGTGAATATAAATTAATTCAAAACTAATTAAATTTCGTTTGTTTCAGGTAAGTCATGATATTTGTTTTCTGCGAAGTAATGTAAGTATTAGTAAATAAATTAATATTAATTATTGTTTATTGTATGTTTACAAGATTGTAAGCATTCTTATACTCGTGACAGTAGTCAGACAGAAGAGTTAAGAATTATTAGAGTTGCAATCATTTTTAAATAATTTTTATTTTGATACAAAAACAATGAATCAGAATTATTAGGTAAGTACTGCCCCCGAAACCATCGTAAGTCACTGAGGTCACTGCGGCTCATTTAGTGTGCTAAATTACCTCAAATAAAGTTTCGAAATAAACGCGATATATACCCCTGAAATCTGAAATCTTTTTTTTTCACAGGGTTTAGATATTTAGTTCCGAAAAGTTGTTTTTTTCTGTCACTTATTAAGTAATCTTATAATGAATAATGACCTGATTATATATGTAATGTTATATTTATTTTTAGATTGGTAGTGGACTCTCAATACGGCCATCTGATGTTTATTGTTCACCAAAACCCATAGATATGAGTCATAAAAGAAATATTGAAAATTCTTTATATTGCTAAAGCAGCTAAGATGTTATGTCCCTTACACCCGACTCTACCTTGTTACCAGTGTAACAAGGTAGAGTCGGGTGCAGTTTGAAAGTGAGCCAGTGCCAGTGAGCCAGTGCTCACTCATCTTTCAAACTGGAATACAACAATAGTAAGTATTGCTGTTTGGCGCGATATAATATCTGGGTGGATGGTTTTTATCTATTCAAAAGGACTAACTCAGAGCTCTACTACCAAGTATATATAGTAATATTATACAAATATAAATATTTGTGAAATTCAACCAAAATAACAGTATTTTTTTATTACAAATCAATAATATTGATCATGAAAAGGTAATATTAATCGATATTTAATGCGTGTAATCATTGTTGTTTAATTAAAAATTCTCTCGCTGAATCTAAATAGTCAGTCAGTAAATACTTTAGCGTTGGACGTGTTTAACAGCATCCATTCGAAGAATGCATGTTTATCATTGTGTTAAGTCTCGTACATGGAACAGGCAGATGAATGGCCAATAGAAATGGCATCGTTGCTACGGGAGAAAATATTTGTTCATTATTTTATATTAAACATGTAATATATAGTCTGAGTAAGAAAAGATTCGCCACACTAAGATCTATTTTCGTGTGCTTAGTATGAGCGATAATCTGCTTAACCGATAGAAAATGACATATTGCGTCGCAATTATTTGATGTTTAGGTTCAAAAGGTACTAGAAGTTTAAGACTTGATAAAGGAATCAATTTGATAACTGACGAAGGTTTTCTTATTCTGACTGTACTTTAAACCTAAATCACTAACTTTAAATTGATTTAAATAAATTAATTTAAAAAAGTATAAAGCAAAACCACTACTAGGCTAATATTACCTGCCTCAGTTAGATTTCAAACCAGAACCCAACAATACAATTTATTGAAGTTTGTTGGTACAATATAATAATATATCGTATCACCAAACAGCAATACATTGAATATAATTATCTTAAAACTCCTTTAATATTAATTTTGTGGTACCTACCCAGAAGCATCAACAAGTGAACCAAAATATTTGTATGAGATGAGAACGATGCCACTTCTAATTTTCTAAAATGTAACTAGGTCTATGGTCCGTATGTTTCTGCACCCTGAGTACTATTTAATCGTGATGGTATTCGTGCAAAGGTTCTAAACATTTAAAGCATAAACTTACAGCATATAACGCAATCAAAGTTGTTACCTAGATAATTTCCAAAATCTTTGATTTAATTTGCTCGATATGATGAAACCCCTAATGGGGAATGTACTAGATATAGATTTCTACTATAGAGCTTGTAAAAATTTAGAGGTGCCATCCGTACCATTTTGGTTACGAGTTTAAAAACGTAACTAATTAGGCATCCAGAAAGAAGTAATATAATTTAAATACGTAAGAGTTATTTCGCTTCTACATAAATCAAAATTTCTCTACACAATATGGAATTTTTATTTATATTTCAACTTTCATAATTTCATATTGGTCGTGAGATATGTATGTGCTGATTTTGACAATTTTTTTTATAACATATAATTCATTTGTTGTTATTGAACTTCTCTTCAATCACTGGGCCAATTTTCAAGCTGACCTTGGATTTAGTTGGTACGAACAAAATCCATTTGGATTCGATCCATATGATGAGGAACAAATACTAATAAAATATAATTTTTATTTCAACCGTACGAAGTCGAAACGAGCAGTTACTTTTATATAAAGAGAACAGTAATGATTGCCTCTATATTTCCTTTATACAAGGGATAAAGTTATTACACAAGAAAGCCACAATTCCTTAAGAACAATAATAATCCAATGAGAATTGGCCGGCGGAATGCGAGGACCTTTCAAAAAAGATACGAATTTCTCGGAGCGTGGGAATAACGGAATTCATTTGCTTGGTGTATTCGTGTAAAGCCTACGCTGATCGGATGCTTAAATGGCGTAATCACGGGAGGAGGCGATCGGACTATATCTTATAATACATTATTATTATTAACATGATTTTTCTTAGAATTCCAGAATAATCAATTACGGCTTTACGGCATACGATATGTAACGTTCTGGTAATCGTCAGCAATGGAAAATCGGCAATGTGATTCTGTGAGAATTCATTTCGAATCTCACTCGTGAAATTTTTTCTTACAATGATACGCTTTTGAGACACATTTCCTACAGATTTTATAATTATTACAGTCAATGTCGCATATCACATTATGACACTTGACTCCTGTGTTCTGGGGTGACTTTTGATTTTCTTCTTACTGAATGCCTCTATTGAACCTTCTTCCTGCTTATATATCTAAGTAACACATAGTCAGGAACATATCTACAATAAATCCTCTTTTTTTAATCCAAATATATATTCAAATTCCGTTTAAACATTATTAATAGCCATGATATAGTGTTCCAGCAGAGCATCCTAGCAGATTCTAATAGAATACTCTAAACAAATCGAACATCGAACAAATATGCTTTCAAATTAGTTAATAGTAAATTTCTCTGATTTTGAAGGATTAAATGTTGTAACTCATGACTTGGACCAAAGGAAACTTTATTGTATGTCATGTTATTATTAAGGCAGACATAACCGGGTGCTGATATTATATAATTTGCGGTTTCACGATCGCCGTTGCGGCTTTAAAGAGAATTTACTTCCAAATGTACTTACAGTATTATATAAGTACAAAACGTCGTGTAATTAACTTATAACGTTCCTTGATTCTTTGAAGTACTTTTTTTATTTTTATTAATGTATTGACAGGTCGTATACGTACGTACGTACTCTTGTTTATGAAGAGATCAACAAAATATTTTATAAAACCTATACATATGTCTATCAACTTCTTTAAAACAGTGGCCGAAGATTTCAAGGTCCTGAGTACTAAAACTAAATTGGGCCATCATAAAATAATTGAGTTTTTCTCTCAATTATTTTAAAAGTCAGTAGTTACAAGTCCGGGAGTTGTCAGAGTTCTTCTCGTGCCTCAGAAAGTAAAACCATTGCGTCAACACATTTCGATCTTGTCGAATTCCCGATCTCATTAGCCATTCCGTAATTAGACAGGGCATAAAGAGTGCATATAGTGTCCTGTGCTGTTGGCTAATCATTCTCTTGGAAATTATCGCAGTGGCTGAAATCTCTTAGTCGGACATCATTATCATTTATCTATATATATATTACTTATAGTGTATATGTATATAAAGATTGTAAAAAGATTGCGTCGTACAAAAATGTCGATATCATAATAAATCCACAATAGCGCTATTTATACATTTTCTGCCTTTTTAATGTAGTGACCAGTTCCCGTACATATTGTTTCGGTAAGAAACACTAAATACAGTTACACTGCCTCCCATTAACGAAACCTAAGGAATCATAGAAAAGAGCCTACGTATTCCTTAAAGGTCATCACTTCCCATCAGATATATAGATACTAAAAACATAATAGATAAAATAAACTTGACTTAAAAATAATAACAATCTTATGCAATGTTTCAAATAGACAGTCAAATATACATCCATGCAAAAAAAACGGCTGGCCAGTTTGAAAAAAATATGCCTAAAAAGGTAACAGCAGTCATCGACCGTTTACAAACTAATCAATTGATATCTTCGCAAAAAATGCAAAATCTAGTCGTTCATATTTCGCACCGCATTCCGATACCAGATCAGCTCAAACTCAGCTAGGGTTGTCACAAGACAGATAAATAGAAGACAGAGAGTATTTTGATTTCAATTTTTACGACCAAGATTGACACAGCCTCATATTTGTTTTTATTTATTATTTGAAGAATATAACTCGTAGAACCATTTGGGAAGAAAAGTTCTAGAGTGGCGATCACAAAACAGAAGACGGAATCTGTGTAAGCCCCATATCATGGACTGAAGAGCTTGTGAGAGACGAAATCACTGGATATCGAATTATGGGTGCGAGTTGCGTAAGCCCGGTTAAGACAATGATGACAAATTATTACAATAGATTTAAGTATGACCACGATCACACGATGCTTGATCATTGTATGAAAAGTAATGTTGCTGTTTATAATGGAACGTGCTTTCCTAAATGATTTACTTTAGTGTGGAATTTATGTTATGTTAATTATCTTGCTTAAGATATTAAACCGCTAGAAAGACATTCCACGCTCTGGCTGTGCGCATGAGAAATGAGGAAGCAAAGTGCTTAATGCGAATTGGTGGAATGTCAATGATGTAGGGGTTTTCATGGCGCCTGGCTGTCTCTGTCTGAGCAGTGACTTAAGTTATATAATTATTGAGGACACTCTTTTAGGAATTCTGGGACACGGATAGCACGCTACTTTGTATTGATATTGTTTTGTTCTTTTCAACCGAAGAAAAGGAGGAGGTTACCTGTTCTTTCTCTCTGTCCCTCTTCCGTTAAGGAGGGGGTTTGGAACATGTTCCACCTCGCTGTTCCAATGCGGGTTGGTGGAATACACATGTGGCAGAATTTCTATGAAATTTGTCACATGCAGGTTTCCTCACGATGATTTCCTTCACCGCCGAGCACGAGATGAATTATAAAAACAAATTAAGAACATTTATAATTATAGTGGTACTTGCCCGAGTTTGAAATCGAAATCATCGGTTAAGATGCACGCGTTCTAACCACTGGGCCATCTCAGTTCATTTTTTTATGTCTAACTTGTTTTGTAGTCGAAAATATAATACCTTGTAATTATGTAATTACATACTGCAAATTGTAATACACATCCTTAATATTTTATGATAAATGCGCTACAAACCTCTATTACAAATATTCCAATACTAGATTTATCGGTATATTTGATATATTTTTGTTTGATTAATATTTAAATTTAAGTATGTCTCGCTTGCTAGCCTATCCTATATTTTAGTACAAAATCTATACGCACGACGAATAGCTCTTTCCGCTGTGGCATTGAACTTCAGCCGACTTCATTGTATCGGTTGATTGGCAATTTTATTTTGTTTACCGACGTTACGAGATTTAACGGATGTTATAACGGCTTGGTAAATTATGATCGTATTTACAGGCCGTGCGTATTAGATAATTTGATTACCAGTTCAGATAAGAGTTAAAAGATATTATTGATCAATGTCATCAACACTAGGCTAGTCAAGCATACTTTTTAATAAGTGACAATGACATAACTTAAAGACGATAGAGTAAGGTATGTTTTGTTTTTATGGTATAGGTTGGCGGACGAGCATATGGGCCACCTGATGGTAAGTGGTCACCATCACCCATAGACAATGACGCTGTCAGAAATATTAACTATTCCTTACATCGTCAATGTGCCACCAACCTTGGGAACTAAGATGTTATGTCCCTTGTGCCTGTAGTTACACTGGCTCATTCACCCTTCAAACCGGAACACAACAATACTGAGTACTGTTATTTGGCGGTAGAATAACTGATGTGTCGGTGTTACCTACCCAGACGGGCTTGCACAAAACTTTGTATAAAATAATAGTTGCTGATCGCGGCTTCGCTCACGTTTTAAGGCATTGTTCATTATATTTTAGGTAATAAACGTAGCCTATGTTCTTCCATGGACATAAAACTACCGTCATAACAAATTTCAATAAATTTGTCAGTGGTTTGGTAGTGTAAGAGCGCCAGACAGACTGACAGAATTACTTTCTCATTTATAATATTATAACCTATAGATATATACATATAAGTGTATATAAAATAACAACCAGCTGTCTGTACCGATCTTGTACGGGTAAAATTCATACTAAAGTTACCTAGGAAGTTTCATACTAAGTTTCTTAGTGAGGATCTACGTCGAGAAAGTCTTAACTAAGCTAAATTTCAAGTCAATTGGACGTATAGTTATTGAATTTTTTGATGAGTGGTACCTCGCTTTCAAATAGGAAATATAATTGAAATATCTGTTTATTAGAATATCATTGATATAAATCAATGATATTCTAATAAACAGATATGTTATATTTATAATAAACACCAGAAAAAAAGTGTGCCGCGCCGGGGACCGTTTATTTTAGTTTATTTTTACATTTCGTTAAAAGTAAAAAGAATAGCTTGATAAAAACAATAAGTAAAAGGGATAACTACATGTTTTAATTACGCAAAACTTATTACTACGTAATTATGATGTATTATAACGTATTACTACGTAAAACAACTAAAGGCAAACGTCCCAATTAGGACGTTTTCTAGTCTTCACTTTTTGCGCGTTAATAACATATGTATCTGTTTACTACAACATCATTGTCTTATATGTAATGTTTTATAAATCTCGTGCTAGTTAAGATACAAGTTCAGCTACTAATAGTTATATAAGCTATAGTAAGTGTATCAACCAAAAGTTTTCTAAATGTATGCCAAGTGAACCGTGCAACTTACTACTGTACTATATTGCTTTTCGAAATGAACTATAATTTTAATATATCGTTACGTAGTTATGCAATAAACCCTGAGAATATGGCGGCACAGCAAATTAGTGCCGTTACGTGTTCCGTCGTAAAATAGTCATTTTGTTACACAGAATATAGATTTTTTTGGAAATGGTATCCCAAGTACATAATAAAAGAATGTTAAGATATACTTTGGCGTATCATGATTGACTAATGTAAAAAATATTATGATGTCATTTTCTATTGAATTTTAAATTAAGAATCACATTGTCTATGTTTACCAATTGTTATTAATAATTATCTTCAACCTGATTCCCTTTCATGGGTGTGATTCTCATTTACAATTATGGTGACCGTTTGATGTATTTACCACCTTTGCCTTAATCATCGTTCTGTGTCCAAAACGTATACAATCGTCTAAAGGCCAGCAATTAACAAAGATATTCATCTCGACTAATTCTTTCCCGCCATAGTCCTTCGGACCCTTATTTTTTGCTTCCACTTCACACAATAGGTCCCTTTTGTACCGTTGCCTTTCTCCGATATTTTACAGCTTAGGGATGTCGAAGATATAACGGATATCGATAACGTTATCGATAAACGGTTATAGGATAATTTGAACCTCGACGGATACTATGGAAATGATTGTTTATTTGTTAGAGCCAGCAAATTTGTTACCTCATTTTGTTTCTTCGATATAATATATTGTTATAACATGAAAAGTACGAGATATTTTTAATCATAATAGTCTTGTCCATCAATTTATTTTAAATATATTTAGTACTTGGGCTGTCTGGAAGAGATGGCTAATTAGCCATAAGTCCGCCCGTTGTACAACACTTTTAATCTACTTTTTTTTAAATTCTATTTTACGTTTATGTATTTGATTAATTTTGTGTTACTTTTTTTTTGTTTTTGTTTGTGGTGTGCAATAAAGTATTATTAATTCATTCATACACTTTATCAACCTTACGTCTTTTTTATATTATGTTAATTTATATGAAGCTAATAACAGTCTAGCTAAATAATAATTTGTTAATAAATAAAATATCGATTATCGATAATTGTAATCGCTTTCACATCATAATATCGATACTTTTATATGGACCTTTGTTCGGTCGAATTTATGACATTTTTTTGACGTATCACTTGTCCCGACATGTTCAAATCGAGTCGACAGGTCCCGACATGATTTCACCTTAGAATAATATCCGATCCATTGACTTAACGGTTAGGCGTCAATGTTTTAATGACGAAATACCTGTTTTCTAGGGATTTTTTTAGTTGTTAACTTAAACACATTCACTTTCGGAATGAAATGTAGTCTACATGTGTATTTTTTTATGGTATAGGTTGGTGGACGAGCATATGGGCCACCTGATGGTAAGTGGTCACCATCACCCATAGACAATGCTGTAAGAAATATTAACTATTCCTTACATCGTCAATGTGTCACCAACCTTGGGAACTAAGATGTTTTGTTTCTTGTGCCTGTAGTGACACTGGCTCACTCACCCTTCAAACCGGAACACAACAATACTGAGTACTGTTATTTGGCGGAATAATAACTGATGAGTGGGGGTATCTACCCAGAAGGGCTAGCACAAAGCCCTACCACCAAGTAAATTATTGTGCAAGTATTTTTTTGCTTAAACAAAGGTATCGTAAACAATTAAATAAAATGTTTTTGCTGTCAGTATTCGTAAAGTAGGTGTGTAATTGTTTTGTCTGTTGTGCTTCTGAAACATTAAACAAAAGTCATTTTATATTATGTTACTACCTTGTTAAACCTAAACCCAACTTAATCTACTTTAACGTAAACCTACTTTGGTTTAGAACTTTAGATATTTCAAGAAATATATAATATTAGTTGAATCCACGGTTTCGCCCTATTATTTAATTTTGCGATAAAAATGCTTCAAGATCATGTTTTGTAGCCCTTTATCATCCTCAACAAACTCCTTTAAATTGGGAAAAAACCATTAGGTACCTATGTCTGTGCTTGGAGTCAATATTGCTTCACACAAAATTTGATCAAAATCAATTCAGTTGTATTTTAAAATTTGGAACAGATATACGGATAAATAATAATAATAGTAATCTATCTTTTAACCTGAAACACAACAATACCAATTATTTTTTGGCGGCAGAATTATTGACGAGTGTCTGTAGACCAAGTCAGCCCACTTAGACCCTATCTACCTACACGGCTCACACAAAGCCCCACTACAGGTAAAAAGTTGTAATATATAGTAGCTTGCGTTTTAAATTTTTCAAAATAAAATAGTAAAAATGTCTCAAACGCCACCGCCGTACAACGTATTGTTCCCCAGTCGATCTCTATGTCTGTTCCCCTGGATACGGAGCAAACTTTATGTCAACGATCTTTAAGTTCTACTCAGTTATCTAGAAGTTGTTCTCTCATGTACCGCTGCATATTCTAGTGTAGCTCGATTTATGAGTTTTGATCTTGGATTTTCATTTTATTTCGTACTAATAACTAATGTTGCGATGATTTTTTATGATATATAACAGATTATAAGTTATTTTGTGTTTTAAAGAAACGAAAAAAAAAATTAGTATTTTTTTTTATTTAATTGAAAACATCCACGGGCACAGAAATGCCCGTACTTTTTTTATTTATATATTTGGCGTTTTATGTTTTATATTTTTCCTTAACATCAGCAGATCTTCGCTGGAATTCAAGCTCTTTTATTCAAGCGCTTTTTTATTTAAAATGATATATTCAATGATAATAATGTAGTCAAATAAAGTTGCATTCAGATATCTCCTCGCGTGTTTGTACTTGTAAGGTTTTAACCTAAATATAACCCAGCGATGGCACATAAACACATTTTCGTATCTCCAATATTATCTCAAAAACTCCGTTACCGAATTCGGTGTCGTTTATCGTGGTAATTATCAGATGGTTATCTTTCGCCCTAATCTAGCTAACAGCTATGGTATTAAATGCTTTTTGGAGTCGCTTTTCTCATATATAATTGTATTGTACATAGCTAGAATGCTTTTTGTTTGAAAGTATCTTTAGTTTCCATAAGTAAAAGTGACTTCTCCATGTGACTTAAATACGGATTTTTGATATTAATTTAGTATTTCATGTTGACTTATAAACAGTCAAAACTAGGTCGGATGTTTGGATAAGAAGTTAGTAGGTGTCTTGTAAAAAAATACCAGTAGTAGCTCGGAGGCTCGAAGTTGGAAGCGTATACAATCCTGCCCTCGGAAATCATGTGATGTGGTTGGTCCTAGCTTGAACAGGTCTCGGAAAGGCCAGTCTCCTCAAATCGAGTGTCAGGGAATGTCGTTAATACTCCAATGCAAGTGTCCCCTAAAAAGCCATATATAGTTTATATAAATATAAAATGAATATATTTCATACAAATAATAATATTAAGGAACAGGATAAAAAACACACATTCAGATATATAAAGAATGAATAAAGTAATAAATTGTTTCAAAGAAAGAGATAACATATTTTCAACACGTTTTATTAATAAGATTACAAGAATAATGTATAATAAATAAAGGCAAATATCAAATAGTCGTCCTTGTCCGACAGCGGTATTAGCTTCCGTAGTCGTCCCGGTAGTCGAAGTTGTCGACTGATTATTCAGTTGTAGTTTGATGTCACATGGATTTTCAAGGAATATAAGAATGCATTATTAAATTGATTTTATTAAAGTAAACTGTTTTGTGTCGGGGTGAAATTTGACTCAATAAAAATTGTATTTTTGTAATTTTTCAGAGTCTAATTTGAGTTCTATATCTAGGGAGTAAAAGTTTAAATTAAATTGGCCGGATATTTTAGTTATGGACATGAAACTAAAATGGGTTTTATTTTAATTTTAGTTTGTTATAAACATCAAAATGGTTACATCAAGATAATTTTATATCTTAAATTTAAATATATAAAAATATCCAAGAGTCTCATGTTGTACCAAATAAGCTAGCCGAGCTAAGCTAAGATGACCCAGTGGCTAGAACGCGTGTAGCTTAACTGCTGATTGCGTGTTCAAACCCAGGCAAAACCACTGGCTGTTCATGTGTTTAATTTGTGTTTATAATTCATCTCGTGCTCGGTGGTGAAGGAAAATATCTCGAGGAAACCTGCATGTGTCTAATTTCATAGAAATTCTGCCACATGTGTATTTCACCATTCTCCAAACGTGCATGTTCCAAACATTCTCCTCAAAGGAAGAAGCTTTAGCTCAGCAGTGGGAAATTTACAGGCTGTTGTTGTTAAAATGATTTAGTTTAAAAATATATTTTTTGAATATTAAAGGGCAACCACAGATTTATAATTTCCATTCCAATAAGAATCGAAAACAAACTTAGTCACAATTTTTTTTTAAATTGATTACTATATTTTCTATTAATTACGTAAGACTATAATATCCACAAGACCAAGTATTTACTTATTAATGTTGAGTATAAGTATTTACTCTCGAAGCGACTCGTTAATCAATATATTAATGAAACCAAGGAAGTGCTTTTGACAGTTCACCTCATTTTAATATTTAATTAGTTTATATACCCAAGCAGTGAACACATTGCTTGCGCGATTCAGAAATGTGAACTTACTCAACGCAAACTTTGTCATCAACCTTAATCTATTGATGCATATTATACTATATATATTTCTTTGTGGTAGGGCTCTGTGCA
Source organism: Vanessa cardui (assembly GCF_905220365.1). Classification (NCBI taxonomy): domain Eukaryota; kingdom Metazoa; phylum Arthropoda; class Insecta; order Lepidoptera; family Nymphalidae; genus Vanessa; species Vanessa cardui. The sequence continues at coordinate 1,338,326 of NC_061137.1, forward strand.
AGCCCGTTTGGGTAGGTACCACCCACTCACCAGTTATTCTACCGCCAAATAACAGTACTCAGTATTTTTGTGTTCCGGTTTGAAGGGTGAGTGAGCCAGTGTAACTACAGGCACAAGGGACTTAACATCTTAGTTCCCAAGGTTGGTGGCATATTGACGACGTAAGGAATAGTTAATATTTCTTACAGCGTCATTGTCTATGGGTGATGGTGACCACTTACCATCAGGTGGCCCATATGCTCGTCCGCCAACCTATTCCATAAAAACAAAAAAAAATACATACATACATATACATGAAAGTGTTATTAGTTATTTGTAATCACTATTAGAACTGTCTTTATAAATACAACGACATAAGTTAAACAATTATTTATTAGGTCTCACAAAAGGACTACTGTAATTTACTCTGTATATGCTTAGCTTTATAGTTTTTCTTTAGACATCTTTCAGTTGCTTCTGGAACGTTCTCGAACGTTTTGACACAAGAATTAAATCTTTATCATATTTATGGTGCTTGAATTTCCTATCAAGTCTCTATTATTTTACTGAAGGACCTTGATACCATCGGTTCGGAATGTAGATTCTGCCGTTGCCAAGAAGAACTGTAAAGAAACTCAGTAATTACTCTTTTTCAACATTTAAAAATACTAAGTCATTAGTTAAATACAATATATATATGTAATATATCCTGCTTGGAAGTTAACAATTCTAGGCGTATAAAAGTATCAATTAATTACGTGTAACATAATCGTATAGCATAGTTTATATGTACAGTTCGTGTATTAAAACATTATAACGGCGTGCGGAGATTGCACGAGGCCTCATCACAAAGCCATCTGCTTGCGGAAATAGTTCCGACAGACACATGTGTGTGCGTGGTTTATTGTATATGTGTGGGTTTGTTGTGTTTACACGTACTTTAACGACGTCGGTACAATGATATAGTCTAAGAGTTTTGTTGATGTCGATGCAATAATATAGTTTGATAATTTAAGAGAAAGTTCAAGTGTTCCCCAAGAGCCGAGATGGCCCAGTGGTTAGAACTCGTGCATCTTAACCGATGATTTCGGGTTCAAACCCAGGCAAGCACCACTATATATAAGTGTTTAATTTGTGTTTATAATTCATCTCGTGCTCGGCGGTGAAGGAAAACATCGTGAGGAAACCTGCATGTGTCTAGTTTCATTGAAATTCTGACACATGTGCATTTCACCAACCCGCATTGGAACAGCGTGGTGGAATATGTTCCAAGCCCTCTCCTTAATGAGAGAGGAGGCCATTAGCCCAGCAGTGGGAAATTTACAGGCTGTTACTTTACTTTACTTTTTTTCAAGTGTTCCAGTGATCAACGGATTTACCTGCTTTCTTTTAGTATTTTTTCTATTATATCAGTTATCTGCCAGTGAAAGTCCCGTCAAAATCGGTCCTGCCGTTCCAGATATCAGCCGGAACAAACAAACAGATAGACAGACAAAAAAATGTAAAATATTTTATTTTGGTATATGTACCGTGTACATACATATGTATTGTGAAAAGTGCTATTTTAATATTAGAAACAGACACTCCATTTTTATTATATGTATAAGATATGTTAAGGTATTGGATACAGCAAGAAAATAAAATAGATACATTATTACTGATGCACTTGGAAGATTAGCAAATTTCCCATCTTTGCTTATATACATTGGCGCTGTAACAACTATAAATCAGTTAAACCATCAATGCACGGTATCCGAGGAACCTAAGATGTTATGTCCCATACAGCTGGACGGTACAAAGATTAACAGGGCAACATAAAGTATTGCTGTTTGTTCAACAACTGCGGTGTGATGTATTTATGTAGTGAGTTAATTGAGCTGAGATGGCCCAGTGGTCAGAACGCGTGCATCTTAACCGATGATTTCGGGATCAAACCCAGGCAAGCACCACTATATATACGTGCTTAATATGTGTTTATAATTCATCTCGTGCTCGATGTTTAAGGAAAATATCATGAGGAAACCTTCATGTGTCTAATTTCATCAAAATTCTGCCACATGTGCCTTTCACCAACCCACACTGGAACAGCGTGGTGAAATGTGTTCCACACCCTCTGCTTAATGAATGAGGCCTTAGCCCAGCAGTGGGTAATTTACAGGCTGTTATTGTACTGTACTGCACAGTTCTAATCGTAAACATTGGAGATGGAAATCTATTTAAATAAACAGACTTAAATTGTGTCTCCTATTACTTGCTCTATAACATCCTCAAATAATTATAGAAAATCAGATAGATCCCACACATTATAGGTAAGAAATAAAAGCGTATACAAAATCAAAAGTTGATGCAAATTACTAATAGTGTGCGTGTGTGACAAGTTATTGTATTAACACAAACACATGTTTATTCGTTCGCCTTTAACCATAAGTCACATGACTGATAGAATTTTATAATGCAACTGCACTGTCAGTTATGCGTTCCAAGTTTATTCTTGCCTATTATTATCAATGCAAAGGAACAATATCAATAGGTCAATAACCCCGTACTTGTCTATAAATGGTCATCAATAAAGTTCGTCGCCCTACGCCTTAAGTTGGGCTTAACAGTCAATTAGATATTAAACGTTAGTCACTGAGGAAGTTATCCCGGACGAGTTTGATCAAAACGGTCACGTATTTTTTTTTAACTTTTTACAGTTTATTGATCCTGTTCATAGTTCCTGCGCTAATAAAGCATGTCGGCTTCTCTGTGTACCGGTTACTCGTAATTGTGATTCATTATCTTAATTTATGGCGAAATAATAGTATTATTAATAATTCATTTGCGTATAAAGACAATGGGTCAAATGGTTTTGCTAATATATTAACTAAATGGAATTGTTTTTTGTTGTAGAGAAGTTATTTAAATCAATTCAAGCTTGAACTTTCAAATTGAATTCCTTTATTCAATATAGAAGAATAATACTCACTTGTTCAACAAATAAAGACTTTGACGACCTCCGTGGTCGAGTAGTGTGTACACCGGTTTTCAAGGGTACGCCACTCCGAGGTCCCAGGTTCGATTCCCGGCCGAGTCGATATAGATTATCATTAGTTTTCTATGTTGTCTTGGGTCTGGGTGTTTGTGGTACCTTCGTTACTTCTGATTTTCCATAACACAAGTGCTTTAGCTACTTACATTGGGATCTGAGTAATGTGTGTGATGTTGTCTCAAATAACACTCTACGGTTCGGAAAAGAAAATAACCCAGAAAAAATCTCTGTGGGTTTTTGTATCAATTTTAATATTTAAAAATATTCAATGTCCTAAGTAAGCGATCGTTTCATCCCCAAAGTGTCACAAAATCAACCATTCACTCGCTAATTGTATTGTAACCTTTCGTAAACAAGCGTGGTTAAACCATATTTAAATTTGTCAGAATGTGATTACCGATGTATATAATAATAAAATTTATACAGAGGATACAAGTATCAAAATGGCATGTCACCTTAAATTAAGAATCGCGCTGTTAGACATTGATTTGGTGTATTATAATACACTAGCAGCCCGTCCCTTTGCTTTGCACGAGAGAATATAAGATTTTTTTTATATTTTTAACTTTCATTTATATATTTTGGTTGTTTTATTAAATATATTAGTATAGGGTTTGTGAAATTTCGTAGCAATTTCCAATCCGCCTCGTGTAGACTTCATCAAGATGATATAGATTATAAATATAAATTTCAAAAGTTAGTGACAGAATATTGGTTTGAACTAAGCACGGTTTTCTGCTCTTTGTGCTCTTGTAAATTCATATTATATATATTAAAGACAACGTTGATCAGCGTCTCTGAAATAGTTATGGTTTTCGGTTAATTAATTCTCAAAAGGCGTATATTGTTAGGAATTTAGCGTAATCAAACATTTTAAGGAATAAACGTTAATCTCCGATATTCATAGACCAGGGGATCACGAAATACCATCACATTTTTTGTATTATATTTTTTATATGGGACCCTCACTTATTATAAATAAAGAAACGACTAACTAACTAAACGATTCGAAAGTTATTGTAAAAGCCTATTTCAATAACGTATATTTTGATTTTTTTGATTGAATCTGTTACATACTAAAAAATTGAAACAAAAAGATATCCTATATTTCAAATTGATTAAAAATTATAACAAGTTATCTTACATATTTCATTGTTGTGATGTAAGAACGAAGATGATACCTAAATTATAATACTCCTTTTAAATAAGAATAGCAAGATATAATTTAAAAACGAGTAAAGTCAGTCGGAGGTACCTGGCTGCGCGAGATCTAGAAGGATGCGAGGCAAACGTGACGCTTCGACGCGCCTCGAATAACAATACGACATGTGCTCTGCTACGGTAGCGCAAGCTTTGAATAATCGTTTGAGAAATACGTTATATTTTATTATAATAATAACATATTTTGTCAGATACTAATATGTTTCCTCTTCGGCGTGAATTCGAATTTTATTCAAAATGTTCAAATCATTTAATAACTAAATCTGGTAGGGAATTCTCTAGGGTTTTTATAGTGTCGATATAATCGACGCATGCAAATTCTTATTGGAATCTATCCAGTAATTGGAGTTAAGTTAAATAACAAACAACCAATCTAAATAGTTTACAGATTTTTTAGCCGAGTTTTGTTAATTTCATAACAAGACAAATTTCAATTTCATCATACCACTTCTCATCACGTATTCTACCTCCAAGTACCAAAACTTACTATTGTAGTCTTCTTTTTTATGGTATAGGTTGGCGGACGAGCATATGGACCACCTGATGGTAAGTGGTCACCATCACCCATAGACAATGACGCTGTAACAAATATTAACTATTCCTTACATCGTCAATGTACCACCAACCTTGGGAACTAAGATGTTATGTCCCGTGTGCCTGTAGTTACCTTGGCTTACTCACCCTTCATACCGGAACACAACAATACTAAGTACTGTTATTTGGCGGTAGAATAACTGATAAGTGGGTGGTAACCCAGACGGACTTGCACAAAGCCCTACCACCAAGTAAAGACTTGTGGCTTCTTTGAAGGATTTTGACTTTGTGACTTACCCAGTCAACTACAGGTACAAAGACCATTACAGTATCCGAGGTTGTTGGGCAATGATGACCAAATATCATAAGGTACATCTGCACGTATAAACAATAAAAAACAGAACGAATGAATTGTATTTCTTAATAGCATGAGCATAATATGGAGTCTTCACTAACAAATTAACTTGATTTACATAAATTTGAAATAAATAAAAAAAAAAACTGGTAATTTAAAAGTAAGTCTACAAGTATTGCCGGAGTAACGCACGCGTTACAAAGCCAAACATACTCGATATTTCACACACGAAAGCGTACTTATTTAAAGGATCAGAGGTGCCGCTTGATTTATTCACGGGACGAAATAGGGATGGGACTTGACGGATCGATTATAGATCCTAACGATGTCGAGTATCGATAACATTTCAAAAATTAAACGAATTACATTTAACTTTATTCGTCGAAATATGTAAACAATTTATCAAACAGATACATTTTTCAGAAAGCCTTAAGTAATTCTTACTGTATTTTTTATAATTACTTTCAGTAATAAGACTGGAATGGTAATATAATGATCAATATAAATTATAAGATTTTATTCATTTAAAGCGCCGTAATGGCCATACACGCGTCGTGTGTATTTAGTAGCACTGAAGCGTAACATCATTCTTCTTCATCTCATATTAATTATGTTGAGGTATTCTAGAAGAAGAACCTGATAACTCACCGCAAAACACAAGCGTGTAATGTCGGAAATTCATATTATACTATTTCTACTAATAATTGCAAAATTAATAGGATACTAGCGTAAGTAAAAAATCGGTGGGATTTTGTAAAGAATCACATTGCCTTTGGTCGGTCTATTAAAAAAAAAGAAAAATAAAACTTCATTAATTAGCAGTAATTGTTCATTCTTAGGTAATGTGAAACTGAGGGAGGGTAATGAAAAATATTTTTCAAGGTCATATAATACTATTAAATATCGATACAAATACATCCTTAGTTTTTGCTTTTCAATCGTGAAGGGAAATGGTGGACATTACATTAGTGATAACACTACACATTATGGCGAAGGACGGCTAATGTGTTACAAACCCTGTACGATCCCTGACAAGTATAATTTGGGTGCCTTCAAGAGTGGAGTGAGTAGACATTTTCTAGGCAAGCGTTCCAACTTAATCTAATCATTGACGCCCATCTAGCGTGACTGTCAAACTGAGCCTCGATATTTAGTAGATAAAAAAAATATACTATACTAGCTGTCACCCGTGACTTTGTTTGCGTTTTAGGGGATTAGTTGTTATGTGTTAGGCAAAAAGCCTATTTTCTTCCTAGAAGTTCAAATTTGCTTCATACCAAATTTCATCAAATCCGGTTCATGTCTTAGTTTTGCGTTATTGCCCAGGGTTAGTTAATCACAGACTATATAAGGGTAAGCTAATTTTTATCATAGCAATGTCTATTAGCGGTGGTGACCTACCATCAGCTGACCTATTTTTCAGCCTGACAAGTATTAATTGAAGGAATTCTTTCTTTGAATTATATGAATAAATTAAAACGTATTATAACTTTACTAAATAGTGAAGCCTATGATTGCGGCTTTCAAAACAACACAACTGTAGGTAACTGTAGCAAAAGAACAACTGTTGATTATTTTTTTCGCAGCCTCCTTGAATTGGCGGATGTACAGTCAGAGTAAGAAAAACTTCTTCAGATTTCAAATTCATTCCTTTATCGAGTCTTAAGCTCTTAGTACCTTTTGAATCTAAACATTAAGTAATTGCGACGCAATATGTCATTCTCGATCGGTAAAGCAGATTATCGCTCATACTGAGTACACGAAAATAGATCTTGAGACGACGAACATTTTCTTACCCTGACTGTACTTGTCTTAGAATTTCTTTCGAAACATGCAGGTTCCTTCCCTGTTTCCTTCGACCACGGAATAAAAGATGTATTGTACTCACAAAAGCACTTAAACATCTCACTGCAAGTAGCGTGAATTTTAATCTCCGATCTTTGTTCCGATCCACGTGTTCCATTGAACTTTATGCAGCGTGATTAAAAAAAGTTTTTGTTTTCAATATAAATTTATATCACAGTAATATGTGGCGTAGTTTAATACTATCTTTGTTGCGATAAATAACTTTAAAAGGAAGATGTTTATCAAAACAAACACTTGTGTGTTAATAGAAAGGATACTATGGAATGAAACAATAGCCTCTAAGCTGTTTCTCATATTGCAAATTTGCCAAAAAAACCGTTGAGTTTCTTTCTCAGGTCTGGTAGTTTCTTTTTCAAACCGACGGCTTTTTTAATTTCAGTGGCAATAAGTGATGCGTTTTTTTCTATCAAATCACTTTCTTTAGTATGTGGACTGGTTTAAAATTTATTGTTGTTTAGAAGAGATCCTTTGTACTAAACATTACGTATGTACATGCGTCATATAACATTATATGTACGAGTATGTAGATTACGAACCGGTTTGAGTGCCACTCGTGTGCCATTTGTGTGCCATTCGCTACTTTTGCGTCGTTAAACTCATTTCTAGTGCTTAAATAAATAAAGGCTGTGTTTTAAATATATTTAGTTTTTTTTTATGAACATTATTACATGTAAATCAAATGATTGGAGTGCCATACCTACACAAATATTAAGTGTAGGTAAGTAAGGCTATTTCTAAACACTTGTGTTGGTTTTCGACAAATATTAAGACATTTATAACACAAAATAACACAACAATGGTAAAATTATAGAGACTGCTTAATATTCATAGCGCGGTTTATAGTTCCACAAACTTTGTTCCCAAATAAGGATTGTACGTAACTCTGGCCGAAACGTGAATAAGCCGTGACGTTGTTGTAGTTTGTGGCCGAAATTTTATCGAGTGATTCAAATTAATCCGAGTTTGATCACTTTTATGCTACACTAGCATTTAAATTAAACGACGCGTTTTGAAAATCGAATATAAATAAATTAAATTTAGAAGTATACTTTAAAAAAGAGGTTTTATTTAAATGTGCTGCAATGTACAAAAAATGCTTTGATTGTTTTACTATAAACATATAACGTCAATAAACATGCGCTAAATTATGAAAACTTCCAACTTCCATTTTACCCCCTTAGAGGGAGTGTACATAAAATCTGAAACCCTTTTTTCGTTAAGTATCATCAGTTTTATTAATAAATGTTTACACCTATAAGGTAATAAGGTAGGTTACCTTCCAAATTTCAAGTTTGTAGGTTTTGTAGTTTCTTATACGTCGTGATTATTTAGTAATTTGTATTTTAAAATATCGTTAATTTTATTCGCAGACTAACTACATTGACGGATAAATTCGTATTAAAAATTTTCACTAATATATGATCAAACGAACTTCTCAAGTGAAGTTCGATCATTATTATATGAGTTGTTTCATTCGAAGATATAATTAACTAGGTAGTCCTTCTAACCTACAAGGTAACGTCGCATATTTAAGAGATTTTTTTTTTTTTTTTTTTTACTGTGGTACATAATAAAAAATAATTTTTCGTGTACCTACATTATTTCCTTCATCGTTACTGCGCTCAGTATTAGCCTCATTCTTTAAAGTAGTTATTTTTGCAAAACTTGTGGGCTTTTGGGAGGGAGGGAATCTATATCTTCGAATGAAACAACTCATATAATAATGATCGAACTTCACTTGAGAAGTTCGTTTGATCATATATTATATTTCGTTGTTTCATCCTTCAGATATAATTAACTAGGTAGATGTTTAGAGATGTTCAAGTTTTGCTCATTTTTATCATAATGAAACCACAATTAATAAATTAATATCATTATTTATTATTATTAGTTTCTCACAATGTTATTGTAATTTAAATAATTTAATTATTATTGGGTAGTAATAAAGACCTTGCAAAGCTGTCACGATTCTCTATTGGTCGATCGTAAAACTTAGCAAACGTTTCCGCATCGGTGGTCCAGCCCGCCGTCTTACGGATGACATCCACGGAAATTCCCGCAGCACGAGCAGCTGATGTAGCAGCATGCCTTGTACTATGTGCACTAAATACTGACATATCTATACCACATAAATCCATAGTTTGTTTAATCCAACGACCGATAGTTTGAGACGTAACAGCTTTGTGAGGTCTTTTCAAAGTAATAAACAAGTTATCTATATTACTTGGTCTTAAATGTTTAGTCCTATCTATATAATCAACTAAAGTCCTAGCCGGACAAATGCTTGGTTTTTCTAAAAAATAAGGCAATATAAGAATTGGTTGATTTTTTCCTGCTCCTGATGTTTTGATTATATCGAGGATATAAATTCTTATTTCACTTTGAAATAATTTAATATTATTTATTTTTATTAATGAAAATGTTTGCAACCTATGCGCAGTACACAGCGCTAAAAGTATGACAAGTTTTTTCGTAAGCTTTTCCGAAGTAAGGGTTTGATTAGGGTACCAATTTTCTATAGTATTTAATACTACTTGTGGGTCCCAACTATGTCTATATTTAGGTTCACTAGGTCTTAGTCTATAAGCACCTTTCAACATTCGGGAAATACACTCGTCTTTTCCTATATTATTACCCAGAAGTAAGGACAATGCCGAGCGATGACAGTTAAGAGATCCATAGGAATCGCCTTTATGGTACTGATCTGTTATGAATGACATGACAACATGAACCAAGGGATCCATAGGATTAAACTTATTCATGATACAAAAATTCCACCATAGTTTGTAAGTAACGTTATACTGCCGTATAGTGTTGTCTGATAATGACGCATAAACAAGATCTAATGCTTGGTTGGGAACGCCCCGCCTGGAGAATGCGAGCCGCAAAGTATGGCAGCTCCCAGGGTAGGCTGTAGGCTCTGTCCTTGCTTCTGTGACCTGTCATCATATAAAATACCATTGTTAATAAATAAAATTTCAGATTTTTGTAATTTTTGCAATAATGGAAACCAAGGCTGGGAGGGCCAGTAAGGAAATACTAGAATCCCGGTGGATTTATCGTGAACGATTTTCTCTAAACATTTTAAAATCAATGTAAAGGGTGGAAAAGCATAGAAATATAAATTACTCCAATTGACCGTAAATGCATCAACATTTACTGCTTCAGGGTCAGGTATCCATGATATGTAATCTTTGCATTTGGTATTGGTGCGAGAAGCAAACAGATCTATTTGAGGTTGTCCAAACTTATTAATTATATTAGCAAAGGCAATTGGTGATAGTTCAAATTCAATATCATAATTTATTCTCCTTGATTCTTGGTCAGCTTCTTTATTATCCTTCGTATTTATATAAGATGCAAATAACCAAAGTTTGCGTTTTTCGCACCATTGCCAAATAATTTTAGTCAAATTATTGAGATGTGGGTATTGTATCCCACCTAAGCGATTTATATAGCTAATAGCAGTAATATTATCTACCCGTAGGAGTATATTACAGTTACTTTTCGTTTTTGCAAAACATTTTAAACCAAACAAAACCGCAAGTAATTCTAAATAATTAATATGAAATACTTTTTCACTATCTTTCCAAAGTCCATTTGCTCGTTGATTATTGCAAAATACACCCCAGCCAGATCTAGAGGCGTCGGTAAAAATTTCTAGCTCATAATTTCTTATTTTTAACGGACAGAATGTTTGATAAACATTTTGTTTCCACCATAACAAGTCTGGTATGATTACCTTAGAAAGTTTAATCTTAGTGTCATAATTTTGTGACTTTTTAAGTAAAAGATATTTCTGTCTTTCGAATACTTTTGTGTATAACCACCCGTATCTAACAGCTGGACATGCAGCTGTCAGTACTCCAATGAATTGAGCAAATTCACGTATAGAACATGTGGGTAATTGTAAATATTTCTCAACTAATCTCACTATGTTCCTTCGCTTTTCTATTGGTAATGAAATTGACATATTTAATGTATTAAAAGTAAAACCCAAAAATTTACAACTTTGTTGAGGTTCGATACAACTTTTTTGATAATTTATAACAAAACCTAAGCATTCAAGTACCTGCATAGTAACTTTTACATTGTTCAAGCAATCTACGTAATCTACACCAATACACAATATGTCGTCTAGATATATTACAGACGTATGTCCCTGTCTTCGTAAATAGCTCATTACCTCTTTCATAATTTTAGTAAATATTCTTGGCGCCACTGATAAACCATAAGGCATGCCTTTAAATTCGTACATATTTATTTCTGAATTTTTATTGTTAAAAATAAATCTGAGATATTTGCGATAACTTTGTGCGACAGGAACTAAAAGATAAGATTCTTTTAAATCAATTGTTGCAAGAAATCCACCTTTACTTATTAATTTTGCCGCTGTTCTGTAATCCTCCATTTTAAAATGAATTTTAGGTATAAATTTATTAAAAGATTTTAAATTCAAAATAAACCGTTTTTGTCCATTTTGTTTCGGTGCCAAAAATATTTTAGAAATGTATTGGTCTCGTCTCGTTAAACATAATGAAATAGCGCCTAGCTCTAATAATTTATCAATTGCTATTTGTATGTTTTGTTGATCAGCGTCGTTAAAACTACTATATGGAGTTGAAACTTGAGTTACGTGACTAAGAAGAGGTATTGAGATACCATCGCGAATCCATTTTAAAATAACACGATTGGTTGTAACTTTTAACCAACAATTATAAAATAATTGTAAACGACCAGCATGTACCTCTATGGATATCGGTGCGGCTGATGAGTGCGTTGCTTGCTCGAGTGGCTGGGTCGTGGTAGCAGTGCTGTGCCCGTAGGGAGCGTTCGACGTATCGTTGCCGTCGTCGAAGCTCGCATCCGTGATCCTGTGCGCCCCCCCCTGTTCGATGGGAACCGGGGAGGGCCCGACCAGTTTCCCTGTCGAGGTCGTGTAGCGACGGAAGGAGGTTTCGAGGGAATAATATTCTTCTTTATTGACAAACCTTGTTTTTCTATAGTCTTGGCTGCTTTGATCTTCTCCGAAAGGTTATTACCAAAAAGTGTTTCATCTCTTTCATTATTATCAATAATATTTAAAATTGACTTGTCTAAACTAGGCGATAGTAATTTAATTCTAGTATCACTATCCTGATAGTGCAAGTCTGACAAAATACGAATTGCATCCGAGAGTATTTTGATGGCTTTAATTTTATCCTCATCCGTTAATAGCAATGTCACTGCTCTGTTAATACTTGTTATACCCACGCCTAATTGTTGTTGATAATTTTCTAATTTTTTGTCACGTTGTCTTAGAGAATCAGTAATTGCGGCTGAAATTTCAGCGTTCAACGATGGAGCTTTCAATAACTTACAGTTACTCGGTATTGAATAAGATGTCACAAGTTTTTCGCGGACATCCTTAGGTAGGCCTCTACGTAATATAGGAAGCCACCTTAGGGCTAAGTCATGGTGAATATCTTCACCGTATTGAGGTACTTCATTAATAGCATCTCCTAGCGCTTGCAAATACTCAGGCGTCAAGTTTGCTGATTCTCCGTGTAATTCGCCGTCCGAGGTGGGTAGATCGAGAATTGTATTTGTTCTCAAATCCGAGACTTCTGTTTGAACCTCTCGGGATTCAGAATGTGGCAGAATATTTTCAGTTGCTACGGGCACCTCAACATCTGCAACATAATGAGTTCGATATTGAACAAATTTTCTACTTGATTTTGACTCTCGGCCAACATTCAAGTATGCATTCCTTCGTTTAACTCTCGGCTAAACTCAGGATGAAAAGACATCATAATGACTCTGGATTATTCATATTGCAGATAAAATATAAGGCTTACCTGAATTATCGTCAGATGAGTCGGATTGAATGATTATACGACGTTTATTGCGTCGGTTACATTTTTCTTCCAACTTCTTAATTTTTTCTTTGTAATAATTAATTTTATCGAGACTTTTTCGTTTCGGCATTATGTCCTTGTATTGATAAACTTTCTTATATTTGAAGAGCGCGTGCGATCGTTACCTCGCATGAAAAAAGAATGAGGCTAATACTGAGCGCAGTAACGATGAAGGAAATAATGTAGGTACACGAAAAATTATTTTTTATTATGTACCACAGTAAAAAAAAAAAAAAATCTCTTAAATATGCGACGTTACCTTGTAGGTTAGAAGGACTACCTAGTTAATTATATCTGAAGAATGAAACAACGAAATATAATTAAATATTATATAATTTATACGCCTATATGTAATTGAAAGACAAAAGATCTCACGCGAATATTTACTTAATTCCCTCATTCATAACTCATAACTCAACTCAAATCCCAGTAGGCGGCGGGTAATGAAGTCATCCTGCCAACAATTGACTAATTGCAAACTGGCCTGATAGGACGATGGCCTATTTTTATTCCCATCGCGTAAATAGTGATAATGATATTCGCATCATGTTTATTTTTGGTCGTATTTTGTTTGGTTTTAGTTTTTTTTTTGTACTTGTTTAGGTCATTGGCAAGTGGATGAGCAAATGGAGCATCTGTTTGTAAGTGATCGCTCCCCATATATATCTGTGTCGTAATAAATTTAAACCATTTCTAACATCACCGATTGAGCTGTTAAGGTCAGGTGGAACTCGAGCGTCTTAACCAATGATTGCGGGTTCAAATTCAGATGTGTTCTCGGTGCTCGACGTTATAGGACAATATTGTGAGGGCACCTGCGTGTGTCTAATAGGTCTAATTTCAATGTGAATCCAGTAAGCCTCATTGGTGCAGCATAGTGGAGTAAGCCCCTAACATTATTTTCGAAAAGGATTCCTATCTTTTTCCCAGCATTGGGACATTTATCTGTTATCAAATTACATAACCAATTTACGGCCAAATTGTAAAAAAAATGGCTATAGTTACGTTCGCTATTCTTTCAAATCGGGATACAATAACACTAAGAATTGCCGTTTGGTGGTAAAATGCATGTAAGCCTATTAGAAGCAGTTGGCGGTAGCAGTCACTTTCCATTAAGTGAACGTTTTGCTCGTTTGCCTAGCCATTAAAAAAAACAGCAGCTTAACAAGGTCAAACCTTATTACCTGTTGAGGTAGGTCTTAAGATTATTCTGTTAAAAAACTCATAAGTTTATAATAGTATGTATATAAAGTATGACATAATATAAATACTACACTACAAAAAAACCACAGTGTAAATCAGGTTAGTAAAAATATTGATATAACCCGACTAAATTGGGTCGGTACGGTAACGGGTATTCAAAAAGAAAGAATGTCCATGTTTTTGCAATTTCAGTTGAATTAAATCGAACGAAACAGTGTTATACTTTGAAACTATTTGTTTCAATTAATTGAACGTGTTTCAACGTTGATATGAGGTTGACCCATTTTAGTTTTACTCTGTTTTAGTTTACATTCCACTGCAGTGTTCGTGGTGCTGCAGTTGATTTGAGAAATTTTATTATTTATAATTTCGGTATCAGAATAGTCTGGAAAATCTCCTATAGATTGTCAAATGCTGCATTCTCTTCCTTTGATCGCATATGTTTTCATTTGATGTGCATTTTGTTTGTAACAAAACACTGTTGTTATTTTGCAGTCCATAAATATAAAAAAATTCTCAGCCATACAATGTTTTTCTTAAGATTCTTCTACTGATTTTGAGATGAATTAAAAGCGTTAAGTACATAAAAATTAAACAGTACTTAGAAAGATTTGAACCCGAAATCTTCAGTCAAGATCTACGCGATCTATCCTCTAGGCCATCTCGGCCATTGTTTGTTAATAATAGCAGTTTTTTATTCATCTGTAAACATAATGGATGCGTCATTGTTATCGGCTGCGTGACAGATTCTATTCATTTGTCGTGTAAACTTCAGTACAAAGTCTATTCTAGTCCACATATGCTATCATAATACATATATGGTAATATGTAATTTCTGTATGTTATCAACGATCATTGACTGTCACAGTTGAATTAATACTTGTACTATACGATGAGAGAGATGGTCCAGTGGTTAAAACGCGTGCATCATAACCGATGATTTAGGCTCCAAATCCAGGCAAGCACCACTATATACATGTGCTTAATTTGTGTTTATAATTCATCTCGTGCTCGGCTGTGAAGGAAAACATCGTGAGGAAACCTTCATGTGTCTAATTTCATAGAAATTCTGCCACATGTGTATTGCACCAACCCGCATTGGAACAGCGTGGTGGAATATGTTCCAAACCCTCTCCTTAATGGAAGAGGAGGCCTTAGTCCAGCAGTGAGAAATTTACGAGCTCTTACTTTACTTTTTTTTTACTTTACTATATGATAAGTTCAAGAACAAGTCTAAATCGAACTTACATTTGACTTCATAAATGGGTATGATGAGGTCTTTATTCTGGTTTGGACTTAAATACTTTAAATATTAGCTTGCGGGTGTGAGGTATTTACTCTGGTCTGGACTTGGATACTTTTAACATAAAGTCTTTTTTTAGTGTCACTCAATAATAGCTTCGAAAAAAATAAATAATTTTAGTTATATGCCATTAAATATAATCATTAATTCCACGCTAGGTATCACTTTCGTTGATCGTGCCTTGAACACAGAAATTTGACGAAAACGTAGG
The DNA here is from genome assembly GCF_905220365.1 of Vanessa cardui. Taxonomy (NCBI): domain Eukaryota; kingdom Metazoa; phylum Arthropoda; class Insecta; order Lepidoptera; family Nymphalidae; genus Vanessa; species Vanessa cardui. Next base: position 1,353,926 of record NC_061137.1, read on the forward strand.
TAGGTGTATTACCAGATTAATGTTGATATGGAGTGGCCCTTTAGGTAGATGAGAATATTCGTGCTGGACTTAGGAAGTCATATCATATCATCATGAGACAACATCACATACATTACTCTGATCCCAATGTATGTATGTGTGTATAATGTAGTAGCTAGAGCACTTGTGTTATGGAAATCAGAAGTACCTAACGACGGTACCACAAACACCCAGACCCAAGACAACATAGAAAACTAATAATAATCTACATTGACTAGGCCGGGAATCGAATCCGGAACCTTGGAGTGGCGTTCCCATGAAAACCGGTATACACACCACTCGACCACGAAGGTCGTCAAAAATTAAGGGAGTAGACCTAGAAATTAAAATTGGATTGAATTTTGGTATGACTTGGATATATTTCTTAATATAGAACAAACACTTATTAAATATAACATCTGAGTCAATGAGTATCACAGAAAAACTGAGACAACAATATAAGCGAAGAGTCAAATAAAATAATAGCCCTCAATCAAAGCGTTCATTTACTAATATCCTTCAATAAACGTGTGTCCCCTAATCAGATTAGGGCATACGGGCGCGGTCACGACCTCTAGCGTCTGCATTATGTATCAGATGCAAGGAATAGTGTAATATTATTATAAAGGAAACCTTTTGCTTTTAAACATCTATGATTCCGTTATTCGTATAAATCCATTAATGTTCCACTGGTAATTTTAAACTTCACCTTTACCAAGCTTTTGTTTGATTAATAAGTCGATTTATGGAAAATTAGTTGTCGCCCGCGGCTTTGTTTACATTTTAGTGTCATGTGTTAGGCAAAAAAGGTATGTCCTTTTTTGGAGTTCTAGTTTGCTGCATACCAAATTTCATCAAATTCGGTTCATTGGTTTGTAGATGAAAGAGCGACAGACAGACAGATAGAGTTACTTTCACATTTATAATATTAGTATGGATAATATTTGTTTTTACTTTAGAAGTAATGGTAATGTTGTATCAACAGTTAGATTTATCTGACTAAATCTAATCTTAATCTAACCTTTGTATTAACCCTTAATATACTCTCGATTATTTATTTTTACATTGACCAGAAAATAACTCCAATGATAGAATGTAATTGTATTATTTTATTTTAATAAAATAAAATGATCGAAATATATAAATAGTCTAATTATGTATACATCTTGTATACACTGTCTCGCTTTCACGCCACAACTACTGGACCAATTTAAATGAACTTTGGTACACAAATAGTCTAGAGTCTGAAAAAGGAAAATAGCTTTTTGGAAACAAAGAGGTAATCATCACTCATCGACGTAATATTTTAATCAAGCAAAGCCAAAGATATACAGCTAGTTTATTATAAATCGAAGTAAAAAAATTAGTTGTGAGTTTTAAGTGTGAATATTTTACGGTTAGTAGTTTATTGCCAGCGTTTATTACGAGATTATTAATAACATTTGGTGACGCATCTGCGTGCTGACCTTAATATATCGTCAGACTGTCTCGATGGTATAGTGATTAATACGTTTGAATTGAAAGGAGAATTTAAATGGTGGTAGGAATTTGTTTAACCACTTATGGATAGACAGCACTTATCAGATATTCTTCCCATGAACAGCTTTGATGGACAGGTGACCTAGTACAGGTACATAATATCTTAGCTTCCAATGTGGCGCACTGTCTGTGTATAGAATGGTGACTATTTCTTACAGCGTTAATGTTTACGAAGGGTGGTAATCACATACTTATTTATAACAGGATCTTGGAGTTAGACAGTATATAATTATATACCAGTGCTTCGAAAAGTAGGTAACGCTATTGACAATGCGTCTTCCATTTCCCCGGTCCTTACCTGAAGTACTAGTTGTAGCCCGCGGCTTCGATCGCAATACAGGAGGTAGTCGTCAGATTTTAGGCATAAAAATGCCTACGACTTTTCTTGGAGTTCAAGTTTCGCCATCATTTTTACGTTTATATCTTTTAAATTCTGGCCAAAGGTTTAGACATAAAAAACGACATACAGATAGTGTTACTTTTTCATTTATAACAGTAATAAAGATAGATAATTAGCATGGCTTTTCTTGTAGTTCAAATTTGGTTTAAAGGGTTCGGTCATAACACAGCAACAGATAGAGTTACTTTCGTATTTATAATATTAGTATAGAAGATAACAGTGACCGGATGCTTTCTATAGCTATAGACAGCATACTAGTGTGTGTGCAACAAACCCGATCTGTATAACTCCTATATCTCCGTTAAGTATCATCGCGATCTATTGTGTAGAACATCATCATATTAGAGAACACTGCTAGATGTGATAATAACATAATCCTTATATGTATATATTATACAAAGGATATATATTTTTTTTTCTTTGAAACATCATCGGTGTAAAAAGAATAAATCAAATACTCAGACACATGCAGTTTGATACACCACTACAGTTATTTACAACAAAAATAAAATAGATACTAAAATCTGAAAGTAGCATAAATAGAACAAGATGAAGATAAAAACAAACAGCCTCCCACAAGTAATACTAATTGCAGGATTTTTATCAAATGTAAAAAAAAAACGTAACAAGCACAGACTACGTATGGATCGATAAAGAAAATATCAACTCTTTTTTTCCCCGTTCTTGTGCGGAAATGTAGCATTATCGATAGCCTTATTACCTTTGAATTTTATTTTTATGCTTGATGTGGCGTAAACGTATAAGCAGAAGTTATATTACGGACATATTTATTTATAATGATGCTCCTAGATTACATAGGAGTATTTGAAATATAAATCTGTTGATTTTTTTCTTTTGGACTCGTTTGGCGGTAATATTGGTCAAGTAATGGTAAATGGCCACCAGTTTATGGAAAGAAATTGTAACCATTCCTTAAAACCAATGCGCCAACATCTTTGAGAACTGAGATGAGATGATCCCTATGTGAGTTTACATTGACTTACTCACTTGTCAATTCGGAACACATCAATACTAAATATCATTACTTTGTAGTAGATTATGATGACCAATAAAATCTTCCAATTTATTTTCTTTCTCAATATTATTTTTCTCTTGATGCAAATTAACAATATACATATTATGTATTTTAATTTACTCCTAAAGACATGGGTTAGTGAGTACAGTTTAACATCTATATGTGTAGTCATTTGGGAAATAGGTATTTCATGACCGTGTGGTTTTTTAATTAAATAATAGTTTTATTTCCGTAAAGAATACACGTTTATCTTACCATACTAATATATATCTTAAGAGGAAGTTACTCATAACCTGGATACAGTTCTGACTTTAATATATACGCGAGTGGAAATATATAGCTGCGAATCATATTACTATAATAGTTTAATGTATATTCATAAAGACGGGCGCCACTCCCAAGATTTGCACTAAAATATAGAATGAAGATAATAGTGATATATCCCACTATTATACGCAAGAAATCTATTATATTTTATTAAATAACATATTTTTTAACAATTATACACCTTATTTCAATGTAATACGAACTACAGTGACCGCATAACATCTAACAGTAGATACTAGGGTCGTATATCAAAACGACTAGATAGCGTCGCACCGTACCACGAATTTAACTTACAATAGTCTCAACTGAAACGGTTATTTCCATTGAAGTGAAAACCATTGCGACTGAAGCTAGCAAATTTGAATTGGGTCAAGCTAGTAATTCAGCAATGGATGCATTTTGTGATGATGCAGCCGGCTTTATTGATGTTGAAGCGAACGTAGGCGGTGCACACGTTAAACAAATAAATGCCGGTGATGGCGTCGACGAATTGTCGACAAATGCAGGCAAGCCGCAATGTGACTGCACAGTGGACTAGAGCTCAGATTATACGTCATTGTTGACACAGAGCTGGGTATACTAGAAATGGTATTTATTATCTGTAGTTAGAATTGAAACAGGTCAGCTCAGTTAAATCAAAGCCAAGGAGTTTGTAATGATAAATATTTTATTTTAAATTATTATAACATGGTTTGAGTGTAGTGGCAAGAGGCTTTATTTCTATTATTTCACTAAGATTCTTCCATTGGCATATATGTTTCATATATGTTTCTCTCCGAACCCGTAGTGTTTATGCATATATATGTACGTATATTGTTAGGAAGAATAAGGGACTATATAAATCGTTTATATAATAATATACATCTCTATTGTTCGGCATAATTTACAACGACAACAACAGCCTGTAAATTCCCACTGCTGGGCTAAAGACCTCCTCTCCCTTTTGAGGAGAAGGTTTGGAACATATTCCACTACGCTGTTCTAATGCGTCTTGGTGGAATACACATGGGGCAGAATTTCTATGAAATTTGCACTTCACATGCAGGTTTCCTCACGATCTTTTCCTTCGCCGCTGAGCACGAGATGAATTATAAAGACAAATTAAGCACATGAATCAGCGGCGCTTGCCTGGGTATGAACCCGCAATTATCGGTTAAGATGCACGCGTTCTAACCACTGGGCCATCTCAACTCTTCGGCATAATTTATCCGGAATAATAATAATACTAATCATATTTAAGCGTTTCACGTGAATATCTCCGTTCTGAAGTGATTATAATAGAATGAAACTGCACAGGAATCAATTTTATCTTATCAATTAGATCGTATTTGAGTACTATGAAAGTTTTTTTAATTTTCGTCACTTTAAGGCGGTTGAATGCGCGATGGGAGTCTATCCGGATATTCGTTCTTTTTCATGTTAGAAATATGGAAATCAGTTCTGATAAGATTTTCCATCATGAATTACGCTATTACTATTATAAAATCTATTTAATTAAGAAGATTTATGAATAGTTTGTTACATTACCCAATTGTAATAGTATAGTCGTACAGTTTTTGTAAGTGATCCCTTGTATGTAAATTTGTTCTAATCTTTAAAACATTTTTATGGTATTATCTGTTCTATGATAGTAACATTCTAAGCTTCGTACTATTTCAGTGAAGACCACAAAGGTACATAAGTACACGTAGCCATGTGTATAGTGAATGTAACCACTTGATGGGTCGTATGTGGGTTGGCGGCCTAATTTTTAGATGCGTAGGATGCGACTTTGATGGCAGGGATATAATTATTGTATTGTTCTAAGATTGTGAAAGTCCAATTCGTTGTTTCGAATACAAATTAAATTACTTCACAAGTCATTTGTCTTAATTTCTAAACGTTTGAGCTGAGCTGATCTAGTGGCTCTTCGCAGTTGAGTGAAATATACAGAGTACAAGCTACTACTATGCACCGTGAGTATGTACAGTCAGAGTAAGAAAACCTTCGTCAGTATCAAATTAATTCCTTTATCGACTTTTAAGCTCATTTAAAAGTAAACATCAAATCATTGCGACGCATTATATCATTCTCGATCGGTATCAGATTATCGCTCATACTGAGCGCATGAAAATAGATCTTGAAGTGACGAACCTTTTCTTACCCCGACTGTACATACAGCTGTTTTTTCATTATCATTGAGACCATAATTAGAGATGATGGGAGACTGCGATGACTCTTAAGACGAAATGGCCCAGCGGTTAGAACGCGTGCATTTTAACTGATGATTGCGGATTCAAACCCAGGCAAGCACCACTTAATATTGAGTGCTTAATTTTCGTTTATAATTCGTCTCGTGCTCGAAGGTGAAGGAAAACATCGTGAGGAAACCTGCATATGTTAGATTTCATAGAAATTCTGCCACATCTTCTTCTCTTTTTCATCTTCAAATGGAGAAGAGGCCTTAGCTCAGCAGTGGGAAATTTACAGGCTTGTTGTTGTTGTTTGTTCTATAAAGCAGCATAATTTCACTCAGAAACATAATAATATAATGGCAATTGTATAATATTATTTATTTCATTGGTGCATCATCCCGTAGGGATTTTGTAAAAACTCACGACCTATCTCATTAGAGAAACGTTCAAAATCAAATGACGGTGATACGCTATTTTAATCCATATATGCTCTGATTGTTATAATTATTGTAATCAAGATTCCATGTTACATTATGACATTTCACGATTGTTTTCAATTACGGCTATTCCATGATGCCTATCAAGTTTATATAATAGCCTTGCTCTTATATGCTAGATACTACTATTGATGACAGGACAAGGCAATAACCAGTATCTGCTGATATTTGTGAATAATAGAAGTCCGTGGGTGGAGGTGACATTTAATCGAGTGACCTATTTGACAATATTCCTTCCTGTTATTGTCATGTTTTTTTTTTATAGGTTGGCGCACTGGCATATACGTTGGCTGATATGAAGTGGTCACCAATGTCTTTAGACATTGTAGACAATGTTAATAATCTCTAACATCGTCATAGTGTTTTTAAATTAATATGACTACTTTTATTATTAAAGTTATTAATTTCGGGATATTTATCATTTTTTATATTTTTGTTCGGCGTAGCTCGATATTTCGACATTATCTACGAATGTCATGTTCACGAGACTCTGAATGTCTGCCCGAAATTAATTACTTTAAAATCGTCATAGTGCTTCGGACCTAATTTTGTGTCCCTTGTCTATAGTTAGTTAGTTACTATTGCTCACCCACACTTTAAACCAGTATAAGATGGCACTAAATATAGTTGCTTGGTGATAGGATAAGTGATGAGTTATGAAACTGCTGGTAGCTTCACTTAAAGTAAAATACATTATGATCCAAATAGTATAATTATGATCCAAAAGCCTATTTGAATAAAGTATTCATGTAGATTTATAGGCTAACCAGAAAAAATAATAATAAAAAATATACCTAATTATATAGTATAATATATTTTTATTGTTTTTATTTCCAGGTGTGCTTGCCCGAAGCGTTACTACTAAGCAAAATAAATATATTTGAAATCAAAATGACATAGTATTTTTTAACAATATTCGTAACTGTAAAATGAAACTAGCTATAACGGATTTGAATCGCGTATATTAATTATTTTTAACATCCCGACGTTTCGAGCACTTTACAGCGTTCGTGGTCACGGGTAGACTAAGGTGACATTTGTCTATTTGAAGAACAAAGGAAATATTATTTACAACTACCGCCAACGATTTCTCAATTGGTATCTTGATTGTATATCACATTTCAATGTGTAATCGCGAAAATTTAAGACAACATTCGTAACAGTACAAATGAAATCTCGAAATGCATTCCATTTCGGTTACCTTACATTAGTAATGAAGTGTCGACAAAACAATTACACGTGTTTTGTATCCAAGATGTCATTTTGTCAGCTAAGTGCGATATAGTTTGATAGATGTTTGTTTCCAACGGTTGACTGGTATCCGGCATCTAAACGCAGCCTAACGGTACTTTAAAACACAGTAATCTGCTTTTATTATGTGAAGATTGTTACGAGATATTGCAAGCTTATGATGGCCCATTGCCAACTCTTGTGTTACAATTTTTGGAACGACGATGAGTAGCATGTAATAATATCACTTTGATTTTACACTCGTAATAATGTTTAGTTATTTATTTAAATATGATAGTATCATATATGTTTTATCGAAGAGTGTTCTCTTTTTAAATTGGACCGTGTGGTGTAGGAATTCACTAACCCACAGAAGCTCTAATAATATTTGTTAGGATTGAAAAGAACATTTTATAAGGAACAGTAACCCTACCAAATTATATATGTATGTTACTATAATGTTCTGCTTGTTAATTTAGACGGCTTATAACTTTCGCGATTATATCTTATCTTTTCGAGAAAAGCTGACAATCTCTTAGCGTAAACTTAAGCATAAAAATTCGATATGTCTATACCGAATATAAATCATTCGTCAATTTATTTACTAGAAAAACTATTACAATAAGTAGTTCTATTGACTTATAAACAAATAACGCAATCGCCAAGCGCATAATGAAATTCCATACAATACAATGGCATTAGGATTTGGTCGAATAGTAATGTCAGCGGTTGAATATTAGTCTCTTGGTTGAGTCGCGTGATTAATTATCAAAACCAGTGCCTAATAATGTATACAATTATAGCAACGATCGCAATACCGCTAATAATCCCGGCATGCGAGGGTAGACTGTATTCTATGCGGCATCCGGTCCGCGATGCGTGGTATTCTGACGTCAGGACCACGTCTTAGATGCCGATCTCATTTAGGGTTCGAAGACACATGCACTGAAACTTGAAAATTATCTATTTACGAATTTACTAATAAATCGATTTACAACTCATATGTAAACGACGCCTATATGTATGTAAATATTCGCAGGTACAATCCCGACTTCGTTTTAGGGAGGGAATTTTAAGCTTTGAAAATGAAAATATTAGTAAATAAGTTAAATCATAATGTATAAGATTTCATGGGTGTTAGCTGGATTAGTACCTACTTGTTGATTTTCATACAGGACATATATTATTATGTTAAGTTTCTTGTCGGTTCTTGTTCGTAGTATGTACACTCAAAAGGTGCATATTTCACAAATTAACTACATAGTAGTCAAGTATATATAACGAATTTTATCTTTTTATATCATTAATTTACTCTTGTATTGTATTTGTATTGAATGCCTTTAAATGTTCCACTATTGCTATAACGCCTTTACTCCCTGGGAAAAGATTTAATGTTTATTCCACCGGGCTGTCATAATGCGGAATACACACGTGAAAAACCTTTTTAAAAATTCTTTCGCTTTCGAAAACAACATAAATCATAAATACAACTTAAGAATATGAATATTTAGACGATCGTCAACTAGGATGCAGATTGTATCGTGTAATGAGCTTTAAGTTTTAATGTATTTTTTAACACAAGATTTAAATTTATGAATAGAAAATGCTGAAAACATACACACCCAGCAAAAAACAAACAACAACAGTCTGTAAATTCCCAATGCTGGGCTAAAGGCCTCCTCTCCCTTTGAGGAGAAGGTTTGGAACATATTCCACCACGCTGTTCCAATGCGGGTTGTTGGAATACACATGTGGCAGAATTTCTATGAAATTTGTCACATGCAGGTTTCCTCACGATGTTTTCCTTCACCGCTGAGCACGAGATGAATTATAAAGACAAATTAAGCGCATGAATCAGCGGTGCTTGCCTAGGTTTGAACCCGCAATCATCGGTTAAGATGCACGCGTTCTAACCACTGGGCCATCTCGACTCATATCTCGGCATCATCATCATCATCATCTCGGCCATACCAAGCAAAGTTCTGCTAAAATGGTTATACATATATAGAATTTAAAAACTATATTATACATAGCTATAGCGTGTATTTTAAATGCATTATACAGTGTGTTTGCACATAATGTACGCTCTTATGACATGTAACGTCACAACCAAAGCTAATAATGCGACAATTATTCCGCTAATTGTACGATGGAACCCACGGACGGACGGATTATAATATGCATATTAATTTTCATGTGCGTAATAAATCTGTAACTGGGTCGGTCAGTACATTGAAAATGATCTGTCTAGTTTGTTTAGTGTCTAAGACCATACAGTCATCTATTTGAGTCTATATTTAGATAGAAATCTATTAATATTTCCTGCAAAGAAATTATCAATAGTTTGTAGTCTAGAAATCGGTAGTACACGTAGTAAATATTGAACTTATGTCCATACTCTTTCCTGTGTGATTTGCTGTATGATTGGATTATGGAAGTGTTATGACTCTTGAGAATGACGTCATCGAAATTTGTCAGGAGGACAACAACACATTAGAATATATAATTGCAGATAAATGTTTCGTCTTGTGAATAGATACTACCCACCCATTTCGTATTTTACCAAACTCATTTGTTTATTAAGAGCCAATGTAATCCTTACATAGTATAAAACAAAGTCGCTTACCACTGTCTGTACCTATGTATGCCTAGATCTTTAAAATTAAGTAACCGATTTTTATGCAGTTTTTTAATTGATAGAGTCATTCGAGAAGAAGGTTTTTGTATATAATATTTACACTTATACTTTTAGAAGTTTGTAATGTGATGTCGTAAATAAAGAAAGTATATAGTATATTAAGTATTAGTTGTGCACCCGTGCCAAGCCGGGGCGGGGTTGGGCGGTTAGCTAGTTAATAATAAAAATAGTCATAAATGTAATTAAATCTGCTAAAATGATTCTGAGATGACGTCATAATTTATAACATATTATATACAGTTGTGTGCTACAAAGGTATTTGCTACATTCTACAAAAGTCGAAGATGATAAAATTCGATTTTCAAATTTTGTATACCCATTTTAAAAACGTGGTATGTGACGTCAGCTAAATTGGAAACTTCGACAGTCCCATTGAAATATTTACGATTATGGCTCGTCGGAACGATCTATATCAATCAGTCGAGCCGAGATTTAGAATAGATATCACTTAAAGGCAATTTGATGATTCGTTTTGCGGTCGCTGTGACAGTTTATTTTCCGTTTGGATTCTCGGCTAAGGCTATAGCAATTAAGCCTTTGCTTATATACAAGGAGGATGGAATACGTGAATTTAAATCGAAGGTTGCAAATTCAACCCAGGTTGGGATTATTGATACTCCAAATATGTGTATAATTGTGTAAAATGTAAAAGGATTTTTTTGAAAGTCCGGAGAAGTTCGATGCGATAATCTCCCCAAAATTATTTTCCGGTCTTTGAATATAATTTCCAGGTCATCATGAATAACACGAACTAACAATTCTCCATGTGATATATTTTATCTAAATGTAAGGCTTTCTACAAGAGCATATAGCAATTGATAGTTCCATAAGTTTTGAAGACAATTGCTTTCTTACATAAACAGAAAATTGTCTTAGAATCAACAACGACACGGAATCGTAGTGAAACATAAAATTTCAGTGGAATCCGGCGAAGCGTTGTCGAAACGAATTTTCTACTCCATCCCAAATTCCCAACTACAGCGAAATAGATGCGAGGCAATCGAATTTTCACGCTTCGCAAACTGTTGGTGTTGTGAGGGATGTTCGCGTGAAGAATATATTTGACAATACGAGCGTTTTCCATTGCTATTGGGTATTTACTTTAGCATTAATGTATATTCGTAAATATCAAGAGAGACCTCGGGCTTATTTGTCGTAGGGATATATTAAAAACAGTTCAGTTTTATAGTAAATCAAAATCAATATATTATTTATTCAAGTAGGCTCGAATTAAATAAAGCTACCGATTATTCTTAAAGTACACTCGTACCGAGAATAACCTGCAAGAAACTCAGTAGCTACTCTGTACCACAATCTTAATTAGAGAATTTATCAGTCTCATAAACAGGACATTCGTAGATAATGTCGAAATTTCGAGCTTCACTAACTAAAAATAAAAAACATGGTAAATATCCCGTATTTAATAACTTCAATAATGAAAATAACCATGTTAGTTTAAAATCTTATACATCAGTGAAGAACAAATACATTCTATAGCATGAATTGAAAGAAGAAAAAAGTTTATTAATTCTGACTTTAATTTATGTTTATCAAAGCTGTTTTGGATATAATCTATGTCCAATGTTTCGTAATATCCTGTGTCTTTGTTGCAAAGAAAAACCTTTATCTGTACGTAAACCATAAAAGAAATGAAGAAGAATATAAGAAAAAAAAGTTTTAACGCGATAGTAAAAAAAACGAGTGTACACGAGAAGTGGCTTACAATAAATGGAATAGAAGTTTTACGTCCGTGAAATAGTGAAACGTCGAAAATGTATAGCCGGGATGATTACCCCGGTTAAGCTCCTACTCGGTTTTTATAATAACCGTTACGTCAAGGTCGCAAGGATTTTTAGTCCAAAGTGTAGAAGCCATTTAAGATTTTTAGGATGCTTGACTGTTCAAGCTAGTACAATTTTGGTCATGACTTGGCAACTTTAAACTTTGACAAACATCTGAATCTATTTCCAACGGAATTAGGAAAAGAAGAAATAACACAAAAATTGAATCGTAAAATGGCTTATCGATAGTGAAGATGTTCTGGTTTTTGATATCGTACATTATTCAATCGACACAACTGTTTTTTGTTTCCCTCATTTTTCAAATTTTTTAGAAGACTTTGAATTTAGGTTGATAATACAAATGTTTCCCTCATTAAGAGCTTATGATGATCAGAATGGTTTTGCTGTGAATATACTACAACATTACACTTTTTAATTTAATGTGATTTTGCGCTAACTAACGCTACGTAATTTATTAAAAATATAAAATAAATATTCTGAAAATGCATTACTGAATACAGAATAAGTTCACAATTGCTGAAGATAATGAGAAATAAACCCACGCAACATTAAATTAAAAAATAATAGCTTTAACCAATTTTATTATATTTTACGGAAAAAATACACCCAAAAAATTGGCATTCTCCTTATTGGAAGTAAGTTAATAAAATGTCACAAAATACAAACCAAATACAATTAGGCCCAACCACAGTATCCTAAATAAACATTCAATCAGGACACCAATTAAGTACAAGACAGAAATAAGACTTTAATACCTAAATTATAACCAGGTTTACTTACCTTAACAATCCTGTAGCCGGGGATGAAGGTACCCATATTTGCATAATACCTTCCAAATAGCAGATCGATAGATCCTGAATAAACTAAATCAGTTCATTCTCAATATCGTCCCCAATATCTCTGTGGACACAGTGACTTCACTGTTTGCGCCCTGCCTCCTTTATATTCATGAAATTTTCCCAAGGAAAAATATAATGAGTTATTAAAATGGGAGACGCGACCACAGTCTCGGTTGATAGGATTTTATTTATGGTATATTTTTTATGGTATCATAAAAGGTATGGAATGTGATCTTTCTGTTTTATCTCTACCTACTACTTGCTATATTATCGGTAAAAGTGTTAACCGAATTGTCAAAAAAATTAACATCAGTGTTACTTAACTACTACCTCTTGTTCGCGTATAAGTTGGAATATTTGTCTGGTCTATAAATTAAAGAGGTTTTTGGGTATATCACGCTATTATAAGTAATAGTAGGGTTTTAGAACGTTAGGTTAAAATACTGGGTCTTATAATCTTACTATATACATAGGTAACTATAATTGAGATGTTAAATATAATATCAAAACTATACCTTATTTATTTAAAGGAGAATAATTCTGTCGTACATAATTTTTGTGAAACTTTAATCGCTTCTATTAGTTATGAGATAGTAGATTATATGAGATATCCTCAATGAATGGGCTATTTAACACAGAAGTATTAGGTATTTCAAAGATCATTAGTACCTGAGAAGAGCGCGTTCAACAAACAAACAAACAGTTGAAAAGTTCAACTTAAGAATACTAGATACTAGCATAGATTAAGGTAAATAACTTTAAAAAATATTGTAATTTGATGGTAGCATTTAATAGTCAGTTGATGGTACCTCCCCAGAGTGAACAAAACAAATACAACTTACTATATACTGTTCAATGTAAACATGAGCTTGACGTATACAAATATTATTACAGGTATATTATTAGGGTCGATTCAAAACAATCCACGAACGCTGACCGCCCTCTTGTTTTACTTGTCCGTTGAATAATTAATTAATGTCCCTTTAATTTACCGCTAGGGTTGCTTATAATGGTCAATATGTCTATTATTTTTAGATATGTATTTGTGACGTGGCCCGCTCGTATTGTTTATTTTGTTAAATGTATGTCGTTAGGCTCGTAAAACACAGTCAGATCGTCATCAAATATTCGGTTCATTTATGTATTGTTCTTGACTTTAATGTATGATTACATGTAAACCATTACAAAAACATCGCAGTGTATTGGTAGGACCAATCCTACCAATACACTGCGATGTTATTGTAAATCCCAATTAAACAGCTACACACATATAAAAATCTGTGTTTTTGGTCCTGCAATCATCGATTTTGATTTATCTACTGTAAACTCGGTCATCTTGGATAAATAATTGATAGTCTCCGTCGTTACCAAATAAAAGCCCGTAAATATCACACGGCTGTGCCTCCATCCTTTTAATGAGAAGGCTTGGAGTTGATTCCACTGCGTTACTTCAAGGCTTGGTGGATACAGGTAGCAGAAGTTGCCCAAACGTAGAATGTTGTCCGATGTTTTTGAAATACGGATTAAGATATGAAAATTCATTAGTGTTTGCTTGGGTTCAAACCCACAACCATCAGTTAAGATGCAAGTGTCGGTATTCATGTAAAATAAATGTAATATGACCTTCTGTTTCAATAAACAACTTCTGCAATCCAAAGCGAGTAATGCAATGAAAAATTTATAAAATGATAATTCGGAAGGGTTTCATAAGCAAAGCAAAGCAACAGCCTGTAAATTTCTCACTGCTGGGCTAATGGCCTCATCTCATTAAGGAGAGGGCTTGGAACATATTCCACCACGCTGTTCCAATGCGGGTTGGTGGAATGCACATGTGACAGAATTTCAATGAAATTAGACACATGCAGGTTTCCTCACGATGTTTTCCTTCACCGCCGAGCACGAGATGAATTATAAACACAAATTAAGCACATATATATAGTGGTGCTTGCCTGGGTTTGACTATACACATATATATATGTACTTTGATAATGGCGTATATATCAATTTATTTTCTTTTTATTATGAAATATTTATATTACATTTATATTCTTAAATCAACAAAGTTGGGAGCTACTAAATGTTTTATGAATGTTATTATTAATATTTATATTTCACTTTTCTTTTCTGAGATTTTCAATTTGTGTTTGCTCACAAATTGATTCGTGACTGAAAGAAAATCAACATTTGATGTTGTTTGTAATTTTTTCATTTCAACGATTTTCTTAATTGCAAATAATTTACTGCGCAAAATAGTCTTTAATATTAAACGAAAAAGAACTTTTATCTATGTGGATATATTAATCAATACAGATAATGAAATAGGAGTGTCTGTTTGTATCAAAATAACCGATTTTTACTAAATGCATATGTACCTATGTATAAAAGGTAAATATTCTAAATGAACCTTTTATCCAATATTTGTCTTTCTGTCTGTTTGTTCCGGCTAATTCAGGGACGGCTGGACCGATTTTGACGGGATTTTCATTAATAGATAGCTGAAGTAATAAGGAGTCATTTAGGCAACTTATACACATTGCAATGTCCTAATACTGTCCAGTGGCGCGAGCAGCCATGGTCAGGTCACCATCGGCTTTATATGCCTTCTGAGGCACGGTACTGTACAACGGTTCTAAATTCAAGACTCCGGGCTTTACAAGTTTCGATGAAATACCCAAAAACGTTTTGCTAATCTAACCTGGACGTTGGACCTATTGGGATATGTGACCTTATATATAATGTCATGAACATAAATCAAACAATGAAAGACAAAAGAATATCCTATTCTCGCGACCACGGGGGTGCAACTATAGAAACGTCAGGCAAAATAATAAAAAAGGTACGTTCGCGGCTTAAAACCCGAAGACCTGAAAATTCTATTCATTTCATAAAAAAATATACCAGAAGATAAAGAGAGGTTCGGAGAATATTTTTTAATATATAATACTAGTTGAAACTGTCTTTACCCGAAAATTATAAATTACAAACTTCCAACCCTCATTTTTGCGATAGGGGTGGAGTTTCGTAAAATTCTTAGAGGATCTCTATACTTCAAGTAACCTATCTGCCAGATTTCAAGTTTGTAGGTGAGTGAGTAGTATTTATGGGACAGAAGGATCTTTAAAGATCTTGGCTGTTATCCTCCACGGTGGACTTGATAATAGCGGAAAATCAGAAATAAAGATGCTTTGTAATTGTTCAGTATACTATTATTTAATTTCCCAAAACAAGTACACGAAATATAATACGATTATGTTGATTAACTTAGATTAAGATTGAGATTAGTGTCTGCCTCGTGTGGCGGTGACAAGTTGAATCCATCAGCTGTCAGCACGTTTTATGACACACTAAACTATTCGGGGCTACCCTCTCTTAACGTAAATACTCGATTACAAATCATCATCATTACGTAGTATTATAATGTATATTAAAACAAAGTCGCTTACCGCTGTCTGTCCCTATGTATACTTATCTTTAAAATTACGCAAGGTTTTTGAAGCGGTTTTAAGAATATAATGAGTAATTCGAGATGAAGAATTTTTTTTATAATACATGTATTGTGTACACAAACAGCATACACGTACAGCATTGCGCCCGTGCGAAGCCGGGGTGGGTCGCTATTTACAAATAAACAATAATTATTAGACCGGATAGAAACAATTAATCAACACAAACGTCATTAAAATAATCAAACTATGATAAATACTAAATCTCCCTCTAAAATGATTGACTATATAGTTTCACTCACTTTAAATTTATCTTGAATTAAAATAAAATATCGTTAAAGTAATGAAAAATCTGCTATAACACAAAATGTGTTCTTAAATATTTTTATTCGTGGTTACCAATTAATCGACATTACCATCCAATGTTAACTTATTGATTTTTTTCATTGGTGCTAGCAGTTTGCTCTGTACGAGCTATGATGTCCTAGTAGGTAGATAAAGATTTCAGCCGAAGACTGTAGGTTCTATTACTTAGTACTAGCGTTATGGTCTTGTGTTTAATTTGTACATAAAACTTATCTCGTGCTCGGCTGTGAAGGAAAACATCGTTAGGGAATGTCTGCATGTGGCGAATGAAGTTTTGCCGTATTTAAGTTAATTTCAAAATAACTCGTCGAGTCTGGGGTTCTCAGAGCCAGCGGGTACTTCTGATAACGTAAACGTTTTGCCATAGGAATATTAATATGTACTTAATAAATAATCGCAAGATATTTGTGATCAATATTTTATTATAGTATTCAGAATACATAGCTTCATTTTTTTTTAATTTAACGTATTCTATCATTTATTTTAGACATAGGTTAGTCGTCGTCTTTTCTTTCAATTGTTTGCGCAATAAGCGTAATACACAGAAAAAAAATGATAGCTTATATACTTAGATAGGTTACTGAAACAATTAATAACATTGGTAAGGAAGTAACAGTGAGTTAATAATAATAACGACAGCGACGGCTCCTTAGCTTTATATATTAACGTTCTAAAATCAAGACCGCGTTGATTGGTATCAAGAATGCTAGCAGCATTACCCGTTGAATCGCGATTTTGACCCTTTGGGCAAAGAGTAAACTAGCCAGTCACCAGCTGAGTCAATATATTAATTAAAATGTATTCCTCAAATATAATATTTAAAAAATGAAAATTCTGATACATCGCCAGACGTCTTCACAAAAAGCAGGTAAAAAAATTCAAATAAGCGTATTCAGATTTCCATAATTAAGTTTTCTTGAACGTAAAGTCAAAGTTGCTTCTTCAAAGGGATTGTATATGAAATTTTTCTTTGAGAATGTTGACTTTTTATAAGTTAACAAAACGCCCCGAGATACGAATTACCAGTTTAAACGTGGTTTAATTTCCAGTTTTGTTTTAAACTGTTCATTTGCTTTACTATTTACGATTCTAACATAAAGTAATTTTGTACGTACAGTGCTCTTTAATTAACTAACACGAACGCTGTACGGGACCATCTGTCTTGAAATTTCCTCTCGAAAATGAAAATTCGAGAAAATTTTCGACGATAGTGGCAAAATATAGTGCTCTCCGAAGATTTCATTATTTTGACTCGGTTTAAACTTTACGTCTGGAGACAGTATTTGTATAATTTATATTATTCGAATGATGCTTAATTAAATATATTTGTTTTAATTTCAGTGTCATAATTATGATAACACATTCTGCATTTAAATAGAGCTGGGTTTGAAGGATTCAATCTTATTTTGTTAAGGTAGGTTATTTAGAAAATCGGTAAAAAATACATTTATTAAATGACATTAGTGTACGCTTTTCGTTACAATTTATTTCAATTATTAGTAAAAAAAATTAAACGTATTAATAATTCTTCCCTTAAAAAGATTATAAATATGTATATTCAATCTCATTGCCCTTATAAGTATTATCTACCGAAATCTGACGGACGATGTTTTTTTAGTACGTAAATAATAAATAATAGGTTTGTATGTCAAGTGCGGTAATGATATGAATAATCTGACGACGAAATATGTAATAACAGCTGTTGATGTGGTTTCGCCTTCTAATTCGCATCTAACCTAAATATTGTATAGGTTTTCAATAAATAAATGACCTCTGTGTCTGGAGCATTATAATTTGTTTAATTTCAACCAACCACTATATAGTAATTAGTAAGATGCGTTATTAATTCACAATATATGACTGAACTGAACTGTTTATAATTTCACTCGCTTTAAATTTAGACTATTAACGTGATATGGATTTGATTATCTCGAATTAAATAAAAAGAAAATAAAACTTCCTTAAGATATGAATAATTGTTACACTAAATAACACACACTGTGTGTTTAAATTATTTTCTTGTTCTTCATTACCATCGCTTTTTCAATGTTAAACTTTTCAACCGACTTCCAAAAGGAGGAGGTTATCAATTCGTCTGTATATTTTTTTTTTTTTTATGTTTGTTACCTCATAACTTTTCACTGGGTGGACCGATTTTGATAATTTTTTTTTTGTTTGAAAGGTAGTGCTTCCCGGGGGGTCCCATTTTTTTTATTTTTTTCCGATGATGGTATCCATATGCAAACGACATAAGTCTTAAATTTGCATTATGTATATGCGCGACAAATATGTGTATAACTGAAAATCACGTTAACCAATTTTGATAATTCTTTTTTTATTATAAAATATATACTTCAAGGGTAATTTGGTGAAAGTTTGGTAAGGTTCTGAGCACAGGATCCATGACAAAGTAACGGAACGGAAGGGAACGGAACAATTCTGAGGAGCACGTTAGCGATACTCAGTCGAATCTTTTATTTATAGGTTATTTGGATATTTGAGTCACCTTCCGTAATGTGGTTATGTTTATGTAATTATCATTGTCGAATATTATAATCAACTAGCTACCCACCCCGGCTTCGCACGGGTGCAATACTGATACAAAATATACTACAGAATTTGTTTATTTACGACATCACATCGCAAACTTCTAAAATTATCAGTGTTTCTTTACTATATTGTTCATGTATTATATACACAAACCTTCCCCTTGAATCACACTATCTTTTAAAAAAAACCGCATCAAAATCCGTTGCGTAGATTTAAAGATATAGGGACAGAGAAAGCGACTTTGTTTTATACTATGTAGTGATGGAACTCCTATACGGCTCGCAGTTAGGGTGCGATATGGGGCAGAATTTCTTACTATCTTTAATCAAATTTTGTGTATGTGATGTGATGTCATATGATGTACGAAATTCTCTTTCAAAGTTTTTTTGCTGAGTTCGATTACAGCTCTTTCGAGGGATCCTTGTAGTTTACGCCGCGTGACGTATTAAATCCGCATTTTCGAAAGTCTATTTTTGCTTTATTCGCAAGTTTCCTTTGAAATTGTCCTCGAAGTAGTTTCTGACTCATATAAATGGAACGCTTAATCTATCTATATTAAAAAAAAATAGTTAGTCAACATCAGCTTCACTTAAAATCAAAAAATAAATAAAAATTTTAACAAAAAGAAAAACCGACTTCAAACAAAACACTATTTTAAAACAAATGAATATGCACGAAAAAGTAATAAAAATAATTGCATATTCAACATATTTTTTAGAGTCTTCCTAAGTTAAATGAAATGAAAAATATTAGACTACTTAAAAGTCGATTAACGATTATATCATGTAGTTATAATTATTGTTATATTTGGAGTCGGTGTCAGCCAATAAAACCCTACAGTATATCTATCAAAAAACAATACGAGAATACTTTAACAAATATGTTTTTTACAAATTACCTTTTACACAATAATATACTGGATCAATCAAGGGGCTCGTATCGCTTCTTTCTTTTGATGGTTGGGGCAAGGGCACCGTGGCTGACACCGGCTCCAAATATACCAATAACTATAACTACATTATATAATCGTTAATCGACTTTTAAGTAGTCTAATATTTTTCATTTCATTTAACTTAGGAAGACTCTAAAAAATATGTTGAATACGCAATTATTTTTATTACTTTTTCGTGCATATTCATTTGTTTTAAAATAGTGTTTTGTTTGAAGTCGGTTTTTCTTTTTGTTAAAATTTTTATTTATCAATTTTCATCATTGGTATTTGCAGTTTGCTCTATAAGAGCTATGATGTCCTAGTAGGTACATAAAGATTTCAGTCGAAGACTGTATGTTCTGATACGTACTAGAATTAATCTTGTGTTTAATTTGTAAAAGAAAAAAACTAGCTATGTATTTAATATTGTATGCTAGCGATTTTGTCTCTCTAGACAAATTCCTGTTACAAAGTTCCCAATCAAGATGATCGTACTAAGTTGAATTATTACAGAAGGATGTAAACGATATTGACCTCAAACGTAAAGTAATTTTAAAATTAGAATAGTAATTTCTTAATTCAAATTGATAAAATATATTTAATCAAAAGAGATGGGCCAGTGGTTAGAGCGCGTACATGTTAACCGATTTGTGGGTTCAAACCCAGGCTAATTTTAATGTGCTTAATTTTTGTTTATAATTAATTTCGAGCTCAGCATTGAAGGAAAATATCTTGAGGAAACCTACACGTGTCTAATTTTAATGAAATTATGCCAAGTATGAATCCGTTATCTGACATTGGAGCAGAGTCGTGGAATATGCTTCTAACCTTATCCTCAAGGGAGAGAAGCCTTATCCCAGCAGTAGGAAATTTACAGGCTGTTACTACTATTTATTATTACTATAAAAACTTAAAGTATTTTTATACCACTAGAATTTAAAGATACGTCATTATTTAAAAAAGTATGTAATTTTTTTTATTTTTTTTTTAAATTACTAATTATTCATAAAGCTAATAAGCCGTTGCACTATTGAATCTTAAAAAAAGTGAACGACAAAAACTATAAAAAATTACTTCATTTTACGGTTGTCTAGTCTTGCCAACTTTGTATTTTATAGTTAGGTTAGATGTAGGTCACTATTACAAGTTAATGACGTTGTTGCTTTGCCATAAATATTACCAAAATTACTCTACTTACTTAACTTTACTTTGTATTTTACTTTACTTTTGTAAACCACACAGAGAAAATAAATAAATTGAACATGTATCCAGGCTAAATAAAAGACGAAATCCGTGGTCGAGTGGTGTGTACACCGGTTTTCATGGGTATACCACTCCGAGGGTTCGATTCCCGACTGAATCGATGTATCATTAGTTTTCTATGTTGTCTCAGGTTTGGGTGTTTGTGGTACCGTCGTTACTTCTGGTTTTCCATAACACAAGTGCTTAGCTACTTACATTGGGATCAGAGTAACGTATGTGATGTTGTCCCATATAAAAGAGGCGTACAACTCATGTTATTCTAATACTATCGACCCGCCCCGAATTCGCACGGGTATTTTATATGTATCATTATATTATGACCAAATTACATTAAATCATTATAATTATAGCTCATGTGTTATTAAAATGTAAAACTATATTACTGTAAAATTTCATCAAAATACTTTCAGAAGTTTAATCGTGAAAAAGTAACAAACGTTCATAAACCCATGCTCACAAGCTTTCCTATTTATAATATTAGAAGGATATTAGTATGAGAAAAAAATAACAATTACTATTATGCAATTAAAAATAATCATATAAACTTAGTATTGAATCCCTTTCCAAATGTTATATTACATGCTTATAAGATTTTATTTTAATGTCATGTAATAAATTTAAACATCAAAATATTTCGAATATAATCCTCGGAAATCCTTTTGGGTAGTTGAAAGTAATCTTCTAATTCTTGACAGAAATGAATACAGTCGGTTCGTGATAACGATCGTTGATAAATGTTCAAAATGTCGGATTATTATATATAATGCCCGTATAATGTATTTGATTTAACACATATGCTCCTTATTAAGGACCCAAATTAAGATATTGATAGTAGATGGTGGAAACTTCGTAAACTTCGCGTTTATTCGAAACATTTTTGTAAAATTCTAGAACTAGAACTGTAAGTCATCTTAATGATTTAATTTTTTTTCCTATACAGCCGTAGTACCGCTCTCTAACTGGGTGGTTACTTTTTCGCTCTTGAGTGTTAAATCTTTTTTTAATCGAAATAATTTAGCTAATTGCAATCAAGAATCCTCTTTATTTTTCTGGTAGTCTACGGCTAGAGCACATCAAAATGAGACCATAACCGATGTCCTATATCCTGTTATCGACAATCATCACTGGGACAAAGATTGAGTTACGCTATTAATATATAAGATTTACAATTAAAAGGTAGAAATTTTAAAAGAACGAAAAAGATCATATGCTATCACTCATACATACGTAAGAGTTCAATCCTTTTTGTCAAATTGAAATTAATAACTTAGTACAAAAAATAGTGTAACTCTGTATGTACAATCACTTAGTATACACCCAAGAAAAGTAAAATAATTGATTAATTTGCGTCTATTTTTAATACACAAACTCGAATAATACGACAAACTAAAATCGTCCAAACCTCTCCTTTCACAATAAAGGAATTTGAAAGCAAACTAAATAACTCGATATTCATTCGTAGCCTTTAAGATACCCAAATTATTATTGTCCTTAGCAATTGAATCCGGTATTGGTCGTTTATAGACGCTGGAATCTGCCCAGTTCCCTTAATAAGCAGATTGCATGGACTTTCAACGTTTATTTGATAGCAATACTTGGCTTTGACTACGGCCATTAAACTATTTAATGAAAAATATTGAACATTTACGTCGGTCCTGTTTTTAAAATGGCTAAGTTTTTATTCAGAGTATGCGAAATGAATAAATTCTCTGTCTTTAAAATATTTCGTTCCTTTATGAAATTCTCCGCAAGGAATTTGAACGAAAATAATATGCTCGAGTATTTTTTAAGAATCAGAGATTTGAAGTTTATTTAATTATTTTAAATTTACATATGAGACAGATAGTATATTTTGTTATTAAGTGATTTATATACTCAAGGCCAGTTTTCTGTTAAAGCAAGACTCATAGAGCGCCTTTGTCATTTGTGGGACCTAGCTCTTCAAAAAAAGAAAAAAAAAAAATGATATGGGTAAAAATGAATGAACGAGCATATGGGCCACCAGATGGTATGTGGTCACCATCACCCATAGACAATGATGCTGTAAGAATTATTAACTATTCCTGTCTTTATTTCCACATTGACGAATGTGCCACCGACCTGGGAACTAAGATGTTATGTCCGTTATGCCTGTAGTTACACTGGCTCACTCACCCTTCAAACCGGAACACAACAATACTGAGTAATGTTATTTGGCGGTAGAATAACTGATGAGTGGGTGGTACCTACCCAGACATGCTTGCACGAAGCCCTACCACCAAGTAAGTGTCTGTCCGTGTGGTAGTGGCTGTCTTTTTATAATAGATCAAAGAAAACCTCCTTCGTTATTGCTTACATATAACGCTAAAATTGCTAAAATCTACGTACATAATATTTTTAGCTAGTAGTCCGCGGCTTCACTTGCATTTTTGGCTTTTGGTTGTCACGTGTCAGGCAGAAGAGCCTTTGTCCTTTCTTAGAGTTAATGTTTGCTTCATAAGGTATTTCATCAAATTCGGTTCAGCATTCACGTATACGTCTATAAAAATGTGTTTGTATTTGTTGTTTTGTGTGCTTTTAATTTTCTTCGAATTTATAATATTGGGTGTTGAATGCGTTTATAAACAAGTAAGGTATAAGAGCGTTTATTCAATGGAGATATTTATAATTAAGATAGGTGAATCTGGTTTTATCGGATAACCCCCATCGTGTGGCTCCGGCATCCAGCGGCGATTCACCCTTGACCTTCTATCGCATAATAGATATCGGAGTGTTAGTTAATTAAATGATTTCCGTAACTAAAACCAATTTACTATATCCTTGCAGTTATTTGGGACATAAATTTGTTGATTTTATACATTTATGACAATCTAGACCCATCATATATGAGCTGAGATGGCCCAGTGGTTAGAACGCGTGCATCTTAACCGATGATTGCGAGTTCAAACCCAGGCAAGTACCACTATATATACGTGCTTAATTTGTGTTTATAATTCATCTCGTGCTCAGCGGTGAAGGAATACATTGTGAAGAAACCTGCATGTCTAATTTCATCGAAATTCTGCCACATGTGCATTTCACCAACCCGCATTGGAACAGCGTGGTAGAATATGTTCCAAAACCCTCTCCTTAATGGAAGAGGAGGCCTTATCCCAGCAGTGGGGAATTTACAGGCTGTTACTTTATTTTACCTTTTTTTGATTAGCCCAGGATTAGCTCTGTCACTAAAAAAAGAGGGGTATAACATTTTAGTGGAGTTAATATATCTTACGGTACCAATTTCTATTAACGATGGTACCACGTACAACGTTGTTTTATTTAGTGATCTATTTATTTTTGATTCCATCTAATATTTGATTTCGTACCTGCGATGAAGGAAACTATTATACAAAACCTCAACGAGCGAAAGGATATTGTGGAATACGTATATCCGTCAATCGATGGAAGATGAAGCAACGTGGTGGATCGATTTCCGTATATTATAATATAGGCAATAGTTGTAACGTGTAGGAGACGCAATTCCCTAACAGTAGGAAATTAACTAGCTTCTTCCTTCTAGTGTCTGGTATCTATATTCAACGAATCGTTTTTGTACTATATTAATGATTCTTCGCACCTACGATTTTTATTTTAATAATATCTGTATTATATATATCTAAATTTATTTAAGTTTAATTAATATTATTTCATCATATATAAAACCTTTTTTTACAATATTCAAAAAGAAAAAGTAATGTGTAAAATCGAATGTTCTGTGATCTTCTTTTGTTTTTTTTTTTTGAATTATTAACTACTAATGACAACGAAACAATGTATAATTATATTGCAATAATATGAAGATTAAATTAGTTTTAAAGCAATTTTTTGTTTAATTGAGTTCGCATTGTTTGAGTTCGGACTCCAGTGTCAAAGTAATAGACAATGATTTTTGAATTACTTTAGAATTACGCCTCTTAGACAATTATTTCTTCCGTAAGCAAAACTGATCGTTCCTTGATCATAGTTACCGAATATATGTAATGTGTTCAACTAATACGAACGACCTCCGTGGTCGAGTAGTGTGTACACCTGTTTTCATGGGTACGCCACTCCGAGGTCCCGGGTTCGATTCCCGGCCGAGTCGATGTAGAAAATTCATTAGTTTTCTATGTTGTCTTGGATCTGGGTGTTGAGGTACCGTCGTTACTTCTGATTTTCCATAACACAAGTGTTTTAGCTACTTACATTGGGATCAGAGTAATTTATGTGATGTTGTCCAATACTTATTTATTTATTTAATATGTTTGTATGATTAATAAATTTCATCATTAAATATTTTTGGATTTAATTTGTGTCAATAATTATAGACGTAATCGACCAATAAATTGAATTGGAGATAAATTAAAAATAGCGTCCTTCGTAATTATGCTGAGGTAAAGTACCACGGACAACCTTCTACGTTTATTTTATCTTTTGGTAGCAAAATTACAGAAGTTGATACGATACTTTAATTAAGCATCTCAAAGGAGTTTGCTTAAGTAATTAAAGGTTGCATTTCTCTTGGATTTAGGACACCGCAGACTGTAGACGCAGACAACCTCAGTATTTAACAGATACATTTAAATAGTATTAGTGATTTTGATACTAAAGGATTATAAGGTTTTCATTAGTGTGCGTCTCACAAAGTACATGTGTGTGTGTAGAGAATATAGTTTGTTTAAATGTTGTGGCGATCGTTACAGTTATGTCAAAAGGTTTGTTTATTGTCCATAGCTTAATTTTTTAGTTGAACTTTTTCAGTTGAATGCTTGATCTAGACTTTGTTTATACTGTATGTGTTTTCATAACATGTTATGTTAACTTTTAATAACCTGTGAAATTATGATTGAAAAATTTAAAAATTGTTTTAATTTTTTAAGGACCGTTTTATTTTTAATTGTGAAATTTAAAATCTAATATGTAAATATTTAATAACTGAAACAATTTGTAATACTTAGACGTTTTTTTTTCGTAACGTTGGACGTAAGTAAAATTGATAACGAGTATATTTCTAGCAAAAGTCATAAATTATACGAACGTACCACTGTCGTCACATTGTCTTATGACTGCACTTCCCTCAAGAAAAACATAGATAAGGTTACCTTACTTAATTTTGTTTCGATTAAAATTCACAGACTCATCGTCTCCGGTTTTACAACGGATTTTGTGTTTTATTTATTTCGAATATTGTTTTGAGCGAGTTTTATCAAACGTAAACACATTATGAAAAGTATAGCAAAGAAAAATCACGCCTTTGTTGAACTGGGCTTGTATTTTGTATGAAGAAACGTCCAAATGTGAAAATGTGATATGGAATATTGACTGTAATTATTGTATAATTTATGGGATACACAGATCAAAATGCCGTATCATCATAAGTCGGTTGTGATTACTTCACTAGTAAGTGGAGATACGAAGTAATTTTTTACAGAATTTCACTGGACCCAAGCACACTTGGTAGCATACATATATCATTGGTGAAGAGAATATTTACATATAAGTATTGTTCCGTACAAAAACTCTTCTATATTTTAAAATTTCGAATGTTAATGAACATTTCGATGGTAAGTGAAATAATCACGCTAGTTAAGCGCATGTGGATATTTATTAGGTAAGAAAAGTTTGTCCGAACCACTCCCATTTTTGAATTATTTGTTTTGTTAATTTCTTGCTGATGGCATTGAATAACATAAATAACAGTAATAATCTACATATATATTGTCCATACTTATATCAATAATAGCAAAAGTAACTCAGTCTGCGTATTTCGACTGCTTGAAAAGGGTAAATATTTTAAAGTTTAATTCTATTAGATAACGAATGAATACAACTTCTTAAAATGTAAAACCAATGCGATTTCAAAAGTAATATTACAAAAGATATAAATTAAAATGACAGGAACATTGCTCGGAGTTAATTTAAAAATTTAATTTATCAGACGACAGATATATACTTTTTAATAAACTTTTGTCGCTTTTAGTCCAGGTAGTCTTCGTAATTACAAAACATTCCGCCTTAAGGCGTTCCGAGACAAAGGATTTTTCAAATATAACATTTGTTGAATAAAACGAAAACAACAATGTTGTTTAAGAATACTCTTTAAATAATACAATGCTTTTGTATTTTCTGCTATTCCTTGAATTTACTATTTTAAAGCAATTCTGATTTGTTTAAATCCAGTATCACTGAGTTTTCATGTACTATATGATATTGTTATTTATATTTTAAGACCTAATTTTTTTTATGAAATTCTGTCACATATGTGTCGTAATTTGATTTTCGAATCTTGATTGAGCTCTCCACTCTACAATGAAACACAAGCAAAATTCGTAACTGATCATTACAGTCTACACACACATGCTCATACACATATATATATATATATATATATATATGTTACATAATCACGCGTATTTATATAACTTGGTTATAAAATAAAATTTAAATTAAATGTCCCTCGTTCATAGTATGAATAATAATGAGAAATAATTGAAATCTGAAGTGGAAAAAATATTACAGCGTTCGCTTTTAAAAAAGCTCGTATTTCATGCTTATGGTTATTAAAATTGAATTTAAACTTACTTAGAACACTTGAAGTAAGCAGTATATAGCGTGACTTATGATGAAGTTATTTCAGAAAAATGTTAATGATTTTTATAGCTTTTTCTTATTTTGGAGGGGAAAGGTTATTTATTTAGGGAGATGAGGGCATTCTTAAGGAGATAGAATGTAATTTGAATTTTAATACTATTCCATTATTTATTTTAAGTAGGACGAAATGTATGGCACTTCTTTCTATGGTAATAAAGTAATTTCTTTTTTACGTTTATTGAAATTTTAACGCTTTGACGCTCTGTTTACTGAGTCCTTCGATTCAACTGGATCTTGTTTGCCTTTGAGATTTTCTTCGAGTTTTCCTATTGAATTTTATTAGCAATCTACGATGTATTTATTTTTCGTGGCAATCGTTATACAAAGCGAGTCATTGGTGTTTTATTCTGGAAAAGTATTTGCGTTGACCGTATTGGTCTTTCTTACGGTTGGCGGACGAGCATATGGGCCACCTGGCCATTTGGTAGTCACAAATACCCATAGACAATGAAGCTCTAAGAAATATTAACTATTACTTACTTCTCTGCGTCAATGTGCCACCAACCTTGAGAACTATGTTATGTCCTTTGTGCCTGTAGTTACACTGGCTCACTCCTTCAAACCGGAACACAACAATAGTGAGTACTGTTATTTAGCGGTAGAATAACTGATGAGTGGGTCGTATTTACCCAGACGGGCTTGCACAAAGCCCTACCACCGAGTCTTATCGTTATGTATTTTATTATTGACGTAAATGTATTTGGGGTCATTTCTTTAGGGTAGTTATTTAGTTTCTTTCTTCTCGTCCAATAATTATCTTTCGTTTCCAATATTACCGAACGAAACCCTTATCAAAATCCATCCGACTGTTTCGCGTCACGTTCCACAAACAACGTCATATAAACGGACTCTCGGCAAATAAATATTTCACTCAGTTCCGTATTTGCGCAAACAAACCTCTTCAGACCTCACTCTAATCGTTTACTCGAGTCGCCATACTTGCATTTAAATGGACAGCTCGAGGAACGTATATTATGTATATTGAAAGAACTGTTCGGAATTTTATCTTCTCTTATTCAGTTGAGAATATTGGTATTTTAGAAATACTTTGTTTTAGTTCGATTGGAAATTCAACCGCTATAAAGATTCTATGATTTTGTTTCGGTTCTGTGTTTATGAAAATAGTAACTATTAGATTGTTTGAATAAATGAAGCAATTGTATATAGTTGATCCTTCAAGAGTGCGATTTTTTTGGTGTGACTTTGTTGGACTATATTTCGAATTTGGACCAGTTTATATTTCAATCCTTAGTTTTTAAGGGTTTTTCTTATGTACTTATGGAAGCCCGTCTGGTTATCATCTACTCATCTTCTTGTTAAATTAACCCTTCTCAGAATACGTTGGTGGTACATTAATGGGCAATGTGAGGAATAATTAATATTTCTTACAGTACCAAATTCTGTGCGTGATGGTGACAAAGTAGCATTATGTGACACATTTTCCATTAAGCCTAGTTATTTGACATTAAAAAATAGATATCAAATTTTCTAGAAACAATAGTGAAATAGATTGATAATTGGGCGGATTATGCTTTTGTAGGGTTAACGACTTAACTCCTGCACCGTGCGACATCCGTCCTCGACACTGGTTACACTTTGTCTTTTTAACTTGCAAATCCGCTTGTTGGCTCAAAGAAGCTCGCCACCAGACAGATCTTCCACCATCACTCTTTGCTGTAGCGTTCGGCAGCGGTTTTAATTTCCACCATTTTCCAAATCGCTACTCAACAGATAGTTACCCACCTCGGTCTTAAAATAACACGTTGTCAGTATCTCTAACTTAAAATTATTTAATATAGTATTACTATAAAAATATATTTATTTTCTTAAGCCATAGAAATTAATAAAACTAATTGTTGTTATATGTTTCTCTCAGACTAGTGAAAAATTGAGTAAAATGTTTTGTTTCACTAATGACTCAGTTTCAAGTGTAGACAGCCGCTCGTTCCACTTCTTCTGTTTTATTTAATGATAGTTTATTATCGTGTTAGTAACGGTCGTTTTATTGACCGTTTAAGATTCAAATGATTATCATCTAATTGTATGCGGGCGAAAACGTGGATCTTAAACTGTAAAACTGTATCACAAATGATGTAATTTACTACGCCAAAGTAAATGACAATATAAAAAAAGATGTTTTTAAACGATATTAATATTGTAAATGTTAAAGTAAAGAAAAGTCTGTCACGACCAAACCGCTGAACCGAATTAGATGAGGTATGAAGCAAACTTGAATTCCAAGAAAGGACATAGGCTGAGATGGCCCAGCGGTTAGAACGCGTGCATCTTAACCTATGATTGCGGGTTCAAATTCTGCCACATGTGCATTCCAGCAACCCGCATTGGAACAGCGTGGTGGAATATGTTTCAAACCCTCTCCTTAATGGAAGAGGAGGCCTTATCCCAGCAGTGGTAAATTTACAGGCAGTTACTTTACTTTACATAGGCTACTGTTTTGCCTGGCAGCCAATACCCAAAGCGAAACGAGCGAGCGAAGTTGC
This sequence comes from Vanessa cardui, assembly GCF_905220365.1. Taxonomy (NCBI): domain Eukaryota; kingdom Metazoa; phylum Arthropoda; class Insecta; order Lepidoptera; family Nymphalidae; genus Vanessa; species Vanessa cardui. The sequence goes on from NC_061137.1 coordinate 1,384,188, forward strand.
AGGTTGCAAGTTGCAGGCGACCACTAGTCTACAAAATAATTTTAAGTAGAGTCTAGCAAACTTTGTTAAATTAAACTTTACAAAAACATCAGAATAGTTTGTAAGCGTTAAATATCATTTGGTAGGAACTAAACAACTTACAAGCTAGCTTAAAGTTTTGCAAATTGTTTTAAATAAAACAATACAAATACCCATCTCTGGATTTAACAAATGGTAATTAAATAAGGAAATAAATTAAATAAATAAATAATATTGGACAACATCATATACTCTACACTTTTATGGAAATGGACTCAAGATAGCTATTTTTAATTCACACAGACGATTCAATTTTATTTATTTGTTTTGATTTCTCATACTGGTATAGTATATGATGTGAGTAGCTAAGGCACTTGCGTTATGGAAACTCAGAAGTAACGACGGTACCACAAACACTCAGACCCAAAACAACATAGAAAACTAATGAACTTTTTTCACATCGACTCGGCCATGAATCGAACCCGCGACCTCGGAGTGGCGTACCCATGAAAACCGTCGTACACACTACTCGACCAAAGAGGTCGTCATGTTGATTTGAAACTTCAGTCAATTGTAATGATAAAAGTTATTTTTTTGATCAATCGTCTACGTCGTTAATATCGTCCCAGCCAACTACGCAGGACATATTATTTTGCAAAAGTTTGTGCCCAAAAGCAGGTTCTCATTGTCACTTACCTATATGATTACAAAGAGTTTAATCTCCGACCTTGGGTTCGAATCGAGAACCTCAAGGCATTGTGATTTATTCCCTATTTCATACTAATATATATTAATTTTTTTTGGTTATTTTTAATTACACCAACATTATCTATCTACTGGTTCCGGCTGTTCTCTGGAACGGCTGGACCGATTTGGGCGGGGACTTTCACGTGCAGATTGCTGATGTAACTTAGGCTAGGTTTAGACTACAATAATAAATTATTGTTAAATATAAACACGGACGAAATCGCAGGAATATCCAGTATACAAATTAAACATAGTTACTGTGTATCATGACTGTGTGCAATGGTCGCAAAATTGCTAGCAGCTTGTCCCAGTTGAATCGCAATTCCGATCCTCTAGGCATAAAATGAACCTGGTTGGTTCATTTAACCAGTGCAGGCAATAAAATGAGCTGTTATTCTTATTCTATAATATATATCTATTTTAATCACTATTAAAATTCGTTTTGAAAATTGAAATGTCTTTGGAGGTATTTTGTTAGCAAAAAATATAATGTAGATCTTAAGGTAACGTTTTTATATCCTTGAATCTTCGGGAAAGGTGTCATATTGGTGCAATTAAAAATGATAAGTTAAGAAAAATATTATAAACATATATTCTATCTGTGTTTGAATTTATTTATTGACGAAGTTAAATGATCGACTGATCACTAAACAGTAAAAATTAACAATAGATACGTACAAAATTATTGACATACAGATAATGTAAACCCAACTAACCTGTATAAAATGTAATGTTATTAACGAAATAATTTAATAATTCAAATTAAGACATAACAAGATGTACTTGGTGGTAGGGCTTTGTGCAAGCCCGTCTGGGTAGGTACCACCCACCCATCAGTTATTCTACTACCAAATAACAGTACTCAGTATTGTTGTGTTCCGGTTTGACGGGTGAGTGAGCCAGTGTACAGGCACAAGGGACATAACATCTTAGTTCCCAAGGTTGGTGGTGCATTGACGATGTATGGAATAGTTAATATTTCTTACAGCGTCATTGTCTATGGTTGATGGTGAACACTTACCATCATGGCCCATGTAACAACCTATACCAAAAAGAAAAACAAAGATAAAATACCATACTGAAGAATTCATATTAATGAGAAAAAAACTTATACATATATTACTTATTAGTCATCGGATCGAACTATGAGATCTTTGAAACTAGTTTTATTGTTATGAAAGATGTAAATATCGTAGTTAATATGACAATAAGTAAAACAGACTCAAATCGCAGCTCAATTTAATAGCTCTATTTGTTTTTCACAGTTGTCGAAACTGGAGATGAACCTGCAGCATGCAGCAGTCGCAAGACCCTCGTCCTCGCGAACCACCAGAGCACAGCGGACGTTCCCATTCTCATGGCCGCCTGGAATCCAAGACCTGGGGTCCTGTCCAACTTAATGTGGATAATGGACAGAGTTTTCAAGTTCACCAACTTCGGCATCGTCAGCGTCTTGCACTGTGACTTCTTCATTCAAGCGGTAAGTTTATTTTAAGTACTCCTATTTATGCAAACACCATTCACTTAAATTAAAGGGTCATTAGGAAAACCATTCACAAGACACAAGGAATAAACACTTCTCAAAGCTAATTTTCTAACAGTGCCAATATTATGTGGCCATACAGACAAATCCATTAAAAAAAAAAATAACGGTAATTATAAATTTGAATTAAGAATCCGTTATGTATTCATTGATTTAAGTAAGCAATTTTTGGTCAGTATCAATCCAAAAGATGATACCAATAAAATTATATAATAAGTATTGAAAAGGATAATTACAATTGAAGGCATATACTGTATTTCTCAAAGAGTACATAATTTGTTTATTTCCTTTTATATTTCTTGCTTCATCTCATCGAAAGTCATTCCTGACCGTCTCTGCAGATAAGTAACAATTTTGGAAATCGATTTGAGCCATCTGTTACATTGAGGTAGCAAGAGCCAGTAAGAGGGCACTGGTACCAAACTATTTTCGCAATTGATACTACGGTTGAGTAATTACTTGTCCGTGATTTATGAAGCCCTGGTACAAATGCTGGGTTTTAGTCAGTTTTTTTTCCTTGCTCTAGAATACTGAATCTGGAAATTTTGATTTATTCTTTATATGAATTAATTTTATATTTAATTCGAATCGAACAGAAAAAATATCCTAGAGAAATTATTGACTTAAATGATCTACTAAATGAAAACAATGAAATAAAAGTGATACAACACTACACTTTCAACGTTAAAATAATAATAATAATAAGAGCCTCAAAATTTCCTACTGCTGGGGTAAGACCTCCTCTTCCTTGGAAGAGAAGGTTACGAGCATTTTAAACCACACTGTTCCAATGTGGTTGGTTGCACGCCTTGCCAGGATTTGAACCCGCAATCATCGGTGAAGTTGTACACGCTCTAACCACTGGGTTATCTCGGCTCACATTTTAATGATTGTAAAGAATGTGTGATTTTGCGCACGAAACAAAATAATTTTGTAACTCTTTTTTAGAAGGCTGATGAATTATCACGGTCAGTTACGCTTCAAGCTTTATCAAAGCTATTTGCTAAATTAACTGCCTTATTCTGGTCAGTGTTATCATAGAGAATAAAAACTATTCAATATTTTTTCACCGATTTTAGAAGATACATAAACTAATTAGATTTATTCTGATTAAGTATTAGCAGTATAAGGAATATGAGGTTGAGGTGTATGGAAAATTGTTTTATAATAGGCTATTTGAAATGCGAAAAATAAATTTTGAATTATTGTAATCAGTGTATATTATGAGTTTAAAAATGGTTATTTACTAACGAAAGTTGAAAATAATATTTAATTTATTCAAAAATTCATTAATAAAAATGCTTTTTTTCAAACATTTGTCACGTGATACAAAACGCTCCTGATTGGCCGGGCTTATGATAAAGTCACTGTCTTGTAAACTTTGCTTTTCTACTATATGTACCACAGATTAATGCAGCGCCATATTGTCCAAGTAGCGTTTTTGCGCGCTATTTAAATATGGAATTTTTAATATGATATTTTTCGGCAAATATGTACTAGAAATAAAAAACACAACTTTTACTGGGTTCCTTAACTTCTACTGAATTATATAAAATGGATTTTAAAAACCAGTCAAATAGCCTATTTGTCAGTCAGTTTATCAGTCAGTTGGTTTTGCGTGATTTTGACGATGACCTATATTATGATCTCTAAACTTAAAACTAAATAAAACTATTACCTTTTTTAATTTCCATTCATCACATTTACAGTGTTATTAATTTTATATAAGTATACTAGAAATTTCAAAGACACGTGTTCAAATAAATTTTGAAATTTTTGTCAATGAACCTTAAGTGCGATAAAAGTCCGTGAATACACAGAATAAGTCCGCTGAGTGATTGATGAAGCGAGAATCATTGGTTTGACACGTTATTGCACCACAGCTTAAATGTTTGTGTTGCCGGCCGGTGGGGAAAGCCGACTAAAAATAATCAGAATAAATATTTGTGTCTATTAAAAACGCCGATTTATATAGAGTTAGTACGATTTCAAATCGTGAAATTCAAAAGGGATCTTTAATTACAGTTATTTTAAGTATTATTTATGGCATCGAAACTTTGAGACATTTTTGTTTATTCGGGTATATTATGAGTACTGTAAGTTTGTACGTAAATACTTAAATATCAATAAAATAAGTTTTCAAGATTGAGGTAAATGTAAATCTATCATTATAATAAGAATGAATTCCACAAAGGCAAACTTTACAGAGCTGAGGTGGCCCAGTGGTTAGAACGTGTACATCTTAACCGATGATAGCAGGTTTAAACCCAGGCAAACAATGCTTACTTATGCTTACTTTGTGTTTATATTTCATCTCTTGCTCGGTGGTGAAGGAAAACATCGTGAGGAAACCTGCATGTGTCTAATTTCATAGGAATTCAGCCACATCTGCATTCCACCATTTGGAACAGCGTGGTGGAATATGTTCCAAACCCTCTCCTTTTTTGAAGAGGAGGCCTTAGCCCCGCAGTGGGAAATTTACAGGCTGTTACTTTACATATTATTTTTTTATTTTTCATCTCAAGTTCTGTTGAGGAAAGTATTAATTATCGAAATAAATATCTTTGTCTTACATTACTTGGTCATGATTAGCTGTTGCAGATTTTTAATTAACATCCATTTGGACTGTTAATAAATAAGTAGGTAACTCCTGAGACTCGATGGTTTAGTTTTTGACTCAAAATACAATAAGCATTAAGTGATGCTGTCGAATGTGTAGTTTACTGAAAAAAACCGCCAAGAAACCCACAAGTATCTTTTTCAACACATAAAATACCAAGTTATATTATCAAATATAATTGTACATATAATATCCTACCCGAAAGGCAACAAGTACTCTTAAAATAACAATTTAAAAGTGCTTATTTCCATGAAATATATTTGATTCAATAAACATATATAAAGTACAATTATTCGTTGTATAAATGCAACAAAAATTTTAGGGAGGCTCTGAATATCGGGGCTTTTCCCGCTTGTCCGAGTGGCACCATGTTGGAAGCGACATGTTCCATCGAATGGTGCCTTTTATGAATTATTCAATTAAATTGACCGCTTACAGAGTGTTGTCGCTTAGCTCTCTCCTCTATATTTAATAAATTTTGACGCCATATACGAAGAGTTGAGTTGAGATGGATCATCTGTTAGAGAGCTAAAGTGAAGTTATAATGGACGGTTAGGGTTTATCTTGGATGTAACATAGCTTTGTACAGGAAAACCTGTGACAACCTCTGTGGTCGAGTCATGTGTATCCCGGTTTTCATGGGTACGCCACTCAGAGGTCTCGGGTTCGATTCCCGGTCGAGTCGATGTAAATGTTTTTTTTAGTTTTCTATGACACATGTGCTTTAGCTACTCACATTGGGATCAGAGTAATGTATGTGATGTTGTCAAAAAAAATATGTCAAAGAATTCTCACTGAGTACGAAGAGATTATTTTCGTGCCTATAAAAAGGAATTCAATATAACCAACATATAAGTTATCCTCCTCTTTACTCATAGAAGCGGACGGAAACTAGTATATGTTTCAAACAGTATCAACATATTAAGACGACGGCGGTAACTTTGTATCGGGTTGCTCAAATCTGACTATCAATTTTCATATCGTCAAATCGATTCATGAATATTCGATCGAATCCATTTACTTATCGAATCATTGACATATCGATACCCCAATGAGTTAATTAGCTCATCAATTTTTAATAAATAATTAATAATCACAATCAGTATCGGTAGCAGTGGATTAATTGTTCATCCAATGCAATTATACTCGGACAAAGTACACGGTCTAATTGGATTTGGTCGAATGCAGATTGAATTATTGAACATAATAGGGTTTTTTGTGAGATAAGACCGGTTCCAGACCAGCCTTGTGGTTAGAATACAACAAGCACCTCTGAATTTTCAAATGCTTTTGTATAATAATAATCAAAATTAAAAAATCAAAACTTTATTCAAGTGGGCTTTTACAAGCACTTTTGAATCGTCATTTAACAATTAAGTGAAGCTACCATCGGTTCGGAAAGTAGATTCTACCGAGAAGAACCGGCAAGAAACTCAGTAGTTACTCTTTTTAAACATATAAAAAAATACAGTCATGGTAGTTCATACAATTATTTAAATTAATATATCCTGCCTGGAAGTCGACGGGTATTAATTCCACGCCTTTTTATCATCTACAAAATCTTGTATCGAGTAATAAGCCTTTTTTACCAATGCATTCTTTATAAACTTTTTGAATTTACTTTTTGAATTTACTAATTGAGACGGCAAAGTTAAAAATGTCTGCGGAATTTTATTTAATATGTATCGTCTTCGGCGGACAGATAAAAAAAAAATTCTGCTTTCAACAACCTGTATACCAGCCATGTTAATAAAAATATAGGGGAATAGGACTTAGCCCTCTAGTTTTCGGGCGCAGCTTCGACCGCGTGATAGGGTGAAGGAACAAATATGAGGTACATAGTGTTATTCATAGTAACAACTTATTCATATCTTACAGAAATCGTATACAAAATTACATGATGATCTGTTGAATGGTTAAGACGTAGGTACTCGTAACAAAGAAAACTTACTTTCGCATTCTGGCTCTACCACCAAGTGAGGTGGTGACTATAAGTAATGGATAAGAGAGCCAATAGTTTCCGTATTTTACATCACACGACATAAATTTACCTTTAAATAACATAAAACACTACGATATCGTATCGGACTGTGTAAATTAACTTAAATATAATTACTTGTATTATAATTCATTACAGAATTAACATCTTATCATTAAACTGATCACTTTCTCTTCTGCATTACTTAATGACTTTTTTATAATATAATTAAGATTTAATAAAGAGTGATGGCGGTTCGAAGTTGTACACATTCACGTTAATTGGTTTGATTGTATCTATTTGTAAGGGACTTCAATTAAATTTTATAATTTTGTTATTTGATCGTTACGAAAAAACGACTTGTTTTTTTTACGATTTCTAAACGTATTGTATGGGAAACCGTGTTAAATCCGTAGATTACGAATCAAAAGCTCATAGCTTTAGCTTTTTTTAAAGAGGTACCAGTCGTGGTCATAAGCTGATTGAGAGTTACGTCTATATGTATGGTGAGCATTCAAACAAACATTTAAGATATTTATTTATTTAGGTTCATCAACAGTTGTTACAATATAAAACTTACTATAGAAACAATTAATTGTAGATAAACACTGCATGCTTATTTAAAAACCTATAGACTATGTGCTTAAAATACTTAAAATATAATATAAAACATAATAAAGAGAAAAATATAGAGAAAAAGAACAATCACCTTACATAACGGAGACCTTACTTAATTAAAAAAAAAAAAAACGAAAAAAACTAAAAGGTTTTGTGTATTGTGTTCTTCTCTTGGAAAGACAAAAACAAAAACTACGGAGTTTGGTGTTTATTCCACCACGTTATCAACTATCAGGCACAATTGCCAGTCTGCCTACCCAAATGAAATAAAAAGTCAATCTTTGTAACATTGAAAGATACGAGATGAAGGAATGATATGGACTGATTCGTCTTTACAGTCCAAATTAAAAAGTCTTCTATTGATCATCAGAATTTATCAGCTCGACTATTCTATCAACAGATTATTTATTACTATTCTCGACTTCAACGAGAAATTCTTTATTTAAACAAGCCTTAACGAGGACATTTGAAACATGAATTCGTAAAGAGACACCGTGTTACGTTGGAACCGTTCAGCTATGCAGATTCGACTCTGAACAGCCAGTGAGAAACTGCATTTTAAATTTGCCCAGATTAATTGCTTTCATTGGTAGATTATTATTTGAAAATCAAATAAGCTTCATACAGTCTCTTATAAACATTAATAAATTGTTATTTAAGATGATAAATTGAATTGAAGGCTTCCGTTGGGCAGATTTGGGCATATAGATTATACATGAGGAGTCGCCAAGTTTTTTAGTCATGACTAGCTTTGACTGCACCTTGTACGCGTTTAAGTTTACCAAAAAAAAAAAAATTATTGAAGCCTTAGTTACTCCTTATTATATCAGTAATCTGCCAGTGAGTCAGAGTGCCGTCAAAATCGGTCCACCCATTCTAGAGATAAGCCGGAACAAACAGACAGACAGACAAATACACAAAAATTGTTTTAGTCTTAAATTCGTTAGTTTTCACGTCAAACTATTTTATAATGGTCACTTAAAGATTTATATTTGAGTCTTATAAATTATACTATTTACCTCTACAGAGTTTTACAGTTATACATAATATAAACGAATAAAACATATTCTATTCAAATGTCTTAAAATTTGGCCATCTTAATATAAATATTTATAAAACAAAAACTACCGGTTAATAATGTACATTCTTCTGGAAATAGCGATCAGAATATCTATACTAGGTCATTCTTCAAATTATAATCCATACTATTCAGTCACAGATAAAAAACTTTAATTAAGAATCGCTTTAATTTTAAATATTTTCGAAAGTACACTCATTGAAACAACGTTGCGTTGTTCTTTCAAATATGAATCAATAATATAAAGAGATAAATCTGTATTTAACTAAACAAAGTTAAATGAATGGAAACGTGTTTAATAAAGTGTAATCTGTATCTGAAAATGCCCTAAAACAATCAAATACCAATTTGAATTGAAGAGAGTTAACTGACTCCCAAATGTATCGAAAAAACAAATAATGGTATTCAAAGGCTTTTTGTTTCCGTTATTGAATCGTTTTACTCGTTCGAAGGCTTTATTAAAGCCTGTATGGGTAATTACTACAGGTATATAGTAACAGCCTTCAAATATCCTATTGTTGAAGGAGAAGGTTAGGACTATATTCTACCACGCTGTTCCAATGCGGGTATGTGGAATCCCATATGACAGAATTTCGTTGGAATTAGGCACATGCAACCTGCATGTGTCTAATTCCAATGAAATTCCTCGCGATGTTTTCCATCATCATTAGCTCGAGATGAATTATAAATAAAAATTAAGCACATGAAAATTCAGTGTTGCTTGCATGGGTTTGAACCCGAAATCATCGGTTAAGATCGTATGCTCTCTAACCATTGCGCTACCCGGCTCATCTACGGGTAGCTGTTGAGTTACTTTAAGCTGATTCGACTTCGAATTGAATGAGTTAGTGTTGACTGTTGGCTATGATTGGCAATACCAGTAATATTATACAATAATGTTGGGCAATGACCTTGCCGCAATGTTGGTTCTGCGTGTGGTTGTATGTAAATTACTCTCTCACGTGTCACTTTTCTCACGGTGTTTTGTTGATATGGTGTGAATTATAAACACTTCAGCAAAATAAAAACCAGCGACACCGGATTGGATCCAACGTTTGGCCAAAATCGTGTTCTATTTGAAACCAATTCATCTTCTTAAAAATATAGTAATTAAACAGTCATCACGCAATCAGACACGCTTATGTAGCTTAAGCAAATGCCTACTAATTATATCGTGACGTTTCACTTTGTAGCTTGAAATAGATCAACATATAAGATTATATGTGCCCTCATGTAAAATCTCATACATAATGTTCTCGTTCTAGTAAACTCGGCAGACGTCCTGCCTGTGAGTGCTGTAAACTGATGGTTGGATCTCCAGTGGCTCATTTGCTCATCCGCTTGACTATTTCATATATATAAGTAGTCAAGGATTAAAGGAACCTCTAAATAATTCCAGACGGCGAATGTAGTCTGGAATTTTATAATCCATGCTATATCCACACCTGCGCTGAATAAACCACAATTATTTTCGTTTCAAGCGAGTTAAGTCGCACGCTTTAACAAAGTCAGTACTTATTTACGGATCAGAGACAATTTACTCGCAAATTGCGCGTCCCTAACTCATGATTCACTACAAAAGATTACTCGTTGAGTAATGAATTTCTTCATACGATACGATATCAAATCATCTGAGTATTGATGACTTATCGTACGGTTTTTGAAGTAAGATCTTATGTTTTGTTATGAGCTACTAGTTTTGCCTGCCTCTTACGTTTTCGAAATTGGTTGTGAGGTCAGGTATTATTTGTTAGGTTGGTGTGTAGGTAGGTTATTTGTTTGGTATTATAACAGCGAAAACAATTTTTCTCGTCTGTTACAGGCCAAGCGGGGAGTTTAACTAGTATATAATAACAAAAGTGTTGTTTTGGAAAACGAATAAATACTTCTCTTTAATTAAAAGCTTATTTTTTAAATTAATTTAAAAAAAAAAAAAACAAATTTCTTCAATTTTTAGATTCATCTAAATAATTATATTTATTTGGTAAATTACAGAAGCAGTATTGGATACATATTTATTTTGAAATAATAAAATAAAACAATTATATAATTTAATGTCACTATAACGTTCCACTTAAGTTATTTATTGTAAAATAAAGCAACATCTTATTAAAATCTCGTTGCTGTCCAAAAGGCTCATTGCCCTTTTGAAAAGAGATTTGGAGATTACTCCACCAAGCTGCTCGAATCGGGTTCGTTGAATACACATGAAGCAGAATTTCATACAAATTAGACTTGTAGGTTTCTTCTCATTAATTTGCTTACTGCCGACGATATGAATTAGTAAACACATCTATTTAATGGTGCTTACCCGGTTTTGAACTAGGAATCTCCAGCTAAAATTCACTTCTTGTAACAATTGAGCCATCATTGATACAACCATCCCAGGTCCGGTTATTTATCGAATGTGTTGAGATAAGTTTGCCAAGAACGGAACTGGTATCGATGTTATCAGAATAGTAAAAAATGTACGTATAATGGACACTTATCATACTACATTGCATTTAAAAGAGACAGTCTATGAAATAATATTCATTTAAATAGTATTGTGGTATATAATAGGCGAGCGAATGGGCCAACATTGGGAACTATTAGCTATTCCTTAAAACACAGTAATACGCCACCAAATTTGGGAGGCAAGATGCCAGCCAAAGTTGGTGGCGCATGCTGGTTTACTCAACCATCAAAACCACACATTAATACGTATACACACACATACGCATGATAAATGGGTGATAATTATGCAGATTAGTATCCAGGCTTGCACAAAGCTCTAACCCAATAATATAATATTCCAAGTGTAAAATAAATGACTATCTAAATGACATTGAATATGTATGTATATATATTAGTATTTTTCTATGTAGCTGCTTATTATTTTACATTTTAGTTTCACTTTATCTGGTAACAATAAAGTAACCATTTCATTATTATTACCCCATGATAACTTCCAAGATATCAGATCGTTTGTTATAAAGAAGTTATTCTTTGTCGCGACACGTTCGTCGTCATTATATGCGCGTGTGTCGGATAAATTGGTCGATTATGTTTTGTGTGGTATTTCAGACGTTCTACAGTTTAATGACACTATTTAACTGTTATAAGAACTGCTCTGTATACACTTTTTTTATTGACTTCCATTCGACTCACGTGTGTGTGTTACATGTATATGTGTGTCGCGCTATATGATATCCGTGACGAATTCTATATAATTATTTTTAAATTACTATCTACTTGTTTAAAGGTTGAGTAAGTCAAACTACGAGTACAAGTAACTTAACATCTTAAACCCCAAGGTTATGGCACGTTGATGATGACAGTGATAGTCAACAAACGAAAAAATATAGATTCCTTGGACACGATTGACAAAAATGCAGGATCAATGTGAATTGGGTACTTTTTATTATGGATGTGAATGGATTTAGAGGTATACGACCAATAAAACGATAGATGGATTGTGAAAGATGATATGATGGCTAGAAAATGTGGCACTTGTGAGATGATATCAGATAGAGAAGTATGGGAGAAGACATATTGTGCTGGTAGCTTGATTTAGGGGTAAGGAGGTTTTGGGCTTAAAAAAGTAGCCCATGTCTTTCTTTATAGTCAAGCATTCTTCATACCAAATTTAATGAAATTCAGTTCAGTGGTTCGGACAGACAGATTTATGTTCGCATTTATTATATTAGTATAGATAAATGTTCATAAAAGTCTCTTTTGAAATAAAAGGGGATTTGAATAAAATAAATCCTTGTCCACTTAAAACCTTAAACCATTCGAACCGAAAATACGGATGAGAAAATTTACTTACCAAAAAAACAGATCCAAAAATGGTACTCGAGCATTCCGTGTTTCTACAAAGAGATTCCCTAAAAACGGGTTTCAGAGGTATTAAGATTTACATTTTCTGACTTAATTATTCAAGAGAGCTTAAACCGTTGCGTTTTCCCTCTAATCTTCGAGGTTATTACGACCCTCGGAATGACAAATGCGCCCGAAACAGAATTTACAGGATACTTTTGGCAAGATGGCCCATTTGATACAAGACGGACTTTGGACAATGCGTGGAAGATTTGGAAGTGATATCAATGAGTAATTTCTTTGGTTATGTGAACAGTGTATCGTGTATCTACCGACCTGTTTTGGACTTTAGTCGAATTTCCTTCATCATTAACAGGAAAGGAGTAAGACATGTACAGACTATTACTTATGTTTAACTATGGGCAATTAGCCATAAAATAGGATTTATCGCCCCTATATCAGGCTGTAATACATGGTAGACATAACTACGGTAGTCTAGTAAAAAGTAAAAGTAATAGCCTGTAAATATACTACTGGGCTAAGGTGACTTCTCCCTTCGACGAAACGGTTTGGCGCTAATTTTAACTCACTGTTATGTGCAGTTTTTCAATGTTTTGCGTACACGGGATGAATTATGAACACAAATTATGGACATAAAATTTTATAATTTGCTCGACTTTGAACTCGCAATCATCAATTTAGATGCAGGAGTTCCAACTACTGGGCGAGTTCACCGTTCACTGTCATCTAATCTAGTTGCAAGCTGTTAGGAAGTCTTGGACCTTTTTTTAAATCTATTATTAGTCTAGTTTTATTTATTGGATTTTTCTGTCAAGAAAATCACATAAACTGCACGAGTTGGGGAATTGGTAGTAATACAGCCTCGGAAAGTAAAGCCGTTTGTTTTGCATCTGATCTCTCTTCAGCGGGTTTCGGGTTTCCGTCCCATCGGATTTATGATAGCGAGCGAACATTGAATACATTTGTTTTTGTTCATACAAGCCTGAACTGTAATATCTTCTATGCAGCTTGCTTATCTAAAGGCTGGGAGAATAGTATTTGTTGATTTTTGTCCATGTATGATTTTCTATTTAAACATTGAAGTCTTATTAGAATCTTATTGAATATAGAAGCATAAGACTTACTTATTGATTGTTTAAATAAAAATTACCATTTCTCGGAGAAGAAAATACATTGACCTGAGTATTAGTGTTTTTTTTCTTTTTTAATATTTTGACAGTTGTTTTTTTTTATAATCTATCATAAGTTTCAGGTATATCAATGAAAATACTATCTCCGCCATATATGAAATATTACTTTTTTTATAGTGTAGTGGAATTAGCCCACCTGAAACTCACTCACTCTTCAAATCGAAACGCGACAATACCAAGTATTGCTGTCTGGCGGTAAAAATATCTCATGTCCTATCAAGTAGACTCAAACCAATTCGTTTTTAAGCTATCTTAATTTAATACTATATTTCATTATTTACAATTTTAGTGTAAAGAACTGACAAAATGAAGTAGGTATACAAATATGCTTTCATATATAAGAAGGAATGTCTGACACAATTTCTCAACAAACGGATATAACATACGCAGCGATAAGAAAAATTCGGTGATATATTAACAAAATATACAAATGTTGCCGGAGCGGAAATGACAAGTTCAACATTGTTTGACGCATTATCAACTTTATGGCTAGAGTACAAAGTCTAAATTTAATGGCAGTTTATAAAACAGATTGCAACGTAACGGGTGGGAATTGGTGTGGTCTAAAATGTATATTTATTGATCCAAATAAAATTTTATTTCTATCAATTATCATATATCAGGATTAAGTGTATGGGTTATTGTATATTGTGTACACAAATCGATCTCTATATTAATGAAGATGTCTGATCAATAAATGTTTTTGTTGGAAGTATTTTTTCCTACAAATACAAGCATAAAATATTCATAGGTTTAACACTAATTGTACAGTTTCATAGCTTCAAAACTTATATCGAGTAGTTTTATTATTGATTGATGGTTATTGAAAAAAATATATAATTGAAGGCTTTCAAAAATAAAGTAAATTAATATGAAGTTTTTTAACATAAGCTTAAGAAGCGTCATGTACACGCAAGAACTGCTGTTAAAAATACTAACAATTCCTTACAATACCGTGAACTGAGGTATTGGTGCTTGTTGTTACACTGGCTCACTCACCCTTTAAACTGGAATACACACGGCTAAGTATGTTGAGTGATGTTTAAATTAATGCTTGGCCGTTGAATATGATGGGTGGGTGGTAAGATCGCTTACTAATGGGTGTATGAGTTTATGCCGTCATCACAGCATACGTGTCGCTCTTACTCTCAAGGACCATCAGTAGATGTTAAACATCAAAAATATAGATGAATAAATTAAAAATGACAACGTATGATAAAACATTTCATGAATATAAATATGCCCAAAAATGATCCATGGCTTGTCAAATATGACTCTTGATAATTAAAAAAATTCCATTTTTTTTAAGATTGCCATTACTATTTAGTTTTTATGATCAATTGTCTGTTACGACTTGAGAAAAACGCATCATCTTATGTATTAGATCTTAATTTCAAGTATTAAAAACCTTGTATGTGTCGGGATCGAACAGGTTTACGGCCTCTGCCCCTTTTATGGGCACAACTAATAAACTTCAATCGTTTTACAACCTCTGACGTCGCGTAAGAAATGCTAGTAGCTAGCATGCTGTCCATTAGATTGCAGTGTTGAATTGAAGTGCATATGATAACGGTACATAATTATATAGTATTAAAGTTGATAGTCCTTTGCATGTAAGTTGTATTTTTAATCGTTCACATGGTGTTCCGGTAATGAATGAGTACGATGATAGCGTAAATACGTCTTCCGGTGTTGTTATCTGCTTTTCACATACTCTCGCTGGTGGGCGTGTGTACGCACCATTGGTTCCGTTGAAGACAATGGGATATTATATCAATGGGATTGTACCGTAAACAGTGGGATTATATGACTTAGAAAGTTGCCCACGATCTGTTTTTTTTTATTGTTCTTACGTGATTTATGTGGAAATTGAAAGCAGTGAAACCGTTTGAATTTAATTAAATGTTAAACAACGATATTGTGAACTATCGGCGTAAATGGTTGTTATTTCATTTTTTATTTCAAATGTGCACATGTACAGCCTGTAAATTTCCTACTGCTTGGCCAGGCCTCCCCTCCATTTGAGGAGAAGTTTAGGAGCATATTCCTCCACGCTGCTCCAATGCGTGTTGGTGAATTCACATTTGGCACAATTTCGTTAAAATTAGACACATGCGAGTTTTATTATGATGTTTTCCTTAACCGCCACATAAATTATTAACACAAAACAAGCAATTGAAAATTTAGCGGCTATTTTAATATTCAATGGTGTTTGCCTGGGTTCGAACCCGCAATCATTGGCTATGATGTACACCTTACTACTAGGCCATATCGGCTCTCAATATCTTATTTATTAACACAGAAAGATAATAGGAATTTTATGAAAAAGGTTGACTGCTTAGTGGGCCACCTGAAGATAAGTAGATCAAGATAGTATATTAATAATAAACATAACTTCCATCGCCTCTCCGTCAGCAACTTGGCTTTGTGGTCGCAAATTTAAAGCAGTAATGGTCACTGAAATGACAGAAACTGAAACTGCAGTCAAATAATCAAATCAATCTTAACGACGACTTTGACGACCTCCGTGGTCGAGTGGTGTGTACACCGGTTTTCATGGGTACGCCACTCCGAGGTCCCGGGTTCGATTCCCGGCCGAGTCAATGTAGATTATCATTAGTTTTCTATGTTGTCCTGGGTCTGGGTGTTTGTGGTACCTTCGTTACTTCTGATTTTCCATAACACAAGTGCTTTAACTACTTACATTGGGATCAGAGTAATGTATGTGATGTTGTCTCATATTTATTTATTTAACTTTCCTTGATACCGAAATGTTGCGTGACCTTTTATCAAAATAGAAAACTCGTTAAACAACACAGGGTTTTCATCCTGAACCGTTAAGTTATTTTTATATATTATGCATATAATTATATATGGCTTTTTCCTGTGGCAACACTTACGAAATGTCATAAAAAAACTTCTCTCAATAAATTAAAATTATTTTATATTTTAAATTAATTGTAATTAGTTCTGATCTTACATTCTTATCAATGTATTAATCAGTTATATATAAAATATAACAATAAACTGAGTGTCGTGCGTTAATTGTGCATAGTGTTTCTTTTGTGTTGTGTTCGTCAGCTGACATTACGCAGGTAACGATTTTGAAAAGTTTTCTTGTTCGACTTCTTATTATCCCTTTAACTCACCTTAGAAACCCATTTTAAAATATTTACATACTAAATATTATTAACTGATTGATCACACTGCTTACTGTTATATTATTTGTTCATACAACTTCTATTTTTTTTAATCAAATATGATGACTCGTAGTATCAAGGCACGTCAGGCGGAGGAACAACTCCAGCTGACGCTCCAGGAACTAAAGGCATCCAGGACACAGTGTGATTTATTACTAAAAGAAAGGGATGATAACGAACAAGAATTCTTGCAAATTCTTAATAGAAACAATAATCTAAAAACTGAGCTTTCTCAGTTACATTTGAAATACTTAGATATGGAAGAACAAAGAAATAATCTGCAACAAATAGTCAGTGGGTTTGATAATTGCAGAGATGAGTATGAGCAAGCCCTCATGCTCACCAATGAGTTAAAAATTAAATTACATAAGGCCCAACTATATATTTCTGAATTGGAAGATAATAGCTTAAACCTAAAGGCCTCTCAAACCCAGTGTCTATTTGATGAACTGGTGGGAAATTCAGCCTCTTTAGTGTCCCCAATCACCAATACCAATGACATCACAACAATTGATTTGACTGGTGATGACTCCGGCTCTTCCAGTTTAGTATTTGGTAAAAATAAATTAAAGAAATATGTTAAAATTAATAAATATATTAAAAAAACTCAAAAATTAATAAAATCAAGAAATAATTGCTTAAATTATGAAAAAATTTATAAAGAAAGAAACACACTCAGACTAAAAATCATTGAATATTCTAAGAATGTTAAAGTAATGAGACAAGGTTATGAGGCTGATGTGAATGCTCTTCAGGCTGAGATAACATATTTACATAACTCTTTAGATATAATGTCAAAAAAATATGAAATGTCTCAAAAAGAAATATCTAGTCATATTGCTGCCGTGAACAATCTTCTAGACTTGAGTAAATACAATTCTGAGCGCTTTGACTCTCTTATAAAAAACTATACTTGTGGTTGTCAGGGCCGTTCAGTCTCTGGGGATGGTTCGGGGCTGCTCAATGATGCAGTGTCCTTGTCTCAGTCAACAGCTCATGACAGCGCCATACCCAACATAACACATCATGTTCCCACCAAAAAATGTACTAAAATCTATAGTGATGAATTGGGAAGAAACATGGGTGTTTGGCTCAATGACATGTGTAAGGGACAATCAGTATCAAATTATTGTATGCCGGGTGCAAGTTATTCCCATATTATGAATAGTATTTTGAATAGTACTCATTGTCCCAATACTACACTAATTATATTAGTTGGGAGAAGGGGAAATGTAAACAAAAAAATTCTTGAAAATTATTATTCTAAATTATCACATTTAAATGTGGATAGAATATTAATGTTCACATTTCCTTATATTAAAGATGTGCCACAGGAAAATTCTATTAGATTTAAATTAAATAATATGTTACATATCATGTCAAATACTTATTATGTAACAAAAAATGATATATGTAATAAAATAAAACTAATTGACATTAATAACATAATTAATTATAATTCTTGTATATTGACATGTGATAGGTGTCACCTATCTAATTTTTATAAGAGACAGATAGCTAGTTTGCTATCATATTTTATTATTAAAAAATCAACCAATGGTTTGGTTGACCAGACAACTGCTTCTATTGAGCAGTATAATAATAACAATTTAAGACCATATATTTTGGAACATGTTCCAAGTAATTTAAATTAAGTTCTAAGACAATAGAGGTAGTCTCTGGCAACGATAATAATTCTAACTATAATTGTAAAAAAATAGTTACTATAGAAGCCAATAAAAATAATAAGAAAGTAAATAACAAAAATATTGTAAATCTGGTGCACCAAAATATTCAAGGAATGTTAGGGAAAGACTTAGAAATTGAATTATTTTTGACCTGTAATGGCATTGATATTTTGTGTTTAACTGAACATTGGCTTCTAAATTATCAGGTTATGTTTAACTTTAGTGGGCACCAGATTGCTAGTCTGTTCAGTAGAAATAAAGCTATACGTGGTGGCTCTTTAATACTCCTGTGTAAAAATATAAAATTTAAAGAACGTAAAGATATTGTGAGCCTTTCTATTGAGCAAACTATAGAAATAGCCTGTGCAGAGCTTGAGCGTGTCATTGTTGTATGCGTATACAGGCCCCCTAGTGGATTATATGAATTGTTTGAAAATATATTGGACAATGTTCTATCTAAGTTATCTGGATCTAATAAAGAAATTATTGTTTGTGGAGATTTTAATATAAATTTATTGCATAATTCAACCACAAGTATTAGATTCAGATCTTTGTTAAGTTCATATAATCTGGTAAATCTGTTCTTAGAACCAACTAGAATAACAGATTCCACAGCAACTTGCATTGATAACATATTTGCTACCTATATTCCACAAAACAAAATTATTATTAATAACCTAAGTTCAGATCATTGTGGACAACAAGCCTTATTTAATTTTCATGTTAAAAAAAATAAGTACTTCTGAAAAGATAATGTTTGTTCCTTTGACCGCAAGTCGTATTGAGAAGTTTAGAAGTAATATTATGGCTAATCTCCCTCACATACATTTCAGTGATAATCCCAATGTATTATATAACAATCTATTTAAATTAATTAAAAACAGTTTTAAATCTATATTCACTTCTAAAACAGTTAATACAAAAAACTTTTTAAAATTCAGTGATTGGGCGACTATTGGAATTCATAAAAGTAGGCAACGAATGTATGAGCTTTACAATGAAAGAACGTACAATCATAGTGCCACTTTTGCCAATTATGTAAGTAACTATTCTAAATTATTTAAAAAAGTGTGCTTTTTGGCAAAATCTTTAACTATAAAAAATAAAATTAAGAATGCACATAACAAGATAAAAATGACTTGGAAAATTATTAATTGTGAAACTGGTAGAGTTGGCAGTTGCAACTCCGAATTGAGCCTGAATTATAATAATAAAGTAGTAAATAGTCAAAAGGAAGTTGCTACAGTTTTTGAAAAATTTTTTGCTGACATACCAGTTTTGACAACTAAGTCACTTGTATCTTCTCCAGATGTTGCCGAGTCATTGATGAAAGAAAATGTAAGAGCTTGTAAATCTAACTTTAATTTTACCCTTGTAAACCCCAACGACATAATACGCGCCTTTAAGTCACTAGACATCAAGAAAACGGCTGATTTATGGGGTATTTCTCTAAAGGTGATAAATTCGATTATTGATGTAATTGCACCTTTTCTTGCTTTAATATTTAATAGTTGTGTCCAACGTGGTATATTTCCTGACCTGATGAAACATAGTAAAGTTATTCCAATATTTAAATCTGGTAGTTCTTCAGACCCCAATAACTATAGGCCAATTTCGATTCTACCTACCCTGAGCAAAATATTTGAGAAAATAATTCTGAATCAATTATTAGAACATTTTAACAAACATAATCTGCTTCATAGTAAACAATATGGATTCACGAGGGGTCGCTCGACAACAGACGCTGGTATCGAGCTTATTAAGAATATCTATGAAGCCTGGGAGGAGTCACGGGATGCCTTAGGGGTTTTCTGTGACTTATCCAAAGCCTTTGATTGTGTTCAACATGAGACTCTGGTCAGGAAACTTTATCACTATGGAATTAGAGAATGTGCGCTTGACCTTCTGACTTCTTATCTTAACAATAGAATTCAGAGGGTTGACGTTAAAGGAAATAGGTCTCCTGGGGTCTCAGTTGGTATGGGGGTCCCTCAGGGATCAATTCTTGGACCTTTTCTGTTTCTCACATATATAAATGACTTGCCCTTTCTTGTTGGGAACAAACATGATATAGTATTGTTTGCTGATGATACCTCCTTAGTTTTTAAAATTAATAGAAAACAGGTACAGTACGACGACGTAAACAATGCTATAGCTGATATAGTACATTGGTTTAGCGTAAACAATCTTAGGCTTAATAATAATAAAACAAAAATTGTGAAATTTAGTACACCAAATGTACATAATGTAAAAGCCGATGTACTCATTAACGGGGAATCTATGGATCCAATTGATTCTGCTGAGTTTCTTGGCCTTACTGTTGATGCCAAGTTGCAATGGGGCCCCCATATTAACGGATTGGCGAGTAGACTGAGTTCTGCGGCATTCGCGGTCAAAAAGATTAGATTATGTACCGATGTTGATACGGCTCGCTTAGTATATTTCAGTTACTTTCACAGTATAATGTCATACGGTATTATGCTGTGGGGCAACGCAGCCGCTATCCATACTATATTTGTGCTACAGAAGAGGGCTATTCGCGCAATCTATAACCTAGGAGCTAAAGAATCGTTAAGGAATAAATTTAGAGAAATCAAGATATTGACTGTTGCTTCTCAATATATATTCTGCAATGTTATGTATGTACGAAAAAATATTAATGATTTCATGAGAAAATGTGATACTCATAGCATTGGTACAAGGAACAAACACAAACTTATTACTCCTGTTACTCGACTACATAGAGTCAGTAACTCCTTCGTGGGGCAATGTATACGGTTTTACAACAGGATCCCAGAAAGCGTTCAAAATGCCTCTGTTGCCAAATTTAAGAAAATTATTAAGGAACGCTTGTGTGCAAAAGGTTACTATACAATTAATGAGTTTATGATCGATAGCACACCTTGGGAATGAAACGATCGCCTCCTGGCTATTTCATCTCATATTAAATTGTTTAAATAATATATGAGACAACTAAAAAAAAAAAAAAAAACCCGCTGAGTTTCTTTCGCCGGTTCTTCTCAGGTCAGGGTATTTTCTTTTCCGAACCGGTGGTAGTGTTTCAATTGACCATCAATAAGAAAGTGTAATGCTTCAATATTGAATAAAGTTATTTGAGTTTGAGTATATGTAAATGTCCCTTAACCCAGCAGTAACAGCTTTCACGAACTATAGATCAAAATAACACATACTATTCACAATAATATTATGTAATATGGTCATAGCATAACGATACACATCAAGTGGCCGTGCGAAGCTTGGCCGGGTCGCTAGTATACTATAATAAAGTGTCATACTCCATAAAATATGGTTAAAAGCAATAAAAACGGGCCTTTCTTGGCTGTCTACCAAAACATACATCATATTTACTGTAACGACGCAGGTCACCTTATTATGACATATTGACGTGCGTTTGTCGTTTAATATATTATTTAAAAAGCAATCTACCGTTGAATCGTTGACCTATAAAATCTGCTTAAGATATAACAAAGCGTATACAAGTAAATAACCTTCTGCTCAATATATAAGAAGGGACAGATACTAAATGTAATGTGATTATATGATTTACTAGCTAGTTCTACGCCTTTATGCGCCTTTGAATTTAACAAAAACGTATTTTGGTAACCTATGTTACTCCATATTACATCAGCTTTCTGCCAGTGAAAGTTCCGTCAAAATCGGTCCGAACTAAGCATATAAACATATTATTTTGGTATATGTATCGTTTATACGTACATATGCAATTAGTAAAAAGCGGTTATTTTAATATTGCAAACAGACTCCAATTATGTTATAAGTATAGATAAGCTCAGCTTATGTATGTTTCTTAATTCTAGGAATGGGTATCTTTTTAATAATGAGAATTTTAATGTGTTATCATAACTTTAATGAAATTGGTATTTATGTCTTAGTTTTCCTTCTAGTTTTTTAGCGGTTTACTGTAGAGTAGCGGTTTACAAGAAAAGTTGCAAATTATTGGAGGTGATAGGGCCAATTGCTAAATCGTGAATTTAAACTAAAGATTGGATTCGAACTCAAGCAAGCATCACTTAGTTTTCACGTAAATGAAATGTCCATAGAAGTAAACGAAAAGTCCGTTTGTACGATGTGATATATATGTATTTAGTGATCCGCATGTGAACAGTGGTGGATTAAGCTCTAAGGTTTCATATCAAAGAAAGGAGGTCTAAGTTCCGCAAAGGGTTTACAGGCTCTTACTTTTATAATATTATCAAAGAATCATACCTTCTTACATCATCAGTTTTTTTTTTATATTATATGTAGTCTGACGAGCATATAACACAAATCGGTAGGAAAAATTCTTTGACACTTGAAAATATTGACTATTCTTTACAAAACCAAATTGGTATCAATTTTGGGAGAAGGATGTTATGTCCTTTATACTTATATAAAAAATGGCTCACTCACCCTTCAACCCGGATAAAACAATACATAGCAATGCTGTTTGGCAAAGTATCTGATCAGTGGGTTGTATCAGTCCAGGCGGAATTGCACAAAGATTATATAAGATATCAAGACGATGATTACAAGATTTTATGGTTTGTTAGAAGAAACGAAATAAATATGATATTCTCATACTTGAATGTATATTTTAAACTTGTTCAATTTGGATCAAATCTTGCCAGCCTAATAAGAGTCACTTCCTTTTATCGTTTGGAGTTGAAATTTGTCATGTTTGTTCAGATCAAATGGCAATGCATTTTTATGACAGCAAATACCTGATTCTGGACCCAGATTTTGCTCAGCGTTCAATAGTCTAGACGAGAAATGTTATATATAAAAACACTTTCTTTAAATGTGTTTCTAACAAATATTAATAGTAAAATATTTTAAAGGTTATAATAATACTATAAAATAACATTATACTTTTCGTTAAATATGAGATTGGTGATGTTTTCCAAATTAAATTAAAGAAATAATCAAGATACGCCCACGCTCGGTCGTATTTGGAGAAAAATTTAGTTAATTCCATTTCGCCATCAGATGAATTCCTCTTTCTGAGGACGTCACGGTAATTGAGTTTCGGGATAGCATCGTTGGCCTCCGAATTAAAATTAACAATTTTCGCCGATTGGAATACCGATCGTTGTATATATTCGTAGATCTATAAATAAATAGAAGTGTCATATTTTTTAATCAATGAAAAACGTTTAATCGATCTATTCTGTGTTGGATGTAGCCTGGTTGCTTACAATTCCAGTGTTCTATTATCGATGTTAAATGTATAATATCCCAGCCCATTATCATACAGCTGGTGAAAAATTTAATGTGTAAGGCATTACTGCTATCGTATATTATTTAAAAAAGGGTTTATATGTAATACAAGTTTTAGGGATTGGTCCAATCTTAGATATTGTTTAATATGTTTTTTTTTTCGATAGAGTCGATTCAGTTTCTGTTATATAGTAAAAGACAGAATTACTTTCGTATAAATAATTAAGCAGTAATAAAAAAAAGTAAGAAAATAAAATCAGTTTGAAGTATAAATGAGCCAGTGTGCCTATAGACGCGGGAGATATGACACGAGTTCCAAACGTTGGTTGCGCATTGATGATATGCTAAAAAGTATTTCGAGATACATATATCTAGATAGATTGTTCCACAATAAAAGAGCAAAAACAAATAGACAAACAGTTATCCTGGTGTGCGTGACAGCTTCGCTTCATACGCGTTTAACGTCATACTTCTTTACTTGTGTGCGTGTGCCAAGCAATTGACCACTATATTTTGATCTATTCTCAGCTTTGGCAGTCTATTTAACCATATTATAAAATCTTATCGAAGGTATTAAACTTTCTTAAAGTCTATGATCAATGATTGAACTATAATAATAAACTTTTGCTACTGTATTGTACTACTGTATTGAAATGCTCGTCAAATCCATTACTAGTAATTAAACAAGGATCATAAAGATTGTTTAAAATCGATTTATGTAATTTGGTTTGTTTGTAACAAATTTCCTATTAAGTTGAACATTACATTGGTATGTAAGGTATTATTCCCCTCAAAAATTACATTAAACCATACTTTATTCTAGCAGGCTTTTACAGGCACTTTTAAATCATCATTTTACAAACTATATCAAGTAAAGCTACCACCAATTTGGAATGTAGATGATATTTCATCTTTCAGTAGTTACTCTTGTCTAACATTTAAAATACAAAGTCATGGCAGTTTAAAATAAATAACGTTGAATAGATACATAACAAGGAACAAGATCTATACAATATCTGAAAGTATAATCAGGAAGTTAACAGTACGATGACGTCACACTTCTGGGCAAAGACATCATCTCCCTTAAGGAGAAAGTTTGGAGCTTATCACACCATGCTAGTCATTGCTTTTGGGATACACATGGTAAATTCTCATTCAACACGTGCAGGCTACCTCACGATAATACTGTTCACCGCCGAGCACAAGATGAATTAGGAGTTCAATGGTACTCGCTTGCCACAGATTTGAAGAGTTTATAGGTTAAGATTAACATCTTCTAACACTGGATCATCACGGCTTCTACTAAAATCATTAAATGTGAATGTACATAAAAAAGTTGCATCATACATGTACATAGTATAAAACAAATTCGCTTACCGCTGTCTGTCTATGTATTCTTAGATCTTTAAAATTATGCAACGGTGTTTGATGCGGTTTTTTTAATAGATAGAGTAATTCGAGAGGAAGGTTTTAGTGTATATTATATACTAAAACTATAGATAATATAGAAAAGAAACACGGATAATTTTAGAAGTTTCTTATGTGATGTCGAAAATTCCGTCGTATATTTAGTATCAGTATCGGGTCGCTAGCAGCATTGTATTATACATATTACAATATTCCAGAAAGGCAGATATCTTTGTAGGTGTAAAGTATTTGAGTGTTATCACCGGGGGCAGGTGGGGGTGCCTAATTTCGCCGCCTGATTTTCGCGTAATTAAAGATGGGATTTCGAGTCGGAAGGGCGATACGGGCAATTTATTGGGCTGTTCGTTTTTTGAGAAAACGATCCCCATGGCTTATTTTGTGTTAATACTCCCGTATAATAATTGATGGCGATCTTAATTGCTATATTATGTCTGCTTGAACTGTGCCAGGATTTAAACTTAAGGTATTGGGTTACGAATTACAATACCCTGCCTGTCTTTAATAATTAGATTTTTGGTTCGTGATTTCATGTATTTAGTTCGGAATCGTACATTACTACAATTATTTAAAATGGGATAACACGAAAGTCTTGATCTCAAGAGCAAGACATTCGTAGATAATATCGAAATGTCGAAATGTCAAATAAGAAATACTGTCAATAATCGGTTTTAAATATTTGTAGTATTAAAAATAACCATATTAATTCAAAACTTTTCAAAGAACCGTACATGGTTTGGCCTTGGGGACGATATATTCAATCGACTATACCGTAGTAAAATAAAATTAGGTTCGTCTTTTAAATACGATTTCAATATAAATCTTTTATAGATATTTATTATCTGAATAAATAAACATTTTTTTTTTGTATTAATAAGATATTTAATACCTACTTACTTTTGCTAACATTCTATTTTTAATTTTTGGTTCTTGGTCGCTCAAAACAACAACAAAAACATAATATATTATGGCCAACCAGCAATACTTTTGTGTTATTGTTTTTCGGTTTGAAAAGTGAATTAGCCAGTGTAACAGGCACTATGGATATAAAATGGTTCGAAGATAGTGGCGTATTAGTGGCATATTGGTGATGCAAAGAATGGTAAACATTTCTTGACAGTGACAATGTAAATCAGCGTCAGTGATCACTTTCTATCAATTGTCATGTCTGCTTGGCAATTTTGTAAATACTTCGCACAAACTACTAATGACTAACCTATACTAATTTTGTATAACATTTGTCCGCTTTCTCGACTAAACGCATGCAATTTGTACAAGCAATGCTTCAAGTATTCTGCACTGGACTTCAACTCAAGTGGCGATCCCTATTCAGAATAAAAATGAAGGTCAGGTATTGCTCATTCTCTATAAAACCTCCGCATCTGTCTCTTAAGATTAATGTGAAAAGAAAAATATTTGATATCACGGCACTGCACTCTCCGTTAAAGTATTATTGTACACATTTTTAGCTTTATATAAAACCTTTGAAAAAGAACATTATTTGTAGCGCGATGCTTGGACACGAGCCAGTAATTGTTGAAGAGAGAATTTATTAACATCCAACGACGGAAGCAATATATAAATAACTTATTATTGACTGTTCGTGTAAATTAAAAACCTGAATATATTCTGCTGATGCCTCACCTGATTTAAAGGAGAAGTCGAGCTCAATTGATCCACTCTTTCAATGCGGGTTGGTTGATACGAGTGGTAAGTTGTAATCAGATATGCAGGTGTCCTTACGATGTTAATACATTCTGGGGCTTGGTATCCGCTTCTAACTCCAACAATAATTTTTAATTTGGTTTGTTAAATGTCAAAAAAAGCCTTGATAAATAAGGCGTAATTACTCAATGCAATATTATATTAAGGATAAAAAATTGCGGACTTAGTATTTATTGATTTCCAGGTAAGATATATAAAAATTTAATTGGTAGTTACTGACATACTCTTTAATTAAATCCATGGTAAAGGGAACCTACTGAGTTTCTTGTTAGTTTTTCTCGGTAGACTCTACTTTTATAACCGATGGAGGCATGACGATTCAAAAGAACTATGATGGTAACTACTTGAATAAATAATGTATAGATTTTGATTTTTTACCACCTCGAGAAGAATATACACAAACACAGAAAATTTCCAAGTGACATCTGACTTTTCTTCACAAATACATTTAATATATAATAGTTCAGAAAGTCAATGACCTCACCTTTACTCTCATGATATACTGACTAACTAAATATGCGAAGACACGGCTAGTATCTCATGTGAAAGGAAATTGTATTTCACTATATAACATTTTCCATTTAAAATTGCGGCAAGCACTTAGAGACTTCTATATAATTCACGTCGCCTCTATAACGCCAAATGCAACAGCACTAAACGAAAGATTTGAACATTCGCTGTATTTTCTTATTACTACAGTATTTACTGGAGTGCGAGTGTTTTATTTTTTATTATTGAAACTAAAGACTTCTTCAAATCAACGACACAGTATGTTATTAAAGTTATATGTCCTTTATGGAGAAAGAATATAAATATTTATGAATTTCATCTTTTATTAAGTTAACTCAAAACTAAAAGTAACAGCCCGTAATTTTAAAGCCCATTCTACTGCTGGGCTAAGGCCTCCTCTTCTATTAAGGGTAGGGTTTGGAACATATTCCACCACGCTGTTCCAATGCGGGTTGGCGCAATGCAAATGTGTCAGAATTTCGATGAAATTAGACACATGCAGGTTTCCTAACGATGTTTTCCTTAACCGCCGAGCACGAGATGTATTATAAACAGAAATTAAGTACATATATATATATAGTGGTGCTTGCCTGGGTTTGAAACCGAAATCATCGTTTAAGATGCACGCGTTCTAACCACTGTGCCATTTCAGCTCAAGACTAAGTAGTTATTATATGTATATACATAAAGATCAATAGTTAGCCTATATACGAAACTGAAGCGAAATATGAAAGAGAAATATACAAACAAATAAACTAGTACATAAAGGGTATATTTACAACACAAACGTACAGAATCGGATATTGGGTATGAAAGTATAAGGCATCGTATCCGCGCTGAAATTTTCACAAGTTGCCACCGACTGCCCTGGCGAAACGCCAAACATTTAAGGCTCCTTGTAGACAGCGAGCTGGTGTTGTCTTGAGACGAAATAATCTGGGATCGAAAGGCACGAGACTCGAGCTTAGTCTACTCATTATCATATTATTCATTACGGCGTTTTATTTAATTGCTGAAACGGATTTCAAGGAAAATAATCACACTGTTGATTGAATAAACTCTCGTTGTTCTTATATCTAGCTAGGGGCTAGCTTGGTGTATAGGTAAATATCGGTATTTCCTGGGTTCGAATTCAGTAAAAAGTAATTCAATTTTCATTGAAAAATCTCCATTGGTGTTTGTAGTTAGGAAGTCAAGATAGTCGACTCTGAAGAAGTAGGTAAATCTGTTGATCCCATTTCTGATCTTAAACGGGTTGTGATCGCACTATTTCAGTATGGCGAACTGATAGATAGTTTAAGTGTATGTTTGAAAATATTCTCCGTAATATACTAGTTCTTGAAATCGGATAACGTGATTGAAATTTTGTCAGGACGAGAACATTACTCGTACGAAAACTAAGATGAGAGCAATGAAAATTTGTTTAATAATATAAAATTATCTTTATATTTTTGGTAAAGGTATAATAATGATCAAGAGAAAAGGCTAGAATTATTGGCTAGAATAGGTAACCAAAACTCCCTGATTTCAGCACCATATAAATTAATTTGTATAATTAGTGTTTACTATTTTGTCCTCAAATGTGAATGAAAATATTCCGGGTTAAGCTTCCGTCAGAAATTATAGTACATGTTTATCTTTGATACTGCATTGAGATATATGAATATTATCATAAGATTTGGCTCACTAGTAAGAGATTTTTTTTTTTTGGTATCATATATACATATGTTCTGATGTATGCTCCTTGCCTAATGTTACGATGTCGAAGGCGTAGTTGAGCAAAAATCATTTCGTAGTTACACAGTTTTAAATCTGTTTTTAAAGAGTCTTTGCGCTTTGCTTGCGTTTTATCAAAGCTACGGATGTAACGCCCATATTTATGAACTGGTTTTCTGAATTTTCAGCGGATATTCGTTTGACTGGATAAAACTTGTTTTATAGTAATCCCTTACGATAAAATAAGGAAAGATTGAACGTAAAAATCTTTGTCCATACCTTTTTTTATACGGTGATACGTTTTGCGTTTCGCGTTTCTAAGTAGATATGATATATTTATACCTAGTGTAGTATCTAGTACGTATCTAGAAGGGCTTGTTCGAAGTTCTACCACTAAGTAAATATAAAAAGAAATACCTACAAAATCAATGTTAATTATGCTTATAACAGAAAATGCAAGGCGTTTTAATTAAGGTTTTAGTATAGTTTTATAATATTATTATTAAGTAATTGATATTCATAATTTCAACTGATTAAAGTTAAGACTGTTTCCATTACAATCGTAAATTTCCTATAGTTGAATAATTAATGATATGTGTCACCACTAGCCGTTAATTTAAGGTTGAAACAATACATTATTAAATTAGTGAATAAAATATATCGATAAAACACTCGTCGATATCGATACGGACCCTTCTGAATTTATTAGTGGAGGTTAAGGAGCGTATTCTTGAGTCTCTCGACTTGAGTATCGCTCACAAAATGCATTTTAAGCTATTGGTATCGATTGGTTTGAAACAAGCTTTTTCTTATTGGGGTTAATTTGAGTGGCACAATTAATTGAAGTAATGAATATTATTGAAGAAACTTCAGTTTTTGTAAATCTACCGTTTAGTTCGGTTTGTTAAATTCTTCTTGTGTAAGTTCTTGCTTAATGAAATCTATTGAAAGACTATTTAGTATGGTATGGTATGTTTTGATGTATATTATATTGTTATTTAATTTATGTATTTACGTATATTATATTGTTATTTACTTGGTGGTAGGACTTTGTGCAAGCCCGTCTGAGTACTACTTACTCAACAGTTATTCTACCGCCAAATAACAGTACTCAGTATTGTTTTGTTCCGATTTGAAGGGTGAGTGAGCCAGTGTAACAGTGTAACAGTGTTGTAACAACAAGCACAAGGGACATAACATCTTAGTTCTCAAGGTTGGTGGTACATTGACGATGTAAGGAATAGTTAATATTTCTTATAGCGTCATTGTCTATGGGTGATGGTGACCACTTACCATCAGGTGGCCTATATGCTTGTCCACCAACCTATACCATAAAAAAAAAACATTTTTAATGAAGCGCACAGATAGTGCACACATGCTCAGATAGCTCATTGGCTAGGATAGATAAATCTTTATTATTTGAATGGAATTCGGGTGAAATCCCGAAATATATACTAATATTATAGATGAGACAGTAATTCTGTTTTCTGTTTATCTCTGTGTTGTTCTCAAGCTAAATTAGTGAATTAAATTTAATGAAATTTGTCATGTCTTGGATGACCAATCCCTAACAAGCGAAGCCGCGAACGATGGTTAGCATTTTATATAAGAACTATTCTAATTGTCGAAACAGCTCAGTGGTTAAGACAATCTATGAAAAAAATAATTTACCTTAAAATCCGGGCGCATAATATGCTTGACACGTGTGAGATGATTGTGAGCTGACATGGCCCATGATGACCGATGATTTACTTAATTTGTGTTTATAATTCATCTTGGTGAAGAAAAACATCGTGAAATTTTGCCACATGTGCATTCCACCAACCCGCATTGGAACAGCTTGGTAGAATATGTTCCAAACCCTCTCCTTAATGGGAGAGGAGGCCTTAGTCCAGCAGTGGGAAATTTACAGGCTTTACTTTACTACTTTACTTGTTACTAATTAAACATTGTGAGTATATTTTACATGAATAACTTAAATTCACTACCCAGTATAAGAGCATATTCGTTTTATAAGCTCCAATGATTTATTGATTAGTTATGTCAATTTGTTACTATTTGGTTACAGTAAATTAATTTTCATAGTGATCGATTGAACGTACCATTTGATTGGCGTGTTAAGTGGCGATTTTGGTTTTTTTAATCCGAAAAGTAAATAATTTCTGTCTCATTTTTTAGGCGATCAGACATGATTAATCTCGAACAGCATATACCAGCATCGATTTTCCTATAAAAGTCCATATATCTTTCTTATTACACCTTGTCCATGGAATCAGTTGCGATAGGTACACTATAAAGGGTGATGTATTCGAATTATATGTTTGAGAATAGTACCTTTTAACTGTTCCATTAAGTGTCCCCGGTTCGGGTCCTTCACACGTGTTCTCACTAGACCCCTATCGTTTTCAAACACAAAGGGGGCTTAAAATGTAACCCATTGTAAATTTATAATGACCTGCCAAACTTTGAGTAGTTGTGTGAGGTTGTGGGGTTACTGAGGGTTAAGATTTCTTTCGGTACTTTTGTTTATGACACGTTTGAAAATTTATATGATAATACTTGGAGGCTGAAAAGGCGAGATCACTTAGTGGATGGAACACTGAGACTAACGAAAGATCGGAGATTATCAAAACAAATCAAATCAAAATAAACTTTATTTAAGTAGGCTTTTATAAGCACTTTTGAATCGTCATTTTACAATTAAGTGAAGCTACCACCGGTTCGGAAAGTAGATTCTACCGAGAAGAACCGGCAAGAAACTCAGTAGTTACTCTTTTTTAACATTTAAAAAATACAACGTCATGTTAATTAAATACAATTATTTAAATTAATGTATCCTGCTTAGAAGTCAACAGGTATTACTTAGTCGTATATCTATATCATTATAGAATTCTTGGCATATGTTTAATCAACAGTCAGCACTCAATGAAATGCAGCAGCACCATATAGAATGTTTTTTCTTCAAATTTACTTAAATAGTTTCTTTTTATTTCAGCAACAATATTTTTTTAAGTATTTTTCCTTGGTTATATGTGAAACCTATAAAATAATTAACAATCTGGTTGATTAGTTACTCCTTTGCTGTTAGAAGAAGGATAAATCCACGACAAAATTAATTTAATACCTAGTCAATAAGAACATAATAAATAAGAAGTTCACATGTAGTTTGAGTTAGCTTTTATTAAAAATATTGTATATTTGTTAAATATCCAATACCCATGTTTATAGCGACTTATATATTAATCATTTTTAATGTTATAAAACTATTAACAGACATAGAAGTTTTATAAAATTAGTTGAGTATATTTTGCAAAACTTTAGATCAAAGTAACATTTATTTTTGCTATTTAGAATTAGCATTAAACTTTGAGAACACTTGTCGTGAATGAAACATGAAACTTATCAAACGTCAAAAAAAAACTTGCTCAAAATAAAATTATATTTTAAATTTGCGGCAAAATAAATAAAATGTTCTCTTTCATGCAAGAACTCAAAGTGAAGTGAAAAATAGACTACGCTAAGTAGCTTATATAAAGAAAATGAAAATAATTTGTTTCTATTCATAGTATGAATTGTACTCGAGAATTTTAATATTTAAAAAGAAGTATTTACTTATTTTTATTTCAAATATATATGGTATTTCTTGAATAAAGCTCGTGCCTGAATATTAATTTTTAATTTGATTTGTTTTTGTTTCAGGTAAGTCGAATGTTGAATATTACTCAGAGTAAGTATGATATCAATTAAAGTTTTTAAATATTTTTGGCAGAATACCGTCAGACTCTTATAATTATTATTAAAAAAATGTTAAGATAATAATAGTTGTGCTTTTAATGTAGATTTCGATATTGAAGCTGAATTCTTTATCAAAATAGCATTACCGAAGATTAAATTTCTTTTATTATACAAAAGACAGATTTATATATTCCGTATAATTATAGGTTTTTAAGTGTTTCGAGTGAAAGCTGTAAAATCTTGGGTAAAATCTTATAAACGATTTTTTTGTACCGTAATCAATACCTTCGTTTGAGCTATATAGCTAACTAGCCTTGGCTTCGTAATATCTTCGAAAATATTGCCGTGGCTTTGCTCCCATCCGCCTACCTAGTTAAAAAAAGGCCTAGTATTTTCAGATATGTCCTGAAATCACCGAATATACCACTTTTACAGATCGATATCTATATTAATATTATAAACGTGAAAGTAACTCTGTTTGTCGCTATTTGCAAACCAATAAACTGAATTTTGGTGTGAAGCAAATTTAAACTCCAAGGACGGATATAGGCTACTTTAACCAACTCCCTAGCCTAAGCAAAGCCACGGGCGACAACTACTACGGCATATATAGTGGATATATAATATCATCAGGCTTCTTAAAACTGAAACTGCTAACGTAACTGCTAATTTAATTTCCATTTGTTTTCAAAGAAAGTAAGACATAATTCAGTTATTTGGCTGCAGTTGTAGTTTCTGTCATTTCTATGTGAGTTTCTGCTGTGAGCTCGCGACCGCTACAGACTTGTTTGGCGCAAATCGAGAATGTATGTAGCCACGTGTTGCGTTATCACAGTGCATATAAATCTAATAGGACATTCTTGCAACGGATACGACATTGTATCGACTTTTAGACTCGAATGAGACTAGTAGCAATTTTGGAACGGACACGTAAGGAGATATGATTTTTTGGAATCAATTACTGTTTGTTTTATGTATATATACTTATTTTAAATACGGATCTTATGAAATAGTTTAGCTTTTTTGACGTTTGTTACAAATATTTAAGATACTTGCATGTCTTGGATTGAGTATCGAGGATATAGCTTCAAACTTGATCCTGACAAAGAGAGGTTGACCAATATTTATTGGTCTGTTATAAAAAAAATCCATTATGTTATTTTTTTAATAACTCATCCGAGTGTAGAATACGTTATATGATTAATGACGTCACAATTAGGTGAAATGTTCCTTTGCTTTACTTTATATAACATAATTGCTTTGTTATTTGCCGGAAAACCGTTGTCACCGTATTTCGTGGCCGGAGCCGGTCCGTAACAGGTCGGGGCGTAGGTCAGTGTGAGCTAAACCAATTTAATTCACCAAGTATGGTGCTGAGGCGATGGATATACGGAATCCTGATAATGTATTCATTAATGATAACATTTATACGCTACGAAGATAGAACCTTGGAAGATCACGAACTGAAAGACTTTGTTTTAAAAAGTAGATATATTTTCTTTATTTAAAAAAGAAAAATCTTTTTCGATTTGAAATATAAGCGTATCCTATGATATAATTTAGGTTTTTTATGTTTTGTTTTGTCTTTAAAACATATGACAGAAAATATTTTTAGTATGTACATTGTACAATCAGGGTAAGAAAAGGTTCGTCCCCTTAAGGTCTATTTTCGTGTGCTCATTATGAGCGATAATTTCCTTCACCGATCGAGAATGACGTATTGCGTCGCAATTATTTGTTGTTCAGATTCAAAAGGTACTAAGAATTTAAGACTTGATAAAGGAATGAATTTAAAAACTGACCAAGGTTTCTTTACTCTGATAGTACATAGTACAGAATTGCTTTTGTAGTCATAATAAGCATCGCTTTCAAAGTAAATATGACGCGTTCTTTATTTTGATTCGTATGATCGAAAAAATATGTTAAATTTAAACGCGATGAAAGCTTCTTGTGTTTTCGTAAACTTGTTGATAGCGAGATACCTATTTGAACACTTTGTTTCCTGACGTCATAGATTTGATATTAAAAAAAAGGAAATATCAATTTTTCTTCTATAACTCAATCTAGAAGTAATTCATGAATAAAAACAATAGTTTTACTCGAAATATCGAGTGTGATAAATAACTGTATTTAAACGAAGCCAAAATGCCCATAGTGAAGAACGCGTGCATCTTAACTGATGATTGCGGTCAAACTCAGCCCAGCACTACTGAATTTTCATGTGCTTAATTTGTGTTTATAATCATTTCATACTCGGCGGTGAAGGAAAACATCGTGAGGAAACCTACGTGCAACTAATTTCAACGAAATTCTGCCACATGTGTATCCATTAACTCACATTGGAGCAGCTTTGTGGAATATGATCCAAACCTGCAACCCACCTGCTGGTGCTACAGATGTCCATGGGCGGTGGTAGTCACTTTCCATCAGGTGAGCCTCCCGCTCGTTTGCCACGTATCATATAAAAAAAACTTCTCCTCAAAGGGAGAGGAGGCTGTTAATGTAAAAAAAATGTATAATAAAATAGTAAACATGAAAGTTGTTAAAGGTAAAATTTCACGT
This sequence comes from Vanessa cardui, assembly GCF_905220365.1. Classification (NCBI taxonomy): domain Eukaryota; kingdom Metazoa; phylum Arthropoda; class Insecta; order Lepidoptera; family Nymphalidae; genus Vanessa; species Vanessa cardui. The sequence goes on from NC_061137.1 coordinate 1,419,598, forward strand.
AACAAACATTCTGCAACCCTTTTAATCTCACCGAATTTACATACGTGTACTGAATCATCCGTATATTCGGTTTTCATGAAAATCAACAGACCCACAAAAGCCACTAATCAGACTTCTGAAAACTTGTAAAAACAAATTCCATCGTTGAAATTAAACGTTTAATAAATGTCGTTACGATTTTATTATCGTACGACATTTGCTATCTACCAATAATTATCGAAATTACTTCCTGTTGAAACACTAATGTTTTAAATATGTAACAACCATAATTCGTATACTATATAATAAATAAATAATAATAAATAAATATGAGACAACATCACATATATTGCTCTGATCCCAATGTAAGTAGCTCAAGCACTTGTGTTGTGAAAATTAGCCGTAACGACGGTACCAATAACACCCAGATACAAGACAACATAGAAAACTAATGGCAATCTACATCGACTCGGCCGGGAATCAAACATCTGACCTCGAAGTAGCATACCCATGAAAACCGGTGTACACACCACTCGACCACGGAGGTCGTCGAAATGTTGTTGTTATATTATTATTTTTTTTTAAATTTCGAACACATTACAAAATGATTACTGAGAGATACGCGTCAATTCAGAAATGTCACTTCAGACCATATTGAATTATACCGACTGTGTCCGCTATCAATTGAGTCACATTCGATTTTGGTCGTAATTAAAACGTCATCCAAGTGTTGCCATAATTACTAAAAAAATTTAACAATTATACTAGTGGAAGGCGAGATGGCCCAGTGGTAAGAACGCGTGAATTTTAAATGATGATTGCGGGTTCAAACCCAGGAAAGCGCCACTCAATGTTCATGTGCTTAATTTGTGTTTATAATGCACTTTCTGCTCGGCGGTGAAGGCAAACATCGTGAGGAAACCTGCATGTGTCTAATTTCATTGAAATTCTGCCACATGTGTATTCCATTGAAACACCGTGGTGGAATATGTCCCAGCCGTGGGAAATTTACAGGCTGTTGTTTTTTTGTTGTATACTAGGGAAAGTTTATTTTTAATATACCTTTCGAAGAATTAATTATGAAAGATTAAATCATATGATTTGAAAAATATCGAAACGATTTTATAAAAACGTATGTAAGGCTTAAAGCGGAAACAAAATCCGGCTTAAGAGTTACAATTTTCCACGCCGCACTTAATCACCTCGGAGTGGCGTTCACCTAATTTCCACTTGGAGGGAATAATTTATCCCCTTTGTCGCTCTAATGGAATATTCAGTCTGACATTAGTATTAGGGCGAGTGCAGATGTTATGGCACGTTACGACTTGTCTCATGTTAGGGTATGCACATATCCAGTAATGCGGTGAGTGAATAATATATTACTTTGATTTGTATGCTCAAGATATCATGTACATTTTTTTTTTATTATTGAGTGTCGTGTAGAGTGCGATTTAATATGGAATGATACATTAGTATTATTTATTTATTATGTGTAATGAGATTTCCTGGTATTAGAGTTATTTAAAATTATTAAAAGTAAATAATAAGCGTTATTATTTTTAATTTGGTGTTAAAATCAAAAGCCGATATTTTATTGTCATATTGCTAGCATACAGAGTATGGCAACAGATAATAAATAAATAAACAAAATGTACGATTTATTAGGAAAACGCAATTTTTTTCACCGGTTTTGTGTCTATCATATGACCTTGAGATACAAGATGTTGCGAAATTGTGAAGAAAACGATGCTAGCTTAAGTTACAAAAATAACTTAGGAGATACGACATGGAAAAGTTTTTTTTATATAATATAATCTTCTATTTATATAATTATATATAGAGAATATACTTGACATTCCATTAATATATCATTAAGTTAAGCGATATGAGATTGAAAAGAAAATTCTTTTTTTATTATATAATCTGTGATATTTGTAGAGAAAAAGATACTTGACATTAATATTTCAAGAAGTTAAGCATGAAATATTGACTAGATTTATATTTCGTCTTGCAAACATAGAACTGTAGACGTAATATTAGCGAATTCATAAATGTTTGAAACAATTTCTATATTAAGTATATCTACAAAGTTATAAGATAAATTATTCAATAACATAGTTCGAAGACAGTTCTTCTTGATATTGACTTAAACGAAGAACTAAAATAGAATTTATTGAAATTCCATAAGGATTACTTTGCTTTAAATTATTCAATACTGTATTCTTAAAAAATTGCGTATGGTCTGGTGCTGTCTAATGACGTCAAACATAATTCAATTTTTAAGACACTGGTAGGCGTAGAAGTAGTTAAGCATATCTAAGACCCAATGTCCAAACCCCAATGTCCAAGGCCCAATGTTCAAGACCCAATGTCGAAAACCCTGTGTCCAAGTCAAAGATCCAATGTTTTATGGAAATTATTACCACTTAACATTAAACTAACACAATATCGGAAAAAATAATCTTTCCTTACATCGCTAATGCACCACTGTCTTGTCTCACTCTGGCTCAATCCCCCTCTTAAACTAGACCACAATAATTCTAAGTACTGCTGCTTGAGGGTAGACTATCTTATAAATGGGTGGTACCAACCCAGGCGGCTTGCATAATGCCTTTCCACCATGTACCTTCAATTCAAGAATAACACAGTATAATGTAGTGATATAGATTGGAAATACATTTCTTATATATAACTGTATTTTAAAAATTATGTAAAACGTTAGCTACTTTAAGAGTACTAACTACTTTATGAGATAATTAATATATTTTTTTAATCTATTCCTTTTTTTCAAGAGGAAAAACTATTTTAAGAGATCATTTTATACGCGCCTTAATTTCGATTTTAGCAATGTTACTCGGTGCCAGTATTCATAATGTTATAATAGGAAAGTTTGATTCGGAATCTCTGTGGATATTGGATTAGAGCGCCAATCCGCCGGCACTTGGTATTCTGAGTAACTTTAGCGAGCTTATTTTTGTTTGAATCCGATATCTAGTTTCTACGTTTATTATAAGAACCATTAATTGTATAATTTACTTTTTAATTCTTTCTTAATCAATATATAAACGTCTCCAGATTGGCATATAAGTTTATATATGATATAAAGAGCAGAAAAATAATATCATTTTTATTTACTATGTTTTGTTTTTCCTTATTAGCACTACTACGATTACCTACGTTAGCATTTGTGTTTCTGTACACATCGCAAGCACATACACTTCATCATGGCATCGGTAGGCGAACACAAAATTGCTACCTTATGGTAAATAATTGGCGAGATATACAATATTTTCTTACATAAACATTGAACCATCAACCTTGGGAACTGAGATGTTATATTTCGTGTCATATAGTTACACTGGCTACCACCATTTAAACGGGAATACAATATTACTGCTTGACAATAAAATGTACTTATATACTCTACCCTTTACTGATGTACTGATATAGGTATCATTTATTTATTTACAACAATATGTAGTACAAAGCCTTACTCTTATCGTTCGAATTAATATACTGATAATATAAAAGCGCAAGTTGTATCAGATGGTAGTTAACAAATTTAAAAATACATTGTATCGAAATTTGGTGCTCGTATGATATTGGCAATTAAAGTTTATGCTTGCCCAGTAATGAACTCGATATACATTTTTACTTTTTTTAATTATTTATTTCCAATCAAAAATATAAAGCAATTAAGTTAAACAAGAACACGAACAATTAATTTGTGATTGAATAAAATAATAGACACAAAAATAACTGCTGCTATTTTTTTCTATTAAGTATTTTGTAACAATAATAATATTTGTTTCGAATTAATGTAAGTAGTTCCATTCAGCTCAATACCATTGCTCAAATCTTTCAAGACACGTCCAATCTTTCAAACAACCCCTGAAAACCTTAATAAGGTTTAATCCCATTTCACATTCTGAAGCTAACATCTCCAATTTATCCAGGTGTCCTTATAAAGGCACTCAATCGAAGCCGCGGGGTCCCTGGTCCACGTCTCAGCTTCCCCGCGCCCAACTGATTGAAATTCCATTATCATCGGCCCTCTGGTTACAGTCAATCTTTCAAGGGGTCTTTCATATTATGGGTAATATAAAATTGAAACGGATTCTTTTCTACCTATTTGGACTATTTAGGGTGTCTTGACAATATTTTTTTTTTGGCAAACACATTTGGCGCTCATATTTTAACAAAAATGTTGAGATTTTCTGGTTATTGTTTGTGGATTGTCTGAAAGACGATTTGACTAAAAATAATGTTACTCGGTCAGACAGAGAAGTATGGAAGGGGAAGACATGCTGTGCCGACCCCAAATTAAATTGGGATACGGGCAGGAGGTTGATGATATTTTCAATAAGTCAAATTAATTGAAGAATGGAATTTGAGAAAATTTAACCAGTCCTTCCTACGAAAGTGAGCCACCCTTCGGAATTAAGATGTTATGTTCTTTGTGATTGGCGGTAAAATGTCTGAAATGCCGTATGAAAACTGTATATTCTATATATATATATATATATATATATATATATATATATATATATATATATATATATATATTGTCGTTTATAACCCCAATGCTCTACCATCCTTGTTAACGTAGTTGTTATATCCCGTGGAGTTTCTCTGACTGACTGACTGATTCCTCAACAATACAATATAATTGAAAAACATTCATATTTATTTATTTTTAATTTACGCGTAAAGTGTTCGAAGTAATTTTCCTCTTAAAACACGGTCAATATGATCAAACCACAGCAGAAGGTTTTCCTCCCCGCTAACTTCGGCTTTCGTCCTTTGTATCGAGGATTTACTGACACCTTTTACGATGGTATAAGAATCGGGCCGGTTTGATGTGGATTTGGGTTAGAAAGTTTGTTTGAAAGCGTTTGTCGATCTCGAACAGGATTCATTTATATTTTAGATGAGTTTGTGCAGTGCGTGTTGGTAGGGTTCGATTGAATAAATATACGACATTTTTTTTGTAAATTCATATATTTTAATATAGGTAGAAATTCTTGATGTTTTAATAAATGTACCACTCAAGTTTAAGCTAAGACTAACATCATTTTCTTTCAATAATTGTCACACCACCCCCTAGAAGGCCAAATCGCCTATGTCGGCTTCTGCAGCTTAAGTTTTGAAGAGGTTAATTTGGCATTGATATTATTATCGATTTATCAATTCCATTTCCATTCCACTTATGTAGATTATCATTAGTTTTCTATGTTGTCTTTGGTCTGGGTGTTTGTGGTACCGTCGTTACTTCTGATTTGCTTTAGTTACCTACATTGGAATCAGATTAATGTATGTGATGTTGTCTCATATTTATATTTATTTATTTATAATAATGTGGGGCTTAACGCTTGCAGACGTTCTTTCAGCAAAGTAAGTACACGAGGCTAATACAACTATTAAAATATGTAAATACGTAAATTTATTGTCCTAAATTATATTAAAAAATAATATCTGAAAAGAAAACGAACTAAAATATAATGTATAAATCTAAGGTAATGGTCTAAGGTCCAGGCCTTTCCGATGTTGAATTATAAATCTTAGTCTAAGAATAAGATCTTATGCGAACCAAATTTCAAATCTAGGCAAACATCTCTGACATCCTTTAAATGGTTAATTTGTATTTGCAATTCATCTCCGCTCTGCGGCGAACCATGTGCAAACATGCATATCTTCAGAGATAACTATACCTAGAAAACGGTAGACGAACATCTAGGTTTATTCAGAGGAATTGTTCTCAAACATAAAGTCTTCCATTAGTTAAATTATAATATTGAACACAAATTTGTTTTGTATTTTTTTTTTTAATTTAGAACGTGTTCGATTCCTGATTATATAATCAGAATTGATAATTTAGTTTGTCAATACATATCATTTATTTATTATACATACAAATATTATAATTGTTTTATGTGCATTTAGACTTTCAATATTACTTTTATATAGAGGAAATTAGCTAGCTTATTGTGTTCTTGTTTCTTATTCTTAATGTATTTACATTTTCATAAATGTTGAATAGTCCATTCACCATACAATTATGATTAATATTTAATTGAAAATTAGATTACATATCTTAAAAAATATATATATAATAAAGAAGATTTTTCTATGGCAACAGTTATACACGTTGTAAGATTCAAGATAGAATTTAATTTTTTAATTATTTTTTTTTTTTACTTTTGAAATAAATTAAATACTTCTAAGCATTGAAAATTAAGGTAAGTTGTAGTTTCATTAAATATAATGAAAGTATGAAGTCAAGTTGAACGAAGAGAGAGCTTTATACTTTAAATGGTAAACAATGTAACTGTTTCAAGTACCGGGTCCTGCCGTCTACTTTAGAATAATTAAAAGCTTTGATGCTTTACAGTGTTAAGGCCTCTCGTTGTAAAGGGTTACTAATCTTTTCATAATGACTGTTAAATAGTAACGCGTAAGATGTCACGAAATAAATTAGAAAGTATAGTTTTATACATATACAAGAGAACAGGCTTCGCAAGGGTAAATTTAAGTCATTTTTTTTATATTTTTTGTTGCGTTTTCCGAGATATTTAACAATCGTTATTCTATTTCATCTTATATAAAAAAATACTAAATTACAACTAACTACTAACCTAACCTAAACCTTCCATATCAATTCTTCTGTTTATTAGTGAAAGTCGCATTAAAATCCGTTTAGTAATTCAGGAGTTTATCACGAACATACAGACGGATGGACGCGGCTGGCGGATTTTGTTTTATAATATGTAGTGATTGTTAATAGTTTATGATAGTTAAGATGGAACGTTTCCTAAGTATAGAATATATTGATCTTGGCTGAATAACTACAAAGATTTTGCATGCATTTTTAAAGTGAATGTTTTAATTAAAAGGAATTATAAAAATTAAATAAAATAAAAGCAAGCAGCTATTATTATTTGCATACTTTTGATATTTAATTGAGTTTGTGGTATTACCATTGTAAGTTTGCATATAATATTTTAAATGCAACGCTTGATTCCAAATACGGCAGTGCTGTAATTGATGTTAATAATATTTATATTATATGCATAAAACTTTTAAACTATAGATTTATTTGGTGTAAGGGTCAGGATAAGGATAAGGATCCGTCTTGTATTGTAAAAAGTCGCAGGTTCGATTCTGACCTCTTGGGATCAGTTCACTCCTATCAAGATTATTTGAAGGGTATTGAAAATGCTCCTTAGCTGTCATGCGACTGACAAAATAATATATAATTAAAATATTTTATTTGAATGTAAGCATTTCATTGCGTGATATTTTTACAAGTTGAATGTTTGAAGATCATACAGGTTAAAAATTAAATACATAGAAAATGCGTTACAATTGAAGCAGCTATAGTTAATTTGTAATTATTCCGAAATTTCACCGAAACGTTCGTCCAATAAAGGTGCCTTGATACGGGGGTCGTAAATCAACGGGGACTGGAAACAAAGGTGGAATTGTAAATGCGACCTTTTCCAATAATTCGTCCCCTCGCATCAATCAATTAAAGGACTGGAAGTGAGTCCCCCATTCTTTACTTTGACTAAAAAGTTACGGTACACGTCGTGTTGTTGATTCGAAACGTGAATTTTTCTCTTGAAATGTCTCTTAAGTTTATTTCTAAAAGGGAATCGCTCCTTAGTCTGTGTATTCCTTTTTACTTGATACATATTTGTTTATTTTACTCCGTATCAACTGATTATTCGCGCTGTGTTTTTCTCAGATCTTTTTACGAGTAATTTTATTTGAATAAATACATCAATTTAAAGTAAATATCGTTAGCTTCTGATGTATCGAATGAGATGGTGTAAGACTTTTTTTCATTTAACGATAACGACAACAACAGCCTGTAAATTTCCCACTGCTTGGTTAAGGCCTCCTCTCCCTTTGAGGAGAAGGTTATGGAATATAAAACAACGCTGGAATGCCAATATGAAATACCAATGCAGGTTGGTGGAATACACATTTGGCAGGATTTCTATGAAATTCAACACATGCAGATTTCCTCACGATGTTTTCCTTCACCGCCCAGCACGGGATGAATTATAAATACAAATTAAGCATTTGCACATTTAGTGGTCCCTTTGTCTGGGTTTGAACCCGCAATCATCGATTAAGATGCACGTGTTCTAATCACTGGGTCATCTCGCCTCTTTAACGATAAAAATCCCTTTTGTAAAATCACTTTAACTTTTAAATTATCTAAAACCAAAAATGTACTAATTATAACGAAAAATCTAAATCCTTACAAAGGATCTTTTCCTTCGCCGCGGGCGAGAGTCCCTTGAAGCTTCTCTGAATATCAAACTCGGGTGTAATTTCATTCTCAGAATATACATTTCAGATTTAAAGCCTTATTAGTCTCATCGGTGATTTTTGAGATCCGTTTTTTTTTTTGTTTTTCTATTTATTTTTAATTTATTGAAGTACTTAAAAATATGTAGTATGAAATATTTATTCTTATCTCATTACTTATTTAATACATATTATAGTGTTGATTCTGGATTTTAACTTTTGGTTAAAATTTATATTTAAATCCATTGTTTTTCATAAACAGATTGTGATGAGTCAGGCAAACAAATATACCTTCTGATGACAATCTTCGTTCAATGACTGGCGCTGTAAAAATATTGAAAGAGAGGATTTGTCACACCGTCCATACATTGCTATAGTGCCTAATATATTATGTGTCTTGTCTCACCATTTAAATCGAAACACAGTGTAATTTTTTCCTGAGTAAGTATTTTTTTTTTATTTTATATTATCCGGTTAGGCATATGATTCCACTCCACCTGATGGTAAGTGGAAATGGAGTCCAAACGCGAAGACGACTAGTACGCACGGCAAGAATGAGCTGCACTAGTCACCCTCGCCTCTTTGAAGGCACAAGGTTATAAGAGAAGGTTATTGCTGAGAAAATAATGAACTCGTTCATAATTTTTTGTCTATGATATCTATCTGAAATGGGCTTGAACGACAACCTACCCAGATTATGTGCCTTTTGAAAATATGTGAACATACCTAAATATCTAAAAGATAGCATTTCTATTACATTTTTTCTAAACCAAAACTTATTCTAAATTGAATATATAGTTTTTTAGAACATCTTCTGTGTATATATTTAAATTTAAGTGTCTGTTGTTTATTTGCCTGACTGTTTATCCAGGAACGCCTGGACTAATTTTGCACGTGCTATCTGCTGATATAATAGCGAGTAACTTTGGTAATTTTTATTATTATATAGAATAAAATTAAAATGTCCACATACTGTCCAGTATCGCGATTAGACCTCGCGCATGCCACTTCTTCGCTGTCACGTAGGGTGCCTCTATCCTTTGTATCTCATAAGCTGCGTAATGTAAAATTAATAAGTTTCAGTAAAATCTGCGAATTGAAAAATTAATTTTGTTAAATTCAAACGCTCGCGAAGTCGCGGGCACAGCTTCTTCTTCTTAATATAATTGACGTTAAAATTAAATTAAAATGAAAATAGCAAAGTATTTGTCAAAGTCTAAAAGTTTGGGCGCAAAGGGCGTGAAAAGGTACTTTATTCATCGATCCCGAAACCTTCCCCTATTAATACACCTGAGCAAGTATTTATAAAGTATTTAAATTACGTGTCAAGGAAACATGAATCTTATTCCTAATGCAATAAAACTCACATGGTTTTTTTGTAAGTTTTTACGTATCTTTGTAGATGTCTGAAAGCGGTCTTATTGGTGAGTTAAAAAACGCTTAATTTAAAATGTGTCGAATCCGTCGTATTTTCTACATAAAAATTCGAGATCGTACCTGTGATTAAAAAACATTTACATAAAAATTTTGTATATCCATACATATAATAAAATTGGAGTATCTGTTTGTAACATTAAAATAGCCCTATTCTACTCAATGCATGTGTATATGTGTTATATGAATACACGATACATTTAGCAAAATATTATTTTATAACAACATTATAAGATAACATTTTTTACAATTTTTGTCCGTCTGTTTGTTGGGGCTAATGTCTAGAACGGCTAGAATCTCTTTTGACGGGACTTGTACTGCTAGGTAACTTATATAATAAAGGAGTAATTTAGGTTGCAATATTTTTTTTTTTTGTTAATTTCAAACGCATACAAGGTCGCAGGCACAGCTAGTATAAAATATAAATTAAAGTTTATGTATGGGTTCGCGATAAGATCAAGAATTTCTTTTACTAATAGACAGATTGATCTACGAGCACGTTTTCTATGAACATGATTTTCCAATATGGTGTACAATTATGTAATTTTTATGATATTTGTCACTTAAATCGCTTTAAGCCACCTGAGAACTTTCTTTGTTTTCGCTGAGGGAATCGATAAAGTTATGAAAACGATATATGATGAAACTGTTCCCATTAAAAAGTTTCAAAGGAAACTCCGTGACACTTAATGTTTATTTGTTTAGCGCTCGATATCTAGGCACTGAAAATAAATATATTAAACCTACAATACTTTAATTTTTTTATTTTATTTTTTTATTGGTAAAGATCACAAATTATTCAGCCTATGTTAGTTGATGACAATTAAAAAAATAATTATTTTTTTCTTATTGGTGTTCTGGATTCCTTGAACGGGCTGAATAATATTCGGCTAGTCTGTTTTATATCGGACTGTCTCTGGAATGGGTCGTTATTTTCAGAGTCCGGAACCTCCATGTCATAGCAGTATTTATTATTGTGGTATTCTGGTTTGAAGGAGCTAAAGTTACGTTAGTGTACAAGGGACATTGGTAATGTAAATATTGGCTATCATTTATTCCAATGTCCAATGTGCCAATGTCTATGGATGTTTGTGGCTTATCAATTGGCTCATTTGTCTGACAGTGTAGTATTATAAATAATAAAAATAGAATTTCTTGCAGCTATTTTGCTTTAAGTCAATTAAAATAGTTGATAATCGTGTCCAAACTAATATCACAATAACAATGGACGGAAAACGTGACACCAACTTCAGACTAGCATAATTTGATTGAGCCATGACAAACATCTATATTTAGTATGCAAATATTTTCACGAATGTAAATCGAAATCACGATTTATGATTTACTACATATAATTTACCTGTTACTTGCTTAATGATCAGGTTACGTTTAGTCGCCCAAAACAATTATCGCATTTTCGAGCAAAGTATTTTTTGACAGTTCCGAGCTGGAATCTTGGTGCTCGTGCTTCGAAAAGCACGTAAATACTTCTGGCAACGTTTGATCTCATTCGGTTTGGATTATCGTCCCGTGTTTCTAAATAGCCGAGATGGCCCAGTGGTTAGACCGCCTGCATCTTAACCGATGATTACGAGTTCAAACCCAGACAAGCACCACTGATTGTGCTTGATCGTGCTGATGTGCTTAATTTGTGTTTATAATTCATCTCGTGCTCAGTGGTGAAAGAAAACATCGTGAGGAAACCTGCATGTATCAAATTTCATAGAAATTCTAACACATGTGTATTCCACCAACCCTCATTGGAACATCGTGGTGGAATATGTTCCAAACCTTCCTTTCTCCTCAAAGGGAGAGGAGGCCTTAGCCAAGCAGTGGTATAACATAGCAGAGTTAAATCATCATAATCTTGAGTAGAGCCTCTTTTGACGTCATTGTTCACGTTTTAGTATTCGCACGTATTCCACTGCGGCATCTCGACTGAAATTTATATGTGAATATGTAAATGTACACAAACAGTTAAATAATGTTTTATTTTCGAAGGGTCGGTAACAGTCCTCAGTATGTAATGGCTGTAGATAAGAAGGCAGGGGTATTATTTCTCAAAGGAAACAATATCATGGAAATTATACGGATCTGGGGACGAAAAGGTATATCTAAAAATAAATAACGAAAAATATAAAGGATCTGTCGACTTATTAAAGTATTATAATATTATTTCTTAGCTTGATTTCATATTTAATTTTTATTTATTTAATTTGTATGTAGTTTTTTTTGTATAATTGGTGTTATCCTATTTTTGTTTTGATTACTAGTTATATGAGCCGAGATGGCAAAGTGGTTAGAACGCATGCATTTTAACTGATGATTTCGGTTTCGAACCCATTCTAGCACCACTATATATATGTACTTAATTTGTGTTTATAATTCATCACGTGCTCGGCGGTGAAGGAAAACATCGTGAGGAAACCTGGATGTGTCTAATTTTATCGAAATTATATACATATAGCGCGGTGGAATATGTTCCAAGCCCTCTCCTTAATGGGAGAGGAGGCCATTAGCCCATCAGTGGGAAATTTACAGGCTGAACATGGTTTGAACCCGCAATCATCGGTTAAGATGCACGCCTTCTAACCACTGGGCCATCTCATAATATATTGATTTTTTTTTTTTTATGTCGCGTGCCCAAAGGTTGTATATTATAATTCGAGATTGTTTTTGAAAACAAACAGAAAGCCTCCATAAATACATTTGGGGTATGTCCGTCAGTCGGCTGTCAGCGTTTGATATTATTTATTCGCGTAGAAAATTGGAGCGAAGTAAAGAGAACAAAAAATAAGGTTGGATATTTTTTACAATAATATTTTTTTTATATATAATTATGTATCCTCGAGAAATATGTTATATATATCATGTATTATATTGTTAATATTTGTTTGTTTATTTGCCCAGCTAGTTTTCAAAGCAAGTTTATATTTATTCTCATTAAAATAATAAGTCAAGAATTGGATAAAATAATTGTAAAAGAAACACAAAAATGTATCGTAATTTTATTGATATACACTAACTGTCTGCCCCGATTTCGTACTCGTGAAATAAGAATTTGATCGCAGCGCCTGCTATGTGAGATAGGTGGGGTGACGATATAGCCATATAGAGTAGCCAGAGAAAGACCACAATGGCGTGCACTTGGAGAGGCCTATGTCCAGCAGTGGACAAAAACGGGCTGATGATGTGATATATATGCCTGATATGTAAGTGACAATGTAAGCCATTCAAAACAACACTCAGATACGCACAAAAATTTCATCGAAATCTATATACAAGTACTCTACAAAATACCACTAAAGAAACTTTTAGATTGAAGAAAAACCATCATCATCCTTCTGCCTTTATCCCAATTTACTTGGGATCGGCGCAACATGTCTTGTTTCATTCTTTCCATCCGACGTCATCTCACAAGTAACATTATTTTCAGCCATATCATCTATCACACAATCCATCCACCGTTTCTTTGGTCGTCAAGACTATATTCTTTTGTTTTTTTTTTTCCATTAGTTTACAGGTTCATTCCTGTCCTCATGACTGACCCCCATTCTTGCATACTGGCCACTTATCCACTATTTGTGTATAGGTCGGTAGTTAGAATGTCATCTTAAAACAGCTTATCAGACCATTTTGTGTGTATTCACATGAATATTAATGTAATCTGTTAGTGATAACAGAAAATTAATCACCCACCAAGACAAAGGCAGCCTTTTGTTTTGTTATTAAGAGGGTCTCATAAGTTATTCCACGCTAGTTTATCATTACGCTTCGTAGTCATGTCTTTCTTTATTCCATTACTGAATATGTCGTAACTCGTAACTAGACATTCATATAAATTTGGCTAGGTATTATCCACACAAAAACAACAACAGCCTGTAAATTCCTACTGCTGAGCTAAAGGCCTCCTCTCCCTTTGAGGAGAAGGTTTGGAACATATTCCACCACGCTGTTACAATGCAGGTTGGTGGAATACACACGTGGCAGAATTTCTATTAAATTTGTCACATGCAGGTTTCCTCACAATGTTTTCCTTTACCATTGAGCGCGAGATGAATTATAAAGACAAATTAAGCACATGAACCAGCGGTGCTTGCCTGGGTTTGAACCCGCAATCATCGGTTAAATTGCACGCGTTCTAACCACTGGGCCATCTCGACTCTATACTCGGTATTATCCAATTATCAGCTATTCTACTGGCAAACAATTTTTGCTATTTTTGTTTGAAAGGTGAAAGAGTTGGTGCTACTACAGGCATAAGGGATATAAGATCTTAGCTCGCAAGGTTGGTGGAGTATTGTCTATGTAAATAATGTCAAATAGTTTCTAAAATGAGGTGGTCACATCCTTCTACCTGTACAATAAAACATAAAAAAAATTTGCTTGATATAATATAAAATAGCTAGCCTGAATATTAACTTATAGTCATTGGTGAAGTTACACATGTTCTAAAACACTTTCTCGTTCGTTTGTGTTTACATTTCATCTTGTGCTTGGCGGTAATACAGACTGTTATTTTGATCTTTATATTATTCTTCCCAAATAGTATTATGAAATCAATTGTTGGAGAGAAGGAGAAGAAAAAAAATAATATAGCCAATCGTTACACAACATAAAAAACTTAAACAATCCTACCAACTTAATCTTAATATAATTTGTGTTGCCATAATAATCTAACATTAACAATAGCCATTTTAATTCCGAAATTTTCATAGATCTAATAGGAATCTTTTGCTGAAGTAAACATATTCACAAATTTCATTAGACTCGCGAGGTATTTCGTTTATCCGTCACATCGAAAAATTAAGCACCTCAGCACAGGAAAGATTTCAAAAGGAAATAACCGAAAAAAAAATTCGTACCCCGAATTGAAAAGGAAATAAAAATAACAAAACGACGGGAGCAATTCGTGTAACGAAATTGCCAAACCATGAATGCTTAATGTTCATAGGACGAGGATTAATTTTATGGTATTCTCCCAATGGGTTCTGAAAACGGGACGCATCGATATCGAACCTTGATACGATTAATATCTTGTAGATTTGACGTTATAATAATTTGTACGTTATGTGTATTGGTTGAGTTGCTCGGATCAGAAATATAGGAAAAATAAGGAAAATAAATTGGATATGGTTCCTTGTTATTGATATAATCTGCATCATTTATTTTGTTAATATCTGAATGCTCTCAGCTATAATGCTTTTACTGTCGTGGTATATTGTGTCAGACAAGTCATGTCAAGTTTCGTTTCAGGGGTTTAATATTATAAATTTTTCTGCAAGTAAAGAAAAAAGTCATCGCAATGTTATGAGAATCATGATTTTTTATTTACATGTTCCAATAAATGTTTTTTTGGTTCGTTACATTTTGTACTTCTGATACCTGGAATTGCTTAAAAAAATGTGTCTTTATGTTGCAATATATATTGTTGATAATTGTAATTGAATGCAATTATTTATCTAGTAATATTCCCTATTCTTCTCAAATCAAATCAAAATAAACTTCATTCAAGTAGGCTTTTACAAGCACTTTTGAATCGAAATTTTACAATTAAGTGAAGTTACCACCGATTCGGCAAGTAGATTCTATCGAGAAAAACCGCCAATAAACTCAGTAGTTACTCTTTTTTAACATTGAAAGAATACAAAGTCGTGTTAATTAAAGACAATTATTTAGATTAATATATCCTGCTTGGAAGTCAACAGGTATTAACTCCACGCTTTTTTATCATCTATAAAATCTAGTATCGAATAATATGCATTTTCTACCAATGTGTTTTTTATAAACGATTTGAATTTACTAAACAGCAAAGTTTATATTTGAAGTGGAGCTTGAGCACTGTTGGTTTTAAAATTCCGTTGAATGCAGTTTGAAGCTTCAATAAGTTAACGATATACGGGCCGACTAACGATTTGGAAGTCGCAGGAAGTTCGATCTTGACCCCTTGGGTAACGGAGAGAAATGCATTAAAAGGTTCCCTGGGGAGGTATCCGGGTTGTGTGGGATTATTACTCACTAAAGCCCCTGTGATGGCCGTTCTCTGAATGGCTTGGAGGGGCTATTCCTGCAGCCCGATCTTCCCCTGCAGTGGTTAACCGTATTTGTAAAACTTCAACACGGGAGTAGAAACTAATTACCTCTTGGCAGACCACATGATCTGAGAACACGTGATCATGAATATTCCCCCACCTTAAACGTAAACGATCTGAGAGTGTCTATATGGAGGAATGCGTCACTCCCCACAGGGAGTTGTTCCATAGGTTACCTGGAAGTTTCACTTTGTAAATCAAAGAAGTACCATTGCCTGTTGCAAACCACCATTGTATCAGAGCCAAGCCCAGGGTGAACCACGATGAGTAATCTAATATGTATCCCAACTCTTAATTCAAGTTATACGATTATTGGGAGGAAGTCAAATACAAAAATATATTATAAAATATATAATATGAATAAACGAAACCTCAGACTTGATTTATTTGAATTAAATAAACCTATATAATGTATAAGTGGGTGGAAACGTAAAAAAGAACTTTATATCTGCTTAACCGCGTTAATGTTATTAATGAAGGTATAAATATAATTAAAGCTGAGTACAGACGTAAATTATTTATGTTTATGTAACCGCCGTTCGTTACATTTCTGGTGAAATTAATATAAACTTGAATAAATTTCGCTTAAAATCAGTGTCGCCCACAAGATAAATTCAGCGCCCAGTAAGCTTTTCTCATATCGTGCGTCTCATGCTTAAATCAAATATATGGTTATTATAACTGGCTTTATGCAAGCCCTCTTGGAACCCCCTTATAATTTATTCTACTGCCTAAAATAATACAATTTTTTGTTGCTTTGTGTTGCAGCGGTAAATAAGCAAATATTAAAGAAAGAAGGAATATATAACGTCGTTAACCCCATGGGTGTTACCGCATTTGGGGTCTGAGTAATTGGTATTGATTGATACAAAGCTAATATCTATAAAGGTGACCCCTTACTACAATTTGAATCGAGATGGCCCAGGGATCAGAACGCGTGTATATTAACGATGATGCACTGCTGAATTTTCAAGTGCCTGACTTGTGTTTATGATACATCTCTTGCTCGGTGGTGAAGGAAAATATCCAGACGGAACGTATATTGTCTAATTTTAATTAAATTGGACAACATATGTATCCACCAACCAACACTGGTGCAGTGTGGTGAAAAACTTCTAAATCTTCTTTTCAAAAGGCCTTAGCTGAGATCTTCAGTTGACGCATTCCTGAAATAAAGTTTTTATATCTCAACTTGCTAAATGTCATTATATATGTAAATGAGTTGGTATATTTGATACGATAGACATATTTTATGCTTCGACTGACTTAAATTTGTATATGGTAGCGCATGTGTAATAAAATAAGTAATAATAATTTTAATCTTTAACACATGTAAAAGATTTTTATGAATCAGTATTCATAAAAATGTTTTACTGTCTATACTAATGTAGTATATAATATAGTACATACTTTATTTTAGTATTATAAATGCGAAAAATAGTCTGTATATCTGCTTAAGTTACTAGTCTTAAAAATGGTATTAGTTTTTTACTATCTAGTACACGGATAAATAAATAAATAAATATGAGACAACATCACATACATTACTCTGATCCCAATGTAAGTAGCTAAAGCACTTGTGTTATGGAAAATCAGAAGTAACGACGGTACCACAAACACCCAGACCCAAAACAACATAGAAAACTAATGATAATCTACATTGACTCGGCCGGGAATCGAACCCGGAACCTCGGAGTGGAGTAACCATGGAAACCGGTGTACACACTACTCGACCAGGAAGGTCGTCAATTGAAATAAAATATTGGTGGCAATTTTATATTTATCGTTCTCCCAAAAACTCTTGTTTTTTTCGTATTAATTTTTAGGTTACATGTTTCATGTAAATTCGACCTTGAAATTTCACTTAAAATTCACCTAATCAAGATTCCATGAAGTAATTCCAAAGATAAATGTGACGTAACACATTAAACGCTCACGGTGATAAAGTCGAATGAAAGGAAAATACCAAGGTATGGGGCGTTAAGGGAAAAATACAAGGGATACACCCTTTGGGGGTTAAAATGGATTACTGCTTTGTGTTGCCGAATGTGTCATTGAACATTCGTTTTTATTTTTCTTAATATCTCCATCCGAATTTGGTGATTCAAAGTCCTATATTAAAAACTAGTAGTCGCACGCGGCTTAGCTCGCGTTTTAGGGTGTTGATTGTCACGTGTCAGGCAAAAAAGTAGCCTATGTCCTTTTTTGTAGTTCAAGTTTGCTACATACCAAACTTTATCAAATTCGGTTCAACAGTTTGGTTGTGATAGAGCGACATACAGGCAGAGTTTTCACATTTATTTATTGTCGGAAAAAATATATACAACTTCGAAATAAAATTAATGTTATTTTTTGGCGGTAGAATATCTGATGAGTGGGTGAACCTACCCAGACGGGCTTGCACTGCTGTGTCTCTGTAAGATAGAATTCAAATCATCATTGAAACCTAAAATTTAAACTACTTTGTTTACACTAATATTATAAATGTGACGATAACTTTATTATCTGTTAAGATTTCACAGTTGAAAATTTGAAATGAATGATGTCAAATGAAGGGCATAGAGTTTTTTCAGAAGCCTTCGACCGCCTTTCCTATCGCGTGATTGACGAAAAATAGTTATTGATTAAATTTGAGAACCATTATTCCTCACCTTGTGTGTTCTTGAAAATGATAAACTGCTAAACGAAACGTTAATTTATTTGTCCGAGTTTTGTAATGAATACAAAGAATTTAATGGATCTCGAATGGTCACGAAATACGAAGTATTGTACGCCAGCGATTCCTGTAATCGATTCATTTCCACAAAAAAATAAAACGTGATTACTTAAATCTAATTAGTCTAGAAGCTTGAGGAATTTATTACCTTAATAATAATTAATATTCAACACGGATTTTTGTACGGATTGTGATATTTTACTTTAAAATTATAACCATTGAACTTAAGTGGCTTAGTGGTTAGACCGTATGAATTTTAATCGAATATTGTGGGTTTAAACCCCAAAACGAAAATTTTAATTTATTGTTTCCCATATCATTACTTGCTAGCTGCAGTGGACTGATTATTGTTTTTAAGAAAAAACAATACTAAAACACCTTTAAAAACAAATTTTGATTTAAATTATCTAAAAAGTACAAAATAAATTTTGGGTATAAATGAGACATTTAATTTTGTAGCGACATTTTCTTGTTAATTTTTTTTACTAAAAAATCCATAAATTAATACATTGAGTTAAAGATTTTCGGGAAATAAGGATGTAATTTCTCTTTAGGCATTAGCTTTACATGTAATATAATGTTTCAAAATGTCAATTAAAACCTCTTCTTTTAATGTTACGTGCGTGTTTACTTACAAGAAATAAATTAAATAGAATTTTAATTTTATTAGTCCAAACCCCATACCAACGAAACACATCATGTACAGAATTACATAACAATTTTCTCCAATGTTCGCAACTTCATCATAAACACTATTAACCGAAGTTGAATTCGATTGAAAAAATTCCGAGCGCGGATTGTAATCACAAGGGAAAATTACCGAGAGCCACAGAAACAAAGGCAACAAAACGTAATCCATAACAGTTTCAATTGTAGGTAGAAAATGTAAACGTGAATAATCTATCTGGGAGGAAATTTAATTTCTCCCCGAAGGAAAATCATAATCGCGTAACGCCAGAAGGTGTATGGCCGAGGGAAGTTTATAAAGAAGGAAAAAAAAGAAAATGTATTGGACCAAATTAACGGGAAAATGAGAGCTGTATTTCTGTATTGGTTCTGTATATGCCAAATGTTTGTATATTGGCTGACAATACATATTGTTGAGATGTTTATGATATGAAACATACCCTTCTGATATTATTATCATTTAATGTTTCGGGCTTACTAATTATTTTTTTTTTCACTTTTTAGGTAAGGTTTTTGTGCAAAATCCGGTTAACAGTTAGTTGTCACTTCACAAATATTCTATTGCCATATTGCTAATATCAGGTAGGCCTACTAAACTGCAAGGGATAGTCAGACGACCTATTAAAAAGAATCAACAATTCGAAATAAATCTTTCAGTTCAAACCGTCGGATATAATTGTCAATTAATTCATAGAGAAAAGTTTCAGTGTCGAGGCCTTAGTGAACGTCAGATGACTATTAGCCCAAAAATAAACTTTCATTGTTCTAAATTTAAAATTGAGCTTTTTACCCGAATGAAGTCGGAACGAGCAAGTTAAATATAAAATCGTCAAACCCGTTTATTGATTTTTATAAAGTACTATCGGTTCGAAAAATATAAATAAACATTCTCAGAATCTCAGAAGAATTTTGAAGATTGAAACTTGGCGAAAGTTAAGCGAGAAATCGTACGTGACTTTTTATAAGGACGAACTTAGCGTTTCATGGATTCACCCTACTGGATCCACCGCGTAGCAGAGAAAGAAACTCCGAGCAGTTTCTGGGGCTTGCGACCCGGGTGAAGGTTTTAGGGTTATATTTGCAATGCGCGACAACGATCAACTCACTGTTCATGCGGCCTTGGCCTGTTTGATACACCTCTAACATACGTACTTTCAAAACACTACTTATTATTATTCAGCATAAAGTTTATAAGCGTAAGATAAAATACAGAAAAAGCAACGGAACCCTAAAATGAAACAGGAAATAATATCAACATCAGATAATATTCGTAAGGCGGCGCAGGCTCATTATTTATGAAGATGTTTTATGCAATAGAAACAAGACCGAGCTACATTTGGGCTTAACCGAAAGTGAGCGCGCCTTTTGTATTAAAAGCGAATCATAGTATATTTTATTCAAGTAAATTTGATTAACAATTTCCATGTCCAGACTGAACAAACATTAGTCATATTATTTCCAACAACGAACTGTTCCCTCTTAGCCATCTAATTAATAACTCAATGTGACACTACTGGATTTTACGGTCTATTTTGGTATCTTGGAAAGAGTTTAACAGGCTACGTATGTACTACAGATTTTAACAAATAAAATACCTTGTGTAAATCTTATTACTCAAGTGAGTTTATTGACTTATTGAGGTTCCACTCAATAGAAATGTTTACCAAAAGTTTTACTATGATGGATGATTCGAACGTTTTTGGTGACAAATTCACACAATTTGCCGTGACAAGCTTATCAATCCCTAATTTGTACGACTCGTGGCGTGACGTTTCATTACAGCGTGACAAACGTATTTTTGTAATTCATTTTCGGGTATTTATAAAAAAAAATTCACGTCATTATAAATATTATTGTATTTCAATCAATTTAAAGGTAAACATATTTTCTTTTTTACTTCAAGTAGTGACGTCTTAGTTGATTTAAAGGTTAATTTATATATGTTTATTTTATAATATAAGTATCTTGTAAGACTTTCACTTCTATTGTCACAGGACAATTTCTTTGGCAAATTTTGTTTATGAAAATTATTATTATTATTTTATAATTAGGGTTAAATATATTAATATATAAATTTGAGACAACATCACATACATTACTCTGATCCCAAAGTAAGTAGCTAAAGCACTTGTGTTATGGAAAACCAGAAGTAACGACGGTACCACAAACACCCAAACACAAGACAACATAGAAAACTAATGATAATCTACATCGACTCAGCCGGGAATCGAACCCGGGACCTCGGAGTGGCGTACCCATGAAAACCGGTGTACACACCACTCGACCACGGAGGTCGTCCTTGTTGTTTTTATATTTTCTTCACGACCTTATCGTACATAGCAAAAAAATAAAAATTCAATTATTTAAAATTTTATGCACATTCCATTTAAAAAAAGAACGAACTAATTCCTTATTCAAATATTATTTTTTTATCAGAACCGTCTAGAGGAAATTCAAATCAAACAAGTTAAGGGGTGCTCGTTTTAGATGTAGTCGATTAGATAAATGTTTGTACGGAATCTTCGACACTTAATTGTGTCGCGCCCTGTTTTGTGAATCGAACGAACAAGGGTAAGTAGAATCACCTCTATAAACACTTTGATAGGATTTAGTTTGTTATCTCGTCAGACGGGATAAAGTTTTATAGCGAAGCTTTATTGGGTGATATTAAATTATATCCATTTATATCGATAGACAAAGTTATACGTGATTTTAATTATCTTACGTACACGTTTCAAAAGGTAAATAAAATAGAAAGCTATTACCGATTTAAAATGTAAGTTTTACTCAGAATAACAGGTAAATAGTTAATTAAAGTACTTAAAGGATTCAATGAAATAAGCAGTTTCGAGGACATTCATTAGTAATTTATATATACGAGTATTCTAACTGTTATTCAACGCTTCGTATATTCTTTCAATTATATTATCCAAGTGTACAGTACTGTACAGTACGTATTACAACTCATTTTTAATAATAGCAACGTTTAATAATTCTTCTAGAGAGCCGAAAGGGATCAGTGACACGTGCGTCGTAACCGGTGATTGCGGGTTCAAACACAAGCCAGTGCTGCCTTTGAAGTTCTTAATTTGTGTTTTTAATCAGCGTCCAAGAAAAATATCGTGAGAGAACCTGCAAATGTCCAATTTAAACGAAATTCTGCCACATGTTATACACATGCTCAGCGGTGGGGCAATTGCAGGCTGTTACATTTTTTTTTATTTTGATATTCAGTGTGATGTGATCTCGTAGTAATTTTTGTTCACCGCTTCAAATATAGCTTTTATATATAAGTTTCGAAATTACGGAATTAAAAGTAGTTGGCTGTTTATGCGATTTTAATATTTTAATAATAGCGACCTTACTTCGGGAGAATGATTGACTGCGCATTCGGTAGCACTGTGTTATAAGGCCCCATTTTTTATTGATTCTGTCAGTCTAAATACTCATAACCTTTTTTTTAATGTTTTTGACAGAAGGGTAATTTGTCACAAGACGTAAGTAGTCCTTACTACTTACAGACGTTGATGTCAATACTCTTTGGATTAAATATAATTTATTGAGGGCGACACTGTGATTTTCAATTCCAAACTAGCTGTATCTGCTTTAATAGCGTGAAATTTATAATACTCTCAATAAGACACAAACCTTCACCCAAATTTTATCATCTCTAGGAGTTAATGAAAAAAGAAGACTATTCTGGGACTCAATTATCTACACACTGAATTTCATCTAAATTGATTTAAGATAACATAGTTACTTTCGCGTTTATAATATCAGTATAGGTATGAATAAACGATTTAATTTATTCTTTATTTAAATTTTTATAAAACATATGCAAGAATTGTTAGAGAGAGATAGCGTCACATTAGCTATGTTATTGCATGCAATAAAAGCACTAACGCTTTATCATTTAACTGCGATATTCAACAATACGGAATTCCTTTTAATGTACAATATTTTCAATCAATATTCCTCGATGTATTCCAGTGATTGTTTTATTTACGAAGCATCCCTTTGTTGCGATCGAACCACGATTAGTTGTTTCATACGTCGATTATTTTCATGTTTTATTACGATACAAAAGCTTGTATTAACGAGTTTTGCTGATGCTAAGTGGTACCTTCGTTTTTAGATTGGCTTTGTCAGCTGTATTCGACATTGGATGTCCGATATTGTCAATGTAACTAAAAGCATATTGATGTTGTTTAATGGTATTAAGTATAGCGTTGCCTAATAAGCTTCAATTTTTTTTTAGATAGACTTTGTATGGGAAGGTTGATGGACTATATTTATTTATTAACTATTTACCTTTCTTGGCTTTGTTCGGGTACAATAAACGATCTATATTAAACGTTTCTATCGTAACGTCTATCAGAAAGCTCTCATCTTTCATGATTTGTCCGACATCTTCTACAATCCTTGTTATATTCGATATATACTCAACATCGCAGCAATTAATATTGTTATGCATAAGAGACGTAAAGAATGGTAAATAATTGTTACGGCGAACATATGTATGGGAGTGGTCATCACGTACCATCGGAGAGGTGACCCATATGCTCCCTCGTCTATATTAAATAAATAAATCTATATAAATAATAATAATAATAATGTGCAATACATTTTTTGAAGTAAATCTCCAAACAAACAACAACAACAACAACAACAACAACAACAACAACAACAACAGCCTGTAAATTCCCACTGCTGGGCTAAAGGCCTCCTTTCCCTTTGAGGAGAAGGTTTGGAACATATTCCACCACGCTGTTCCAATGCGGGTTGGTGGAATACACATGTGGCAGAATTTCTATGAAATTTGTCACATGCAGGTTTCCTCACGATGTTTTCCTTCACAGCCGAGCACGAGATGAATTATAAAGACAAATTAAGCACATGAATCAGCGGTGCTTGCCTGGGTTTGAACCCGCAATCATCGGTTAAGATGCAAGCGTTCTAACCACTGGGCCATCTCTGCTCATTCATTCCAAAATATTAATATATAAAATGACAATTAAAAAAATACGTATCTTAATTAAAGTAGGTCTTGATTGACGGCGGTTTTCTTATTGATAACAATGTAATTAATTGATGATTGTCAAAAACTGGGCTCTATTTAGCCGTCGTGATATTCTGACCGTGATCGTAATTATTACGTTGGCAATTTCGTTATTCCTGTCATCCATTATTGAGGACAAAAGGCGTCGAGTAATAACAGCGACGGTATTAGTGTTCCGTGGGATTTGTTTTTATTACCGATTTCCTCTAGGGTTATTCGTTTCTCATACGGATTATAAAAATACAAATGTCATTACACTTATAGTGAAACGATACGATCATTTTTGAAACGTCTATTATTACTTTTTTAATGAATAAACTATTAATTATATTATATTATATTATTCGCTCGAGTTAATTATATAAAACTAAACAAACACGGCTTATCATTTACTTTACATATAATTTTTCTATATATCTCCAACGTTTTTGTAATATTACACACGGTGTCACTCGCCGGTTCTGTTACTTGAACTTGGCTTGACATGCTACCGCGTGTCTATACATTGTGATTATCAAATATCTATTTTTTATATTTAGTAGAAAATTAACATTAATCTAATAAAATAAGAGCTGAGATGTCTCAGTGGTTAGAACGCGTGAATCTTAATCGATGATTTCGGGTTCAAACCCAGGCGAGCACCACTATATGTATATATGTGATTAATTTGGGTATAATTCATGTCGTGCTTAGTGGCGGAGGAAAACATCGTGAGGAAACCTGCATCTGTCTAATTTCATCGAAATTCTGCCACATGTGCATTCCATCAACCCGCATTGGAACAGCGTGGTGGAATATGTTCCGAATCTTCTCCACAAAAGGGGAGGAGGCCTTAGCCCAGCAGTGGGAAATTTACAGGCTACTGTTGTTGTATTGCTATATTTAATCATGCTCGAATTGTGCTTTAAAGTATTCTTAATAGATGGACTTTTTACGACGTTTCCACTTTTATTAATTGTCTTTTCCTTTAATTGAGAACAAAAATAAAAGATTCGTAGAACTGCAGTTGGTATCTTTTGTAATTGTTTTGCAATGAGTCTCTTCAGGGTAAGGATGAATGTGAAGTTATAGCTACAACTTAATTAAATCATAGATATATCGACTAAGTATTTGAGAGCCCACTTTTGGGCTTATTTCGCAATTGTAGTCTAGTGTGGGTGTGTTAACAAACTTAAGTGTAGCGAAAAGTAATCCTAGCATGATGGTTTGGTGAGTTATCACCACCTACAAATCGAATATTATTTCGCCTATCTCTAATACTTTGTAATATTGTTTAGATTTGAAGAGTGAGTGAATACAAGCACATGAGACATTACTTAAACAAGTTGGTGGAGATTTGAGATGTAAAAATGTAAACATTTGTATACTAGATCAAGTGGCCTATTTACCCGCCCTACCAATATAATAAATTAATAAAAAAATATATAAGTCTGTATATAGTTTTCCCCCAAGTCGAGGTAGCCCAGTGGTTAGAACGCTTGCATCTTAACCGATGATTGCGGGTTCAAACCCAGGCAAGCACCGCTGATTCATGTGCTTAAATTGTCTTTATAATTCATCTCGTGCTCAGCGGTGAAGCAAAACATCGTGAGGAAACCTGCATGTGAGAAATTTCATAGAAATTCTGCCACATGTGTATTCCACCAACCCGCATTGGAACGGCGTGGTGGAATATGTTGCAAACATTCTCCTCAAAGGGAGAGGAGGCCTTTAGCCCAGCAGTGGGAATTTACAGGCTGTTTTTGTTGTTGTTGTATATAGTTTTCCCGATGTGAATCCGCGTAATACTCAGTCATATTCTGAAATAAATTATTTCTTACTTAAAACTTCCTTGCAATTATAACAATCCAAAGTATTATAATTAAAATTGTATCCATAATAACGTTGTGTATCTTCAATTCAAAGATGTTTTGACCTCGGTTATTTTATTGTATATGTAGATTACAAGGCTAATATTGTCCCGGGTATTCGGGGCACGTAGCAGGGCTTACCCGGGCTCAGATAGCTACTTGCATTTTCGCTTGTGGAAATATAAAATGGGCTCAGTTATAAAGAATATGAAGTTCGTAAAATGATTATGACTTTGGAGTTATTCAGTAAGAGTAATCTCGAAACAAGATCGTGAAATATCAGAGAGTTATAATGTAAAAAAAATTGATCCCGCTGAGTTTCTTTCGCCGGTTATTCTCAGGTCTGAGGTGTTAAATTCCAAACCGATGGTAGATTTTTTGAATATCAATAAGAAAGTGTAATCACTTCTATTTTGAACAAAGATTTTTGACTTTGACTTTTATACAATATTCAATAATATAATCGACTTTCGACACACATATATAAATAAGTTTCAGTTAAAAATCAACAATATATTATGAAATTTATCATCAATGCAATTGACAGTCACAAATTTCTTACCACCATGACAACCTAACATGAATGAATGAATGAATGAATGTTTTTATTAAGTCCGAAAAGTGTTGTCACTGCCTTGACCACGTCACTTATTGTTCGTTCTACAATACTATTATAATTAAAATAATTTTAGTTCCAATGATACGCGTTGTCTACAAAACTGCTTTTGAATAACTTTTTCGTAATAATTCTTATAAAATTGGTATATATCAAGCCTAATATAGACCACCGATCCAAGATGAGCTCCCATTTCAAATAAATCTTTATCATCAAGGGGTCAGTTTTTATTGAACCTTGAACTACAAGCCACGTAGGCGGTACTGTAATAAAGATATATCCCTTACTAACATTATGAATGGTCCAATGGTTATAAAACGAGAATCTTACCCGGTGGTTGCGGAATCAAATCCAGTCAAGCATCACTGCATTTTCTTATGCTAAATTTGTATTTATAATTAACTAGCTGTGCCCGCGACATTGGACACGTTCGAATTTAACAAAAAGAAACATATTGTTGTAGACTAAGTTACTCCTTATATCTCTTATCTGCCAGTGAAAGTCCCGCCAAGATTCATTCAAATTTGGAAATTCAAATATTGATAAATATTCAGTGTTAAATCGTTTTTATAAAACAGAAGAAAAACATTAGGTAATTATTCCACTATACATATAGGGGTTAAAATTATTGCAAATAGTCACCCCTATCACCTCCTAGCGAATATACGTCGAATTACCAATAACCCTGTATAATCTGTATTGTAAATCCTTTGTTCTTGATTTTTTTCTTATAATTTCTGAACTTTAATATTGTGACTGCTTGAAAAATACCACTAACTGTATAATATGTATGTATAATGTCATGTCGATTTGTATGCTATAGGTAGGTAACTTTCAGCTAGTTTACTCATAAATATTTTGAGTGTTGTTGTTACTGGTGGCATTAATATATAAATACAACTTACATATTAACTAGCATTCTCATTAATATCCAAATATATTTTCCATTACGAGTAAAACTTTACAATATTCAAGATCTCAGTTACCTAAAGTTTTGTCAGACATAACTACATAATGCATTTGTTTGTTTTGTATACTGGGATAATATTTATACAGGCATTCGTGTCACGTAGCGAGGCTTACCCTGCTGTTGGTAGATCAA
This sequence comes from Vanessa cardui, assembly GCF_905220365.1. NCBI lineage: Eukaryota > Metazoa > Arthropoda > Insecta > Lepidoptera > Nymphalidae > Vanessa > Vanessa cardui. The sequence goes on from NC_061137.1 coordinate 1,447,452, forward strand.
CGACATCATTCAGGTGTTGTTAAAACAACTAGAATTATAATTCTCTTTATAACTTAAAACATATTTACATTAAACGCAATCATTATATAAAACAAAGCCGCTTACTGTCCATCTCTATGTATGCTTAGATCTTTAAAATTACGCAACGGATTTTTATGCGGGTTTTTTTAATATATAAACTGATTCGAAGATTTTTGTGTCATGGACTATATAGTAAAGAAACACTGTGTAGATGTTTCTAATGTGATGTTGTAAATAAACTAATTCTTCTGTAGAATGTTTAGTATCTGTATTGCACCCGTGTGAAGCCGGGGCGGGTTGCTACTTTATTATACAAGTACAACGGTACAGTACAAGAGACATTTATTTTATAATTATTAAAAATGGACTAATAGTCGCCTGCGGCTTTACTCGCGTTTTAGGGAGTTGGTTTTCACGTGTTAGGCAAAACAGTTCAAGTTTACTTCATACCAAATTTCTTGAAATTCGTTTCAGCGGTTTGGTCGCGACAGACAGACACAGTTACTTTCATATATAATTAATGTCGATATAGATTACCTTGAAGTCGAGATGGCCCAGTGGTTAGAACACGTGCATCTTAACCGATGATTGCGGGTTCAAACCCAGGCAAGCACCGCTGATTCATGTGCTTAATTTGTCTTTATAAATCATCTCGTGCTCAGCGGTGAAGGAAAACATCGTGAGGAAACCTGCATGTGACAAATTTCATAGAAATTCTGCCACATGAGTATTCCACCAACCCGCATTGGAACAGCGTTGTGGAATATGTTCCAAACCTTCTTCTAGAAGGGAGGCCTTTAGCTCAGCAGTGGGAATTTACAGGCTGTTGTTGTAGATTACCTGTGTCGATGGCGCCCAATTGAGTTTGTTTGATAAGTAAAATGTCTGTGATTACTGGAAAGTCATTACACAGCAATAAATAGTATTTGACGCTTGAATAAATGGTGGGTGCCACGTAAACGAGGGTATATAAAACCCTATCAGTTGTAGCTATTATTCCACTGTTATAGATATTAACTATAGCAATAAAGTTGGTGAGGCAAATAAAAAGCTTTATTGTCCGTTTGATTTGAAGTCTTTTACTGCGGTGTTAAGCTATTTATCGATGTGGAATAATTAACATGATTACTTTGAAGTACATAGATTATAAAAGGCGTAAGCGACACAAAGTTCTATTTTAATTCGGCAATTCTTCTCTTGTTACAAATGCTAATGCTCAGTAATTAATAACTAGTGAGTCTCCTGCGATGCTTCGCGTGTATTCAAAAGATTGGTGTTTGTCGATATAAATCTTCTTTAATTTTGTTTAGGTTTTTAATTTTTTTTTTATACAACCGGATGTACCGCCTTCTAACTGGCCAGTAACTTCTTTCCCCGCTTTAATATTAAATCATTGTTAAATAACATCAATGTCGTAAATTGCAATCTGCGATCAAGAATTCTAAATATCATGTTTGTATAATAATCAAAGATTTTAGACTAAGTACAAATACTCTGAAAAAAATTAACGTAACGTATTTTTTCACCTTCAGAGGTCATTTTTTTCTTTGAATTGGCTGTTATATTACCTTTACCAAACAAAAAAAGAATTTTCCAAATCCTTTCATACGGTTCTGAAAATAATATAATCGAATTCAGAATTGAATTTCATTTAAACGTTTACTTAAAAGAAATTTCATCATATTTGCAAAAAAATATAATGTAAATAATTGTTATTAATTTATTCTCAAGAATGTCTGTGCAATAGTTTCTCAAGCATCATTCAATATTAACTTTTTCGTTTGATAAATAATCGCGATGTTTCATCACGAACTTTTTTACAAAAGTACCGTTTATTTAAAACAAAATTCAGATCTCGTTTTCTTAAAATCAAGCAATTTAGGAACGTCCTCAAAACAAATATCAAGTTTGGAACGTTTCAAAAGAAAAATACCCGCTGTAAAGTCCACCCCCTAGGAAACTCCCCTCTTCGTGATCTGAAAAATTAGTCCAAGACGTGTACTAACTGGGGGAATGTGTGATAAGGAGATAGCTGAATCGTGCGACTTTGCCTTCCAAGTATTTATTTTATTAGCGAGTTTTCTTTTATCTAACATCTTATCATACTAATTTCGAAATATCGTGATGATTAAATAGAAAAAAGACTTAAGTGAGTTAGGGCTTAACTCAAAAGAGCTTAACGTCTAGTTTATATATAAGATTATAAGTCATTACCCCTAGAACTCAAAACCTTTTAATTTGATTCGTCAAGAAATAAGAACAATATTTAATTGTACTTTAATTCATTACTGGGTGCGTGTGTAGAACGTGGCACTATGGGTTTATTACACAGATTTTCAAAAATTTTTAAATATATGACACGTTTTCTTTTGTAACTGTTAACTGACAACGTGTGTTCGCACATTTTACATTTGTATATTTTTTTAATATACAGCCATAGCGCGACTCTCTACCTAGGCTGTAACTTTTTTCCACACTCTAAAATTTATTTTATTTATGTATTTTATGGAATAGGTTGGCGGACGAGCATATGGGCCACCTGATGGTAAGTGGTCACCATCACCCATAGACAATGACGCTGTAAGAAATATCAACTATTCCTTACGTCGTCAATGCGCCACCAACCTTGGGAACCAAGATGCTATGTCCCTTGTGTCTGTAGTTACACTGGCTCACTCACCCTTCAAACCTTAACACAACAATACTGCGTACAACCCAGGCGAGCTTACACAAAGCCCTACCACCAAATTGATGCTTTGTTAAATTGTAATAGTTTAGTTAATTGCAGTTACGAACCCTCTTTAATTTTCGACAGATCTACGACAAAATAAGAGTATAAGCGATCTTCTTCATTCAGCTATCATCCCATAATCACTGGAATAAAAATCGACTTCCGCTGTTAAGATTTTGATTGATGATATTTTGATTGATGAGATTGCGAATTAGTCGTCAAAAAATAACGAATGCTAATTTTTAAATATTGACCTAAAAACTTGGAATAATTTTATTTACGATACATATATTTTTTTACCTAGAGTTAAAAGTAAATCTTCAGTTCTTAACTCTCAAAAGCATAAGGAGTCAAATTGAATCTGTGGTTGTAACACAACCAGCCGCCTCAGAATACCTTTGAGCTGTGAAGGTTTTTGTTTTGAACGTATTCACCGCAATCCCCGGTGATTTCTCTCCCCCTAACCGAGTCACACCTTATATTTTATTCAAATGTAACCTATACAGACTTTTAAATGAACTGCATTTCACTTTTATTCTTCAAATAGTAAGACATCCACCTAAAGTGATGGTGTAATAATAACACTTTAATATAGTACTTTGACTTTCTACCATCTTAAGCAGAAGGGACCTTGTCATAGGAAATCATCACCGTATCCTATAGGATATATGTACATTAAGATGTACTTGCGGAAGTAAGTTAAAACCGTTAAAGGTCCCACTATTTGACTTAGGACCTTTTTTAGCAGATAACAATCTGATCAAATATAAAATTTCCTCCATTTTGGTTTGATGGATACATAGAGATTGTCTCGTGGTATTTTTGTAAATATTTTGGTGTTAGGGCTTTGTACAAGAACGTCTGGGTACGTCGTCGTTTTCTCGTTAGCAGGGTGAGTGAGCCAATGTAACTACAGGCGCAATTGACATAACACCTTAGTACCCAAGGTTAGTGGCACATTGGCGATTCAAGAAATAGTTAAAATTTCTTTCCCCAGTCTATGGGCAGTGGTGACCACTTACCATCAGGTCGGCCATATGACCGTCCGCCAACATATGCCAGTAACAAAGTGTGCTGTAATCAATATTAACTAATCCTTCCAATACTACAACTTTGCAAGCAAATAAGTCCCTTGTGCCTTCGAACTGAAACACAATAGAAAGTATTGCTGTTTGGAGCTGGAATATGTACTTGGTGAAATTCAGGAAATGTAAAATCATTTGGATCTTGATCTTGTTTTATGATTCAAGTGGTTTAACCACTGCAGCTCTTACTGAGCATAAATCATCCACTTACACAAGAAACCGACATATAAAGATAAATATAGGCCACGATAGTTCCCGTATCCAGAGTGCTATCTAAACAGTCTTCCGAATAGAAGCCTGGCTGCGTTATTTGCCAACATCCAATAGCTTAGGTTAGGCTTTGATTGAGGTATCATTCTGTATAGCTTTAATAATGCTGTGGAATTTGATTTTAGTCCGGTTTAAAAAGAAGGTTTTATATATTTGAAAGGTATTTAAATTAAGTCGATCTATTATTGTGTTGATTTTGATATTTCATTTAAAAAACGTAAACTAGGTATACATTATTAAAATCTTATTAACGTTGATAAATGTAAAAGAAAACTTGTGGCTTATTTATTTAAGATTCATTCTTACATGTGAAATCATTCACGCAAATACAATAAAAATATTAACTCAGTCGGTTGGTCGTTGCTTAAATTTTAATAATATATAAATTTTGCAAAAAGTAAACTAATCGATTTTAAAAATAACACGATGTACTACATGACAAACCGACTTTCAATATTTTATATAGTGATAATAAATCCAGGGTCGAGAGACCCCGGCTGGCGCTGCGATACAGGAGCTCGGACATTGTGATAAATGACCATAATTGGTCAGGCTGTCGCTTTACTTCGCGGGGGCGAAGCGCAAAACGTCTGGGTTAAGAAAAGGCAAGTTTAACATCTATTTAAAATAAATCAAACCGACGAAATCGATGGCAATTTGCAACTGGTCATTCTAGTGTTGAAAAGCGTTAGTGTCTTGTCTGTCCATAGCATTAACGTTGAGTTGGAATGTTTTGGAGATGCTAAGTCTCTTTTCGTAATTTACATAGATGTTCCAGAAGATTGCTCATCAAATGTAATCTTGGACGCTTTTTGTGGTTTTTCATCAAATGTTTTCTCGTGTGATTGACAATTTTATCTATAACTATAACGTAAATAATTAACTTGGTCAGTGGCCTGTGATTCTCAAAAATGATCTCTTCTTCTTTATGCAAATGTTTCAAATTCTAGTTTTGTTTTATCTTCTTCACACAATTTATGCATATATACAGACTACTGAAATATACCATGTATACAACACAACATTATCTATCTATCTATAATTTTATTAAATATCAGCTTCTAATAAACATAATTAACAATAAATTTGTTATCCGATCTACATAAAAGTTTTAAACCTCAAAATGTAAAATCTTGAATATAATAATATTTTAATTTTGTGCTCACAACTTTTTAACGGTATATTTCAATTAACCTTTTAATTTAGAAGGTGTCGCATAATATCCTAAAAATTGCCAACGCGTATTTGACAGACTCTGAAAATTAGAAACCTACGGAGTCCATTTTATGAGAGGAAGTTACGAGAACAGCTCCAGACGGACTATTAAAGGCTGTATTCCACGAATCTCATAAAGTACAGAAAACAAACATCCCTTGCGATCCCTGTGAACCTTACGACGACGGAAATAAGATTCAATTTCCTGTTTCACAACTCGAAACAACTCTGCAAAGTGTTCTACGTTCGACGCCATTTTGTTCATCGTAAAACATTAACAGTGTTTCTGTATTTTTGTGGTAAGGAACTAGTAATATTAAAATTGTAATTACACGAGTTTGTTGTCTTCGTTTCATGTCATTTCTTTAATTCGTTCATTTCGAGGTTTTAATTAAATAACTAATTTCGCTCTGTAAGTACGCGTGCTGCGTTTAGTGGATTTCTCGGTCCTGAATTGCCAATCTCGATTTTGGGACGCACGTTAAAATTTTTAATTGAATTAATTAAAATTTTCCCAACTCAAAATCTGTGGTTAATTAAAATGATGGGAATTAACTGGTAATTTAAAAGTTTGGCATCGATGGGCTCCATAGACAAGAGACAAATTGGAAATGACCAGATTGATTACTCAAATTGTTGATCTCACTTTATTTTAAGCGTGACTTCTTTTTGTTTTTAATTAATCGACCTAACTGTAGTATTCTTAAAGAATGACTGATTCTTAATGAATTAATCCAAAATGGCTTTTATTACAAATACCTTAATAACGAACTAAATAACTGTATCAACATTCGTAAGGAATCTGCAAGGATACATATGAGACATCAAACCACACGTGACGTTTACATACACAAAGACCAAATAGTTTTATTTTAACTGTTGTTTGAATCGACAGTATTAAAAGCGATATTGATACAGATTATAATGAATCCAGCAAGATTGTAAACTGACAATTTGTGAATGAAGCATTTAGATTACAACTATACCTAGCCTACGTAAAATAATCAAAATCAAAATTCAACGCATTTCCAAGATAGTATTAATCGGACCTATTAATTTTATTATTATCCGATATTGATTTGCTAGAAAAACTTGACTTGCATTAAAATTATTACTTTTTTATAGCACGGGTACCTTATTGACTTACTCTTACACGTAAATCTTACGTATATATACATACACTCACACACATGCGATACATGGTAGCGATGTGTACCTGTCTGAAGCACTCACGCATCAATTATTGTACCAACAAATGTCAATTTTTATTTCAGACTTCGGGCTTAAATATTGAAGTGAGTCAGCGTAATTATTGACACAATGACTGATAACATCTTATGTCATGTAGTTGATACACCCTTATGACATCTGTGGTCGAGAAGTGTGTACATCGGTTATCTTGGCTACGCCACTCCGAGGCCCGGTTTCGATTCCCGGCCGAGTCGATGTAGAAAATCCATTAGTTTTCTACGTTGTCTTGGGTCTGGGTGTTTGTGGTATCGTCGTTCCTTCTGATTTTCCATAACACAAGTTCTTTAGCTACTTACATTGGGATCAGAGTAATGTATGTGATGTTGTTGGCACAAGGCACAAGGCCCTTGATACCTCCTTAACGATAAAAATCATGCAGGGAAATTTAAAATAATCAAATTATCGAATTCTAGGTAATTTGTAAAGGTTTTTCTAAATGTCAATCATTGTCGAAATGTTTTATTAATTGCAACAACTTCCACTTCGTAAGTTAATAAACGGTATTTTGAATTCAAATCAATTATTCAATTAAGAACTATCAATTTAAATTCATATCAATCAATTCCAATATTTGTTTGATCTCCCTTCTCGCATTTTACAGTCAATTAGGACGTTTTCAATATAATTGATTGCTCCAGCGAGCTTCAAAGGGCGGTCACATAAAGAAAGTCGGTTTAATAATCGTACCAGATATATTATACGCCCTTTTTATATTGTTTAAAAATAAACTGTTTTCATAGATTTACTGATTATGCATACGACCAATACCGTACTGGTAAGAAGAGAAATATCACAATTCACTCAGTTTTAATTATTTTCCATTCCAAGTAAATGTAAAGCTTGTCTTAGTGGATATCACAATAGCCCAAGGGGTCAACTTAGAACAGCTACCTTTCATATTGCTACGTGCACCTAATAACGTTGAGCTATGTAGGAGCAATAATTATAATCATATTGTTTAGTATAATCATAAACAATTTCAAATTATGTGAAACAGGCGCGCCTTGAGGGTGAAACGTGTGTTTACCGTGCCGGCAAACGTAGTGATGCTTTCTTATGACGTCATGTTCCGTCACCTCTTTCCCTTGTGTTAAATGCTTAAACTATTTAGCCTAGTATCTATCTATCTATCATCATCATTACATAGTATAAAACAAATTCGCTTACCGCTGTCTGTCTGTCTGTCCATATATATATGCTTAGATCTTTAAAATTACACAACGGATTTTGATGCGGTTATTTTTTTATTTGAGAGGAAGGTTTTTATGTCTAATTTCTAATGTGCCGTCTTAAATAAACATATTCTGTACTATATTTAGTATCAGTATTGCACTCGTGCGATGTCGGGGCGGCTCGCTAGTATTATTAAATAAAATAAGTAATATTCTTTTCGAAAAAAATGTATAAATTTATTTATTTTTGGCGGATTATCCATTATATTGGCTCCGTCAGTATTTTTTACTGATCCTTTTATCCCTAATGCACCATTAAACCTTAAGAGCTAAATTGTTAATTATAAATTATTTCAATCACCATCAACTTCGAAGTTTCGTATATACGGGGAGTCGCGCGTCTGCCGTATTTTAAAAAGTACGTTCTTTGGTTCCGTACTGCGCTGTGTGCTGTTTATCACAAAATGGCTTCACAGGATAAGCCCCTCATGAATAAAAAAATAAACTTTTCGGAACTTGTAAAGTGCGAAATACTGCCAGTTGTGAAGTGTTCTCAGGTCCTCAGTGGGTTTTTAGCACTAACGAGCCCTGTACACTGTGCCATTCGTGCTCATGCAACTGTAGTCCTTATTTCGTTGCAGTTGAGTTTAAATTACTGTACCATGGTTTATAGTTTTTGTCGCCTGTTGACCTAAAAGATTACGCGGTAAAACTCTGAAGTTTTGGTCTATTTTCAAAATATGGGACTTATTCATATGTGAGGGTTGACAACGACGTTCCGTTATGAATATATTAATTCTAATAAACACCAAGACTAAAACGATGGAGAAAATTTATTTCATGTATTTTTCAATTAAATTGTAATTAAGTTTTAATTAATAACGTCCTTCAGAATCAGTTACCAGTTTGATACTTAGCTAGCGGTAATTTAATAAACTCGATGCGACATAAAATGGCCTAAGCGGCCTTATAATATTTTATTAAGCTCTGTTGATGAATATATTCAATATAATACCATATTTCATTACACCCGTGTCTCCTCTAAGTGCCCGGCATTAGTATCATTAAAACAATGTCCATAAAACAATACAGATTATGAAGCGGACAATCTCACCGAGCAATAATAAATCTAAAATCTAAACCACCTGAGCGTTCGACGTCCCCGTGATTATGAGCTCGCACCCCAGTCTCCCCCCATACACGCAACCCAATAAAAACCGTCTGACACGGTAATAAGTTCTCTTTTACATTGTACTTACACGTATATACTTAAGAATAACCGAATTAGCGCTTGAAAAGCAGGCCGTATTCCGTGTAGCATAGCACACTGATCGCTAATTCATATTGCGTATATTTGTTATTGAAATATTGAACCTATTCTAAGGGTTTTAAGTCTAAAATCCCTTAATGGCTACTCAAGTTGAATTATTGTAGTCAAGTGAATAAGGACGTTATATAGCGGGGCTAAAGTTTAAATTTGATTGGTGCCTGTAATGGTGTGTTTACACCCTGACGCGACGGTCTCGCCCGGGCTGAGCTGGTATCCTGGGCGACCGCCGGTCCCCCACCCCTCCCTTTCCAGGGCTGCACTTGCACAAATGTACTCGACCCCAATAAAGGTGACATTGTCACCTCTATTACTATGATGTTAAAGGTCTTATTCACATTTATAGAATGCGTAACGAAATGTTCGTCGAGAAATGAGTTTTGAGCCTGCGTTTCGTACTCGTTTGTTTTCGTCCGGAAATAGATTGGGTTTCGATTGCTATGAGATTTTAGTTAAAAACCGAATGTTTTACTTTTCAAATCCTCTGACTGTATTCATTGCAGGGATATGCAACTAACTGCCTCGCCATAATAATTTTGACTGTTATTTCTTTATTGTATTTCGCTATTGCCGGTTAGTTTTTATTCGATTTGCGACTGTGAGAATAAATACCTTGCTATATGTGTATAGAAACTCAAAACGTACTCCATATAAAACGCAGTTGCTATATTTAAAAAAAAAAACTGTCCGTTAGGATTACGGAGAGTTGAGGTGTTAAATGACGTTTACAGTTTTTATCAAACCTTTGTATTTCTAAATTTGTTGTATAGGCTGTTATGTGTTATGTATTAGGATGGAGAATGCTTGTCTGCATATTTCCTACATATATGTATATTAGGCAGGCTTACTTTGGTAATTTAGTCATATTGATTTTATTGAAACGAAACAAGTAAAGTGTTTTAATTCTATTTAATCTAAGACTAATTATATAGTATTGAGAGCTTTTAAATTTTCACAAAGTATTAAGTAAAAGTAGGCAACTAATTCTTGTCCGGTGTGATACACCACTACAGACGTTTACATTATACATTTAAACGACAAAAAAAAAACTAAACAATTCACTCATACATTAATATACCTTTATAATAATAATATATATGAACAACAGTATGAAAGAACATAAAAAAATAATCACGTAAAAAGTCTAATACAGATGAAATGCACAGATAATAATTATTATACTTATACTTATATTAAAACCTCCTTTGTAACGCTCTACATCTTTTCGAATATTTCTTATATCTAATGGTTTATCAGTTTTTTAATTCTAAATATTTATTTAATATTATTCGTATACATATTGTTTATTCGTATATACGTATTCGATATAATATTATTGATATGAGAGGGCGAAGTCGAAATTCCTATCAAGTTGTTCGTAAAACAAATTAATATAAATATATTAAAAAAATGTTTTTCTACGAAATTGTGTTTTTGTAATTTTAGCTCTTGATAAACATTTTGGTTAAATATAGATACTGTTATTATATCGTCTGCTATATTATCCCTAATAGTACCACCCACGTAGATTCGGTCTGTATCGTTATCACAGACGTTTAATAACGTCCATAATTCGAAGTAGATACATTGGTTTAATGTGTAATTTGGACGCCATTAAAGTGTACAGATATGAAAGTTTGTTAATAAAATAATAACTATATACGTAGTAATATGTTGTGTAAGAGCTCATGGCCCAGTGGTTAGAACGCGTGTATCTTAAACGTATGATTGTAGGTTCAAAGCCAGGCATGCAACACTGAATATTCATGTGCTTCATTTGTGTTTATAATTAACCTCGGCGGTGAAGGAAAAGATCGTGAGGAAACCTATGTCTAATTTCATAGAAAGTTTGCCACATGACGTGTAGTTCACCTACCCGCATTGGAACAGCGTGGTGGAATATGTTCCAAACATTCTCTTTAAAGGGAGAGGAGGCCTTAGACTAGTAGTGGGAAATTTTAAATGCTGTTGTTGTATACATTCATAGTAATATGTTTTGTGTCATAGTTGCTTTCATTCAAATTGTTACGCGATCTTGAACAATGCTACTCCTATGTTGTTCACACACACACACACACACACACACACACACACACACACACATCCTTACTCAGGATTGTACGCTTTGTAGATCTTCAGATAAGATCAGAGTCTTCTAGAAACAATTATTCTCAATGTTTTTATTATTTCGTCGGAGGCAAAAATTTTATTCCATTTTTAAATTTTAATTCAAAAATTCACCTTAAATACATTTTCTTATAAATAAGCAAATAGTTTCTCCGTCTTAAACAACGCGTCCATCCAGCATCCCTGAGGAGTTCAATGCAATCTCGTTCAGTGCTCATTGCTATGTGCATCTGTCTGTTCGTTATAAGGGTGGCTTCCGATAAGGGTGATTTTGAAGGGTGTATAATTATATAAGTTGGAATTGAAATTGTAATATATGGGAGTTGATTGTTATGAATGGATTTCAGTGTCATATAAAATAGTGAGTTTGTTGGCGTGCGGTATAAAAAAATGTGTTTTCAAGTAAAGTCTTCCTTGACCATAATTGTGTGTAATATTTGTTATTAGAATCTCGTAAGTAATCGATACTTATATTACAAATTCGAAATGTTTCTTTGTTCAAAAATGTTAAATTAATAACCGTATTTGTTTAAATGTTTAATGAAGCAAGATCTTCAAAGAAATAAATAGTATACTTTCACCCAATACTTGACGATTAATGTGATGTCGTAAATAAACAAATTCATTGGTATATTTAGTATCCATATTACAGCCGTGCGAATGCGGGGCGAGCAACTAGTATACTATATGTTAAACTTTCTATTATGATCCTTATAAAGTAAAGTAATTAAAATGAAAGATGATGAAATGTGACACATTCAGGTTTCCTCACAATGTTTTCCTTCACCGCCAAGCACGAGATGAATAATAAACACAAATTATGCACATATATATAGTGGTGCTTGCCTGGATTTGAACCCGCAATCATCGGTTAAGATGTAGGTACGCGTTCTAAACACTGGGCCATCTCAGCTCGATGATCAAATGATCCTTATATAAAAGATTATTTAAGAGTTTTACATAAAGGATATTTTGACCATATCTAACTTAACAATAGTTTTCTTAAAAAATAAATTCTCCTTACTTTAGATAAGATTCGTAATGGACACCGATTACTTTAAATAAAAAACTTTAACAGAAATAACGAAATTTATTGATTGCGCGCAGCAAAAATAATTATAGACGACCGCCGGGGTAGGGGGTAGGGGTATCGTGGCGGCGAACGTTATAAATCTTGCTCGAGCTTTCCTGGCTTCTAGTAATGAATAAACTTCAATAAAAAACGACTCATAAAGGTAGGATTCCGTACACGGCGAGCGATAAAGTAAACAGTTCGTAACAGCCTCGTATTCCACCACGCTATTCGATTGTGGCTAAATCACAAGATACAGTTTCATCTGTCAAATACATCATATTTATTACCCTTCTTTCATCATCATGGAATATGTTCCAAACCTTCTCCTCAAAAAGGAGAGGAGGCCTTTAGCCCAACAGTGGGAATTTACAGGCTGTTGTTGTTGTTTCATCGCCCATCAGAGTGAAAGTGAGTGCTCCATGTATGATATTATTTAAATAACATGACTGTATTTTTAAATATTGAAAAAATAACTTGTGAGTGTCTTGCTTGTTCTTTTCGGTGGAATCTACTTTCCGAACCGATGGTAGATTCACTTATTGTAGTTGTTAAATATTATTTGAATAAAGTATGTTTTGATTTTTCTTCTTGTTCTTTATATTTGTATTATGCTAGTAGTCGTCCGCGGTTTTCCTCGCGATTTAGGCTGTTGGTTATCAAGTGTTATGCGAAAAATAGCCTATGTCCATTCTTGGAGTTCATGTTTGCTTCATACCAAATTTCATCAAATTTGGTTCAACGGTTTGATTGTGAAAGAGTGACAGACAGGCACACAGAGTTAATTTCACATATATAATATTAATATAGATTGAGCCAGTGTTATGACGACCTCCGTGATCGAGTTGTGTACACCGTTTTTCATGGGTACGCCACTCTGAGGTCCCGGGTTCGATTCCCGGCCGTCTCGATGTAGAAAGTTCAAAGTTTTCTATGTTGTCTTGGGACTCGGTGTTAGTGGTACCGTCGTTACTTCTGATTTTCACAACATAAGTGCTTTATCTACTTACATTTGGATCAGAGTAATGTATGTTGTCCAATATTTATTATTTATTTAGTGTTGCTAATACAATAGCGCCAGGTTTAGTGATTGGCGTAATTTAAATGGTAAATTAACACTGTTGTATAATCATCGTCAATCGTCATTGCTTGAATGTCCTTCTAAGGGACCCACGTCAACGCCACAAGGGACGCAGCTACCTATTCCATCGTTCGCAATGATCAATTAAGATGGGGATATTAATGAGATGAATACCTAATACGTCTCGTAATTCCGACGCAATGAACGGACGACATTTCTCAGCTGCTTTCTTACTATTCATAAAAAAGTAATTACGGAAACCTGTATCTTCACCTTTATAGTAATGGACTATTTTAATTAACTTTTCTGAGAATTGTAATGAAAATTTTATGAAAGGCGGGTAATATTCATTCTATTAAGACACTATGTCCCTAATATTTATTACATAAATTAAGATAAAATTTTACTAAAGATTAAAAAGAAATATATTTAGGATTTGTTGCAATTCGATTTTTGAAATTAGAATTTAACAGCTGTGGTTATGTTAGCCTTGAGAATAATACAAAGTATTATTGCTTGGTGTACAATATATGACCAGTGGGTTTTCTATTCAGACGCGCTTGCTCAAAGTTCTATCTCCAAGTAAACACACACATGTGTATTTTGATGTCTGTAAGCCAATCACACTCACACTGCTGCATTAAATATTGTATAGATATAAAATGTACGCAGAGCGAAGAGGTGGATAATAAGTAGGTTTTAATGACACTTACGAATTAAATTATTTTTAGTGGTTTAATTTAAAAAAGTATTAAGTACGTCTAGTGCCTATACAAGCACATTTTCACCTACACGGTACAACTAAATAGGGAAGCGTGAAAAGGCTGACAAGGGGGTACTTTTGTGCACGTTCTATTTTTAGAACACGTAAACGCTAGTTGGTTTAGATACACTACTTTTTATAGGCGGTAGCGTGAGTGAGAGCGGTAGCGATTTATTCTTTAATATCTTACATAAGGTTCTCATATGTCAAAATATTTATTTACGTAACTATTAGTGACAGTGAAAATATGACTTTGAAAAATGAATCATCATCCTCCTTTTTTTGGGGTCGGCGCAGAATGTCTTCTCCTTCCATACTTCTCTGTCGGACGTCTCACAAATAACATTCTCCCTAACCATATCGTCTTTCAAGAAAATTTTGAAAAATGAATATTTAGATATAACATAGAAATAAATATTGTTTGTGATTATTACATTTATATAAATTTAAAAAAAGTTACTTGATTAATTGTAAGTTTTTCTCGGTAGTGACATTCTGGTCTTAGCTTAATATTAAGTTTTCATTAGTTCAATGAAAAATGTTTCATAATTTCTTGAAGCCTATATTAATAAAGTATATATTGATTATATTAGCAGCATTTACTTGTTGAATTAGATGACTCAGCTTTCATAATTAGGTGCATTGAAAGTTTTAAAAAAAATCTTTATTATATCTTTAATACATTTTTATTAGGTATTTTAAATATACAAACAATTAAATAACTTTTTCCAAGTATTAAAACGTTACAAAAACGCCCTCGCTTTCTCTTCCGCTCCCGCTGTCAACATAAACAAACCACACTGAAAACACTCGACTACTCCGCGACTGAGGATTTTGTGTAAATTTGATTTTCATTATTCGAAGCATGCGGGATATTTATTTTTAATATTCCGCTACGGAATGTTTGCGCTTAACTTGGAGATTATGATGTTGAGATGGAAAGGGAAGTTATTAACGTTTTATGAAATGCTTTCAGTGTATTCGTTTCACGGTCGGTTAATATTTTTATCCGGTTTTTACTGGGATACGGTGCATCCAAACATCTAAACGTCACACATATATAAATCGGTTTTTTACAAATTATATGTATTTATATCACTAAATTAACGTACTTGTATGGCTATGTATGTACAAGCCCGTTTGGGTAGGTAATATCTACTCATCAAATATTCTACCGCCAAACAGAAATTTTTACTATTGTTATGTTGCGATGTCAAGGGTGAGTGAAGGCACTAGGGATATAACAGGTTAGCTACCAAGTTTGGTGGAACATTAGTGGAGTGGTTAACATTTCTTACAGCGATACTGTCTGTATTAGCGATGGTGACGTCATCCAATTGCCTGAAATCCAAATATGAAAAGAAAAAATAGTGAAAAGCAAGCGATTGAAAGAGCGCTGATGATTATGATCTGTATTTTTATCTAGTTCATTCATAGGCATCCATTGTTGTCGTCTCATTGTTTTTTTCGAATCTTGTATATGTATAATGATTTGTGAAATCGTTATTATTTTGTGATAAACATGAGCTGAGATGGCCCAGTGGTTAGAACGCGTACATCTTTACCGATAATTACGAGTTTAAACGCAGGCAAGCACCACTATATATACGTGCTTAATTTGTGTTTATAATTCACCTTGTGCTCGGCGGTGAAGGAAAACATCGTGAGGAAACCTGCATGTGTCTAATTTCATCGAAATTCTGCATTCCACCGACCCGCATTGGAATAGCGTGGTGGAATATGTTCCAAACCCTCTCCTTAATGGAAGAGGAGGCCTTATCTCAGCAGCGGGAAATTTACAGGCTATTACTTTAATTTACTTACTACTAAATAAATAATAATGATTATTAAGATCTGATACATTACGGTGTATTGATAGGAAACTTCCCTATCTTCGATTAAGAAGATTTGAGTGCAATGTTTGATTAAAACTTGATTGACACTAATTGCTTAACTGTTACGGGTACAATTACTCACACACACATGTAAGCAAGTAAACGAAAGAGATCTTATCGCTGCGAAAGCGATCTCTTTTAGATAACCTCTGGGCTCAGGCCTCGAAGTTCGGATTAGAATACACGAACATATTAAAATAACCAGTGAATTAATCAACATAAAAATATACATCATTCAAGTAGGTTTCAACAAGCACTTTTGAATTGTCATTTAACAACTATTTTAAATGAAGATCCTTTCGGAAGCAACATCGGTTCGGAAAGTAGATGCTACCGAGAAGAACCGGCAAGAAATTTAGTCGTTTATAATTAAATATACAGCTAAAAAATGTATGCAAGGACCATTAGAATTGCAAATCTATGTTACCATATTTAAATATCACTATTGTTTTAATTAATATTAAAGTCGTTACAAAAATCATTTTCAAACAAAACAAAGATCATAACGTAAAGTAAAATAGAAATAGAATATAATTCCTTAATAATTACCGCGTAATCGGCGGTATTGTCTGCATTGACGCAATACACAATACGTACTAATGAAGGTGCATCATCCACATATGAGAAACAACGAATATATTCCAAATATGAAAATATTTCAACGACAGAATGCTTTTGTTACAAGATAATTTTATTATATGTTGAAATGTAAGGTACGCAAAATTATTGACTTGTAAAAAATTTAAATAATTGACGGTTCGAAAATAGAACAGTTTTCAAATGTTTTCCTCGCGGCCATATTGTTCGTACGCACGTAATATTTTGCAGTTTCCGACACAATGCGGCTTAACGAACGCGCAACATCCACACGTGGGGAGCTCCCTAGGGACAAGATGATAGTTTTCAGCCAGCATTTTAGCTGAAATTTATGTATCTGAATAATTAAATTTAAAGTGATATAAAACTCGTTCTGTGCACATAAATGCTTGTGTGGATATCATTGTTCTTTTCCTAAATACATAAATACTGTACTCTCTCTGTCCCTATGTTCCTCTGTAAGCTTAAATCTTTAAAACTACGCAAAGATTTTGATGCAGTTTTTTTTTAATAGTTTGAGTGATTCGATAGGAAAGTCTTTGTGTATAATATATGGACAATATAGTAAAGAAATACTGATAATTTTAAAAGTTTGTAATTTGATGTCGTATAATAAACAAGTTCTGTAGTATATTTAGTATCAGTATTGCACCTGTGCGAAGTCGGGACCGGTCGCTAGTAACATAATAAAACATAAAAGTTATGTCAGTATATGAAATAATTTTGTTAAGTTGATTTCAGTGTTACCATAAAGAAAAAAAGAAAAGAAAAAGGAAACTCGAATATTTTGTAATACCATCACGTATTTCCATACCCGTGTTTTCCTTTAAATGTTTATTTTAAAACTGCACGCTTGGCAGCAAAGGGAATTCCTAAACAGCCCTAATGTTCTAAGATAAAATTTTCCAATACACTTGACCAGAGTTGCCAGCACGAAAAATCACAATAAGCTTTTGAATTTAAATAATTTGAATACATGAACCATGGAGGTTATTATTGGTATATTCTAGTAGTAATAATATTATTATTATAAACGAAGGAGCTTTTATATTTCAAATTATGATAAACGGTTGAATAAAGAAATAACTTTATTTTAAAAAAAATGTTTATTTTTGAATAAATTAATTAATTGAACTTATTTTATTCCCATATCATCCAGATATAATAAATAAGTATTTGCAAAAGTGCTTGCTGGTCATATTTGCTAATCATTACAAATGTTATTTTTTTTATTATTCGTATTGATTTCCTTTCCCATTAAATCGATACAATAATACCAACACAACAGTACTGAAAATATTTTGAATAAGTTCGAAAAAAATTAAATAGAATGAACTATATTTAATTAAATTTCGTCATGATTAGTACTAGAGAAAGAGGCCTTATCTGCCTCTTTGAACCAGCTTTTACAGGCGGTTTGTCCGAACTGATACAACTCGGGAACCTTCAAGAAGGTAATGAGGCTTAATATAAAAATCTGCTTAAATATGTTATAGGAAATTTCTACCAAATGCTTATAAAAATCCTTTTATTATAGACTCGGGTTCTTTAACATGGATCCAACGAAAAAGAAACGCTCAAGACTTTAAAGGGTTCGCTGTCACGGCTGATTAGTTATTCTCCTTTGTATATTAGCCCTGAAATGTGATCAAAACGCCATCTTGGTTAAAAATAGTAAGGTTTCGCTTTTATTTACAGAGTAATAAAGAGAATACGAGTCTTAATAATATTATAATTTAATTTCAGTTTTAATTTTATGTTTTTTATAATGTGTGCATTCTAATTCATTTGTATCAGCAAATGCGACTCTAAGGGGTCATTGACCTCAATGGAAACTAGGTCAATCTAGTATAATTTGATAAATCATTCGGTAAACTCAGTTGTTGATATTAAAGTGAGTCAAGTTATAATAATGTACTTATAAATTATTTTTTATTCTATTGGAATATGAATTTATTCATTTATCGCCACCTCATGTTACGTCATCAACTACTATGTTAACTATTCCGTACATCGTCAATGTGCCACCAACCTTGGGAACTAAGATGTTATGTCCCTTGTGCCTATAGTTAACTGACTCACTCATCCTTCAAAACAAAACACAACAATACTGAGTATTGTTATTTGGCGGTAGAATAACTGATGAGAGGGTGGTACATACCCAGACTTGCTGGCACAAAGCCGTGCCACCAAGTAAATATCCTTAATAGTTAAAAAGAGATTAGGTAAAAGTCTGAACCCTAAACGGATGCGCAGACCGGGACACTGCCCAGCATATGTTGGTTTACGCTGTCATAATACATCATTCAAACTTACCTTTGCAAGAAAACAAACAAAAATGGATTTTATTTCGTTTCTCAACGGATTCCATTCCGACTATTATACATGAACAGTTCTTTAGTTTATTAATTATATTTTTATTGATATTAACATTTACGTACTGATTTTCGTTCACTTTGTTTTGTTACAATAACTTTATGTAGCTTTACGAAACTAATTCTATTTCAACGCTTTTCGGTAATATAATATTGCTTGGAACGAAGAAAATTGTTTATTCTTGCTCTTGTAAGAATGGAACAGCCTATGCTAGGTATCCTCTCCTTTTTGAGGAGCAGATTTGGATCACTCCACCTGGCACAATTTCATTGATCGGGTTTCCTCACAATGTTTACTTTCACCGCCCAGAACGAGATGATATATAAACTCAAATTAAATATATGAAAATTCACTGTCGTTGGCCTGACTAGTGTACCTCTGGGCGATCTCAGTTCTTGTAATATAAGATTTTAATTTACTACAGGCTAAAGTACCACATTTCCATAACAGAATACATGAATGAAGTCGCAGGCGTGGTGGCTCGTTATTCATGTAAGGTTATGTACCTAATATATTTAAATATAACGCTGAAATTATTAAAGTTTTACACGGTATATTTTCGCCGGTAGTTTCTCAACAAATTAGCGCCAATGCAGCGCTCGCCCGCGGCGTAGAAGTCGCTAGTAGTAAACAGTGCGTTTTTCAGAGTTTAATTGTTATAAAATAATTAATTAGCTCATGACTTAGTTTATTTTAGCCTAAGCAGTGATAATAAAAAAATAAATTTATAATTTTTCTATCTCAGGCACGGTCTTATTTTTAATTCATAATTTAATGTTACAAAATTTAATGATATTCTTTAAGTCTTTATGTATTTTGTTTTCAAATTATGGAACGCTAAAAGGATTATAATTTTGATGCTTTTATTTTAATTTATTTCATAGAATAATCGATTCGTATTCGATAAAAATATCGACGATCAATTAGTGAGTGATATTTGAACTTAATGATAATAAACTCTTTGTTATCGGGTTTGCTCATAATGGCCAGTTCCACCAGGACTGTGGAAGAAATATGATAGTGTTCAAACACAGGTACACTCTATATTGCCTCACTCTCGTAATCCAATGGGCGACAATATGCTATAAGCACGAGAGTGTAAACACTGTTCGCTTTCAAACATCGAGTTGCTACTATGTTTTTCTCAAATTCAGAAAAGATTTTAATTCCAGTTTTTTTTTTTAATTTAATACTGGTCAGTAGTCAGCTGAAATCTATCAAAGTTAAACGCAGAATATGTCAACGTACACCCTTTCTAGGCAAATTAGTTGTCATTGCAAGTTGCATCAGACCGCCCGCGGCGTGTAGACTACGCTTAATTGTGTGTGTTCGTCTTGCGCTACCGTAATTATGTTGTAGGATTAATTTAGCCAGAGACTGCTAATGGGATGAGAAGTTGGTTCAGTTTAGCTATGTAAAGTCGACGATCTGTTCTTTGAAATATGTGGATCGTTTATCAAGAATAACCATCTTATTCTTATTTTAAAATTGTTTAAGTTTTTTTTCACAACCAAAAATCAGTACCTACAAAATGATAAGTATCATTTTCATTTTGATTAATCGGGCTGTTTTATGTTACTACTATATCTAAGCTGTAACAGTAATATCTTTCTGCTATGTTTGTCACACGGGTAAGAGGCTACGGGATCGTTTCAATATAATGCTTCATTAACCCGTCCCATACAGTGTTCTGATGATACGTTGATATAGAAGATGATCTCTATTAATAATAATAAAACTATCATGGCTTAATAACATGTTTTAAAAATGTCTTTTTAATTTCCATTAAGAAATTTACTTGGTGCAAGCCCTTAATATAACTTCTACTCATCAAGTATTCTATTGTCACACAGCCATACTTATTATTTTTGTGTTCTAGTTTAAAGGGTGAGTAAACCAGCGCAATAGCAGGCTTAAGGGAAATAATATCTTAACTTGTTGTTAACAGGGCTTAGGTGTTGTAAGAAATCCTTAATATTTAATACAGCGCCAATGTTTATTAACGTTGGTAATCAAATACCAAGTGTGTCACGATCCATTTGTCAGTCCGCATACCTACAAAAAACACAGTTATCTCTTTCTTTTTTTGGGTTGGATTGAGAATAAAATCTCTTTTTATATGACTATATATCATAAAATCATCGTAATAAGATACTTCCTAATTTATTCGTTTCAAATTTTAACAGATTAGTGTCAACGACGCTGTCCCCCAGTAAAGAATTGTTTCTTTTTGTTCTCAATTTATTTTACTGTAGAACTGCCCTTTTTGCGTTTATCTTTGTTTTATGTTTTTGTATATTATTACTAGTAGTCGCCCACTGCTTTGCTCGTATTCTGTCATTTGTCAAGCAAAAGTAGCCTTTATTCTTTCTTGGAGTTCAAGTTTGCTTCATACAATATTTTATCAAATCCGCTTCAGTGGTTTGATCGTGAAAGACAGACAGAGTTACTTTCACATTTATAATATTAATATATATTACTAATAATACTGTACCGGTTAGAACTGTGCGAATATATAACTTAATAAAAAGGACGAATACCAAAATATTTATTTGGATTTATTTTAAAATTCATTGCTTCCAAACAAATCAAGAAAAATACCAGTAAATTTTAATACGAGCAATGAATGCTGTTTTAAAATATTACCAATGTAATCACGATATGAATAATTTCATAGGGCATTGAATTCAGACTTGAAGTTACGCAGAATTGCAAAAGTCCGATCACAATGCGATATTAAGGTACTGAATCTTGATGATCTGTACTTAATGAGCCTCTGGGATTGCAATCTTGCTTTACATTTAGTGTACTCAGACGAGAATAAATACAGTCTCGAAGGAAAATTTGTGAATTCAAACATATTTGCTAAATTAAAGAGTGACGAAAGGGATATTTATATATAGATAGAAAACAAAGTCGCAAACCCTGAACGTTAAGACCTTTTAATCTGCGCAACAGATTTTAATGTGTTTTCAACTGTAAGTAGGTGAATTAAGGCGGAAGGTTAATATGTTCGCCACTTACTATGGATAATGCACTTACATTGCATGTTATAGTAAAGTTTATTCTGCCTAAAATAAACAGAGAACAGAATAGAGTTCTTCAATTTAAAGGTTTATATAGACTCTTATTTCAATCGTATGAAGCCGGAATTAGAGGCTAGTATTAAATAAAATAAATAAATTCGAAGTAAATAAAACCTGTTTTGTTAATAAAATAATGGAAACAACGCCCAAATTAATTTGGGAATTATTAGTATTCCTATTTGCATTTTAAGGTTATCACTTGTGTTAGGAGTAGGTCAGAATCGAGCCTGCGACTTTTACATCGTGAAGCGGCCTGTAAACCATTGCGCTATAGACGCTTCAAATCATGATTCTCTAATATTTCGACTATAAATTGAAGTCCAAATTAAGCATTCCATAAATTAAAGATAAACTACCACAGATTCCGAATGTACTTGTAGCTGTTTATATAAATGATACGAGGCAAATAGGCATGCAGTTATATGAGAATAATCACTTCGATATAATAGTTATTTTCATGATAATCAAGCACAAAGACGTTCGGTCAATTAATGTAATGTGTGGTAAAATTACACTTTGATTTATCACACGTTGAATATTATCAATGAGTCAGGGGAATCCCATAATCATATAAGTATTAATTTCGTAAGAAGAAACCAGCAAATTCGCCTGTATATATTGTTTTGTTTTTATGATTATTAATTGTTTTTTATTTTTATTTCAGGTAAGTGCATATGCCAGTTTTATTAGGTGGTAAGTTATTAAAACTGTCATGTCTCCTGCTCTTTGAAAATATGTAATAAGTTCAAGGGACACATCAAAAGATGTTATATGTTCTCCTTTGAACTTGCTACACTGCCTTAATGCTCTTCATCTAATAACACCAAATATAATAAGTAGTAAAGTAAGTTTTTTTCGATTAATCAAACAACGTATTGTCTTCTTCTTTCTCAACTTAAAGCACTGAAGGAAAGGAATGTCGTATCATTACTAACAATAAGGGTTATCCTTTCAAAATTAAATAATCTAGGTACAAGAGTTGAGAGTCGTATTTTAATGAAATTTGATTTTTACTAATAATACCTTTTATTTGTATTTGGAACTTATATTGTGTGTAGTCCCTTTACGATTCAATATATGCCTGACAGGGATAGAAAATTATTTCATCATAAAGTGTGACAGTGACAACATGAGTCCCTAAACAAGTTAATTAAGTCTTAACGTCCCTTAGTTATTCGTGTCTGACACCCACGGTCGCGCTATAACCTTTTCTCGTTCTTATGAAGAATCTCTAGATGTTTTTTTTTATGTCATAGGTAGGTGGACTAGCAAATGACCCAGCTGATGTTAAGTGGTCACCATTGCCTATAGACATTGGCGCTGTTAGATATATTAACCATCGCTTACATCATCAATACGCCACCAACCTTTGGAATTAAGATCCCTTGTGCCTGTAGTTACACTGGCTACCTCACACTTCAAATCGCAACATAACAATACCAAGTATTGCTAAATGCGATGGAATATCTGATGATTGGGTGGTACCCAGAAGTGGTCGCACAAATTCCTACCACCAATTTTCAATAAGTAGTTTACTAAACTATCACAGAAAAAGAGCTCAATTATTATCAAATCCTAAACTAGTTTGGACTAATGTAAATAAATTCATAGGTTTCGTTAAAAACATTAAGTCGCTTAAAAAACCATCTAATATTGTATTTATATTTTTAACTTTATGCGATTCAGTCTCGTTATAGCCTAATTTGCACCTCAATGCAAGATATTCTTCACTTCCAGCTTCTGAAACATTAATCAGATTATGTAACTAAATACTAATCGCTTATTGGTAGGTCATCAATATTCTACCGCAAAACAACAGTACGTAGTATTGTTGTGTTCCGGTTTGAAAGGTGAGTGAGCCAGTTTAACTATAGGCACAAGGGACATAGCATATTAGTTCCCAAGGTTGGTGGCGCATTAACGACGTAAGCAATAGTTAATATTTCTTACAGCGTCATTGTCTATGGGTGATGGTGATCACTTACAATCAGGTGGCCCATATGCTCGTCCGCCAACCTTTTTCCATAAAAAAAAGTTAAAGTCCAATTCGTTCCATAATTAAGCACTAATCGAAGTCAAGCTGTAGATAAAATATACCCTTAATAATTATTATATACATATAACTATATAGTTATAGTATATAACTTCTTTGTTAAGTTTTTTTTAATAATATTTATTTTGTTTTAATTTACAAAACGAAACAAAAATTTTTGACTTGTTTGTGATGTGACTTAATTAATTAATATTGATAGGGTTGTCACTTAACCTAAATTATCTAAAACATATTTAGCTTTATAAAAAGCGATAACGTACAAAGAAAATCAATTTTTATATATTCTATATTACTCTTAATTTCAAGTGTCAAAAATCAACACCGTTGAATAAACTTTTTGCATACATAATGACTCCATTCCAAACACAATTGGGGCGTGTTATATTATTACAGACTCCCGAAAATTAAAGCCCTGCTACGAAAACGTGATATAATCAGAAGGGTTGCCATATCGATGGGTTAATTTTCACGAGTTATTTGCATCGAGTCAAAGGCGAGACTTAATGTTACACTGACATCTGCATACAAATGGATGTAATTTCGTTCTGTGACAACCCTGAGGCGCGCGCTAGACAAATGTTTACGTGTAGGCGCTTTACACACGGACGACTTGATTGCGACTGTTTATTTAGTTTGTTGGATTTATTTTGTTGTGTATACGCTTTGATGTAATTTATCTTCTTGGTAATTAACTGTTGGTCTTTGTCGATAAGTGGGTTTTTTATATAGGTCAGTGCCATTACATATTATGAGGTGTTTCTTAGCCAGTCGTATATTGTTAGGGTGATAATTCCTTGACATAGGAAGTACAACCGTCCAACAGTCGCTCTGTCTCCGAAAGTGTCGCATTGCTATCGCACCTTAAGATTTAGGGAACAAACCGTACTCCCGTCTTTGTGCCGTGTCCCGTCTAAGATATTTCGAAATTGTCACTGTCACTAAGGTGCCGATTCACGATTGGCAGCAATTTCAGCTAGCATAGTTAATAAAAGTCTATAAAATAATTCGATATATCATTGTATAATTGCTTTTATTTTAACTCCGGAATAAGAAATGATTACTGCTATCATATTATAATGCGACGAAATTATCGTTCATAAGAACTATCAAAAGCACTACGAACTTCTGTAGTGGCCCTTAAGTCTACACATAGGGACGAGGGCCGCTTGATTGAAGGTTCTTTCATATCAACGGTGCAGGAAGTGATTCACTGAAGCATTTGTCTTTTGTAGTGCTGATTAAGTACGTGACAATCTGTGTGCAAAGTACTTCATTTGATAGAGTGTCGAGTGTGCATATAAATGGTGTTTGCTGAGATTAATTGTATTTGGAAAATCTGGCCAAGTAATTTTGATATACATTACAGTATATATATGAGAACTTATGTTACTTCCTTTGAATTCAATATTATATACATTTTTATACTGAAAAATTATACATATATGTAGGTATATATTTAAAATAAACTTTAATAACCGGAGCAAATCAACTCTACTTTGGATAATGGATTTATTAATGATATGAATTAAAAAAATCGATATATAAATTAGGTTTTTTTTAACTTATTTTCATGGGCGTCATATATCATGGTTGTCTAAATAATATAGGTAGCTGATATTATATATTGGAACAAAAACCACATAAATGTGAAACCAGCCCAGCTTGACGTTGCTGCATATTTGGTTCATGTTTTATGTACTAACAAGACCAGCGTATCTTTATAAAGAGCTTCGGCTAATTAGGGGTTGTTTTATAAATATAAAAAAAACTGTCAAAGGCTTTCATAAAAATGTCTCTTGAAGCAACTGAGGGAGTATGAATGATTTTATTTGCGATGTTGTAACGAATTCCTCAGCGCTGTTTTTATAGCATTTGATTTTCAACGCTTAAGTAATGCGGCCTCGCTGTATAGAAAATATCAAGAGAAATATGTTTTTATTTTACGTCAAGTAAATTAATGCTTTTATAGAATTTAATTAGTTCGTGATTAAATATTTTCTATGTTTTATTCGGAATGGAATTTATTTAAAACTAAACGTAATAAAATTATTATGTAAGAGTAAATATTACAGCTATACTTTACTTGGTGGTAGAGATTTGTTCAAGTCCGTCTGGGTAGGTACCACCCATTCGTCCGTAATTCTAATCAACAATAAGAAGAATGCCAATGTTCAGGTATAAGGGACAAAACATCTGAGATGGTAAGGAATGGTTAATATTTCTGACAGCGGCAATTTATAGGCGATGGTGACCACTTAACATTAAGAGGCCAGTACACCACCCACCTATTACAAAAAAAGAAACCCTGCTCGTATACGCCTTCTCGAGCTTGTTTGCCTTGGAAGATTTTATATTATCACTGTTCTAATAGCGAATGTAATATTAGATTATGTATCTTATGTATGTCAGAATTTCTGCCATCATATGCCATGATTCGACATATTAAATCATGATCTGTCTTGCTAGATTGAATAATGATAAAATTCTGATTATAATTTGTGACCTAGCCGGAAGACTTTAAAGTAAAGTTTTCAGGTTTTATTGTTAGTTGAGGCACCGCTCACAATCTTAGATATATTTCAATCTCGTGATAGATTATAATCTAATAACATTTACAAATTTACGTTAATATATACACAAATTAAGCTCATGAAAATTCAGTTATGCTTCGGATTCAGTGTGGGCCATGATTGCTTGCACTGGGCTACCTCGGTGAAAGCATAAATAAACATAATTTTGACTTATTTACGTGTAAGTACATTACGAAAATTGTATAAATTTTCTATTATATAAAAAGTAAAGTAAAGTAACAGCCTGTACATTTCCCACTGCTGAGATAAGGCCTCCTCTTCCATTAAGGAGAGGGTTTGGAACATATTCCACCACGATGTTCCAATGCGGGTTGGGGGATACACATGTGGCAGAATTTCGATGAAATTATTCACATCCAGGTTTCCTCGCGATGTTTTCCTTTTCCGCCGGGCACGAGATGATATATAAACATAAATTATGCACATATATATAGTGGTGCTACTCAGAGTTTGAACCCGCAATCATCGGTTAAGATTCACGCGTTCTTACCACTGGCCCATCTCAACTCTTCTATTATATATTATATTATAAATGTGAAAATAATTCTGTCTGTAACTCTGTTACGACCAAACCGCTGAAACGAATTTTATAAAATTTGATATGAAGCAAACTTGAACTCTAAGAAAGGCTACTTTTTGCTTAACATATGATAACCAACACCCTAAAATGCGAGCTAGGCCGCTGGCGAATACTAGTTAAATAAAATAGGCAGTTCTTACATAATAATCTAGTTTTTTGTTATAGTTGTTTAAGTCATCATTACGAGATCTCACAAGCTATATTGTCCTGAAGATTTTTAGCA
The DNA here is from genome assembly GCF_905220365.1 of Vanessa cardui. Classification (NCBI taxonomy): domain Eukaryota; kingdom Metazoa; phylum Arthropoda; class Insecta; order Lepidoptera; family Nymphalidae; genus Vanessa; species Vanessa cardui. The sequence goes on from NC_061137.1 coordinate 1,474,968, forward strand.
TAGTTAGTCCTCTCGCGATTAAAACGCTCACTGTGAAATATTTTTTAGAAAAATGAACTTTAATGGAATACTTGGAATTTTACTTAGTTAAATGAATTTACTAAACTGATGTAGATTATCATTAGTTTTCTATATTGTCTTGGGTCAGGGTGTTTGTGGTACCGTCGCTACTTCTGATTTTTCATAACACAAGTGCTTGAGCTAACTTACATTGGTATCCGAATAATGTATGTGATGTTGTCATATTTATTTATTATTTACTATACTGATTTGTTTTTTATTTCTGAGATATAGTTTGAAGAGTAGTAGAGGCTATGAGATATTTTGGAACTACGGTTTGCTTGGTACTAATAGTTTCACGTATGACATGAGATGGTCACGGACCACAGGATAGACACCTATATAAAAAGTCTTTCAAAAAGTAAATACAAAATGAAAGTAAAAATACTTTTTCTTTCAAAACCGATGAGTGATTTTGTCAAATCATTTCTGAAGTTGGTTTGCAACTGTTATTTTTGTTTATGTTCTAATGTAGTCAGGACAATAAAGCATATGTTTAAAATAGCAGGCTTTATTTTCTAAAATGTATAGTCCAGACAAGCAATTTGACGTTTTATTTCTCTTTTTATAATTAATTAAACTTTCGAAACAATTTAACTTTGACTATGAATACGTCCAATGCAAAATTTAATATTTATCAACAGTCTATAAAGTTAGTGACCACGGACAAATTAATAACATGCCAGGAACAACCCTTATCATGCTATTCAAATACTAAAATAACTAGACTGCCTTTAATACAAATCTACGACAAAGTCCTAACTCATTCCAGAACTCAGCGCAGGTAGCACTTTGTCTCATTAAATAGTTGAATCAACTTATACGGATATGATCGCAGTAATTTAAAGCGGCATGGTTCCATTTCCTTTGACTCGGCAAAAGATTTACAACCTTGTTAAGTGTAATTGGATGAGTATGTAGCCGCGCAGACAGAGTTCTATTTGCCTTGTATGTAACAGTGATGTGGAACTTTGTCGCAGCTAGTACCTAACTTCATCATGAGTTCTTGCCAACTTTTCGAATGTTTTGGCGGATGTTAATTATCGCGTTGTTAAAAATGTTTTTTATATCATTAAAAGATTTATGTAACAGTTATTCAAACTCACAGTATGTATTTTTATTATTATAAATTACAGAAACATACATTCATGGTGTAGAACGTAACAAAAAAATGACAAAATAATTTAACACTATGCAACAAATTAAACTAAATTATTAGATTTGTTTAGTAAAATACCAGTCATACATATTCTTATGCAATTTATTGATAAAATAAATAAACCAACGTGGAGGATTTATGCGAAAATAAATGGAATATTAAAGGTTTCGATAAAGGATTATAATTATATCTATTATATTAATTGTATAACGGGACTCAATATTCCGACTGCCTTGAGACTAGTCGCCTAGACTAGACAACTAGCCAAAGTGATATGGAGGAAGATACTCGTAACATCGGTGAAGGGATATCAGGACAAGTACGACCTTCAGTAATGAATACGAAGAAGAGATCTAAATAATAAATAATATTACTTCTCGATTTACAAATACGTAACTCACTTACGAATACGAATTAGTAACATGTTATATGAATTAAGTTTTCAATTAATAGTTCATGTGAATTCTAATGGTATCTACCTAGCCGGCTTATTCGATGAGTTTCAAGTTCGAAAACGCTGATTACCTCACCCCTCTCACCGCACATCGATACAAAGTATATGAGCACAGATTTCTTGAATCGCAGCGCAGCGCAATTCATTAGTATTAAAATAAAAATTTTAACAAAATGAAAAGTCGATTAACGATTATATCATGTAGTTATAGTTATTGATATATTTGGAGCCGGTGCCAGCCACGGTGCCCTTGCCCCAACAATCAAAAGAAAGAAGCGATACGAGCCCCTTGATTGATCCAGTATATTATTGTGTAAAAGGTAATTTGTAAAAAACATATTTGTTAAAGTATTCTCGTATTGTTTTTTGATAGATATACTGTAGGGTTTTATTGGCTGACACCGACTCCAAATATAACAATAATTATAACTACATGATATAATCGTTAATCGACTTTTAAGTAGTCTAATATTTTTCATTTCATTTAACTTAGGAAGACTCTAAAAAATATGTTGAATACGCAATTATATTTATTACTTTTTCGTGCATATTCATTTGTTTTAAAATAGTGTTTTGTTTGAAGTCGGTTTTTCTTTTTGTTAAAAATTTTATTTATTTTTTGATTTTAAGTGAAGCTGATGTTGACTAACTAATTTTTTTTTATATGGATAGATTAAGCGTTCCGTTTATATGAGTCAGAAACTACTTCGAGGACAATTTCAAAGGAAACTTGCGAATAAAGCAGAAATAGACTTTCGAAATTGCGGATTTAATACGTCACGCGGCGTAAACTACAAGGATCCCTCGAAAGAGCTGTAATCGAACTCAGCAAAAAAACTTTGAAAAAGACCAACTATATTTCGTACATCATATGACATCACATCACATACACAAAATTTGATAAAAGATAGTAAGAAATTCTGCCCCATATCGCACCCTAACTGCGAGCCGTATAGGAGTTCCATCACTACATAGTATAAAACAAAGTCGCTTTCTCTGTCCCTATATCTTTAAATCTACGCAACGGATTTTGATGCGGTTTTTTTTAAAAGATAGTGTGATTCAAGGGGAAGGTTTGTGTATATAATACATGAACAATATAGTAAAGAAACACTGATAATTTTAGAAGTTTGCGATGTGATGTCGTAAATAAACAAATTCTGTAGTATATTTAGTATCAGTATTGCACCCGTGCGAAGCCGGGGTGGGTAGCTAGTTAATTATAATATTCGACTATGATAATTACATAAACATAACCACATTACGGAAGGTGACTCAAATATCCAAATAACCTATAAATAAAAGATTCGACTGAGTATCGCTAACGTGCTCCTCAGAATTGTTCCGTTCCCTTCCGTTCCGCTACTTTGTCACGGATCCTGTGCTCAGAACCTTACCAAACTTTCACCAAATTACCTTAAAGTATATATTTTATAATAAAAAAAGAATTATCAAAATTTTTTAACGTGATTTTCAGTTATTCACCTATTTGTCGCGCATATACATAATGCAAATTTAAGACTTATGTCGTTTTCATATGGATACCATCATCGGAAAAAAAAATGGTACCCCACGGGAAGCACTACCTTTCAAACAAAAAAAAATATCAAAATCGGTCCACCCAGTGAAAGTCATGAGGTAACAAACATAAAAAAAATACAGACGAATTGATAACCTCCTCCTTTTGGAAGTCGGTTGATAAAGTAAGTAAAGTAAAGTAACAGCCTGTAAATTTTCCCACTGCTGAGCTCATGGCCTCCTCTCCTATTAAGGAGAGGGCTTGGAACATATTCCACCACGCTGTTCCAATGCGGGTTGGCGGAATGCACATGTGGCAGAATTTCAATGAAATTAGACACATGCAGGTTTCCTCACGATGTTTTCCTTCAACGCCGAGCATGAGATGAATTATAAACACAAATTAAGCACATATATATATAGTGGTGCTTGCCTGGGTTTGAACCCGAAATCATTGGTTAAGATGCACGCGTTCTAACCACTGGGCCATCTCGACTCAGCCATCTCGTTGGTTTTGATCGGTTTTACAATATGAAGTTCCTTTGAAGTATAGTATGTGATACTATATTATTTTAAATTAACTAATGCTTTATAATTATACGCTCATAGTAACATAATCTTACAGTGTAACTTGAATATAAATGGTGACTCAATAGAATAGATTAATCAACGCCTCAAAGGCTTAACATTATCATCAGATTTTCATGATAATAAGATGAACTAGTTATCTATGTAGATCAACTCGGTTGAATATAGATTGATCAGCAAAACGCTTCAAATAGGTTATATTAACGAGGTCGCCCTCATTTCGAACTTTTGCGACATTTTTAATATAATCCAACGTATATTTATATACTTGTGTGTATTTAATAGTCGTGATGAGTCCATATGAGTAATTAATATGTTAAAATTAATTAAAAGTGAGTACGATAGCGGTTGTAAATGAATTTTTACTAATGATCGCGTAAACATATTCAAGTGGACGCTTTTCGAGCTGTCTCGTTTAATTTTTTAATTATTCCTCCTATGTTTGGTAACATAGGAGCAATTGTATAAAACATTTGATGGTTCGTTGATAGAGTAAGTCGATGATATGTTTTGAAAAAAAGTAACTCAAGGCCAAAATAAGCATATTTGATTTTTTGCGTTTTTAAGACAAACGGTAAGCATTATCTAAATAAATAGATAAGACTAAAAATTTTAAATACAGTTATCCATAAGATTGTGCACACTTTTTATCCTAGGCAAAGCTTTTTGAGATACATATATGTAACTATTCAAAAATTGTGTTTTAATAATATTCACAGTGCTCACGTTTTCCCGCCAGATGTGAGTTTGATTGTGGTTTGGTGTATTTCTTTAACCTGGTGTCCTCCGTAGATCTATGTTAGTTTTTGGGTTAATTTGAAACCCGAACTACAAACATTAACACTCAAAAATCTTCCCATTTAAAACGTAGAAAATAATCGTCTGTATATCTCGTATTATTTTCTTTTTGTTATTCAAATGAATTCATTTCCAACCCTAAGTTATGATTAAAATTAACCATACATGCTTTTGATGAGGTATTTGTGTCTGTCCGCAAAGCAAATAATGAAGGCAGGGTACACAAGGGCGCTTTGATTACGGCTAGGTCACAAGATTATGCAAATGTTATGAAAGGCCTAGCCCTCAAGCGACGTTTTTGTGAGGGCGGTTCGAGGTTTTGCCATTAAGTTAATTCGAATGGGGCTTATTGGGTATCGAGGCTTGAAGAGATGGCTTTTTTTTAAATTACTTTTTGAACTAGATTTTTTTGGAAATATTACAAACTTTATTTTTTAACGAATAGGGACTATTAACATCTAATATTATGTGTAGAAGCTTTATATTGTATTTATTGTTTAGAATTATTTTACTTTCCGTGACTTTTGCGCAAACAAATATAACGTGTTTATTTTTTTTTTGTTTTATTTTAATATATAAAAATTTTATACTAATTGTAATATACTTAAAGATTTAATTCAAGAATATTTAAATTTGTTCGTATTACATATTTAATTAAACAAAGAAAACGTAGTATGCTTATTACGTGATGTAAGAAATGCGACGGGTAATCCCCAAATAACGAGAAAGCCAGCGAGAGTCGTAATTATTTCTATATTATAAAAATCCGTATTGAGATGAAGAAAACAGTCTTTATATTTGGCAGAGAGTGAACAGTCATCAGTTTGAGATACATATAATGATATGAGTATAACAATCGATTTTAATTTAAATTAATTATTTTATTGATGGTGCTGATGTCGACTCATAGTCTTAATAAAAAGTAACAATGTAACAAAAGTTTGTAGGATAATTTTGTATTCTACATTAGAAAAAAATGTTTTCGTACGCTTAGTTAACCTAAAATTATATTAGAATAACATTGTACTGGAAAATTGTAAGTTCAAAAAGGTTTGTAATTTGCAATATCATAATATATATTTATATGTATTCAATACATACTAAGTAAAACTAAGGAGATGGTTGATCTGGAGAAAATAATTACTACAAATGAAAGGCCATATAATTCGTTCAAATTATTTGTATCAAGAAGTAAAATTGATATATTTTTAAACGATAACCTATGGCCAGATGGTATAATGTTTAGGAAATATATACAATTTAGACCGCATCGCCGGCGTTTTGACGACAAGAGTCCAGGAACTATGAATATTACATCTACTTGATATGGATAATAGTAAATTTATAAGTTATAATTGTAAAAATATAAAACGAAGCCTAGATTGCGTTAAACATCTCTGTGAAAGTGCCGATGTGATAGCCTTACAGGAGACCTGGCTTTTACCTCATGATTTAACACTACTTGGTTGCATTGATGAGAATTTTAGTTATACGGCAAAGTCGGCGGTGGATACGTCAGCTGGGATATTACGAGGCAGACCCTACGGCGGAGTAGCTATAATGTGGCGTAAGAGTATGTTCTGCAACGTAACAGTGGTAAAGTGTAAAAGTGAACGCATCGTAGCAATAAAGGCAAAAATTAGTGATGACCGAGAAGTTCTTATTGTGTGTGTATACATGCCAACAGACCAAGTTGAGAACCAACCGTTATTTAATCAGTGTTTGGGTGAGTTAAGTGCAATTATACAAGACTGTAGTGTGGAGGTAGCCTATATATTAGGGGATTTTAATGCGCATCCTAATACTCCGTTTGGTAATGAACTTCTTGAATTTTGTAAAGACAATGAGTGGATATGTGCTGACTTAAATAAATTAGATATTAATTCAGATATGTACACATTTCAAAGTGAAGCTCATGGCTGTAAGCGGTGGCTAGATCACTGCATAGTTACTAAATCAGCCTGGCAAAATATAGTTAATATCAGGGTGCTTCATAATGTATACTGGTCTGATCATTTCCCCCTAGAAGTAACTTGTAATTTAGGTATAATTAAGGCAAAAATATTCATGAATAAAAGTCTTAGTAGCAAGGTTGTGTGGGGATCTAGGGATTCAAATGAAATCTATAAATATAGTGTATTGTGCAATAATAAGCTAAAGCATATTCAGTTTCCATCCGAATTTCATAATTGTGCTGATAAGATGTGTAAAGATTTACGGCATAGGCATATAATTGATAATTACTACAAATCTATTGTAGATATTTTGTGTAAAGCATCCATTGATAGTCGCAAATCTCGTACATTTAAGTCAATTAAGGTAAAGTGTATGTATGGGTGGAATAAATATGTCAGGGATGCTCATAGACAGGCTAAAGAAGATTTTTATACCTACGTTTTGTATGGTAAACCTAATAATGGACCAATTTTTGATCAAATGTGTAATAGCAGAAAAAACTTTAAGTCTAAATTAAAATATTGTCAAAATAATCAAGAACAGATAAGATTGGATATATTAGCATCGCATCATTCTGAAAAAAGATTTATTAAATTCTGGAAAAGTACAAAAAGTTTAAATGGACGAGAAAACCTGCCTGTGAGTATTGATGGACATACTGATACTAAAGAAATAGCAAATATTTTTAAAAATATTTTTTCTGTAACCCCAAACCCACTTCTATTGGGGTTGCTTGGGACTGATGCCTGTGCTGTTGATAATCCTACTAATTTCACTAGTAAGGATGTTGCTAATATTATTAATAAGATGAAAAGAGGAAAATCACCAGGGCACGATGGACTCAGTGTGGAGCATCTACGATATGCAGGGGTGCACATATATAGGGTACTAGCAATGTTATATACATTTTGTGTCAGGCACTCTTATATACCAACAGATCTTATGAGAACTATTGTTGTACCTGTTATTAAGAACTCAATGAATGATACTTCTGATATAAATAATTATCGACCTATTTCCTTGGCTACCATAATTGCAAAAGTATTTGATGGTTTGCTTGATCAACATCTCGAAAAATTTGTATGTTTAAATAGTAATCAATTTGGTTTTTGTGAGGGTCTCTCTACTGAAAGTGCAATATTAAGTTTAAAACATACTGTGGGATATTACATTAAGAGAAAAACTCCAATATATGCATGTTTCTTGGATTTATCCAGGGCTTTTGATTTGGTCTTGTATCAGAAGTTGTGGGGAAAGCTGAGAGACATGGGTATACCATCAGATCTGGTTGATACTTTCTCTTATTGGTATGAAAATCAGTTCAATAGAGTAAGATGGGGAGATAGCTACTCTGATGAATATCACTTACAGTGTGGAGTAAGACAGGGGGGGTTGACATCGCCAAGGCTTTTTAACATATATGTTAATGCATTGGTCGAGGAACTCAGCAGTATGCATGTAGGTTGCTATATAGATGGGATATGTATAAATAATATAAGCTATGCAGATGACATGGTACTGTTGAGTCCCTCGATTGGTGGCTTAAGGAAACTGTTGGCTGTATGTGAATCCTATGTATGTGAACATGGCTTGAAGTATAATGTTAAGAAAAGTGTATATATGATATTTAAAGAAAAGAAACATATTTTATCTGACCTTGTACCATCTATAGAGTTAAACGGGGTTTCATTGAGTCGAGTTAAAGAGTTCAAGTATCTTGGTCATATCATGACTGAGACATTAAGTGATGACCAAGATATTGAGAGAGAGCGTAGGGCATTGTCGGTCCGGGGTAATATGTTGGCACATAGATTTGCTAGATGTACAAGAGAAATTAAAATAACACTTTTTAAAGCTTATTGCCAAAACCTCTATTCTGGCAGTCTATGGGCAAACTTTACACAACGGGCCTACAGTTCCTTACGTATTCAATACAATAATGTATTTAGAGCTCTATTCTGGCTTCCTCGACATTGCAGTGCTTCAGCTATGTTTGCTGATGCTGGAGTTAATGACTTTTATGCTATTATGCGCAAAAAGGTAGCGTCATCAGTACGGCGTGTTCGAGAAAGCTCGAATAAAATTTTGAATTTAATTAGTGAAAGAATGGACTCAGACTTGTACAGGAGATTCACTGAACTACATGTTCTGAGAAATTAATAATAATAAATAAATAAATATTAATTATGTAATACTAACATAGAATAAGTTAAATTGTATACTAACAAATATGGACTATTATTGTCTGAAAATAAATAAATTATTATTATTATTATTACAGATTAATAAAAAACTAGAGGTTATTTGTTGTTCTGAAATCAGTGCGCTCAAACAAACATACTCTGCAGCTTCATATGTATAAAAGATATATAGATAGATTGTTACCATTGGTAGTTTTACATCTAATTCAATATGAACATGACGATTCAATAGTACTCTTAAGAGCCAATTTGAATGAAGAACATTATGATTTTGATTGAATATACCGTAATAAAAATGTACTAAATCAAAACAATAGCTCTACATTTTAATTTTGAATTCGGAACAAATACAATATGTACAAAAAACGACTTCATTCATAGATTGCTCTTAAAAAAAAAACATTGACGCACAGCAAACAAACGGAAAATAGAGAATTTTTTTTAAACCAGTTAAAAATGTATACCTAATACATAAATTATTCATAAGTACAATTTCATATTTTCGCTACATTTAAACAGATATATGAATCAAACGAAATGCAATCGTAACAAAGACATTAAACTTCCGAAGTGGGAATCTTTAAGTAATATTTATTACGCAACTGTGCGGTAATTATTTAGGGGGAACTCTACCCCAAGGGGGTTTAGTACGTATAAACTTCATACATATATATCATTTGGACGCTCAGGTAATATTGTTTTAACGATATGTCTTTGAAATAAGTTTTGAATTTTCTGAAGCAAAAAAAAACAAAAATAATTATTATATTCCGAGATAATTGTGATATTTACAAAAAAAAAATGATACAACATCACATACATCACTCTGATCCCAATGTAAATAGCTAAAGCACTTGTATTATGGAAAATCAGAAGTAACGACAGTATAAACACCCAGACCCAAGACAACATAGAAAATTAATAATAATCTACATCGACTCGGCCGGGAATCGAACCCGGTACCTCGGAGTGGCGAGCCATGAAAACCGGTGTACACACAAATTGACCACGCAGTTCGTCATTTTTTCTATAATAGGTAGGCAGATGCGCGACCTGATGGAAAGTGATTACCACCCATTAGATTTTGCGCAGGGATCTTTGTTCTCAATCGTATTGGCAATGTAGGTAAAGATTGATTTACTGCTAGAGTCCGTCCGCCTATCTGTATCATAAAAATAAGGTAGTATAACTCTATATAAAATATTTCAAACCGGCTCAGCGGTTCTACTAAATCTGCTTTAACACTATCGATTGATTCACAAAAAGAAATAATTGACATACGTCCATGTCTACTTATATTAATGCCAAACAATTTTTTTAAATTGTTTTAATTCGTATTTATGTTGAAAAGTAAATCGTTTTTACCATGAATAAACTTCAATTTCAATTTGTCGAAAATATATTCACATTGATACTGAAAATCGAATGGATGATTGCAGAACGAACTACGTCAGAAGTGGCGTCGATATGATTTATATTCGTCGTTTAAAAACAAGTAATATTTTACCTTTAGTATGATCTAGTTACGCTCCGTGCACGCACTGTTTAATAGCTTTATCTATCTAGCTTTATCTTTATACTAGCTGTGCCCGCGACTTCTGTGTGATTGTATTTAAAGTTCTTTCAAAATTGATCCAACCGTTCTAATGATTAACAGGAACAAACAGACAGACAAAAATTGTTAAGACAACCTAAAATAGTAAATGATTAAAGCAGTATTTCAATCAACTTTATACATTAACGCTTTCTTGAGAAAAGAGACTTGGCGGACAGACTTACAATATGTGATTCATTTTTTCTGTTAGACATATGTAACCCTAAAACACTTCTTTCAACTACCTACCAATATATAATGTTTATAAATTTTATGGATGGACTCTGGGTGAGCATTAGTAGGTTATTTTTAAGGCACTTGCCTGAAACACTAAATCAATGTTTCGGATACAATTATTTTTAATAGAAGACTTCGAGTTAGTCATATTGCAATCTCGTCTAACTACCAAGTAGGTACTCATCAATTGTTCTACCATTTAATAGCAGTACTTCGTATTTCCGTGTTTCTCTTAGAAGTGTCAGTGACCTGGAGTAATTATAGAGACACACACATACGACATCTAAGTCAAATAATTGGTTGTACATTGGCTTCTAACTGTCAGGAGGAACGTTTACTCTCTTGGGGTCGGTGCACTGGATTGGTCTATGGTTAAATAATATCATATTTTTGTTTAATTTAAATATAAACTTAAGTTATAATGAACAAGCCTGAGAGGTGTAAATAAAACGTTCTATTTCTTAAACTATTTATGAAGAAGTAAATTAAATTTATTTTACCAATTAGCTTAGTGTTTACTACTCGAAACCTGAGCCAGAAGTAAAGTCTCCTTCGTACTCGGTACCAATGGTTGGCCACGATTCTTCCGTGGTCTTGATGTTGCATCTCATACGATTTCTAGGTCATGTGTTACGAATAATTATTGAATTCACGGAGGTCGCTTTGGTGGTCTTTGTGGTGTATTCCCTAGAATGCTCAAGTAAGGTTTTTGAGAATTCTTGAATATGGAATGTAGAAGGGAATTATATTACGAAAAGTATAGATAGCTGAGTTACTGTAGACTAGGGCGATTATACATATAACACGTAAAGTAAACGATCAAATAATAGACAAAAGGTGATTGGATATAAATAACACCCAACCTTTGGATATCTTTTGTCCAAAGGTTGGTCGCGCATTGGCGATGGAATGGTTAATAATTCTTATGCCAATGTCAGATGTTCCAATTGTAAAAAAAAAATATCTTTTTTTCAAATTGAAAATCGAATTCATTATACATGAATCGAATAAGTTAATATTTAATATGATTTTTTTTTAAATCCCACTCTGGTTTCAGGCACATGCAATTTCCAATGGTCATTGGTGCTTGTCATTGGTAGATTAAAATAACTGGACGATGAATTTAATTGAAACTAAATTTGTGTTATTTAAAGAGATTCTTTTTTGAATCTATGTTAAAATGTATATCGAATTAACGCATCAAAGTCAGTAATTAAATTAATCTTAGTTTCATTACAGAACTTACATGTGGATTCGTCGCGATGAGTTAAAAAAAGTAATTTATTTTTTTTAACTCAACGGTTAAAAAAAATAAATAAAAAAAGGCTTTTCAGCTAATCATATCAAGCTGCTCCAATATAGATATGTATAACAAATTTTGTGATAAAAATGTTATGTAAAAATAACAACTTCTAATACAAATATAAATAAAGTAAAGTAAATTAACAGCCTATTCATTTCCCACTGCTGGGATAAGGCCTCCTCTTCCATTCAGAAGAGGGTTTGGAACATATTCCATCACGCTGTTCCAATGTGGGTTGGTGAAATGCACACGTGGCAGAATTTCGATGAAATAAGACACATGCAGGTATCCTCACGATGTTTTCCTTCACCGCCGAACACGAGATGAATTATAAACACAAAATATATAGTGGTGCTTCCCTGGATTTGAACCCACAATCATCGGTTAAGATGCACGCGTTCTAACCACTGGGCCATCTCAGGTCCACAACAAATATAAATATAGGTATATAATGTTTAAGTTAAAACAAATACTCATTCACTTCACATTAATTACTAAAATGTTAAGCGTGGTTATAAATAATTACCTCAGACTTAAGATTATACAAAACAAGATGCGCAATATTATAGTATAACAAAAAAATGGAATACAATTTCACGTCAGTACGTAACGTTTCGTATTTTTGGTAAGATGACAAAAGTGACGTCACTTTAGATATTAATTAATTATCGACGCATTAAGAAAAAGACGAATTTGTATTCGCTTTTATTGATCCACTATAATGTTACGAGAGCGCAGTCTTTTGTTTGGGACTCTGCTTCCCAAAACTAAAAGGAATAGCTTAAAATGATATAACCTATTTGTCTATACACGTTTTGATAATAACTAATTACATTTTCTATTTGAAATTTATTTATAAAGTTATTGGTTTCATAAAAACCTTTTACGTTTTGCTAGCCAGAGTGTTTTAGATAATAAAGAGTGCTGGAGGCGAAGCCTTGTATAAAAAGCAATTTATACAGACGAAGGTTCAATAACATTGTTTATTGTGTTGCCGAAACCCTTAAACTTAAATAAAACCCTTTTCGCTCTGTAGATATCATAACTCTTTGATGGGATAACTTTTCCCTTATAATACTTCCCTTCAAGCCTTAAAATTTGTTTTTTTTTTTTCTTTTCTCTTCATTTTCCCTCAAGGCTGTACGACATAAAATTATCATATACAAAATTCAATGAGAATTTTCTTCCACGTAAAGTTTTAAAAGGAAAATTAAGAATACCTTTGGTTTAATATTAGTTGCGTAATGTTAAATAATTAAAATCGTATATTTAGACAATTGAAAATGAAAAATTGTATAGGTAACATGATATACAAAAATGTTGACATTTGTTTCAGAAAATAATGTCAAAAAAATCCTTGATTTAATTAAAAAGGCTTTTCAGCGAAAAGAACCACCAAATAATTTAATAATAAATTTAAACAGTAATGTAAACAATTAAATCTAAATATAATCATAGGAAAATAACTATCTCTACGCTATTGTATGTATCATTTTTGTATTCACGTTTCGTAGTAAGTTGCTTTTGTTATATTTTTTAATAACATTTAAATTTACTTACGGACAAATCTATGAATCCCAGTCATTTGTTTTTATATATTATGTCATGAATAGATCGTAGAATATAAATGGAAATACCCTTTTATATTCTAATCTAACGATACATTTGAAAAAGTGGAGCTGTAATGAAATGAGGCACGTCTGATTTGCATCGCAGGACATGTGTAAACCAACCTTCAATCCAAAAATCCATCCAACTTTCCCAAAACCAAATAGATTTCAAATAGTACTTTCGATATCACTTGCAATCAATTTTGGTCCTTAAACTAACGGCATAGGGATGAGTTTTACGTGAAATATTATCGCTATCAAGCCCTACGTACAGTACAAAGGCCGCGGGTAAAAAACATTCGGAGCAATATCGCGATACCCTCAGGCGGACCGATTGGACATCAGATTTCAAAGATTATGTACACAAGCGAAAATCAACTCTATTTCTGATTGGACAAAGTTTGATATTCAATGTTGTAGCTTATATTTGAAAGGTTCGTGTTATATTGTGGGATTTCGATCTTTATTGCATGGAGATAAGAAGATTATTATGAAATTTTTAAGCTATCAAAATCATAGGATTTGATCGTGAAACGATGACATTTTACTATGTGATACATCGGTGTTATTTTATCGATAGTTCGGATACAGACAGACAGATTAATATTGCGTTTCAGTCCATATTGCGTTGCTGCCAACTTATTTAATAATAATAAGACACTAGGTTTTCTTAATATAAAACCAAAGACTTGCTTACAACAGACCAAATAAACTAATATACTTACAAGAAATAAGAATTAAATTATAACCCTTATTTTCCGTTTGCATACGTTACGTTTTTGGCCAATGGTATGGTACGAAAATTAATTAATAAATAAATATGATACAACATCACGTACATTACTCTGATCCCAATGTAAGTAGCTAAAGCACTTGTGTTATGGAAAATCAGAAGTAACGACGGTACCACAAATACCCAGACCCAAGACAACATAGAAAACTACATCGACTCGGCCGGAAATCGAACCCGGGACATCGGCGTGGGGTACCCATGAAACCGGTGTAGACACCAATCGACCTCAGAGGTCGTCGATCAAAAATATATTCAGTTTACAATTATACAAATTCGAAAATTAATTATGACGTCTGGATTTAGACTCGAGATCCATCACAGAATTGATTGACCACTAATTACGAATGTGAATTGTAACTATGTTTTTTTCTTTAAATAATACTACTATGCTCATTTCTTGCCGTTTCTTCTCACTTGATGCTAATTTCTGTGGTGGTAGCTTTTAAATATTGACTATTAAAAAACACTACTTGAATAAAATACATTTGATTAGTTTACATTACATAATTGAGCAGTATACATTCTGAGCCAAACATATTCTTTTTTAACATACATTTTTATACATATTACAAAAATAATATATAATACTAAGGTTACTCATGGTCAAGGCACTAGATAGGCGAAGTACCTCACCGCACGAGTTAACGTCGTTTGAAACAATATTGGATTTTGTGTTCAATTTTAGTTTGATCGCATCATTGGGATCTTACTTTAACTTTAAAAGAAACAGGAGTAAGTAATACACAGCCAATAAATATCCAACTATTGGATATCCTCTCCTTAAGATTCACGTGTCATAATGGACAATTTCGGAATTTTATGAAGTCTTTAAATATTATGTATTTGATTAGTTTTGAAGGTAGTGTTATAAAACCAATAATAAAGACATTTTAAAGTTTTAATTACGAACGGGAAATTGGCTAATACATACAAACAGCTATTAGATATATGAGCCGAGATGGCCTTGTGGTTAGAACACGTGCATCTTAACCGATAATTTCGGGTTCAAACCCGGGCAAGCACCACTATATATATGTGCTTAATTTATGTTTATAATTTATCTCATGCTCGGCGGTGAAGGAAAACTTCGTGAGGAGTCCTGATCTAATTTCATTGAAATTCTGCCAGATGTGCATTCCACCAACCCGCATGGAACAGCGTGGTGAAATATGTTCCAAGCCCACTCCTTAATGGAATAGGAGGCCATTGGCTCAGCAGTGGGAAATTTACAGGCTGTTACTTTACTTTTACTTTACTTTAGTTATTAATAAAAGAGACACGTGTTATATAAATGGAAAGCATCTTAGGATTTGTTGTGATATCGGTTTATTAAAAGCAACCTTTGACTTAAACATCAAGACGGACGTTTCTATACGATATTAATTAATCGTCTTATGCGTTGCAGACGAGACGTTGGCGATGATTAATGATTAAGGTCACGGGAGCACGGTGACATGTCATATGACACTAGCTCACTTATGAGGTCGGGTAATATACCCCTATTATATTGAAGGGTGTAATACATTACCAACCTTAATATTTGTAACTGTATCTATTTACGAATTTAATTAATAAGGGATTGATGATGTATAATACTGAGAGGTCAAAATAAGATTCTACGAATTTGATGTTCACTTGTTTTTTTACTCTTGTTTTGAAAGGAACGTATATGCCACTTAACCGTAAACGATTTTAAGATTATTTACGTTAGCAGCTGATGTTAAAATCGAAAGCCTACGTTACGCCTTTCGTTAGCTCTTTTCGAATCGATCAACATTAGTTTATCAGTCTTGCATAGGAACAAATATAGTATACACTGAATATTATAAATAAATGAATTAATGTTGGTATTGAATGTATAAAATTAATGATAATGATACCGTTTCAAAAGGAATTACAAACTTTAGTATCGATTGAGAGACATTTGTTGACAAAATGTTTCTCTTGAGAAAAGGAGGCCTTTGTCTGGGTGTGGAATATTTCCATGTTTTTAATTTTAATACCTATAATTACGAATTCATTTCCATATAGTATCGATTGGCAATTAAAATACACGTAGATCAGGTACGTAGCAATACGTAGCGCGCTACGTTGTTACAAGCGTAGCAGATCAGAATTCAAGTCTACTGTCAGTCGTACAATCAGTGTAATATCTAGTGGTGCATTTTCTCTGAAAAAGTTAATAATTTTCACATTTTTTACTATGATAGAAACTGGTGACTAAATAAGCTAGTTGTAAGTGGTCACCACCGATAAGAAATGATAGTCATCCATTGCATCGCCAATGCACCACCAACTTTTAGAAATAAGACGTTATGAGAATTTAGTTACAGGAGTTACACCACTGTGTACCCTGGATGTGGTACCTACTCAGATGGTCAGTTACTAAGAAATACACAACATTTTATCGGTTTACTTGTTTGAAAATTATAACAACAGTAAAGTACTATTTCTACTCTTGAAACAGACACTTGGTGGTAGGGCTTTGTGCAAGCCCGTCTAGGTAGGTAGCACCCACTCATCAGTTATTCTACCGCCAAACTATAGTGCTCAGTGTTGTTGTGTTCCGGTTTGAAGGGTGAGTGAGCCAGTGTAACTACAGGCACAAGGGACATATCATCTTAGTTCCCAAAGTTGGTGGCGCATTGACGATGTAAGGATTAGTTAATATTTCTTACAGCGTCATTGTCTATGGGCGATGATGACCACTTACCTTTAGGTGGCCCATATACTCGTCAACCAACTTATACCATAAAAAATAAAATACATTCTTAATAATTACTACATAAACCTACTTTAATATAATTGTTATGCTATTTATAACGGTAAGCGACTATCGTTGTTCTGACTTGTATTATACTATATATTGTATTATACTATGTATTGATAAAGATAAATAGATAAGATAAAGATAGATATAGAGATAGCCTGTAAATTCCCACTGCTGGGATAAATGCCTCCTCTCCTTTTGAGGAGAAGGTTTGGAACATATTCCACCACGCTGTTCCACTGCGGGTTGGTGGAATACACATGTGGCAGAATTTCTATGAAATTTGTCACATGCAGGTTTCCTCACGATGTTTTCCTTCACCGCTGAGCACGAGATGAATTATAAAGACAAATTAAGCGCATGAATCAGCGGTGCTTGCCTGGGTTTGAACCCGCAATCATAGGTTAAGATGCGCGCGTTTTTACCACTGGGCCATCTCTACGCTCGAATGATGATGATATTGGAAATCATTGAAAATATAAAGACATGTTTAAGTCAATTCATTAAGTACTGTCATACCATTACGTATAGACAACAAACCATCGCTTTCATTGTCTGCCTTATAATAACTTATGTTTTTGACGTATCCTTTGTCACCCCATAATTATTCGTGTCCCCCATATTTAATACCCCACTCTATGGTAGAGTGTGTGGGTTCATGGCATTCAAAGGCTAGTTCCGACTTCCGTTTTATGATTATATGCTCGCCATAATTACAGGGCTGTATACAGCTCAAAGACTAGTTTATATGTGTATTCATTATTGCTTTTCTGTAATGTTGAGCGTGGATTTTCACTTTACATAGTAAATATTTGATAGATATTAATGATCGAAAAGTACAAATGTGTTTGTGGAACATTAACATGGAGGTCAGTGAGGTCATTGCTAAGCAAAGACCTCCTCTGACGACATGGTCGAGTAGTGTGTACACCGGTTATCATAAATATGAGACAACATCACATACATTACTTTGATCCCAATGTAAGTAGCTAAAGCACTTGTGTTATGGAAATCAGAAGTAACGACGGTATCACCCAGTAAGTAAACACCCAGACAAAACAACAAGACAACATAGAAAACTAATGATAATAATCTACATTGACTCGGCCGGGAATCGAACCCGGGACCTCGGAGTGGCGTACCCATCAAAACATATAACATAACATATAACATAGTTATCATAGGTACGCCACTCCGAGGTTCTGGGTTTAATTTCCGGCCGAGTCAATGTAGAAAAAGTCTATAGTAGTGATGATCACTTATTAGTGGTGCATTTTTAAATGCACTTACTTATTAATACATACATGAAAACCTAGTCCTTGATTATATATACTCTTTGTTTTTTTTTTATTGAGATTTAGTGAAATTAACTACAACTAGCAAAGCCTTTTTTGTTTTTATGTTTATTATAAAAACAAAAATATACAGAAAATAAAGTTAAAGCAGGAAACTAAAAATGTTTATTACGATATCAGTTAAGAGAAATAGAACTAAACACAGTTTTCAAGCAAATTTCTGTTCGACTGTACTTTAAAATGCATGAGCTCGTGAGATTTGGAATATATCCGACAAATTCGCGAACGCCTTTAAGGACTACAAAGACGCGATGTCAAGGAATCGTACAATCACAATGATATTTTTTCTCCCGTATTCGAAGAATGTTACCATCGTGTCACGGAGCACGCGAATACGGATTTGCATTTATATATATTTCTATGTAAATTTTCGATATCGTAACTGTTATTCCGTGCAATGTATGTCGTACATTAAAACATATATCTCTGATATTGTTACGATATTTATTTCACGTCAAAGTTTCAGTTCGTATTTTTTGTCACGCTTCAACACTTTAATTTTCAATCCTTAAATTTGCATAAGAAAGATCTTTTTAAGTACTAATTAAATAATAAAAATAAAACTATTTTCAATTGTCAACGTGACAATAACCATTAAGAATACATACAACAACAACAACAGCCTGTAAATTTCCCACTGCTGGGAATCCTCTCCCTTTAGGTGAAGATTTTGGGAAACAAATTCCACCACGCTGTTCCAATGTGGATTGGTAGAAAGTGATGAAATTAAAAGATTAATAAAAAAAATGTGCAGAAAATAACCACATGAATATTCAATGGTGCTTGCCTGGGATTTAACTCGCAATCATCGGTTGAGATGCACGCGTTCTAACCACTGGGCCATCTCGCCTCTGTTTGAACGTATAGTATCATTAAAATTCTTCGTCAGATATTATTTGTCTATTTACTAGTTAGTACAAAAGTGGTCACCAGCAATTTCTTTTACATCCATTTATATTTTAGTTTTTTCCAGATAAGAGATTACACAGAATCCATTTCCGCATCTCGGTTTATTTATACGAACACGCAGAATCCATTACTTCGCACCTTGGAAGCGAAAAAAATGTCGTATTCTGAACAAACATCTGTGATGTTCCTTGTGAAATATGTAATTTTGATATTTATACGATAACTAGCTGTACCCGCGATTTTGTGCGCGTTTGAATTGCGAAAAAGTCGTTATTGCAGCCTTGGTTACTGCTTGTTACATCAGATTTTGGCCGGTGATAGTCCTGTCAAATTCGGTTTCAGGCGTTCCAGAGATTAGCCGTAACAAACAGACAGACAGACAGACAAAACTTAAAAAGTAAATGCTTTTTTGATTATATGTACCGTATATACGTACATATTCATTTAGTTAAAAGCGGTTATTTTAATATTCCAAACAGACAATAATATTGCTCGACTGTTTATATCGCATTTCCCATGCAAAGGGATTCAAAATCCATAGAGTTCCTACTTGCCATTGATCAAGAATTAAATAAAGTATAGAATATGTAAAATGTAACTCCCATCAAAAACATTAATGTGAAATGAAAGCCGAGTTCAAAGGTCAGTTCTAAAATTTATTTATAATTACATAAAATAAAATATCATTTCTTCTCATAACTTAGAAGATTATGTTGTAGCCTAAGGCCTGACTTGGCTAGTTCTCATATATTCGTTTCGAATTGATTATTATTATTGATACTCATAATCGATGTACTTCAAGAAAAGTCTCGGGCAATTATTATCCCACTAATATTACCCGGTAATGCAGTTTTAAACGGACATTTATCCCGTAATTATTAAAATTAAAAAATATGGATTAAAATCTTTCCTCATCCCAGTAATAAAGAGCGGGTCTGAACGAGATAAAATTTTAATTCAGAATATTTTATAAACGCAAACAGGCGACGTGGTGTTTCTTTTTTTTTATCTAACGTGTCCCTCGGACGTGAGAAATATTATTTGCAAGCGAAAAAATGAAATTTTTTGCAAAAAGTAAAATAAGGTGGCATTTAGAGTTTTTTTTAAGTATCTTTTTTGTGTCTTAGTTTTAATATTGTGAAATTTATTATTGAGATTATCTCTAGATAGTTTGAAACAGTTGCTTCCCGCCGGCTAAGCACTAATATCTTTTAAACCAAGCAACGGATTTTAATGCGGTTTTTATTTATAAGTAGAGTGCCTCAAGAGGAAGGTTTAATATGTATATTATATTATATATTATATATTATATAGTATATTCATACATAGTATGAAACTATGTCTAATAAGTGAGACTTGTACAAAGCCACTAAGAAAAATAATTGTTGCTTTATGTTTTTTTTTGCTTGTTATATTTTTGTCTTCGCTTCGTTCATTTAGTGTCACGAGTTCCGTATTCAAATTTCTTAAGGCTCATGCGTAAAACTTTTAATGTCTTAAAATGATTGATGGAAGTGTTATGGGAAAGGTATTACACAGAAAATCCACTAACGTGTGACAGCGATCTCAGGTGATGCTTGCTATATATTAATAGGATATATGAAATTGGTTTCTTCCAATGAGCTTAAATATGTTCCAGTCAAAGAAGTACTTTCAATAATTTTTTTTATATATTATAGACTCCTTGATTTTCAGTTGTTTTTTCGTCAAAATTCCTTTTAATTAGAGATCAAAATTAGTAAATATTTATTAATGCTAACATATAATCCAGCGATTCAGGAAACAAAATCTTGACTTAAAACTTATCTCTGAAATAGAAATAAATATGGCTATTAAGGCTTGTATAGGTAAGACTAAGGGATCTTTTGTTTTATTAAACCGCTGGGTGGATGCGCAAATTAACTTGGGCCACTGAGGCCTGATCCCACGCTCATAGTAATCGGTGCTGTGAGAAATATTAACAATTCCTGACATTTAATTTTGGAACTCTTGTCCAACATAGGTACGTCAGATGCTGAAAATTTTCAATGCACCACTTACCTTGGACACTGAGATCCTATGTCCCTTGTGCCTGTACATTGGCTCACTCACCCTTCAAAAGTATAAGACAGGTTCGCACAAAGCCCTACCGACAAGGAAAACTAAACTAAGTTAATTAAATCCATCCAAGAATATATTTAAATAATTATCGTGGTCAAGTTTCACCGAAAAAGACTTCTCATTATATCGAAATTTATATGAAATGAAACATCCCTTTATTAATAATAATTTTGTACAAGTCTCTGCAGACGAAAGCATTTGAGAATTTTCAAATTACTTTATAAGAGTTGAGATATTTCTTAGGAATGTATTAATAACGTTGTTTTGTTTAACAAAGTTATTCGATACTGAGTCGATTAATCAAAAATCGATTATGTTCTCGAGATGGTATAATTTCAAAATTTCAGTGACAATATTAATCTCGAAAACAAAGATATAATAAAACATCGATTAGTAATGATTCGTCGTATCCAATGAATGTCTCGTTTGTCAAATTTTATGGGTTCTCGGATTACTGGGTCAGCTCTGATGTCGGATTATTGATGGCCAGAGGATTATTCGTGCTACGGGTTGAGGTACAGGGAGATACTATATTATGAACAGCTAGCATTCTTCATACATCACCTACAGCCATTTGTTTTATGACATAAATGTACAGTGAAGTTATAATTAAATGAACACACTTAGTGTATAAATACATGTGTACGGTAAGATATTGATGATGCAATAAAAAAGTACATTACATTTTATAGTACATTAAGTATCAACAAGTAGGCTACTAATAGTTTTACTAGTACTTGTATTACACGCTCTTCCCTTAAGAATTATTTGGAGTGTCTGTTTGAAATACTAAAGTAACCGATATTTGCTAAATGCATAATGTATATAAAAATGATAATATAACATCGTACATATACCTACCGAATTTATTTTTACAATTATCAGGCTAATCTGTGGATAGTCTGTACCGGATAGCTGATGTAATAAGGAGTAACTTAGCCTCCTTTTATTTCAAAATTAGTGTTAAATTCAAACGCGCAAGAAGTAGTTCTAAATACGTTTCTGCTCGTTAGAGTCAAGATGTTACGTCTTTCGAGTCTTTAATTACATTGAATATATATATAGTGTTCGTTGTTATTGTTGATAGTAGATAATTCAGCACAAAGATGTCCTGTATGCTCCAGGAAATTTCCAGAAAATGTAACACAGATTTCTTTAATATAAATCCTATTTATTGATAATTATGAGGACCATAAAATATTTTATGTTGCTGTAGCAATTACTATTTTTGTAGCAGTCGAAGTGCCTCTTAAACGATAGACCGTTAATATCTTTATATATAGAAAAACAATTAAGGGTTATGTTTGTTCGTTGATCTTAAAAGATAATTCGATCAAATCGAAGTGTTCTATACATACTACAGTAACAATCTACACATATCTTACAGCAGGGCTAAAACCTGATCTTTTTTCTTGATTGGTTGGAAGTTATTTCACCACGCATCTTTTTTTCAGTGTGATTTGGAATTTTGAAACCTGACAAGATAATCAACCGCTTTTAACTAGTTTTAATCGTCATGATGGTATACCAATTACGGAATCTTTGATGTCATGTAGGGTATATGTAATTAAACCAATTCCAATCAACATTCAAATTGGACACGAGGTTTGGCAGTGCAGTAATCAATGAAGATGGAATAGGTAGCACTGACGAGCACGATCAAAGCGTAACCTTATACTGACTTGACTGACTCCTAGCTATGTAACTGCTGAGATTTTTGCTGGTTCTTTTGATCCAAATCTTAAAAAATGATATTTTTAATATTTACTGCGTATATAAAGT
Organism: Vanessa cardui; assembly: GCF_905220365.1. Taxonomy (NCBI): domain Eukaryota; kingdom Metazoa; phylum Arthropoda; class Insecta; order Lepidoptera; family Nymphalidae; genus Vanessa; species Vanessa cardui. Next base: position 1,498,155 of record NC_061137.1, read on the forward strand.
ACCCGAGTTGGCCCAGTGTTTAGAACAGCATTTGATTAATTTTAACGAAATTCTGCTACATTTGTACCACTAACCCATATTGGAGTAGCATGATGGAATGTGCTCCAAGACTTCGCCGTAAAGGGAGAGAAGGCCATACAGTGAGAAATTTACAGGCCGTTAAGGTAATTTAAAAGAAAACTGTCAAAGTGTCTCACTACTAAATATTCTTTATTATATTCCAAGTAATGTCGCGTGCTGATCCTTGTAGCCGGTATAAAATGAATCTTAGGAAGCAAGTATCTGAACCACGTCGATTATAATTTACGATCACTATAAAAGGGCACTGAATCTTCTTCAATTTGTTGTAAAAATTTATATTTATTGTTCAATTTTTATGTCGATTATTTTGTATGAAATTTGGGAACAAAATTAAGATTTTATCATTCTTTCAATACTAAAAGAAATATTTCTTTGCGAACTTTGTTTTAGGTATTCGATATGAGTTTGACAAGCTGGGATCGTTAATATCTTATTTGGTATTTGTTCGAGTTGAATAATCGTATTAGATTTTAATTACTTATGTATGCATAACTATTATATTATAAGAATGTATTCGAAACTCACCATAGAACACAGGTGCGAAAATATTTTATGAAGTGACATACGAAATTGTCATTTTTATAGGATAGTAGATGGTCAGGCAAATGGGCCATCCGATGTGGTATATTTTGGTGCTGTGGCACATTAACCACTTCTTAGATAGCCAATATGGAACCTCGAGAGCTAAGATGTTATGCCTATTGTACCTGTGGTTACACTGACTTACTCACATTTTATACCGGAATACATTAATACTACCCAGACGGATTCGTATAACCAAGTATCTTCTAAATGACACTTACACCAAAATATCCATCCATTATATCATATATGTAATCCTATCGGTTATTCTCGCACTGTAGTAATCATATGTATTGATGTTTGATGGAATAATTAATGATCTATCCTTACCCCAATGATTTCACGCAAGATCGTACCGCCAGTAAAAGTGATGAATCTTTGTAAAAATACCCGCAAAAAGGTTCACCATCGTGTCAGTTTACAAATTTAATTAATTTGGCGTTTAATGTAATTTATCGTGGCATGGGACCTCGAAACTTGCGTTCCATTTTTAAATTGACGCCGACGAAACGCAGATATCGTGGCCTACCTTCGTCAATTGGTAATTTCTTCGTGCGTTTGCCCGGAAAAGACCACGAACCGTTATCTTTATTTCATGAATGTTTGGTTGACGTTTCACCGGTGACCAAACAACCTAATCTTTGCTTACGATCTCATTATTCAAGACAAATTGTCGGTCTTGCCTTGGATTGTTAGTTTATTATTCAGGTTAACTGTCCTCAGTCTACGGCTGGTACGGTTGCAAGTTCCAAGGTCAGTTCGATACCAATAATTATCAATAGAAGTTCATAGTAAGAAAACAGTAACAGCAGTCCCTGTAATAGTTTATTTTATATTAACATCATATATGTACATATCATTATATTAAAATATTTTACTATTTCTCTTTTAATTTTATGCTTTACATAAATATAGTGCTCAATATACTTGAGACATTGTATATGAAAACGAAATTCTGTAATAGAAACAGCCTGTGAATAATATACCACACCACCCACAGCGCTGTTCTAATCTGGATTGGTGGATACACATGCGGCAGAACTATCACTAAAAACAACACAAAAAAAACACTCAGAAAAAGAATCCTGAATCTGAAATATTTGATTAAAATCCACATATTCCAACCGCTGAGCTATCTCGTTTCAATTCAGCGAACGCAAAATATATTTCCTAAAAATAATCCCACAAGAATTTATTCTTAACACAATTCTATTTTTGTTTACAGGTAAGTACACAATGTTCGTTCGGAGAACCATATCAGTTTTCCTCGAAAAAGCAGGAAATTAGCCTGCTGAGAAAATTCAGGCTATGAAAGGTAAGATACGTAGGCAGTTACGTTAGGTCAACCTTCCACTCCAAGCGCCAAGCAATGATATAAAATATTTAATAGCAAAAAATGTGAAAATGGCAAGCAATGCTGTTGGTACATGGTAGTTTTGAAACGATATTAATTATACCGTCAAAATGAGGAAAAGTTGAAGAGGGTCTGTATGTTGTTCTATTTCATTTGAAAATTAAGTAACCTTAAAAAGAAAGGACAAGGCTTTTATGCAAAAATTCGAACGAAACCACAGGTGATAACTAGTATTTAAGTTACGTGGGAAAAATATAAAATTTTTATTTTATACCAGTTCCAACTACAATTTCTGCTCACAATTTAGGTCCTAGTGATGAATCAACCAAGTTTTTTTTGTATGGCACTAAATATGGCAAATACGCTTGATGATAAGTAGTCACAACTACTCATGGGTATTTTCACTTAAACATTTCTTAGATCAAATTAATTAATTTGACTGTCTATACACTAATGTACAGGTACAATGGACTCTTCAAACCGGAATCCAACAATTCTATATAATAATATAATGATTTGATGTACTCAGACTAGCTTGCACAAAGCCTAACTACCAAGTTAATTGAATTTTATAAAAACAGTTTTTTCAAAAAGTGTTTCTATCAATATCAATATCTACAACGCTATCGAGGTTAAATTTTTAAGTTCCAATTAAAGAGTTCCTATAGCTATATGCTAGATTTTATTATTTTAATAATATAGTTTCAATCGCAGTGCACTTAGTTCGTGTTTTGTTCTTATCTTATATACATATTATTTAATACGAAACGTAATGTATGATCTTTGAAGACCTCCGTGGTTGAGTAGTGTGTACACCGGTTTTCATGGGTAAGCCGGGTTCGATCCCCGTCCGAGACAATATAGAAAATTCATTAGTTTTCTATGTTGTCTTGGGTGGGTGTTGTGGTACCGTCGTTACTTCAGATTTTCCATAACGCAAGCGCTTTAGCTACTTACATTAGGTTCAGAGTAATGTATGTGATGTTGCCCAATATTTAATTCTGCCTCGCGACGTTCGCACTGGTGATGACGTAAGTCCGTCGATCCTCAAACAAAACGAGCGGGAATTGCGAGCAAATAACGTCGGGGGTCGGTGAACGAAATTAGATTTACGAGTTCAGAATTTTTCGGAACTCATCCGTGGAAGTTTCGGATCAGTTTCGAATGCCATTCAGCGCATTATCATATAAATGTGGTGTTGACGCTAAAATATGGCGTCGACGCCAGTTCCACCTGGATGTATACGTGACCCAAATATCTTGATACTTGACTGAGATATACCTTAATGAATATGTACGATTTTATTCACAAATCAGTATTGATATTTTATAGGTCATCATAGATATCTATTTTATCAAGCCGTGATGATTCATTGATTAGAAGGCGTGAATCTTAACCGGTGATTCTGAGTTTGTATCGCAACTGAATTTTCATGTATTTCATTTGTGTTTAATATACATCTAGTGCTCGGTTATGTTTATAAAATATCGAGGAAACCTGCATGTAGAGAATTTTATTCTGTCACGTTTATCCACCCACCAGCAATGTAGCAGCATAGTGGAATATGCTCCAAACCTTGCTATACCTATGCTCCTTGAAAGAGAGACGAGGCCTTAGTCCAAGAACGTGAGGACATAGTGGGATAAATACGCTAATTACTGCTAATATACTTTTTCTAGTTTAAATATACCTAATATTTAAAAATGGAAATAAATTCATGTATTATTTAAAATAAATTAAAATAAAACATTCGAAACGAAATCTCAAGTTTTTTTTTGGATAAAATCTAGTACAATTTAAAAAGATGTTTATAACTAATCATTTGTTTTCTTTAATTGTGATTTTCATTTAAGCATACAAAGCATAAATACGAATTTTATGATAGTACTAAATTTTCAATAAAACATTTAGAAATAATTCCGTTCTAAGCAGTATTTACTATTTACTGCAATAGATCAATTGTTTCTTCTTAGAATAATAAAAATATTCCTTACCTATCCCGCGAGGGAGGATTAATGCGGGATAGTTCGGGCAAAATTGCTGGCGGGGCTCAGCATCCCCCGGGATTCGACAAAGAGAGGGAGGATCTACGGTATTTATAATTCCCGACTCCGGGATTATATTCCGGCACGCATTGTATTTTGATAACATTATTTAAAGAAAATTATTGTAAATATAACATAAATATATATCATAAATACTGCGTGGTATTATAATTATCTAAATACGAGTATTCATACATGAAGAAATAAGGTACTTACGTATTAATGCCATCACATCCAAAAAAAATGCAAAATAAGCCAATATATATGTAGGTTAGGCTTTTTTAAAAATGTAAATAAACAAATATTACCTCGCCTAACCGGAATATTCGAATATTATTAATATTTTTTTTTGTGTTGCAGTAACGTTATTACTTAACTACCGCAATAAAATTGTAACCGTTTTTAAGTATGGATTTTTTGGACGGCATTATACATAATGAAAAATTTTGTAGAAATAAATAGAAGTTAGTTAGAGAGGTTAGAAGTTAAGACACATTATTTCTTTGATTAATTATAGCTCTAGATAGACTGTCTGAATAAATTACTATACTATGCTATAAATTTGAAATCACGTTTGATTTTCTATATGAGCATCCGCTAGTAATATTAAATGAAGAATTATTGTGTGTATACATTTACTTATATATCACGGAAACGTCACCAACGATTGGGATAAAAATTAGTAGGTACACATAAGGTAATGTCTTTTATGGCTGTAAATAATTTACATATTAAAAAAAAATGTGATATATATAACAACTTTTTCGAACCTACGTATTGCTACTACAAAAAGCGTGTATTAATTTTATGTCATACTTCACGAATATATCTGACTCTAACAATTTTAGTATTCATTGTTATACATTTTATAATTAAATCTGTTATTCCAAACATAGTTCGACATGAAATAAATGTATGCAATAGACAATGGGAGAGAAGGTTTGAATGGAAGAAAAATTCGTGTATTATTCTAGAGTCGATTGATATAGATTGTCTTTTGTTCTCATATTCTTTTTATACTCTGTACCAGAGATATCCATATCCACGATCGGATATCTTAAAGCATTTATATGAATCTATACTTTTTATGGTATAGTTTGGCGGACGAGCATATGGGCCACCTGATGGTAAGTGGTCACCATCACCCATAGACAATGACGCTGTAAGAAATATTCACTATTCCTTACGTCGTCAATGTGCCACCAACCTTGGGAACTAAGATGTTATGTCCCTTGTGCCTGTAGTTACACTGGCTCACTCACCCTTCAAACCGGAACACAACAATACTGAGTACTGTTATTTGGCGGTAGAAAAACTAATGAGTGGCTGGTACCTACCCAGACGGGCTTGCACAAAGCCCTACCACCAAGTATATTATAAATGTGAAAGTAACTCTGTCTGTCTGTTTGTCGCTGTTACAATCAAACCGCTGAATTAAATTTCATGAAATTTGGTATGAAGCAAACTTGAATTCCAAGAAAGGATATAGACTACTTTTTTGCTTAACACATGACAACCAACAACCTTAAAAGCAAGCGAAGCCGCGTGCGACTACTAGTATATATGTAGTAATTTGTTTAAATAATTTTATTAAATGAGGACGCCTTTAACAGGGCTCTACGTCTGGAAACCTGAATTTTATTCACTACATAATCTACAATCGAACAGCAATGCTTAGTAATTCTAGTTTCCGTTTTGAAGAGTCGTATTAAGAATTGGCACTATGGACATAGCGTCTTATTTCCCAAAGTTGATGGAGCATTGGTAATTTCAGAAATGTTACGTATTTCTTAAAGCGCCATATTATGTGACTACTTACAAAGACATGACGTTTTTACTCATTAACCTAATTTATATAAACAAATAATAATTGTATAAGTGTTATTTGAAAGTAACTCGAAGTATAATTTCAAGTATGAGATCAAAATTGTTTGATTTTTATATTTCCCGTATACGAGTTTTTATTATGTATATTCTTTAATCGAACCGGCTTCGCGCGTATGCAGTTTATAAGGCCCGGGTGTACTCTATAGTATTCTGGAATAATGTAACTTTCTACCGATGAAAATAGAATTGGATTACTTCCTTACTTATCCCTACTAATAAATAAATTATACATTTATAATATTGTAATGTTTAAGTATTGATTAAGTATACCCGACTAAATCAAAAATACTCGTAAATATATCCCGATCAGTATTATAGGATACACGTCTATAAATGGTTAGAAAACAAATTGACGATGTATTAAACGTTCATAAAATGTTATATAAGACGACGGGAGCGTACTCCATTTAAAAGTCGATAAGATGGCTTCCCATTCGATACTGCGCCCTCGAGGATAATTCAAGCAACTAACGTTAGTTAGAGAAAATGCTCGGGATGTTGAGTTACGTAATGCTTTATGTACTATAAAAAGACGGTTTTAATGTATCGAAACGTCATAGTAAGTGACAGATTTCAGCGTCCTTTTAATACTAAGCAAATAAATATTGGACAACATCACATACATTACTCTGATCCCAATGTAAGTAGCTAAAGGACTTGTGTTATGGAAAATCAGAAGTAACGACGGTACCACAAATACTCAGACCCAAGACAACATAGAAAAATAATGACTTATCTACATCGACTCGGCCGGGAATCGAACCCGGGACTTCGGAGTGGCGTACCCATGAAAACCGATGTACACACTACCCGACCACGGACGTCGTCATATGGGTATATGCATATATACACTTTTTTTTATCGTTCTTAATACACATTACGCGTTTCCCCCAGGTAAAAGGGGCTGGAGTAAATGGTACTCACCGGTGCTTAGCACGCCTAGTGTGCACTAGTATATCGGAAAACCCACTAGAAAATCAAAGATACTCTTTCCGTCTCTTCAGTAGGCGCCACGGAATCGGATCTACCGTGGTGCCTTTATATAAAGTTACACCTACTTAAACTTAAAATTTCAATAAATCCTTCATTCTTTTCATACTTTCATGAGGTTTTCACAAATAGACATAAGGAAGGTTTAGGTAGGTAGAACAACATTTGTTAGAAATTTCGGAAAAAACAACAAAAAACATGTATATAAAGGGCCTCTTTAGCATTATAATAGGAGAGAATATTTGTGTTTCGTAATGAAATATATAGAGAGGTGCTTGAAAGTGCAAAGACGACTTATTTTAACTACACTATAACTAAATAGGACATGAATATATATCTGACTAAAATTATCTACATAAATAATCATGATATATCTATCTTTTATAGAAGCATTTTACTATATTAGGCTTAAAATGTGGGAAGTAAACAATAGCTTTTGATATAATTAGTTGATTTGTAAAGTAAAGTTACAGCCTGTAAATTTCCCACTGCTGGGATAAGGCCTCCTATTCCATTAAGGAGAGGGTTTGGAACATATTCCACCACGCTGTTCTAATGCGGGTTGGTGGAATGCACATGTGGCATAATTTCGATGAAATTAGACACATGCAAGTTTCCTCACAATGTTATCCTTCACAGCCGAGAACGAGATGAATTATGGTTTGAACCTGTAATCATCGGTTAAGATGCACGCGTTTTAACCACTGGGCCATCTCAGCTCAGTTGAATTGAATAAACTGTAAATGTACATATTTTCTGATGAGAGGGTGTTGAGCCCATCTGGGTAAGAACCACCCATGATTGTTATGTTCGATTTGAAAGGTGAGTGAGTCAGTGTAACTGCAGTCATTCTAACCCCAAATGTTCGTTCATTAATTTGACAAAGATTCATCTCTGATACATTGCGGGACATAATTTTGTTCCACTATACAACTTTGTAACTTGACCACAAATACCGATACGTAATGCCGTAAGTAGTAGGGAGTTGTTGCGTGAAATGAAAGCCTTAAAAGGCTTAATGTTGATTAAAATCGGCAATCGTTTTTGATTTACAGCATAAAGTATACAAAGATTTGTGATAATGAAATTATAACACAAGTTCTTGGAAATATATCAAAGTTTCCACTGACCTTGAGTTTTATTGGCCAATGAACAGCCATTAGGCAGTCTACAGTTGGGTAACTAACTGTGCCCGTTTAGCAAAGTTCATATATTATAGTCGTATAATCTTAACGAAGACTAATGCTAAGTACGATGGTATAGTTCGACAGTAATTAGATGTAGCGTCGGCAAAATTCAGAAAACTGATCACATCCGAATTAAGTGCGTCAACAAAATCATGAATTTATTTATTTTTTATTCGAAAATGATCTTTATACGAACGTAATAATATGTAATGTCATATAACTAAATACAGTGGCCAAATTAGCGATAGATAGTTTTTTATATATACAATTATGATGATGAGTTAATATTTAGCATAAACAAATATGCTAAATATTAACTCATCACAAAAATGTCAATATAAAATCATTTGAGTAGGAAAATTTACTAGTCAATACCAGCTTTGAGAGCGTCCCTGATAACTAATTTTTGTACTGTGCACTTTTGCAGGGTCACTGGGGAAATAATAACGGAAGCCACTGTTTTGTTCTTGTGCTTTGAAATCGTTTGTAACTTTACTTGTATTGTTTTTACGATTAATTTGCTTCTAAAAATCTGTTGTGAACCGTATAACATTGTATTACTAATGCAATTCACTTGTTTATTGTTTCAAACAGTTGTTACAATCGGCGCGTAACATGCCACACTTTATCTGTTTTTGTCCACTTAGAATGCATTTATTCTAAAGTAGAGCAGTATTTATAAAAATATATAATACAAGTAGAGCATACTTTAAGATGTGTTTATCAAAATTGAAGGTAAATTTAATTATACATATACAGAAAATTCACTAGTAAGTAAAGAAGTATATGTAAAATGTCCCACCAAACCAGTTACTACTGATATTGTTCTGTGATAAGAATTATATATCTGTATGACAAATACTACCAAATGATAAGTGGTTATCACTGTCAATAAATACTAATGCGCTTCCAACCTCGGGCACTAAGTCAACTCACGCCTTAAAACGGAACACAATACAGCGTTGCTGTTAGACTACATATACTCTTCAGCAATCAAATATTCATAACCAATTTTATTATATAAACCAAATCTACTAATATTTCTGGTAACACCAATAGCATCAGAAGATTTTGATTACAAGTCAAGTATATGGTTTTGTTTTTTATTAAATGTATCGAATATAAAAAGTATTATTTCAAATAAAGATATTCTCACTTTGTACGGCTATTGATTCGATGTTCCATAACCGAGCAGGAAGGCTATCTGTCTTATAATGTAGGTTAATTGTCAAATACAATCAAAATCATGAATAGAACATGATTTTGATTGTCACTGTACGAAGGCAATATAAACGCGTATAATTTATTTCGCTCCTATTTCGACAATTGCCGGCTGTCCATTTAAATACGATTGTGATAAAAGTTTTGTTGCCCGCAAGCTCGCATAATTATGGACACAGGTAGGAGTTCGTTAATGTTTTCAGCTCGGTGCGCTATGCTTTAAATATTGTTTTTTTTTTTTTTATTTTCATCGTTAAAGAGGTTAGGTTTTATTCGGATATTTTTTTATCATTATGAAGAGATTACATACGCCTATAAACTCAAATATTGTAATGTTGCATATTTCCTCACACTGTACCGTAAGAGCTGAGATGGCCAAGTGGTTATAAAGCGTGCATATGATTACGGGTGCAAACCCAGGCAAGAACTATTACTATTACTATTAACTATTACTAATCAATTGATTATTTTGTCTTTAAAATTCAGCTCGTGCTCGTGAAATTGTTTGTAGGTTTTGGTGACCACTTACCATCAGGTGGTCGATTTACTCGTTTGTTTTAACTAAAAAAAAACTACGTGTTATTATTGTTTTCTATACCACCAAGTAATAAATTCTACTCTTGATATGAAGCGGGCATAGACTATTAAGTATAATAATAAATTTCACAGCTTTTGATATTATTATAAAGTTTATAATATTGGCTTGCTATTCCGACCTAGTCGCTGAGAAAATTGTCGGTTAGGGCACTTTCGAAGCGCACGTTGCCAGAACTGTAAGAAAGATACAATAACAAAGAGATTTGTTACTCTCTGAAATATCTACAGAAAGCATACTTCGCAGATAGGGTATAATCTTTTTTTAATACAATTCAGAGGTTTTATTAACCTAAATTATCAATATTATAAATGTGAAAGTAACTCTGTCTGTCTGTCGATATTTCACGACTAAGCCGCTGAACTGAATTTGATAAAATTTGGTATGAAGCAAACTAGAATTCCAAAGGACATAGGCTACTTTTTTGCCAGACATATGACAACCAACACCCTAAAAAGTGAGCGTAGCCGCGGGCCACTACAAGTTCATAATAAAATAGATGACATCACAAGAACTCTGAAAGTCTGATTAACTTAAAAATCTTAATTTTTAAGTTAATCAGACTTTAGGACGCTTACGTCCTTTCGCCACGTATAAGTGAGCGTTTTAGTATATGATACTATGAATAAAGACAGCAATAAATATAAATGAGATTATATTTGTTTAGTTTATTTCATTAATAATGCGATTATTCAACGCGTAGTACGTTCAAGGAGCGCGCCTCTGATCACGTGACGAATGAAAAAAACCTCTGGTATATAATCCTACAAAATCAGGAAGGATAGCTAGTTTGATTTATTACACATTTATATTTGGGTGGTACCAACTCAAAACCAATTATTATACTGCAAAAGAAAATGTCACGGAAATTCGTCGTATTAAATAAAAATACGGAAAAGCATTACAAAGATTTATGTCAATGAATATCCATTACGCTAGGAAGCGCTTACTCTAGATCCCGACTACATGTACCCTCATATTCATACTTTGTAAAATATTGTCCAAGTTGCGGCGCCCGCGGGTCGGGCTTATTGAATTATCTGCTTATACTAGTCATTGTACGAAGTTTTAATGAATAGCTCTCGCGTAGGACGGTGTACACTAGTGGGTATTGTTAGGCAATGATGGCTTAACAGCTGTAAATTGTACTATTATAACGTAGATAGAACCTTTTCTTAAAAAAATTAAGTACCATAACAACAACAACAGCATGTAAATTACCACTGCTGGGCTAAAGGCCTCCTCTCCCTTTGAGGAGAAGGTTTTTGGAACATATTCCACGGCGCTGTTCCAATGCGGGTTGGTGGAATACACATGTGGCAAAATTTCTATGAAATTTGTCACTTGTAGGTTTCCTCGCGATTTTTTCCTTCACCGCTGAGCACGAGATGAATTATAAAGACAAATTCAGCACATGAATCAGCGGTGCTTGCCTGGGTTTGAACCCGCAATCATCGGTTAAGATGCACGCGTTCTAACCACTGGGCCATCTCGACTCTTAGTATTCATATTTTTCCATCAAATATGGATAAAAATAAAAATAGTATCCATATTTGATGTGCAAAAGTTCTAAATTTTGTAATACGATATCGCTGATATTGAACTTTGTCATAATAATGAATTTTAATATCCCGTTAAACAAAATATTAACAAATAAGGTTTTATATTTAGTAAATGGTTTTATGTATATGAAATGCGTGGAGTGCGGTTTGTTTTAATTAATTTTCGTGCTGAGTGATGTAATTTTATTCGAAAAATCAAATTGGTTTTTATTCAAGTAGGCTAATGAAAGCACTTTTGAACCATATTACAGAACTGGATTAAATGTAAGACTACCACTGGTTTGGAAAGTAGATACTAAATAAAAAAACCGGCAAGAAACTCAGTTGTGGTGTAAGTGAATGAATGTGTATGAAATATCTCGTCAATTTTTCTTGTCAGATTCTACATTTTGCATTAAATTTAATATTATTCGTTTCGTGAAGATTAAGTGGCAAATAACCATCTTGGTCTATTACACACTACTAGTACTGAGAGAGTTACTTTTAAAACAAAAATGAAGTGTTTGTTGAATTACTATGTAGCTATGTAGTGACTAGGTTATAGATATAAGGTAGCAGATCCCAAGGTTCAAACTCCAGATCCGGTCAATAATTTTTAGGGTTTTTCTATAAGAAAATTCTCCGTAATTCCAGTGATCCATTATTTTTGTTACTATCATAATCCACATAAACAAACAAGGTTAAGAATAATTAAAGCAGATAAATATTAATGTACAACTATTCATCTGCTTTAATTATTATTAATTGAGAATACTTTTATATTTTCGATGCATGTATTTTCAAACGTGAAATTATCAATCATTAAATTCAGAGTTGATTTTGTTATACAGTATTTTTTTAATACAAATCATTTGAAATATAGTATTTTTTAATAAATTCTGTAATTAAGAAATTGTAGCCCATAGCTTTAGCCTAATGATTATTATTATTATATAAATACCTCTGGGTATCTTGGTCACAATCAGGCGACTATTTGCCAGATCAATGATATAAAAAAAAACATACTAAAATATAAGTATAATTATTCATAGCCCAATAAAGAAATAAACACTTTTTAGTTACCAATAAAATATAGAAATAAATAAAAGCAATAAATCTCGTTCCGTGGCATTATTGCGCCACAATATCCATTTCAACTGCTAATCAATATTAGTTGATGGGCGTTAAACCAACCAGCAAATGGATCGGTTACAGCGCGGTTTGACTAGTTATTCCCAAGACGTCATTATCTCAGAACAGCTGCACAATTTTCCGACTCAGCGAATGATTAATTAAACCTCGTTTTCATCTTCTATAGTTTTGTCATATAGTTTCCCTGTGTCGATTATTTCATCAAGCCCTTAAGCCGAGATAGTCTAGTGGTTAGAACACGTGAATCATAACCGATGATTACGGGTTCAAACCCAGGCAAGCACCACTATATATATGTGCTTAATTGGTGTTTATAATTCATCTCGTGCTCGGCGGTGAAGGAAAACTGAGGAAACCTGCATGTGCCTAATTTCATCGAAATTCTGCCACATGAGCATTTCACCAACCCACATTGGAACAGTGTGGTGGAATATGTTGCAAACCCTCTCCTTAATGGAAGACGAGACCTTATCTCAGCTGTGGGAAATTTACAGGCTGTTACTTTACTTTTAGTTTGTGTTTATAATTCATATCATGTAGAAACCTGCATGTGCCTAATTGTGCCACATGTAAATCAACCAAGCCGCATTGGAGAAGCGTGGTTAAATATACTCCTAAAGTTCTCCTCAAAGTGAGAGGAGGCCTTAGCCCAGCAGTGGGAAATTTACAGGCTGTACATGTCTTGTCATGAACCCTTAATACATCTTCATTTAATAATTCATTTGCATAATTAAACAATAACGAAATATTAATATTCACAAAAATAGGATCTAATGATTACAGTCGAGTGTATTATTTTATAGAACTGGTATCTTTTATGGGCGTGGATCTGTATTACTGATCATCAGCTCTATATTACGTAACAAAGGTAAATTTAAAATCGCGTAACAGAAAGCAATATTGATGTTTTATATCAAAGATTATTAAGAGAATTATGCATGTAATTCCAAAAGTATACAATATATGTATAATCAAGTTATAAAAAGAAAATCGATGATTTTATATTAAAGGTACATATAATATTCCAAATGTTGTATTCCCTTTGCAAATCAAGAGAAGAGTAGAGAAGATCGCTTTAAGCAATTAGGGCATTTTTCTTATAGTATAATTATAAATACATATATGACTAGCTTACTTAAAAACAACTCACGACTTTTAATATGCTGCTTGCAAGATTTTATTGATACTAATATGAATGATATTTTTTTGTTCTGTATGGAATAGGTTGGTGGCGAGCATATGGGCCACCTGATGGTAAGTGGTCACCATCACCCATAGACAATGACGCTGTAAGAAATTTTAACTATTTCTTACATCGTTAATGCCCCACCAACCTTGGGAACTAAGATGCTATGTCCCTTGTGCCTGTAGTTACACTGGCTCACTCACCCTTCGAACCGGAACACAATAATACTGCGTACTGTTGTTTAGCTGTAGAATATCTGATGAGTGGGTGGTACCTACCCAGACGGGCTAGCACAAAGCCCTACCACCAAATAAATTTCATTTTTAACTTTTCTTCCGTAGAGATTTTAAAAATCCCATCTTAGCGAGCACTTAAAAGTCTTTAAATATACTTCAAATAAGAATTATGCTTCGAGCTTCCCAGCTTTATAGTTTGAGAGAATATCTGATGAACATGTGTGATATGGATATGTTGATAACGTTTTTATTAATTAACTATCGATACGCCCCGGCTTCACATAGGTGCTGTTAAATAAAGGTATTATTTAAAAAAAAGGTTTTATTAAAATATGATTTATACAAATTAGCACTTGGGAATAATGTAGCTTTTTAATCATGTTTTTTTTTTTTTTTAAATTGGATTTCTCTCCGTAGATCACCTCCTTACATACAAATAAACATATTTTACTCAATTATAATATTATAATGTTTTAATATTGATTAAGTATAGCAGACTTAATAAAATTTACTCATAAATATATCTCGATAAATGTTATAGGATTCACGTCTATAAGGTTCTTATTCAATATTATGCTAATTCTCTACAAATTATATTTTTGAATTGGAATTTAAATTCTTACGTAGATTTATATGAAACTATTTTATTATGAAGATTTAATATAGAAAGCCTTTCATTTCGACATAAAGTATTTAAAAAACGAATACATAAAATCATTCAAGTGAATTTTTGAATAAATATATTTTTGTTAGACAATCAAAAAATACCTGGAATAAAGAAATCAATATGAACGATATGATTCAATTTATAAAATGAATGGAGCGTTGAAACTGGAAGCTTTAACTGTAAAAGAAAATTCATAGATATTTAGCAATTGAAGGCTGCATATTGGGGGTGAAACAGAATTTCATTTCACGGGCAGACTTCGGTTGCATCAATCGGTTTAGACAACGCGCTGACTGGTGGGATGCTGGCCGCAAAGATTATGTAATTAAGACAGATGTGCCATTATATTACTGATAAATAATCGTATACATTGGATTTGCTAGTATCACATACTATAACAACGAAATGTGTTTTTGTATATTATACAGTTAAATAAAGTAATCATGTAAGGTTTATTATATATATACTTAATATTATTACGTTGTAGATAAAAATAAATGTCTAGTATCGTGGGATATCCAATTAATACGAAGTTGCTTTTGTTGTATATTAAGTGTTAAATAACATACGAAATAAATTAACAAAGTTTGAGAGTTATTAATTGAACATTACAACATAAAATGAGTTTGAATAATGTGGTATATTAATATGTATTAGAAAGAGACAGAGAGAAAGAAATGAAAGGGTATATAACACTTTTTCTTATCGATTGACGATTACTGCCAGTACACTCTAATATGTATTACGTAAAAGAACTTCACTCAATTAATTTTATAACTTCATTTGTTGTCAATTATTAGTATCAATCAATTTCTCTTACATACCACACATCTGCTAAGTGTATCTGAGACCTAACTAAGAATAACTTCTAGCTGCATAATCTCAGAAAACTTTGATATAATCTTGTGCGGTTTTCCAACAGCACATGGATTTTTTAGGGGTTAAATATTGTAAGTATTGTTTATGTAATAAGCTATAAATTATATATCATAATATTAAAAAATAAATTGAAACGTAATTTATAGCAATTTTTTTTAATTAAATAGTTTCACCAGTCTGGTCGAAGTGTATTCTTTGGTTCGTCCGAGGGGCGAGCGGGGAGGGGCGGCGCGGCGTACCTGCGCGGGCCGGGTTCCGTATTGATTATTCGGGCGTTTACTTTCGCCACTGTTTTAATGCTAGCTATGAAATGTTTTTATTGCCGGCTTGCCAACGTTGCCAGCCCCCGCACAAACTAAATAAACATTATCATAAATATATAATTCGTCTGTTCTATACGTCTGATCGTGCTGACATCAAATATCTAACTGGTGAATATTGAGGGTCGTTACATGTTACATCGAAAGCATCTGACGTTGAGAATTTGTTCTTTTTTTTAATTTAATTTTCGAATTGATTCTGATTGGCTGTTATTTTATTGTAGTTTGTTTTGATTCGTATATACTGGAAGGTAATTAGTAATGTTTATTTTTTCATGTAAATGTGATTCTTATATTATTAATACTGTATAATAAACGAATATATAATATATGTTTTATTCTAATAAGCTTAATGACACCAAGAAGAGTGTTATTAATTTTATTTGAACATAATGAGAATAAGAGGAGTATTTTTATACTACGGATATGCTTAAAACATTACCAGAACCAACTTCTCTAGAAACAAGGAAATACTGTACGACTGTGTTTTTTTTTGCTTCTCTTTAGTGTAAACGAATTATTATATGTTGTCTTATTTCAGTGTTTATAATGCAAGTAAAATAACATAGCGTATATATTAACATTAAAAAAATAAGTAAATTTGAAATATATATGTTCAAACTCGAAACTCTTTGTCCGATTCACAACTCGAACCAGCTTTCGTTGGTGGTTTTTCCGAAACGATACAACTTGGGTTCCTTGGAAAAGCCTACCTATATTTTAAAGGTCGGTACGCACCTACAAAGTGTTGCAAATATACCGCTTGTTTGCCAAAAAATGAGTAAATGAAAGTAAGCTTCAAATTTCACTTCAAAAGCATCGTACGTTTCACCTTACATATAGTATGCTATTATCAGTAATTGTTCAATTTAAAAAGATATAGTTTTTAATTATTCTTTTCTTTAATTTCATTTTGAATTCTTATAAAACAGTGTTAAATGAATACTCATTATTCAGCTACGAAACGTTTCTTAAGTATTTTAATTAGTCTTTGTAAATTAACACAGTTTACATGTATATATGCTTATTAGAACATATTTAACTAACATTATTTTTGTATTTTAAATGTTGAAAAACAGTAACTACTGAGTTTATTGTCGGTTCTACTTTGTAGATTCTATCTTCCGAACTGTAGATAGATAAGTAGAACTTCTCTTAATACGAGTATAGTTAGTAGTTTGTAAAATGACGACCTCCGTGGTCGAGTGATGTGTACACCGGTTTTCATGGGTACGCCACTCCGAGATCCCGGCCGAGTCGATGAAGATTACCATTAGTTTTCTATGTTGTCTTGGGTCTGGGTGTTTGTGGTACCGTCGTTACTTCTGATTTTCCATAACACAACTGCTTTAGCTACTTAAATTGGGATAAGAGTATTGTATGTGATGTTGTCTCATATTTATTTTATCTAAAATCATCATTAAAAATGGCGTTTGAAAACCTACTTGAATAAAGCTTTTTTTTTAATTTTAAGACAGAAGTGTGTCATGTCCTGTTATAGCGATGTACAATAGTTCCTTTTTTTAATCCAATTATATAATACAACTTGTGCGCATCTTATTGGATGTGATAGAACTTTAACTGCACTCTTCACGAACGTAAAGTTTACAATTAAACGGATGAATAGTTTTGAACGCATAGACATAAACAAGAAAATATAAATGTAAATATTTAATAAATATATATGTTGAAAAATATTTTTTTGCCAACTCTATTATTTTATAAGTCTATGAACAAGGCTGTTTTTCAGTATGATCTCTTTAACGCTTAGTTAACTCCGGGGGTTAAGTGTTTCGAGTGGCTCTAGATTCGAGTTCCGGGTCGAGTGAGGCACGTTGTACTTTTGACCAGAATTAAGATACATAATTTCATTTATACATATGTTTAATATATATACTTACTTTAATTTATATCTATTAGAGTAATTGTACACGTGTATTGGCTAAAATAAAAGATAATAGCATATTATAGGATGATGGCTAACATGTACAATGTACATATATGTATATATATTTTTACTTACGATATCCATTACGTTAAATTACGGCGAGCATTAGCGAATATAAATCTATTTTGTATTTTTTTTTTGCTGTTACATAAGTCGCCCTACGCTCACTAAGACACACACAATACTTTATTCGAGCAGGCTTTTACAAGCACTTTTGAATCTTCATTTAACAACTGTATTAAGTAAAGATACCACCGGTTCGCATCGTAGATTCTACCGAGAAGAACCGGCAAGAAACTCAGTAAATACTCTTTATCCACATTTACGAGCGCAAATGTGATTAGTGAAAGACCGACAGACAGACAGTCAGAGTTACTTTCACACACACACACACACACACACACACACACACACACACACACACACACATTTATAATATTAATATACAAGTAAAGATTAATTTCGTTTACACATTGTGAATATGAATCGGGTGAAACGGCTTGTTTCATCTGTAAATATTTAACGTAAAAATATAAAACATATTTTTAAAATTCACTTGGTGGTAGGGCTTTGTGCTAGCCCGTCTGGGTAGGTACCACCCACTCATCAGTTATTATACCGCCGAATAACAGTACTCAGTATTGTTGTGTTCCGGTATGAAGAGTGAGTGAGCCTGTGTTACAGGCACAAGGGACATAACATCTTAGTTCCCAAGATTGATGGCACATTGACGTTGTAAAGAATAGTTAATATTTCTTACAGCGTCATTGTCCATGGGTGATGGTGACCACTTACCATCAGGTGGCACATATGCTTGTCCGCCAAGATATACCATAAAAAATATGAATCGGATGAAACAGATTGTATCATCTGTTTACAGATGATACAATCTGTTTAAACAAAATATTTATATTTTGTTTAAAAATATAAAACACATTTTAAAATGCGTCAACAACAAATATACTTTCTTTAATTTATACAGTACAACTCGAGTTTTCATTAAAACATTTAAAAGAAAACAATTAAAAGGATGTATAATGAAACTGTTTGATTGTAGCATCTTATTCATCAGCATTGTCGTTTATTTACAAAAGAAACATCCCCTGTCTACCCCCTTTTAATGGTCTTGATTATTAACTAGCTGACGCCCGCGAGGATGTCTATTTTTAAAGTCGAATTATTGTTTATTTTTAATGCGTATGTACTATGCCGGTTCGAGCTCATTAAATTTGGATTATAATATTCATTTATGTTTACGATTATTATTTTGGCATTTGAACTAAAATGACTTATGTAACAAGTGCTTAATATAGATTGTCTGACGTATTATTATTAAGTAAAATAATCTTATAGTCGGAAATATTTTTTTCTTCGCATTTCAATTATTCATTTAAGTCTAGCTCGCCGTTTATTGAGTCAATTCATGCAAATATTAATAATGGAAATATTTATAATAATCGTTATGTAAAACTATATTTATTAGAACAAATAAGAAAAGAAATTTGCTTCTGAGAATAAGACACTTTATTTATAAATATACAATCAAATCGACTGTCCTTTAAGCTGTATTTTAGGTGACAATGCTCTGTGTCTTACTAAAGACAAAAATGTCAAAGGTACCTCGGACCTAAGGACCATATAAAAATATTCTTTTTTTTCAAATTTGGAACAGTTCATCCTAAGACATTTATATTAACGCATGAGGAAAAAAGACATGATTTGCGATAAGTCGTTTCCAAATAATAGGTGATATCATGCCTTAATAACACTGATTGTACTAATTCGTTTGGATTAATGAATAGCTGACGAATCTGTAAATATCGAGCTATAGTAAAGCCCAGTAAGATAGAATTGTGTTTTTTTTTTGATAAAAAAAATGCAGCAAATGCAACTGTCCCAAGTTTCGAAGTTGGCTCTGCTAAGAAAGTAAACAAAGCGATTGGTCTTCTTAACTCTGGTCGTGTTGGATTTATTAAGCATAGAGTTATGCGAGTACGAGAATAGAGAGTACACCAGTGTTTATACGCTTTTGAATTATAATACCTTGCACTGTTGGTCGGATATTACCCTAAATCATTAATAAAACATAATATAAGATGATAAGTTTTAAGTTACCAATGAGCCACCAAATTTGGTAACTACTATTAATATGTACCTGTAGTTATACTGGCTCACGCACCCTTCAAATGTAACACTACTAAATATTGTTGTACTACTTCTCTGTAGAATATATTTTGAATACTTGTATGTATGTATGTTCTCTTGGTGGTAGGGTTTTGTGCAAGCCCGCCTGGGTAGGTACCACCCACTCATCAGATATTCTACCGCTAAACAATCAGTAAGCAGTATTGTTGTGCTCCGGTTCGAAGGGTGAATGAGCCAGTGTAACTACAGGCACAAGAGACATAGCATCTCAGTTCCCAAGGTTGGTGGCGCATAGATGATGTAAGGAATAGTTAATATTTCTTACAGCGTCATTATCTATGGGTGATGGTGTCTTACCATCAGGTGGCCCATATCCCCGTCCGCCAACCTATTCCATAAAAAAATCATAGACTTTCCCAAAGTTTTTATATAAAATAATGTTTAGTTTTATTGGTGAAAAGTCGGTAAGCGTAGCTTGTTCAATATGAGGTCGTTCGTAGCGCTCCTCGATTGATAGTGTCTACTTTGCCGTATTTTTTATAAAACAATAGACGTCTCAGACAGGTTCAAGAGTTTTTCCTTCTAAATAAAGGTAAAATGTAAGGCTATTGACATTTTATTGTGATGAGAATTTCTCGATTTTTTTTTTTTAATTTGAAACAGTTGAGTTTTATAAATGTTAAAGCAGTATCTTAAAGAACACTTTTTTTTATTTATTTGTTAAAATCAATGTTTCATCGTCAACGAATTGTAACAAAAAATTTAACGTTCCATTTTCAAAAAAAAATTACGAGAGATTTATATTTTAAATGTTTTGAAAAACCTAAACTTAAATTTAAGTTTAGTCAGACTTGTTTTGCAAGATGTGTTATCGTCAATTAAGTCATTAGTCATTGGACGACCTCTGTGGTCCAGTGGTGTGTACATCGGTTTTCACCGGTCCGTGGTCCCGGGCTCGATTCCCGGCCGAGTCGATGTAGATTATATCATTAGTATATCGATGTTGTCTATGGTCTGGGTGTTTGTGATACCGTTACTTCTGATTTTCCATAACATCAGTCTTTTAGCTACTTATGTTGGGATCAGAGTAATGTATGTGATGTTGTCTCGTATTAAAAGAAAAGTGTTTATTAAACGTACGTAATTACTGGCCCTGTCTTATGTCAGGGATATAGTGTTAAGACCAAATGAATTTATCCAAATATTCGTTTCTTATTCCAGCTTATTTCTTCGTTCCATTTGAAATACTAACTGTACACTACACAACTTTAGAGTAATAGTGTAAAAATCTTTATTAAAAATATAACACCTCGGCTCCACTGGTGACAAAGGAGAGCTGGTTCGTTTTTTGTCCAGAGGATCGGAATTGCGATTCAACGGGGAAACGCTGCTAGCATTCCTGCCACCATTCCACGCGGTCGTGATTTGTAATTTTTTTTAGTTGTATTTGTATATGTGTATGTATTGAATACCAAGCTTCAAGTAAACAGGAACATCAAATAATTAACAATATTTAATATAGTTTATTTATTACATAGATTCATAATTCCTCAATCAAATTCAAATATATTATTTTTCTACTTTTATTTATAAAAATATCAAACCAAAGAATCCGTTACATTTGTATAAATCTGACATTGAATAGCTAGAAGCTATACAACTTTAAGGATTATTTCCAAATATTATATTTAAGGCCTTAATGATAAACGTACCCTTATATGTGTGTATTTTTCGGTAACTTCAATACTATGAATTATTTATTGGCGAAAGGCCTTCCTAGAACACAGAGTCTTGTTATATTTAATTAAACTTGTTGCTTATAACCTATACAGTGAATCATAAAAACAAATTGTCAAAATATTTATTATGGTTACAAATGAAAGATGTTCATTAACAGATACAACTGGATGTTTTCTTTATAAATGCTAACTTGTATATCAGATAATGCAATAAAACGTAAAATGTATCACATTTCGAGTTTTACATAGAACCATTCGAACATTTCCGTTGAAGAGTTTGTTTATGTATACCTATACTATTTATGACCAGTATAAATAACAAAATAAATACCTGAAATAGTGTGATCGTCAAGTAATTGATTTTATTTACGCTGAAAATAAAATTCTGTTTATTAATATTTATACATAATGACTGGCTAAATTATAATAGGGTCATATGGATCTATAATAAATGGACAATGCATTTAAGGTACTAAATTACATAAGGATTTCGGAACGATATGAAGCAAAACAAAAATGTTGTTTTCGCTTAAACAACTCAACAGTACCTATCGCTGTGAAATAAGCCTTATTTCTATATTTATCTATGTATCCCATCGTTGACTTTTTTTAAAGACCTTTTTAAGGTGCATAATACTGTAGTACATTATTTTGATATATCTCGTAGGTTTCTGGCAGCGTTTGCAATTTCAACCCAAAAAATATATTTGTTTACTACATAAATTTATAACCACTAAAATTATTAGCGTTTCGCTATTATATTGGACATGTATTATTCATATAAGCCTTCTCCTTGAATCAATGTATATATAGAATAAAAAAGCATAAAAATCCGTTGTGTAATTAAAGACCTAAGCATACATAGGAACAAACGCGGTAATGAGTTTTTTTATGCTATGTACCTATAGAAAAAAAAACAAACTTCTACATGTAATAACTATTAGTTTTCTTTAAGGACACTTAATTCATTGATATTGATAACCGTCTATCGGATATACTTATTCTTTAAATGTCTAATTTGTTATTATAATAAATGTTACATATTACCTTCCTGAAATTTAACGAGTTTCATGTTCTCGGGTGAGTTTCGAAATTGTAATTACCGAATAGCTCCATAGTATGTGATGCTCCCATTGGTTGGCTAATTAGTATATAATTCGGTTTGACTGTTGTAGCTGATGCTTAGATACTGAACAAATTGTATATGATGTGCTCTGTTACTTTCGCAATAAGGATTATAATTCCATGGCAGGGTTTTGTTATATACGGTGTTGAAGTGTGGATACTAATTGCGGCACTGTGATTGACTGCATTTTGATAATTAAATATAAAAAGTATATAAATACTTAACCTCTTTTAATATAATATTGATTAGAATGATTGCATCTTAACCGATGATTGCGGGTTCAAACCCAGGCAAACATTACTGAATATTCATGTCCTGAATTTGTGTTCATAATTCATCTCGTGCTCGGCGGTGAAACCTGCATGTGTACATCATAGAAATTCTGCCAAGATGTATTCCACCAACCCGCATTCGAATAGCGTGGTGTAATATGTTCCAAATCTTCTCCTCAAAGGGAGAGGAGGTCTTAGCCCAGTGGTGCGAAATTTACAGGCTGTTGTTGTTGTTGTTGTAAGAAGAGCAAATATATAGACTGATGGTAAGTGGTAACCAACAAACGCGGTAAAGGGAACACAAAGATACCAAGTGATATTGATTGGTGGACGACTTTATAATAGACTTACTACTATAATATACTACTATAATACTTACTACTATAATAGACTACTATAATAGACTCTATAATAGACTTTATAATAACCAAACCAGACTGGGCTAAAGAATATTACAGCATTAGTGACTTTCTATTTAACTGCACATCTTGGGAATGAGATGATAGCCTCCAGGCTGTTTCAAATAATAAGAATAATATGTTTATTACGGTATATTGTAAATTGACATTATTAAAAAAAGGTCCCGCTGAGTTTCTTTCGCCGGTTCTTCTCAGGTCTGAGGTTTTATATTCCGAACCGATGGTAGATTTTCGACAATCAATAAGAAAGTGTAAACACTTGACTTTGACTTTGACTTTGAAACGGTCTTGTACGAGGGCTTACGACCAAGTAAATAATAAATGATTTCAAAATAATTTTTAATTTATTTTTGTGTATTAGTAAAATTCACTGTATGAACCAAAGGGTTCCTTTTTCCTTTTGAGGTTTGAAGAGTGTTCCATGATTCTACCAATTCTAGTTGGTGGATACACACGCAGTAAGATTGGATCTATAACATGAAGTTTTTGTCACGCTATGTGATGTCAGAGTCACGCACAAGATGATTTATAAATACATACATCATCGCAATCACATAAATAATAATAATAAATATTGGACAACACCACATACATTAATCTGATCCCAATGTAAGCTAAAGCACTTGTGTTATGGAAAATCAGAAGTAACGACGGTACTACAAGCACACAGATCCAAGACAATATAATAAACTAATGAACTTTTCCTACATCGACTCGGCCAGCGTCATGAAAACCGGTGTACATACTACTCGAACACGGATACGTCATAAAAAATCAGTAGTATTTGAACCCGATATTTTCTTTTTAGATACCCGTATTCCACTGAACCATCTATGCTAAGATTAAGCTGACAAAAAAAATATCAGTGCTAAAATTGATTTTACTTAGAACATTAAAGTAACGGATAAGATATGGGATATATTTAAATATACATAATTATATCTTCAAAGTATGTATGTATTAATTTCCGGTGACGTAACGAGGTCCCGAATGTTCTTTGATTTTGGTCGTACTTTATGACGTAATCAGAATTGACGAAGGTTGTTTGATGACTGATTTATATTCAAATTGTCGTCCTATATTACGGTACATATACGTGGGTTTATTTGATGGAATTTATTTATTTAACTAACGACCCGCCCCTGCTTAGCACGGATGCAATATTTATTTCGATCTGTCTTATAGAGTTCAGTTGCAATGTAAGCCGAAAAAATGTGTTTATTCAAGACTTCACATTAGAAACTGCAAAAAAAATATCATTATTTCTGTTGTGTTATTTATTACATTGTCCATGTATTATATACAAAAACCTTCCTCTCGAATCTCTCCATTCGAAAAACCGCATCATAATCTGCTATGTAAGTTCTAAGTATACATAGGGACAGACAATGGTTAGTGACTTTCTTTTATACTATGTAATGATAATGATACCTAGCTCGATCCAAAAATAACCCCGAAAGCACTCTGGTTGTAAGAAATTTGAACGACGGATCTGAAGTCAAATCCGAGTTAAGCATCATTGAATTAATTTTCGGATTTTGTTTTTATGATTCATTAGTCATAGCGATAAAGGGAGTGGTTATAATTTATTACTGCGCCAATATCTATGGTGGTGATCACTTACCATCAGGTCCCCATTAACCTGATCTACTAACCTTTATATCTTCATAAAAAATAGAAGCGGTGCTTAAATTAACAGAATCGATGGTACCTGAGTCGAGATGGCCCAGTGGCTAGAACGCGTGCATCTTAACCGATGATTGCGGGTTCAAACCCAGGCAAGCACCGCTGATTCATGTGCTTAATTTGTCTTTATAATTCATCTCGTGGTCAGCGGTGAAGGAAAACATCGTGAGGAAACCTGCATGTGACAAATTTCATAGAAATTATTCCACATTTGTATTCCACCGACCCGCATTGGAACAGCGTAGTGGAATAAGTTCCAAACCTTCTCCTCAAAGGGAGAGGAGGCCTTTAGCCCAGCAGTGGGAATTTACAGGTTGTTGTTGTTGTTGATGTACCTACAAATCCCACCTAAATAAAAACAATTCATTAACTAACTCTAATTAAACAAATAATTCTTGTATAAATCAAAAAACCACACATACAATGTTTCCCCTAAAGGCAATCTACATATGCTCATAGCTAACATATTTCACGTCATATTACCCCGAAATTATCTATAACCGCGTATAACGGAACGTCTAAGCGGAGGTTTTATTATTCGAGGAGACATAATAGGTTCCTTGGTAATAATAAGTTGAGGGAAAACGCCCTTACAGCCTAATACAGGGTGCGAGTCGACCGGTGAAATGAACGCACGTGACCGGGCTTAACAGCTCATTCTATGACGTTTTCCGTTGATATTGCTGTAGCATTTTCTTTGTTTAGAGCATAAGTAATATTAATCAATAAATAATATTCTATATACTGTTCTAGATTGGTCTAGTAAATATTATTATTATTATTACATAGTATAAAACAAAGTCTCTTAACTAGACAGCGGGTCAGTCCTATGCATGCTAAGATACAAGACGAATTTTGATGAGGTTTTTTTTAATAGATAGATTGATTCGAGAGGAAGGTTTATATGTATAGTAAAGTAAAAGCCTGTACATTTCCCACTGCTGAGATAAGGCCTCTTCTTCCATTAAGGAGAGGGTTTGGAACATACTCCACCACGCTGTTCCAATGCGAGTTGGTGGAATGCACATGTGGCTAAATTTCGATGAAATTACACACATGCAGGTTTCCTCACGATGTTTTCCTTCACCGCCGAGCACGAGATGAATTATAAACACAAATTAAGCACATATATATATATATAGTGGTACTTGCCTGGGTTTGAACCCGCAATCATCGGTTAAGATGCACGCGTTCTAACCACTGGGCCACCCCAGCTCGTTATATGTATAATACACGCAAAATATTGAGTTTTCATATGCCTATGGATAGTAATGAAAGTTATAGGTGAGAAAGTGAAATTTTAAGGATACATTAATCAAAAGACGATAAATAATTTATGTAAATTTGATTTTTTTTTTGTAAAAATATTGGCAAGGAAATGTCATTATGCATAAATGTGTTGAAGCTTTAATGCTTTAATTATGGTTTAATTAATATATTCAGAATTGGAAATTATTTTCGTCATTGCTATGCTGAATATTAGATCTCAATTCCAAATACGACAAACAATTATTTAAAGGTGTTTAATATAAACAATCAATTATTAATAAATCATATTATATTAATTATGACTGATTTTCATATTGTAATATTATTTTTATTAAATTTTTAGAATACATTTTTGTATATAAAATAATCTTAAATTAATAAATAGGTGTTATTGCTAAGGTTTGCGGTGACCACCGTCGATCGTCGATTTATTAAAAAATATATAAAAACTGGCAACTTATATTTCTGAAAAGGAAAAAAGGTAAATAAAAGCAAAGAAGGTTTCACGGCCTTTTTCGAGAGCACCAGTGCCGTCTAATATTTTTTTTCAATTTCGAATTGATATTACGATTTCATAATTTGTTGCAAACATCAAATTGCTTCCCCCTAGGACCTCTCAGTAGGCGTCAATATTATTTTCCCGAGGTAATTCCGACCTTCGAGTCATTATGCTGAAAATCATAATTATTTGTAAAATTCACATTTCAAGCGATTTACCGTCTAATGTCTTTCCAACTGAGTTCATATTCGCATGTCCAAATAATATTCTATTTGTATGCCTGTCAAATGTTCCGGTTCTTTCGTGTAATAAGTAGGCGATTGTTTTCTTATTTATATTAATATTTCAGTGTTATTAAAATGAGAACGAAAAACTTTGTCTATAAAAGCATAATTTAAAACATAAAAGAAAAGAATTCATTTATATATTTGTTTATTTCACATGGATTACATCACTAATGAGTATGGATCTTGCTTGGAAGACTTCAATATTATATTTATATAATAGGTATGGATAGGTATGCCCGCGAAATTGTGTGTGTTTGAATTTAACAAAAAATTCTTGTTGTAACCTTAGTTACTCCTCATTGCATGAGCTGTCTGTCAGTGGAAGTTCCGTCAAAATCAGACCAACCGTTCATAAGATTAGCCCGAACAAGGACAGACAGACACACAAAAATTGTATATATTTTGGCGTGTGTATGTGTGCATGTGTATACATATGCATTTAGTAAAAAGCGGTTATTTTAATACTACAAACATATAGTCCAATTTTGTTACATGTAAGTATATATACATAATACTGGCTTTGTTTTTTGATAGGAATGTGTACGAGCAAGTTAACGCGCTGATGTTATGTGATTATAACCGCTCAAAGGCATCAATAAACATTAACCAATATACATCACGACCAAGGACTTTGACTTACTTTATATAGACCCAACTGATAAAGGTATGCTATCTATAATCTATTAAGCATTAGTGTATTCTCTTTGTGGTAGAATTTTGTGTAAGAACGTCTGGCTTGGTACCATCTACGCATTAGATATTGTACTACAAACATCACTGCTCAGTATTGTTGTGTTTCGATTGGCAGCGTGAGTGTGCTAGTGTAACTACAGGCACAAGGGGTGTATGACATAAGTGGCAAACGAGCAGGAGGCTCACCTGATGGAAAGTGACTACCACCGCCCATGGGCATCTGCAACACCAGGGGGATTGCAGGTGCGTTGCTGGCCTTTAAGAAAGGTATACGCTCTTTTCTTTCCCATGTCGTATCGGTTCGGATAAACATATATAATATATAATATATGTAATCTATAACGTCTTTGTTACCAAAGTTGGTAACATTGGTGAAGCAAGGAATGGTTAATATGGTGGTGACTTTCTTTATTTATATTAATATTAAAAATGTAATAGTAACTTTGTCTGTCTGTCTGTCAGTCCACTCATGAAATAGAAAATAATTAAAGGGATAATTAAAAGGCTTGAAATGACTTGTTGACTTGACTAAGTGTTTTAATGATGTAACGTAAATAGAACTTAATTATACAAATCTTGATCTTACAAACGATCGTGAACACTTAAATTTAGTTATTCATTAATAAATTGTAAGCTTAAAGCCGATCGCTGCTTTATGCGAATCCCTAAGATGTTATCGTCCGATATTCCCTTTGATAGGATTAGTTCTAACGACGCATCGCGTGTAAACAGACTTACAAACAGTTCAGAGTATTTACACATATAATGGCGTAAGTTTGTTTGACGACCTCCGTGGTCGAGTATTGTGTAGGAACACTAGTTTTCATGGGTACGCCACTGAGATCCCGGGTTTGATTCCCGGCCGAGTCGATGTAGATTATCATTAGTTTTCTATGCTGTCTTGGGTCTGGGTGTAGTCCCGTCGTTACTTCTGATTTTCTATAACACAAGTGCTTGGCTACTTGCTTTGGGATCGGAGTAATGTATGTGAGGTCGACTCATATTTATTTATTTAATATAATCATAAATATGTATTACGTCAATTTTTTCAATTAATCTTTTCGATGATAATATTTAAATTCGAATTTTAATCTGTTATGTCTTAACCTGTAAACTGATTTAGTTAGGTATGGATACAGTTTGAGTCCCTTGGAAGAAAGCTTTTCACCCCTCGAGTGGGTAAAATGGGGGAGTGAAGGTTTGTGTTCTTTATACATATAAAGTTTTATAAATTACTTGTAAAGCAAAGGTTTAGCTAGTACTTTATAAAAACCTCGAAGCAATTTGAATGGATAGCATAGCAATAAAATTGATGCAATATAATTAGATTAAAAGATTTTAATCGCTCGACTTTTGTTGATTAAATTTAAAATCAATTGAATATTAAATACGAGCTTAAAAGTATATTGTTCATTCGAATTAATTTTAAACGTTTCGTTCAGAAATAATGTTGTTTGGTGATAGTCCATTGTGCAAGCCTTTGTTTCAAGCTTATTATAAAATATATCAGTTCTGAATTTGAATTCGCTTAATTCGTGTTCGTATCTCAAACTGTGTTTGTAGGATGAGCTGTCACAATATTTATCCCAACACGCACTAGTATTCAAACACGGGTAGGATAAGAGAGGTACCTTTTTATCAAGGGGAGAGAAGTCTTCCCACATAGGGTATTGATTATATCATAGTTCATACCATACCGTGAAAATTGCACTCATGTTTCTAGTATTGCGTAGATAATGTATCGATTATATGCATAAGTCAAAAATCTTTGTTAAATATAGAGACACTTATTGATTGTCAAATGACTAACTTCGTTTTGGAAATACACTGTACACCTTGGATTAGATCCAGTGAAGGAAACTGCGCGATTTTTTTTTGTTTAACGTTGGTACTTATGTCATAATTTATAAGTATTGTGTCCGTGCAATAATAAAAAATGGATCATAGACAAGGTCGAGATTATCTCTCACTCTCAATGTGTAAAATTAATCAGGAACTCAATAATTTTGTATTATTGTTCAGCACACAAACGCTTTTGAACATGTATATACATATATTATTTTTCAATTGAGTATATTTTAAACTTTTGTATGGGATCTTGTTGTGGACTTTTTTCTCTCTCTCTCTCTAACTCTTATAAAAAGTAATATACTAAGAGTATCCCACAAATGACCTAAATTTGTACAATCGGAGTAGTCTACTGCAAAATATTTGAAATTATTAAAATCGTAGTGTGAACGCGGCTTATATACAACGATGAGTTTATACAAGTCGAAGTTATCGATATTCAAAGTGGATATTAAATATTAAAGCGTCACATTTATTTATTATCGGAAATCAGCCAGCGTTAAGGAAAAAATAACTCAGTCACCGAGAGACGACGAAAGAAACTCGGCGAGTTTATCGATTTTTTAGCTGTTATGATAAATTACAATTCTCAATTGAATATGGAAAAGCTGAGACGGTTCAGAAGTTAAAATACTAAGATTTCAATCTAGCGGCTATTGTTCTTTGAGCTTGTGAAAGAAACATTCGTGAGGAAACCTGTCAAGTTGACAAGATTTATAGTAATCTGACGGTTTTTTTTTACTTTGTTTTAGATCTTTTCATTATCAATATCATAATATTAATAAATTATATATTAATTGCTTTTCGTCCGTTGTTTATTTTAACTTTACTATAATTATAAAATATTTTAATAACCATTGATTTTCATGATTTCGGAGAGGTTTCAAGTTCATGGTCACTTAAACATCATTGATTTTTAAGTGTTTTATTTGTGTTTAAAATTGATCTCGTGTTTAGCAGTGAATTGAAACATCGTTAGGAAGCCTGCATGTGTCAAATTTCAATCACATTTGTTCCACTTGAATTGAAATTCTACCAAAACTATATCTTCCAATCAGCATTCCAATAGCTTCAGAGTGAATGCGTAAGTCAAGCACTGGAGGTCCACTAATGACCCCACATTACTGTACTTTACTGTACTATACATATACTGATATGTCAGAATATTTTTAATTGATATATTTCTTTGTTGAATAAAGCTGAAGTCAATTATTTTATTAGATATTTATCCTGTAATACTTGCTTTACGACAACTCGTATGCACAGTTTGTCAGTGGCCGGCTTTTGTAGCATAACATCATTAGAATCAAAGCCACGTTTCCAGTATTTAATTAAGCACTAGTCGAAACCCTATGTGTACTATAATGATGTGTTTGAAACTAATTAATCCATCTAAAATCGAAGTTAAGTTTAATTAAATCGCTAAGCTTATCCGTAGGTTAATCTTCATTTATGCGTAATTAACCTCACGCCACGGCTGGGGTCAGGCGCTCATGTCAGCTGTAGGTTAAGTTCAAAATGGTTAAACCTAGAGCATGCTAATGAAGTGATTGAAAACAGCTCGGTTTCGTGCTATTGGTCCAAATCTTTCTGTAATTATTTAGGTCTGGCAAATTTAATTTGTAAATCGAAATAAAACAACAACAGCCTGTAAATTTCCCACTGCCGGTCTAAGGTCTCCTCTCCCTTTGGTGAGAAGATTTGGAACATGTTTGGAGCAATTCGAAATATGACAGTCTTGAATTCGAGTCTGAATAAAAACGTGTAATTTGTTCTTGCTAGCTCTCTGTTCTGGGTTTCAATTGGTCTGGCCAGTAAGAAAATGCAGTACTATATATATAAAACATACATGTTTTTAGTATATAGTTAGAGCTATATAGTTTGTGCG
Organism: Vanessa cardui; assembly: GCF_905220365.1. Taxonomy (NCBI): domain Eukaryota; kingdom Metazoa; phylum Arthropoda; class Insecta; order Lepidoptera; family Nymphalidae; genus Vanessa; species Vanessa cardui. The sequence goes on from NC_061137.1 coordinate 1,529,897, forward strand.
TGGACACTACTGCCCATATGATATTGAAGCTATAAGAAATGGTAACCATACTTCATATTGCCACAAACTTTAGGAACTAAGAGATTATATCTTGTGCTTGTAGTTACACTGGCTCACTCATCCTTCAAACTGGAACTCAATACTAAACATTACTGCTTGAAGCTGGAATATATTGATGGGTACGTATGCTTGGATAAAGGCCTTCTGCCAAGTGAACTATAAGGAACAAACGCAAGTATTACTCCAGTTACTTGACTGCATAGAGTTATACTAATCACATAGATTGATCAAAGTAGGGTATTTTATACGGTTTTACAAGATACTAGAAAGAGTGGAAAATGCCTTAGAAACAAATGTAGATAAATTGTGAAGCATCGCTTGTGTGCAAAATGAATGATAGCACACATAGGGAATGAAATTGTGGTCCCCTGGCAATTTCTTAGTAATGTTGAATATATTTTATAATCCATCAAAAACTCGCAAAAAAAAGTACTGATTTTTCGTCGATTCTTCTTAGGTTAGGTTAGGATAGGTATTGTTGGTAATATTATTCTATCGAGAGCAAATAGTTACTCATTATAAGTATCCCTTGTGTATTTATAATTACACATTTATAAGCACATAAATCTTCCAGGACATGATCACCATAGATCTCATTATTTAAATAAGAATTCGTCGAGTGGTATGTTATATGTTCAAGTCTGATGAGGACCAATCGAATTAGACGATTGAATCAGTCAATGCACCACTTTCAAACGCGATTTGAAAGACGTCGTTTTCATTTCAAATATTTCAATTTATAACCATTATTGGGGGGAAAACGATTTCGCGTCTAACAGAGCAAAATTGTTAGCCGGTGGAAAAATCTCAATATTTCTCAGTATTTTTCATTTATTTTCAATTTGCCGCGTTTATGATCGCGCGGAATGCCGGGTATTTAGCGCTCGGCGTCCATCGCTTTTATTGAGAAGAAGATATTTAATAAGAACGATTTTCTTTTAAGCGTCCCGCGATTTCACCATTGCGGGATAGATGTTCCAGGGTGACGTGTGAGGAATTTTCAACTCTATTCCACTATATTAAGATTAAAATTTGATCGATAGACAAATGGAAGGTAACGCAAACATATTTAAGTCTGGGAAATGGTGGCCACGAACGCGAACGAGAAAAATATTACGCTGTCGTAAAGTCGAACCGAACATGAATAAGAGATATGTTTTATCCTCATATTAAAGAGTTTTGTATTAAACCACTCATTTTTCTTTCTCGAATAATCGTAATATCTCAACGGAGTTACTGTTTTGCCTTTGATGTATTTCACCTTATTTTGGTTTACGGTTGCCATCTCATTTCCAGATTAATGAAGCCGAGGATCTCTGTCCTCTTCATATAACTGTTTTAGCGGACGGTAATTTTTATACTTCACAAGTATATGTACATATGTCCAGCACAAGTCAGTAGTGCTTGAGATCGACAGAAACCGTATTCTTCAAATCTACTACATGGTATTATAGCTATTATTATATAATTACTATGAATGCCGAGATGGTCCAGTTGTTTGAAAGGGTACATCTTAAGCGATGATTACGGGTTCAAACCTTGGGGTGCACCACTGAATCTTCATGTGCTACATTGTGTTTATAACTCATCGAGCTAGTCTTTGAAAGAAAACATGGAGAGGATACCGGCATGTTTCTAATTGCATTGAAAATCTGCCACTTGTGAATCCACCAACCCGCATTCGAACAGCGTGGTGTAATAAGCTCCTAACCTTCTCCTCAAAGGAGGGCCAGGAGGCCTCTTAGCACAGCAGTGGGAAATTTATATGCTGTTACTATTATATATAAAGTGGATTTGCTTTTTGTAATAAACGTTTCAAGTACAACGAACAGTCTTTATTATGTCACAGCGCAGAGTGGGTATAGCCAAGAAGAATAGAAAAGGCGCGAAATTTACCACAGAGTATACATAGTTAGCTACAGATCACTTATAATTTAACAATAATAATAATATGATCTGTGCGTGTGTTGATTCTTCGTTGGTAGTATTGTGACTGACAGAAGGTTAATCGTAATATTGCAAGTGTCTTCAAAATGAAAATGTCACATTTGTGTCGATGTTTGAATTTGAAAGCTACCATTCATTCATTACACATAACTAGGGACGCGAAATGGCGCGTTTATTAAAAAAAAATAGCATTTTCGGCACGTATGACAGGTTTTGATTGTATTTTATTGTAAACTGCAAGTCACTTGTCTTCTTTCGGCGCCAAAATTATGAAACTTTTAAATGTGAAATTTTTAATGTTAATCAGTATTCATTCGTTCGGTTAATATTGGAGTTTTGTCGATAACAGTATACTTTAAGTTTATTTACGTTTTTATTTATTTTTTTTATCTAAAATTGCAATCAATAATCCTCTTTAGTATTCTGCTCATCTACAGCCGAAGCTCTTCCAAATGAGGTCATAACCGATTTTTTTATGTGCAGCTACTTTCTTATTATCATTGGAACAAAAATGAGCTTATGCTATTAATATATAAGAGCACGTTTATTGCTGTATATTTTTAATTTGGATAAAGTTTTTTTCCATAATAAACTTCAATAACATTTCTTTAAATATACACTACCAGATGTGCCCGCGACTTCACTCGCGTTTGAATTTAACAAAAACAGCTATCTGCTAGTAAAAGTGCCGTCAAAACCTATCAAGGGCATAGACTATACAGATAGTCAAAATTTGTAAAAAATGTTACTTAGGTATATGTACCTTGTGTATATGTTCGTGCGTTTAGTAAAAAGCGGTTATTTTAATATAACAAACAAACACTACAATTTTATTAAATGTTTAAAACTCTACAGAAATTCACAAAGAAACGAATTAGAAAATCCAAAGCACCGTCTACGATTCCTCATTCCACGAACATAAGGTTCGTTTTTATTTCGCGTCTTAAAAAATATATTCAAATAGGTATAATGATGAAGGTACGTAGACGTCGTCAGTCAATCAATCGGCCGCATGTTACAGATTTACTCTTCTCTGATTTCTTTTTGTCTTATTCCGAACGCTAATTTATAACAGCGAACATCAGTAACAAGCTTCAGTTTAAAGTGTAAGAGGTGGCGTTTATGACCTTTATAGATTTGCCAACAGCAAATCTATAAATGCGTTCAAAAAATGTTTCTTTTTTTTTTATTTCATCATCATCCTCATCATCTCCACCGTCCTAACGTCCAGTGCTGGACATAGGTCTCTGCCAAATACTGCCACAACGCCCGGTCTTTTACAGCCCGCAACCAGCGCCTTCCTGCGACCTTCACCAGGCTGTTGGACCACCTTGTGTGACGTGGTCACCATTCAAAAACTCGTTGGTCCTAGTTAGTTCAAGCTAGTCTTAGTTCTTCTAAGGATCTCCTCATTTCCATCGATTTTATTTATTTATATCTATTTCATAGAGGTAGATCGACTAGCCAATAGGCCACCGTATAGTAAGTGAATACATCTGCCCATACACACTCGTACTGTATACCAATGCAACACCGACCTTGAATTATTTTTTATGTCCTTTGTGCCTGTATTTACACTGGCACACGCAACCTTAGAGCCGGAACACAACAATGTGAAGTATTGCAGCTTTGTGGTAGAAATTATAATGTATGGGTGGTGCCTACCCAGATGGGCTAACACAAAGCGTTGTAACCAAGTAAATATCTTACTTAAGAGATTTAAGTGTAATTATTCATTAAATAGTAGCGACTGTTTTGAATGATCGTACTTAATCGTACTAGCTTCCTACAACTTTAACAAAGAGGGTTTAGATTTTAAGCTATTATAAATATACATAATTAAATTTTTAAAATAATTTTTCGGTTAATAGGTATATGAAAAATTTTGTTTGTTTGTAAATAGGTATATAGATATATATGGTATACAAAGTAATGTTATAAAGAATAACGGTTCAATAAACCGCTTATAAAGTCGACACCGCTGTCACTTCCGAAGCGCACCGCAGCCTGGAAGGGCACCACCTTGAGGAGACGAGAGGTGTCAGCCCTCGCGCCGCGGAGGGAGGGAAATCTCCTTTGATAATTTATTATTGAAACGTCGTTTTCATTCTTTCTTTTGTGATATTGTCTCCACTCGAAGCTTATTTGTTCCGGCGTAATTTGTTTGAAAATTTCCTATAGCACCCCGCATCCCTCGACTTTCTTTTATTACGTTTGCGGTTATGCGCGATTTATGTTCGGGTTTTTATTTTAACACGATTTTTAATTAAATGTTTCTTTGTTTATGATAATTACATTCAGTAAACGCGGTTAAACGCGTTAAATATGTAATCTGCAAACACAGGATGAACGCGTTTTTATTATTCTTCTGGGTTATACGTTTTCGAGATTTTTTAAAATGCATGACGTAAAGTTTCTTCTCTAGACATTTTTGGGTGTTGTATGCTATAATAAATTACTATTCACCCTTTCTTCAGAACTTCTATGGCTAATTCTTAAGAGAAGAAAATTTTGCGGCACCTTCACGAATATTTATATTTAATAAATCATCAAATTTTAATTTCATCGAAATTCTGCCACATGTGCATTCCACTAACCCGCATTGGAACAGCGTGGTGGAATATGTTCCAAGCCCTCTCCTTAATGGAAGAGGAGGTCTTATCCCAGTAGTGGGAAATTTACAGGCTGTTACTTTTTTTTAATAAACCATTCATATCAATATTTACATATGTTTGAGGAATTATCAATTAAATAAATGCAATGCAAAGCTGTAATTATTTCACAATAAATTATTATTAACTAGAAATTAGTTCCAAATAATTTTAGTTATGTTAATGAAATTGTGTCAACTGTTACCTTAAGCCGAAAGTTTGAATATTAAACAAAGGTTGTGTATAATAATACAAGCTAGAGAATTTTCAAGGCCTAAATTCGTAATGTATTTATTATTTATATCTTGTTCGATGAAGGAAATCAAGTTTTCCAAACTAATTGGAGCAGCTTGATGAATAGGCTTGTGTGTTTTTGTTTATGTTTGCATTTATATATGAAATATAAAACATGTATAATTTCATATTAAATCATCGAATTTGAACAACTCGGGCTTTATTTAAACCATAATAATAAATCACAAAACAAGAAATATTACATTTTTTAAAGAAAAATCCTCATTCACGATGGAAACAAGTTAAAATTAATCCTGCGAAAAAGTTTAATGAAAACATCACCTGCGCTCTTTTCCTATATTTATAGACTTAAATATATAGCGGGGTGAAGGACCTAGAAATGATTTCACGGAATTTAGATCTTTATTTAAATGTAATTTGGGGTCATAATCGTTTGTGATCATCGGGTGCATTGGGGAGAAAAGGATACGCATCCAAACTCAGTGAGGGGAGTTTAACAATAAGGCTCGTTTGATAAATTGCGATATTGTTGCTACCGTAGATACCCAACGGTTGGCGACCTCTGCACCTTTTCTGCTGACTTATATTTTTTAAATAAAACAACGTAATGCGAAAGCTCAAGTTACAATGGCTGTTGTTTATCACGTGGAATTTCTTTCATTGGCTGAATCCCCCATTCGTAGTTCTGGTTTGTTGTTTATTGAATTGTTTGAAGTTTAGTGAAGTGGAGACTTATTTGTCGGGCTCGTATTTTGTTTTTTCATAATCGGAAAATTGTATAACAACCGCTAGTTGTCTTTCATCTTTAACTTATTGTGTGTTTTTTCGATAACAACAGTATTTTTTATATTTTAATGTTATTTTTCGCATCCTCTGTTCACTATTACGTTCAAAATATTGCGTATTGTATCATACCAAACATCCTCATGCTAAGAGAAAAAAGTTAAAAGGTAAAATTTATCACAAACAGTCTTTTCAATCCCAAAAAAAAATAATGACCAATTTTATTTTATTGTGCTTAAAATAATGCCACGCTACGAAGTTGTCCTCACCAGAAGATGCAGTTTTAATCAAAATTATTATAAAATCATCTCCTAATGACTCTTCGTTACAAACATAGTTTGGTTCCAAATTTCTCTGAAATCTCTGTCTGTATATCCTAAGTACATGTTTATACGACTGTCATAGTTATTGATTAAGAAGTTGATGTTCACAATACCATACAGGAATAATGGCGAGTTCTTCTTTCATTGTCGAAGTATATCAACCTCAAAGAAGCATCAAAATTGTTATGAATTTTATTTAGCCACCAAATAATTCCTATATTTTCATATATACATACATCATATTTTCAATTTCAATTAATTTTCAATGAGTACGATTAAATCAAGTCGATTTAGAAATTACAATGCGACTAAGATTTTGAATACAGTATTTATTTTTTAATTTTCATTGCAAACGACCGATAAAGCTATTAATTTACGGTTTGGTATTATATGGATACGGTCAGGTCCGCAGTCCTGTTTGTTTTATACAAAATCAAAATGTAATATTATTAGTTAAGCTAACATGCGGACAAAGTCTGATCTGTATAGGGATTACCCGCGTAATTTCAATCCGTTGCGGTCAACTTCACTGCAAATACGGATATTGGGTCGTATGGTGGTTTAATACATATATGGATGGTCAGCAGAAAAATGTTGCGTTTACAAAACTTTCTAATTGGACGTCTGATATTGTTTGATTGATTTAGGTTATACGGATTTATGTATATCCGTTTACATAGGATTTGCTTTTCTAATATTTATAAGTGTAAGTAGACTCTAGACATCGATTATCTTATTTATTTGAAAAAAATAAACAAATAAAATTTTGTAAAATATATTATCTACAATTCCAATCATATCATATACACACATACATTTAAATTTACTAGATATTTTTACAAAATTTATTTTGCTGACGGTATGAAGTTATCGATTGATAAAGTGACATCCCATCACTATATATGTACAGACAGTAATTTTATCAGGATATATGGGTCTCATCAAATTCAAAACCATAATCATATTATATGTTTATTAGAGGATATTTTGTAAAGAGCAGAGGATTGGCAAACGGGCATTACTAAATTTTCCCATAGACATTCCTGTTATCGCTAATAAACCAACCTTCAGAACTTGGATAGGTCCCATGTTAGTGTAATTACATAGACTCACTGACCCCTTAAACTAGAACAGAACCAATAAGTAGTTAAGTTATTGTATTAGAAATAATTTAATTAGGAAGCAGGAACGATGATGTAAGACTTGTAAGCGCTGAGAAAGGAGGTAGTTAGCCTGTTATTTGTTGGATAATTATCAGTCTGACTACCGAATTTGACTACGTCCTCCTTTATTGTGAGGAAAACGATTGGAGTTTTCAACATGTCAAATATGGGATCTTGAAATGTATCGGCATCATCGTCAGGTGGGCATTATAAACACAAATTAAGATTTAATTATGCTTGCTCGAGTTAAAACCGTTGATTAAATTATATCATTATCATTTCATAGAATAAAACAAGGTCGTTTGTCCGGTGTCTATCCCTATGTATGCTTAGATCTTTAAAAATACGCAACGGATCGGGCCTTTAGAATTTGATGTCGTAAATGAACAAATTCTGTAGTGAATTTAGTATCAGTACTGCACCCGTGCGAAGCAAGGCGGGGTTTTGCGTCATATTAAGACTAAATTAATCAGTAAATCTTATTACTTAGTAAAATATTAGTGTCAGAATTAAATCGCCTAGATTTAGGCTCAAATTCCGTCATAGAACTGATATCATAGAACACGTATGTGATAATAGTATTGGTAATCTGTTTATAACTAAGCGAGTCTCTTGCAGTTCTTCGAGGCAGATTTCCGAAACGGTGGTAGTGTTTAAATATTGACGCGCTTTATTATGAAATTAACTTGAATAAAATACATTTGATTTGATATTGTACCCATGACAAGATAAGTAGCCTAGCAACATACAATATAATATATTAAAAAATTGACCTATTTTACTTATTCCGATAATATTCCGGTAAGTCCGATTAGCTCGGATTACGCACAAGTGGCTCAAATGATGCATAGGAAATGTAGTTTAGGGTTTGAGAGGTTTCCGTATCAAATAACATGGCGGACGGTTTCCGATTTTTTTTTTATGAAAATTTTATTATATACTTGTACGATATTGATTGCAACAGTACAATTACAAGTTAATGGAGCGTTAACAGAAGAATGTAAGAGATTCTTCTTTTTTTATTTTAGGTTTTGTTTTGTGGTTTGGTTAAGAAATACTATCTCTTTTTTATTAATACTATTAATAATTTTTTCTTCTTCTCTCTCTCATTTTTGATTTTCCGTAAGACATATCACAGTAACACTATTTACCATCCATGGTTTTGCCCACGCTTAAAGGGGAAGGGATGTGCTAAGATGCCTTACGATTCTTTTTTAATCCTATGCAAGATTTCATTGATTGATTGAGCAGTTGATTCGTAAAACCTTAGCAAACAAACATTCTCATCTAAGAGTCGAAATTTGAGGTTCGAATTTAATCTTTTTAAAATAGTTGTCACTAAGTTACTTCTCAATTCCTTTAATTTACATTCAAAAATATTAGTAACGTAAAACTAATTTGACAGATACTAAATTATTTAAAAGCGAGTATAAAATTCCATTTGAAATATATCAAATCGAGGATTTAAATTTATTTCTAGATTTACGGTTTCACAACTGCCTATAAAACATTGATTTTACTACGTCTATTTCTAGATTTAGGCGGAGTGAATTTACGACACCTTTCATTTGTCCGAGCTGCGCGGATTGTTGAACGCCGACAAACTTGACAGTCAGCTATTCAAAGTTAAATTATATAGCCGGCAATTATTGGGCAGGAAGCTGGGATGCTCTGGAACGATAACGTGCTAGATGAGACTATGAAATAAATCATTTTATTTTCGTTCAAACAGTATTCGTTTTAAAATAATTAAACTTATAGCTCTAGGCTTGTTATATTGTCAAATATATATAAAAAGTATGAACTTACTTTCTTTTCTTTTTTATGTGACTCTGACTTGACTCTATTTAAAACAGCTATAGTACTACTACAAGTACAAACTAATGTATGCAAATTAATGGTAGCAGTATTAAAATATTTGACATTAAATTAATAAAATGAAAACGAAAATATGTATACCATATGAGGATTGTCAAAAAAAATTCGAAAATATATTACTGTGCTTTCAGTACTTTTGTATTCGGAAACAAAGGAAGACATCGTCAAGAGGTCTTAAGTACATATATTTGGTAAGAATTCTATATAGTACTATATTTGTTAATTCAAGTTTACAGTCTTTGTCTTCAACAAATCCAGTCCTTAATTGTAACAGAATTTCGTGGAATATTTTTATAGTCAAATAATGTCCCTTTCAGTCGCTATGTTTCCTTGATTGGTTCCTAGCCCACCCGGGTGGTCGCCCTCCTTCCCCGCGGTGGCTCAATCGTTTGATTAATACAAAGTTGTCCATTATTATAATTGAAGTATCCGAGTTTGATGATTTGTTTTAATTGATAATTTTCCTTCGTACCGATCGATCGATGGTTCTTTGGAAATTTTCAAACGGACGAGATTTTAATTTTAAGTTTGGACTTCACCAACTTTCCGTCCCCAAGGGGATTGAGTGAATTCGTTTGCTTTCTTAATACTTGGCTTTATTCTTTGCCAATTGTTTGCAGGTTCGATTCAGTTATACTTTTAACTCGATTTACTCGGTTGCTTTGTTCATAGTTTTCTGTTGGATTGGATTGGAAGTTGGATTAAAAATTTTTTGTCACCAACATTGGTCAATATGCCACTAGTAGTTATATAGTGTATAGTGCCTTATTTGGGTAGGTATGAGATATCCATCATATGTCCAGGAATTGAAACTAGGGACAGATTATACTTGTTAATATTCTCTGTTATAAAATATTGTAAGGAGTTTTTATACGTAGTTATTACCAGCTGACCAAGACTGACTCAGAAGTAAAGTGACATTTGCATGTCATTGGTGGTATTGGACAGACGATGGTAATGGTGAGTTGGTCATGATTAAAGTTACATAAGCCATATTGATTTAGAAGCGCTTATACTTGCTTATTGACAGTACAGTTCTGAAATAAACTCCTCGGATCCGAGAAGAACCGGCGAAAGAAACTCAGCGGAATTTATAATGACATATTTAACAATGATTTCATATAACAAAAAATAAATTTTCGTTATTTGAAACAGTCTGGAGGCGTTCTTATTCCCAAAGTATAAAATCAATAAAAAGTTATTAGTAGTAATAATATCAGAGCCGGTGACATTATAACGTATTTAGACGGCATAAGACGTATAAAAAATTTAAATTAAGAATATGAATTGGCCACGATATAAAATAAGGATTCGAACTTGTGATTTGGTTTAAAATCCACGCGTTCCCACTGAATAAGTCAGTGGACTACATATAAATCAGCAACAATAAACCTTTTGTAATTAATTAATTTATCACATGTTTTAGCCTTTTTTATGTTAGGCGACTTAATTTATGCTTTTTTATTGTTAATGCTGATGTTCCAGTACAGGGAAGATATATAGCGCATTGCTAAGCTATATAATGTTGAACATTTTAAATTAAGAATCGATGGCAGTTTTTATTTATCTCGATGAATGACTCAAAATTGTATTTAGATTCTAATTGAATAAAGAGCCGAGATTGACCAGTGGTTAGAACGTGCATCTTAATCGATGATTGCGGGTTCAAACCCAGGCAAGCACCGCTGAATATTCATGTGCTTATAATTCGAGTCGTACTCGGCGGTGAAGGAAAACATCGTGAGAAAACCTGCATGTGTTCAATTTAATAGAAATTCTGCTACATGCGTATTCTACCAACCCGCATTGAAACAGCGTGGTGGAATATGTTCCAAACCTAAACCCAGCAATGGAAAATCTACAGGCTGTTTTTGTATATTTTTGAGGTTTATGAGAATACAATTGAGTATTGTTTTATTTTTTCGTGCTACGGGCTTTGGTGTAAAGTAATTACCAAAATATTTGAAGCTGTTAGCTGTTTGAACTAATCTGTATACTGTCCGTTTTATGTCAACCGTACTCAAGAGATGAAGCACCATAGAATTGATCCTTTGTGTTACCACCTAAGGAAAATTAATGAATGATTACATCAAATATATTTTATTTTAAGTTCATTAAAGTACTCATGAGTCGACAAGTTGCAGGATTCAATTGAATGAAAATTCTAAATTTGAATTGTAGATTCTACTGCTAGGAAACTAAGTCCCTTTTTATCGAATTCAAAAAAAGTAGAAGTTATAAATTCAGCTGTATTTCTTTTTTTATGGTTGTTTCCTTAGAATTTCTTTATTAATATAGAGATTACGTATTATTTTCCAAAAATAACACCCCGCTGAAAGCATTCGGATGTTTATGAGCTCGAGTTTTATTAAAATAATCAGAGTATTTTATAAAGTGTTTTTTATATCATAGATATATTTTTTATATATCTCAAAATATAAAATAAACTCTGCGCGTCAAGTGTTACGTTTGAAAGCCAACAAATATGAAAATCGCTTTTTACCACCCACAGCTTTGTAATGTGTAATAAGCATTTCTAGTAACGTTTTCTCATTATATATTCAATTCAAATATTTCTATAGTCTTGTATAAATAAAAATAAACATGTTTATTAAATGGAATTATTAAGACATAATTCCTCATCTTATATCAAAATAAATCATGTGTCAAAATACTGTTTGTCAAAGAGTTTTACTTGCTTATTGTCTGTCAAAAATCTACCACCGGTTCGGAAATTAAAACATCGGAACTGAGAAGAACCGACGAAAGAAACTCAGCGGTATTTTTTTTTATTTCATTTTTCAAAGTATAATATATAAAAATAAACATATTTTCATATATTTGAAACAGTCTGGAGACGATCATCTCATTCCCAAGTTGTGCAATTGTGTTACTAAAAAGTATAACATATTCAGTGGAGCGCTGGTTTAAAACAGGAAGTATGCTTCGTTTACCTCGCATGCGCACGCGACGCACCAGCGAGGCGGTTTTTTCACACTAATTAATGACATAGCCGCGTGGACAATGGGGTCCGGCTGTTGTAAGCGACAAGGGTTATTAGATGAGCCTTATATTTTTTATTTAATTAAAAATCGTATTACAAAATAGTTGAAATTTTGTAGCTTTTCTATATTTGTTTAAGAGTTGATAATTTGACCACGTAATGGTAGTTTTTGTTGTTAGCTTCGTACAAGTCCAACTAGGAAGGTAACTTTGATATAATATTATACCGGCAAATTTTACTTAGTATTATTGTGTTCCGATTTGAAGGTGTGTGTGTGGAATGAGCTCCTTTTTAACTCACTGGAAAAACGTGTTACGCTTTACTCGGCCGGGTATCGAACCCGAGACCTCGGAGATACGTACCCGTGAAAACCGGTGTACACATTACTCGACCATGGAGGCCTCAATCACTATATATGATATATTTTATAGATTAAACATACAGCTTAGTTTCGTCTTACTCATAAGTGAAATAAATAATTCATCTAATTTAGTATGTTAATTCGGTACTCCTTACAGGCGATCCATATTAATATTGTATGAGATTACCCCTACATATATGTACTAATGATATTGGATCATTTAAAGTTTTAACACTGGCGAAAGTTATCTATAGTTCTATACATTAATATTACAAATGTGAAAATAATTCTGTCTGTCTACGAGTCGAGATGGCACAGTGCAAGCACCGCTGATTCATGTGCTTAATTTGTCTTTATAATTCATCTCGTGCTCAGCGGTGAAGGAAAACATCGTGAGGAAACCTGCATGTGACAAATTTCATAGAAATTCTGCCACATGTGTATTCCAAATGGTGGAATATGTTCCAAACCTTCTCCTCAAAGGGTGGGGAGGCCTTTAGCCCAGAGGTGGGAATTTACAGGCTGTTGTTGTTGTTGTTGTCTGACAATCTGTCTGTCGCTCTTTCACAACTAAACCAATGAACTAAATTTGATGTGGCATGAAACTTACTTAAACTCAAAGGATATAGGCTACTTTTTGGCCTGATACATAACATCAACCCCCTTAAAAGGGGCGCAGCCGCGGGCGCCAATTAGTATTATGTATACATTATAATTATATTATGCGTATTACCACAGCTATTAAAAATTGTCGAACAACTCAGAATGACATTCCTCTAAAAATATAATGTTAGAGATCAACGATCTTAAATTATATAACTACAATAAAAAAATCGTTCAACCGAGAATTTGCGACTTTAGTATTAAATTTTAAGCATACAAAACCAGGGCGGTTTACTAGTAAATAAAACATCAAGGACGAAGTACAATCAAAAACAAAATAAACTATAAAATGAAACATTATTCCTCAAAAAGAGTACTGTTAAAACATATATCCCTAAACAATTCTATAGTAATATAAATGCGAAAGTTACTCTGTCTTTCTGTATGTTGTTCTTTCACGGTCAAACCATTTAACTTATGTCTAACAAGTAAAGGAGAAACCATAAAATGCAAACGAAGCCACGGGATACTAATACAAAAAAACAAACTCAGCCAAAAACCTACCATCAATACAAATTAAATATTCAAAGGGTACAAAGAAAATAATTACTTAGTAATAGTTTCAAACAAACCAATTAAAATTCCGCGCCGTAGAACGTCTTACGAATTTGTCGTTGGACGTTTTAAGTCGCCAAATCATCCAGATAAAAGGGTAAGTTTCGCGAAAAACTATGTGATGACGGTACGGTAGTCAGCATCCCTCGGGTCGAACTAAACTTACTTGTGATTACCGCGCGAGGAATCAAATTGCTCTTGGGAAATTTCGCCTCAGCGAAATACGTGTTTTTCTTTTTCGGTAATCATTTAAACGTCAATTTTATGACTATTACTATATATCACGCGATTTGTAATGTTCGTAATTTGTGATAATGTTAAAGTGTCACTTTAAATTATTATGAGAGGAAAGTTAAATAAATAGATTTGCTTATTACGGTACTTATTTATAAGTTAAAAACGCGAATTATAAAATCATTAAGTAATGATTTGATTTTATAAGGTTTATTTTTGGTGAATTAAATTGTAAATGTACTTGTAGTAATTTTAATATATATTTTAATTTTATTTTTTAAGTTAAATAATGTATGGTTGTAAAACGTTTTGAAAACAAATAAACTCGTAATAATTTGATTTTATAAAATTAATTTTTTGGTAAGTCAAATTCCAAAAGTATTCGCTTAAATTTTTTTTTTAATTTAAGTTAAATAATGTGATTTCTAGAACGAATGGCTTAAATTAAATGAATATTTTTGCTTTTTATATATACATATTTGTTTCATTTATATCAATGTATTTCGAGAAAGGAAAACTTTTTTTCAAAAATGTTGTTCTATTAACACCGAATACGTGTGAGACCTCTCGCAACCGCCGAGTTTTGAGTTTCGCCAAATCGAAGAGGAAATGAGCAGAAGTTTCGCTCCAATTTGCCGGGACCGAAACTTGGGCCCGGGGAAATTAACTGGGGATACTTTCAACGGATTATCTTTATTTATATTCGGTCGGAATCGTTGTAATTAGGTTTTTTTTGGAACGATCGCTCCGATGTCGCGTATTGGATAAAATGTTTCACTAACTCCGTAAATACACGCGGTCAGCACTTTAAGTCTTTATTGCTTTTCATCTTACCGATATATGAGCTAAGATTGAGATTTTTTCTTTCAGTTGAGTTATAATTTTCATCCAGTAATTGTATTACATTAAATTGTCTTAATTTTTGAAGAATCAGAAAGTATTTACCAAAGTTTACTTATTCCTTATTTAAACGTTTAAAATAATTATGTATAATATAAATAGGACCAATTAAGTACAATTTTAAGTATTGCCAGCGTTAAAAACTATATTTCATATAAATTATTAATAGCATTTATAATCGTATAATAGTAAGCTAATTAGTATTATAACTATAAAAAAACTTAATTTTTTTTAATAAGAGTAAACGCTCAAACGATTCCTTAATATGGGAATTATATTCTTACTTCGAAACAATAGAAGAGTTATTTTATGCTAATAAATTTCTTTATAACGGAAATGAACGTAAGCGTTACATTAAGTAGTTAATTGTTAGTGAACGTAGCCCTGCGCACGCGCCGTCACGGTACATGGGCTTAGATGATTTACTTAACCCAAAATGGATATTAATTAGACATTTGTTAATGCAAATCGTTGTAATAAATTATAACTTTCTGAAACATAAATGATGATTCCTTACAATGCAACTTGAAAATTATAAATGAATTAATAAAGTCACAAGTATTAGTTGCATTTTTGCTGCTATTTGTATTTGTTCCTTATGTCACATGTAATAAAGTCTAATTTTATTAAATAAAATATCACATTTACAATAAAACTAGAAAATTTTGTAAATGACTTAATAAAGTCACAGGTATGAGTGACATTTTTGTTCCTATTTGTTCTTTATGTCATATGTAATAAATTCTAATTTCAATAGAGTATCATATTTCTGATTATAACACAATTCTTCATCGACATGCTTCATCGTGTATTGGCGTTTTTTTTAAGGAATCGTAGGGCGCTTTCCAGCGGGTGAGCTTATGACCTAAAGGTTTCATGGATGACTGTATGAGAAAAACATATTGGAAACGTAGATGCACTGTGATATCGTATTACATACATATATAATTGTGTTACATAACATGACTCTAATTTTAAATGTTAAAAAAGAGTAATACTGATTTTCTTGCCGGTAGAATTTACTTTCCGAACCGATAGCTAAATGGTTCTAAAGTGCCTGTAAAAACCTACTTGAATAAATTATATTTTGATGTAATTTAATGTAGTTCTATATAAACATAATAATTGTATTACATATAATTTTTTGTACAGATTTGAATCAGAAATCTTTAAATAGTTTCTGTTACAATTAATTGAAATAATTAGTTCATTTATATTGTTATTCGTTAGTGCACACATTGCTATAAGTTTTTCTCTCGTGTTACGCTTAGCAGCGGTAACGAGATGAAAGTTCTGTCAGGAAACGCTCGTTAACGTCCTCAAACATTTGTTACTATAGTTTTTCTTAACGAATTTTGTTTATACTTATAATGGATCACCCGTGTATGGCCGAGGGCGCTTTCTGAAATGTTCTTTTAACGTTAAAAGAACTAAGACGATAAGTTCTTAGACTTTATTATAAGTTAATGGCTGAAGTTTCTAAGTTCAATCTGACAGCGTTACTTATCATTATATACCCTATCAGGAGGATACCGGAGCAGGGATGTAGGCACTGTATTAGAAAATATAGTGAGTTTACTGGTTAAACTCAACCTTAAAATAGATACAGTATTATAAAATATACTAATGTTCAAAGGTGAACTTTATTTTTAGAAATGTAATTGGGGATTAAACCGTTTTTCTATCTCCGGTAGAAAATAACCATTTCTAAGAAAAATTTTAAAAAGTTATTTCTGAGTGATTTCAAGTATCAATTAGATTTATATCATGTCATTTTCTTTATTAATAAATTGCACTTATGTCGGGCGGGTTACTAGTAATTGATATATCAGTAGTAAGAAATCTAGACGGATTCATACAAGTCCTATAAAATATTAATTATGACAATATGTTAATTATGACTATACATATATATTTCAATATGAATTTGTTAAAATGTTATTTGATATGTTTTTCTTATTCAGGGTAATCTCTTCTAGGGATTACTAGCAGTAATTGCCTCTGATTCTTCTTTAATTGTATAGTTAAAATTAAATAGCGTGTTATAATATATAACACAACATATTATATATTAAAATAAAATTGTATATTCAGTAAAATTAGACTTCTCTATATATCGCGATCGTTTTATAGTAAGCAAACGTGGAATATAAATGAAAGCTTGTTAGTTCAATCCCAGGGAATTTTTATGAGTTTAATTTTTGTCGGAGTTTATTGAAACCAGAGTCGGCTTAAACATGTCTTTGATGAAGTTCGGACATATGTATATTTTCATAAAAGGAAAAGAGGTCCAGCTATACATAGTTCTTTTAAAAGTTGTTACATTAAGTAATATTTATTTATATCAATCTTTTAAAAGAAAAACACTATTTACTCAATAGAATCGATTGTAATGGCGTATAAAGCAACGCTATCCGGAATGCAATTTCATCTGACGGAAATCGTATTCCCACGGGTTCGCCGAACTGTTCCTAAACAGGAATGGTTCTTTAGTCCAATCTAGTCGTCGGAAGGACTTTTGAAAACCCTAACGATCGACAGATTGAGCGCTCTTCGCCAATGATTCCGACACGTGGTAAAAGATATTTTTTATTTTTTGTTGTCCGTAGAATTTCTTATAATTATTAACTCACTAATTTTTATACATACATTTTATGATTGTTGATTAATCTTACTATAAAACAAATAATTTATAAAAAATTAAACCGACTTAAAAAATAAATGGAAATAGCAAGTAAACTGAAAAGAAAAAATATACATGTATTAAACTTATTAGTTTTAATGACCGCCTTTAATGAAATTTACATTATTTCCTAAGCTATTGGTTACACTTCAAGTAAGGAAGCAATGCAAGGTAACTTACATTAAAAATTATCTCAAAACGACTTTTAGTTTTCAGGTAATTTGTGAACATACATACACTTACAAAACAAAGCACACTTGCTTGGTAAGCTATATAGATCATCTCACTCAAATATAATTTAATTCTAACAATGTTGGATACATATATTTCGAACTGAAAACCTCCTTTTTTAGGAGTCCGTAATAAAAATTATAATATTTAGAGTCATGTTAGTGTAATAATAAATAAGTAATAATGCAATGTTAGAAGAAGCTGGGTCTGATGTCTTTGTAAAAATAGGATACTGTATATGATGATTTTTAATTGCATTATTGATCTAGTAGCTAACGTATAACCTCTTAAATATATGCCCTAATACATATTTACCAAAAATATTAATACCCCAAATCAAAAATATATCTTTTTCACACATGTGTGTGTGAAAATACAAACTTACTCCCACAAGTGCGTTCATATCTCGTGTACAGTTGTATTCTCATAAATTCCATTGGGAACGACGGCCAAAATCGGTCCATAATCCTATTGATTCGACAAACGTTCTGTGTCGGCGTCAGTGGCAAACCACAGATGTCGTGAGTTCTAAGTAAGCGAAGTGCAATTGGTCGGTCATCGAACCTGTGGAAACATTGTCCAAGTTTTAGTTTTTACTACAATGTACTTTGTCTGTGTTTAACTTACTTCGATTGGAAACATTTAATCCTTAGTGTTTTCACGGTATTGATAACAGCACACGAAGTGTAACTACTATTGGAATTATATCGTAGTATATTCCATTACTTGAATCAATAATCGGCAATTACTTGGAAACTTTGTGCAAGCTGGAAAATATTAAACATTCATTATTTATTCTGTTGTCAAGCGATAATACTTAGTATTGTTGTGTTCCGGTTTTTATGAGCCAGTATAAGTACAGACACAATGGACGTAACATCTTAGTTTCCAAGTTTGAAAATATGAATTTCCAATTATTAATTAAGTCCACGTGTTCTATTTGTCTGACCGTTTACGCTAGCAATTTAAGTCAACAGTCTTGCTAAGAAGATTTCGACCATTCCATCAGCTTTATGGTCCTTTTTTGATAATGTATCACTCTTTGTTGATAGCGCTGCTACTGATCGGCATATAGTACCTCTGTGATAGATTAATTTACACACATTATGAACGTGTAAGAGTTTATTTTATACGTGCCCTTTAAATTATTATAAATGTTTACTAATTTTTTAACCGTGCTAAGTTAGTTTAAATAATTTTATTTATACCCTGAAAAATCCGAATAATTTCTTTTCTGTGTCAAACGTTGGTTAGATCGTGTTTTTCTAAAACGATTTCTCCTTTTGAATACTAAATTTTGTAGGACAATTTTAATAAACATAATATCAATTTTGTGCTAACATAAGTCAAGCTTAATCCACATCCAGTATTCTAACAATCCAACCAAAGATTTGCTCCTTTTTAATTGTGAAAGTTCACAAACTTCGCACAATGAACTGCGAACCAGCGCTCGCCTCGACCCCAATATGTTAGAAATATGACAACTTTGACAGAGAAATATTGTTATAAAAATGTACTGCATTCGAAAATTTTAAATTATATTTTATGTTATTTAGGTCTTCTGGAATTAACTTTATTGTTGTTCGGCGCAATAGTTGAGTTGCTCTCTTGAGTTATAGAGAACGCGAAGATGGATTTGACTCATGAGAAATAGACTTGTTTCAAAGACAGCGTTTTGAAACAAGTCTACTTGAGATTGAGAAGCTTGACTTCTGTGATTGATACTGGTTGAAATGAATCGACTTTCTTTTTTTTATTCATTCCTATTTCAAAATTTAAACGTTGATGTATGATTTAGAAAGTTATTAAAATAAACGAATTCGATTTCACATTCCTTTTTCAAATTTCGAATCTAAAACATTTCGTATTTCTTATTTCAATGTCAATTACGTAAACCATTATTACAAAAGCTCGACGTAATAATTTCACCAATGAATAGAATTTCTAATAGAAGACCCATACCTACGTGTATTGTTACACGAGGGGCCAATAATAAAGGAAGGGGAAAAAGTGCATTCTCACGAAGTAAATGTTCCTAATAACGATAAAGCGGGCTCTTACGCATCGATATAAAAATATATTGAGAATATTTCGTACGCCTGTATCGTTGCCGGAGGTAATGTACCGACAAATATGTTGAGAGACAGTGTTAATGTGAGAGTACCAGGGATTTAATCGACGAACAATATCGTTATCAAGAATAATTACAATTGACATAATAAAGAAAACATCGTAGTACAACTTTAATTAGGTTAAGTAGGCTTTTTTGCGTTCAAATCAATTTTATTCAAATAAATTTCGCAATGAAGAGTTTTTGTGTCGTCGATATTTAAATAGTAACAATGCTTCGGAAAGTCGCATAGTTGCTCTTTTTAAATAAACAGATTTACAATGCTGTTTTTTACACCAATCAGTGTCCTGTGATAGAACCAGAGCCAGCCCAGGCGTTTTTTTTTGTTTTTTAATTTTTTTTGTAATGAATAAGAAGATTTATTTATTAATTTAGTCTCAATTTTTTATATTTTGTATATTTAATGGTAAATTGATTATATTTCCCGGTATCTTATTACATATGCGCATACCATTGCCCAAAAATGTTCTCTGTACCGTATGCAAACGGAAACTAAGGGTTACAATTTTATACTTATATCTCTTATTAATAGTATATATATCAGCTTTTATGGAATAATTTTATATATTCTTCTGTAGAAACATTATATCATCATAAATAGATTGTGAAGCAGCCGTTAGTACACCTTTGTTTTCTTTAAATTTTCCGTGATGATGTCCTAAAGCTAATATTGTAAATAGATCGAATACGTTTCGAATTCAAATATCACAGTATATATAAACATCAAAACGAGTTTTTACTACTAAATTATCGAATTCAATGAATCGAAATGAATTTTATATGAAAGTATTACAAAAAGTTATTTTTTTCTATTCCAGGGCAAGGCTAAGCGAGAACAATCACTGGTGGAACTAAAGGAGCATATTCACAAGTACTACATACCACTAGGAAGACAGTTCATGGTCCTGTTCCCCGAGGGAGGCTTCCTACACAAGAGGAAAGAAATCAGTCAAAGGTATGAAGTTTGAAACTCGTTTTCATTCAAAGTTTATTATATGGCCTTTTGTAGTTCAAGGTAAAGATTGCAACGAATTATGTAATACGACCTCTTGTAAATGTCATTTATTTTCTTATATTTGTGGTTCTCATAACGATGTCTTTCATTTGGTACGTTACTATTTTTTTTTATTCATATTTCGAAATGACATTGAAAAATTAAACAGTTGTAAACAAGTTCTTGCTAAATGTGTATCTGTATCACTGTATAGGCGTTTACATTTTATAAATTTTTACATCTATACTAATATTATAAATGTGAACGTAACTTAGTCTGTCTGTCTGTCGCTCTTTTACTACCAAACCACTCAACCATATTTTATGAAATTTGGTATAAAGAAAACTTGAGCGCTAATAAAAGACATAGGCTTTTTTGCCTAACATATGACAACCGACCCCTAAAACGCGAGGGTAGCCGCGGGATACAGCCAGTTTTAAATAGAAGACTTGCTATTCCTCCTGATTTTATCCACGTCAAAAGTTCCTGTGCTGTTTAATTTTTCCAAATCCGACGCGTAGTACGAGACATTATGTCATACAAACCAAAAAAAAACAATGAAAATTGATCTTTATAATATTCAGATGAAAAAATATACCTACAATTCATTCTAACTATAAGAGCGTTTATTAACGAAATACTGAATACTCGACTAAGAAATACCAACAACTAAAAATATTAAAGAAATAACGAGAGCTCTGACCAAAAATATAGTACGAGAATTTTCCAACTAAATTTGCCTCTAGTATAAATAATTAAAAAAAGAATATTTTACAATAAATTGCTTGTTTATTATTTATCGAAGCGTTCAGACGTTGATGTGAATTAAAATATAGGAAATTTTAAACTCATTTTATTAACGATATTTCTATCGAGTTAGTATTCTTTCAAATCGTTGGTACTCCAGAATAACGAGCTACGGCCTCCGTTAAATTGGTCCTCCAGTCTTAGAATATAGACCAGAACAGAAATGTTATTATGTAGTTAAGTTATTAATATTCATAATAATATCAGTTAAGTAATTAAGTCACAGTCTGTAAATTTCCTTCTCTTCCTTTAAGGAAAGGATTTGGAACATATTTCATCACGCTGTTCCAATGCGGATTGGTGGAATGCACATGTGGCAGAATTTCGATAAAATTAGATACATGCAGGTTTCCTCACGATGTTTTCCTTCACCGCCAAGCACGAGATGAATTATAAACACAAATTAAGCACGTAGGTATATGTATAATGGTGCTGGCCTGGATTTGAACCCGCAATCATCGGTTAATGCACGCGTTCTAACCACTAGGCCATCTCAGCTCACATATCATTTACGAAAGGTTTTTATCAACCGACTTCAAAAAGGAGGAGGTTATCAATTCGTCTGTATTTTTTTTTTTTTTATGTTTGTTACCTCATAACTTTTTACTGGGTGGACCGATTTTGATATTTTTTTTTTTGTTTGAAAGGTAGTGCTTCCCGTGGGGTCCCATTTTTTTTTATTTTTTTCCGATGATGGTATCCGTATGAAAACGACATAAGTCTTAAATTTGCATTATATATATGCGCGACAAATAGGTGAATAACTCAAAATCACGTTAACCAATTTTGATGATTCTTTTTTTATTATAAAGGATATACTTTAAGGGTAGTTTGGTGAAAGTTTGGTAAGGTTCTGAGCACAGGATCCATGACAAATTAAGGGAACGGGAGGGAACGAAACAATTCTGAGGAGCACGTTAGCAATACTCGGTCGAATCTTTTATTTATGGGTTACTTGGATATTTGAATCACCTTCCGGAACATGGTTATGTTCATATAATTGTCATAATCGAATATTATAATCAACTAGCGACCCGCCCTGACTTCTCACGGGTGCAATACTGATACTAAATATACTAAAG
The DNA here is from genome assembly GCF_905220365.1 of Vanessa cardui. NCBI lineage: Eukaryota > Metazoa > Arthropoda > Insecta > Lepidoptera > Nymphalidae > Vanessa > Vanessa cardui. Next base: position 1,552,602 of record NC_061137.1, read on the forward strand.
AATTTGTTTATTTACGACATCACATTGCAAACTTCTGAAATTCTCAGTGTTTCTTTACTATATTGTTCATTTATTATATACACAAACCTTCCCCTTGAATTACACTATCTATTAAAAAAAACCGCATCAAAATCCGTTGCGTAGTTTTAAAGATATAGGGACAGAGAAAGCGACTTTGTTTTATACTATGTATTGACGGAACTCCTAAACGGCTTACAGTTAGGGTGCGATTTGGGGCAAAATTTCTTTCTGTTTTTAATCAAATTTTGTGCATATGATCTGATGTCATATGATGTACGACATAGCATACGAATAGCTCTTTTGCAAAGTTTTTTTACTGAAGTCGATTACAGCTCATTCGAGGGTGGTACCTTGTAGTTTATGCCGCATGACGTATTAAAGCCGCATTTTCGAAAGTCTATTTTTGCTTTATTCGAAAGTTTATTTTGAAATTGTCCCTGAAGTAGTTTCTGATTCATATAAACGGCACGCTTAATCTATCCATATTAAGAAAAAAATGTTAGTCTACATCAGCTTCACTTAAAATCAAAAAAAAGAAAAACCGACTTCAAACAAAACACTATTTTAAAACAAATGAATATGCACGAAAAAGTAATAAAAATAATTGCGTATTCAACATATTTTTAGAGTCTTCCTAAGTTAAATGAAATGAAAAATATTAGACTACTTAAAAGTCGATTAACGATTATATCATGTAGTTATAGTTATTGGTATATTTGGAGCCGGTGTCAGCCACGGTGCCCTTGCCCCAACAATCAAAAGAAAGAAGCGATACGAGCCCCTTGATTGATCCAGTATATTATTGTGTAAAAGGTAATTTGTAAAAAACATATTTGTTAAAGTATTCTCGTATTGTTTTTTGATAGATATACTGTAGGGTTTTATTGGCTGACACCGACTCCAAATATAACAATAATTATAACTACATGATATAATCGTTAATCGACTTTTAAGTAGTCTAATATTTTTCATTTCATTTAACTTAGGAAGACTCTAAAAATATGTTGAATACGCAATTATTTTTATTACTTTTTCGTGCATATTCATTTGTTTTAAAATAGTGTTTTGTTTGAAGTCGGTTTTTCTTTTTGTTAAAATTTTATTTATTTTTTGATTTTAAGTGAAGCTGATGTTGACTAACTAATTTTTTTTAACATGGATAGATTAAACGTTCCGTTTATATGAGTCAGAAACTACTTCGAGGACAATTTCAAAGGAAACTTGCGATTAAAGCAAAAATAGACTTTCGAAAATGCGGATTTAATACGTCACGCGGCGTAAACTACAAGGATCCCTCGAAAGAGCTGTAATCGAACTCAGCAAAAAAACTTTGAAAAAGACCAACTATATTTCCTACATCATATGACATCACATCACATACACAAAATTTGATTAAAGATAGTAAGAAATTCTGCCCCATATCGCACCCTAACTGCCAGCCGTATAGGAGTTCCATCACTACATAGTATAAAACAAAGTCGCTTTCTCTGTCCCTATATCTTTAAATCTACGCAACGGATTTTGATGCGGTTTTTTTTAAAAGATAGTGTGATTCAAGGGGAAGGTTTGTGTATATAATACATGAACAATATAGTAAAGAAACACTGATAATTTTAGAAGTTTGCGATGTGATGTCGTATATAAACAAATTCTGTAGTATATTTAGTATCACTATTGCACCCGTGCGAAGCCGGGGTGGGTAGCTAGTTGATTATAATATTCGACTATGATAATTACATAAACATAACCACATTACGGAAGGTGACTCAAATATCCAAATAACCTATAAATAAAAGATTCGACCGAGTATCGCTAACGTGCTCCTCAGAATTGTTCCGTTCCCTTCCGTTCCGTTACTTTGTCATGTTCCTGTGCTCAGAACCTTACCAAACTTTCACCAAATTACCCTTGAAGTATATATTTTATAATAAAAAAAGAATTATCAAAATTGGTTAACGTGATTTTCAGTTATTCACCTATTTGTCGCGCATATACATAATGCAAATTTAAGACTTATGTCGTTTTCACATGGATACCATCATCGGAAAAAAAAATAAAAAAAATGGGACCCCACGGGAAGCACTACCTTTCAAACAAAAAAAAAATTATCAAAATCGGCCCACCCAGTGAAAAGTTATGAGGTAACAAACATTAAAAAAAAAAAAAAAAAAAAAAAAAAAAATACAGACGAATTGATAACCTCCTCCTTTTGGAAGTCGGTTGAAAATAAATAAAATTTTAACAAAAAGAAAAATCGACTTCAAACAAAACAGTATTTTAAAACAAATTAAAAAGTAATAAAAATAATTGCATATTTAACATATTTTTGAGAGTCCTCCGTGGTAAAATGAAATGAAAAATATTAGACTACTTAAAAGTCGATTTACGATTATATAGTGTAGTTATAATTATTGCTATATTTGGAGTCGGTGTGTAATTGAGTCTTGTTCTCGCAAGAGGCTACTAGAATAGCATATTATACAGTTTGACTTACCACTTCTAAAACTAACTGTTCAATGAAGTAAATAATACGATGAAATAAAATACCGGAATCCGGCCATTCGGCACTGAATGCGATATATGGCATCGAGTGGAGGCTTTGTGTTCAATTGAAATGTATAATTGGTTATTATAAAACTTTCAGCATATTGATACGGTTGTTTTAAAACCGACTAGAGTATATAAGGAGGATAATGCGTTTGTTTTATCAAAAATTTGATGATTCTTCTTACTCGACTTAATAGTGTTCTCTATACTTTTATTTTTATAAATATTTTATTAGAGATGTTGCTAAAATAATATTCAATTACATCAAATTAAACTCAATCAACAAAACAGCACGACACATCGAAGGCATGGGAAACATGTCTATGGTCTTTTTTAAATTTAAATAAAAATCATAAAATCTATAAAATCATTAGCCTTACTTATGTAAATGTAAAGCACTTGGGAATGTGATGGTATTTGCCCGGATTTGAACTGTTTATCATATTATAAGTTGCACATATTCTAACCACTGGGCCATTTTAACATGACATTCACGAAAGCTAATTAATAGTTATTATCAATCTTGGAGAACTATGTCTCGTAAGTCAATGGAAAAAAATGATTGTTAATATATATGACTACCTGGAGGCATAAATCAAATCAAATCGCTCTAGTCATTTAAAAATACATTTAAAAAACATACTCGCTACACATAACTAAAACTTATTAAGAATAAACTAATCACACCAAGATTTCATTTCCGTAAAGGTAATTAGTTTTTGGGGCAAAGTGTATGTAGTTCAAATGAACTTTCGCAGTTTATACGACGTAACACTAAATTTATTCAAACCTGTTATAGTAAATAATATTATCAAAGTTATATTACATTAATATTTGTAGAACCGCGCGTTGTAAATTAATTGTTTGAAAAAAATATCATCAGAATATTTTTACTAATTTCAATAAGAGGATTGATTTTCTAGTGGATATATGATGATATATCATACATTGTAATTATACAAATCGATAAAGATGAAGGGGATGACCGAAGAAACGATAAAACGGATTATGTGAAAGATGATATGGCTGGAAAGAATGTTACTTGTGAGATGATGAAGGCCAGAGTAGTATGGAAGAAGACATGCTGCCCAAATAAAATTGGGATAAGTGCAGGAGTATTCTTTTTTATGGTATAGGTTGGCGGACGAGCATATGGGCCACCTGACGGTAAGTGGTCACCATCACCCATAGACAATGACGCTGTAAAAAATATTAACTATTCCTTACTTCGTCAATGTGCCACCGACCTTGGGAACTAAGATGTTATGTCCCTTGTGTCAGTAGTTACACCGGCTCACTCACCCTTCAAACCGGAACACAACAATACTGAGTACTGTTATTTGGCGGTAGAATAACTGATGTGTGGGTGGTACCTACCATCAAGTAAATTATGATGACGATAATGATACATATCTGTTTAAATATATATCTGTCGTAGATAGATAAAGTAACTATCGACATATAAATTGTAAATAAGACATTATGTTCCTACCCTTCAAATTTGAACACAAAATAATACTAAGTGTTACCATTCAGCATAGAACACGTGATGAAAGAGACTAAGGTACCAAGAATTGTACAAAGTCCTAACACCAAATGAAAGTATATGATTTGAAACTAAATACATATAATACTGTGAGCTACGAGATATTCTTTTTATGATCGTATTCGGAAAGACCCTTCGTATAATATTCAGGGCGAAATATTTTTTACATACTGCTTTGAAGTTAGTATCTTTGAAAAGGTCGTCTGTTGAAGTTTCTTAAAACGTTTTTCTTATTTTTAAAATCTCGCTAAAGAAATGTAAGGATTTCAAAGAAAATGACTTGAATTCGCTGCGTATTCATAGTTCTTACGTCTTTTTTAATGTTAGTCACATAAAGTTTGTTAAATTGCTCGTACACGTTTAAATAGTATCAAATAGCGCAAATTTACATTGTCTTTTGCTCTTAAATAGATGCTTAAATACCGATTGAACAAATCAAACAGTGAAATCGGTGAATTACTTCACAAAGTTTCATCCCTAAAATCACCCTATTGAGTGATGATTTTTTAAAAACTTTATAACACCCTAATACGCTTTCAACAGAAACATAAACGCCGATTACCATATTTCTAACTTTCAAAAATTACGAACTTCTGTGCAAATTTTTGTCGTATTATTTACCCCATAATAATTAATAAATATAGCAATTTGCAACACCCATAACTCAAATAACACTTTAGCCGAAAAATATGTCAGTACACTGATTTATCCATATAGATAAAAACACAATGGAAAGAACACCATGTACCACATGAACAATGGTACTTATAGTTCTATCCTCCACTGGAATTATACCTCACACTCGCCATACCAGTCTAATATTACTAAATATCAATAATTCTACTCTCACACTTTTACATAAAGCCGTAATTTCAAATACATGCCGCCTAGTTAGAAATTTTTTAGGCTAACTCCCCTAGCATACACTTGGCTCAGGCCCGTGCGTAGTTATATAATCCTTTTTTCAGTAAAGAAGAGAATTAGCTATGCTAAAAATATAATAATAAAATAGCTTTATTTATTCCACAAACATAAATTGTACAACAAATTTAGTAAATTAAACTATTTTAATTTGTGGCCCCCCTCAGGATAAAACCCTCCACCAAAGAATTCCATTTAGTTCTGTTTTTGGCAAAAGTTATCCAGTCACTTCCTGCGTAGGGCACAATCTCGTCTTACCACCGAGCGAAAGGGCGACCTCTCCTTCTAGCGCCAGATGGTCCTTTCCATCTCTTGATGTTGATAGTCCAACGACTGTCGTCATATCTCGCCACGCTATATCTCGAATGATTTAACCCATTATCAATGTAATGTCATTTAATATTACATGATCAAAATTCATTTGAAAAAAAAAAGATCTATCTAACTCTTAAATATAAAAAGATCTACCTTACTCTTAAACATAAATAACGATTTACCTAGCTCTAAAATCACGTATAAGAGATTCATTTTGAAAAATATTTCTGTTTGCTCACCTGAGTTCTCGTATATATAATTTTGTACCAAGTTTCTAGCTAAGCCCACCAGCATTTTAAAATATTATTAAGTAGAATAAATCCAAAGTAGGTTATGATTCGACTAATTAGGATTAAATCAGAGAATGTGAAGCCATAGAACAGTAAATTAACCTCATTAATGACCATCAGATATCGATTAAAAAGTTGAAAATGACCAGTCGTACCTGACGTATATAAAGTATGTTAAGAAGATTGTAATTATATATCTTTTCAAAGGTTCGCTGAGAAAAACAATCTTCCGAAATTGGAGTATGTTTCACTTCCACGAGCTGGAGCAATGAAGGTCATCATGGAAGAAGTCGGCCCACAGAATAGTCAAGCTAGCACATCGAAGCAAGAAAACAAAAAAGGTAATATCATCTTTGATAACTTAACTCCCATCACCACACATCCTTTGAATGGTGAACGAAATTCATTTAAAATGTCTTAAGGTGGTGTAGTTATTATAAACCGACTGCCTTGAAGGAAAACATAATAATAAATAAAAATAAATTAAAGATTCAAATTGATTCTACGAAGACTGAATTTGTAGCCCTATCTTGTATGTGTGTCGTAAAAAATATTGTCCTACTACATGTAAGAAATGTCATTAATATAACTAACCTGTAATAAAAACAAATGCAACTCAGATCCAATTTAAATACTTTTAATGAAATATTTAAATGATTCTTTCCAATTATTCCGACACCAGATGACTTCAATCAGAACAACACAAAGATCATAGATACGAAAAGCGGTGAGACCATTGAATGGATCCTTGACGTCACCATCGCTTACCCTGATCGCATCCCTCTACACTTGCAAGAGATTGTCTGCGGTACGAGACCGCCGTGCACCACACACTTACATTACAGGCTTTACCCCAGCAGCGAGGTAAGTAACTTAAACTTCACAACTAATAAATTGAAACCATACGTACAAAGTTATACCATTAACTAAACTAATATTTTATATCCTCACCACCCGTGGTTTTTCATCGAAATTGTTACTAAACTACTTCACCGTAGAATAGATATTGTTGTCATTTTGTTTTAGTTATTTATTTTTTAATTTTAATTGTTATTGATTGTATTGTAAGTATTTTCTAGATTACTTACATCTAGTTGAAACTGGGTCAATTTTAAAAGCAAAGAAGGTACTAATATAAAAAGCACAAAGTGTATCGAAATAAAGAAGCTCTAGTGCACGGCGTCTAAAAAGAGGCAATATAGGTTTTGGCAGCGTTTCCATTTGGACTTAAGCCAAAAGTTTATTGCATGGAAAATAATGATTAGATAATCTGTCATCGATATATTTATGGTTTCTCAGCCAATAACGTATATTATTGGGTTGAAATAAATTTTAGTTTGGACAAAGTTTCTGCTTATTAACTTTTGACAATTCTTCACGTATATGCCCATTAATCAGCATTTGACTATTCTTCTGTAGAAGGTTTTGATTTATATGTCTATTAATTTAGGTGCCTTTAATTTTTGTCATTAAAATCTTCTTTTAAAAAAAAATTATGTTCTTACAGGTACCTACTGATACAGAAGGCATGACGCAGTGGTTGTATGATAGATTTATAGAAAAAGATAAAATGCTCGAGGAATTTTACCGTACAGGGCAGTTTCCGTCTACAGAGAGAAATTCTTCGGTACCAAGGCAAGTGAGGCAGGACAATCTACGTTATCTGATCTTGCATTTATTTTTTATAGCGTCGACATTTTTACAATATAAGATTTGGTGTGAACTATGGAACTATTTCTGGTAACGAAATAAACGCGCGACCAGACGGAAGAAATCGTATCTTATCAACTTATCTTTAATATAATTAAATGTGTTAGATTTAATACACCTATCATCTACACGTACATTTTTATATAGTTCTTATTACCTTACAATTAAAAGTACATTTGTTTATTTAAAATTTTAAATGCTTATAAAGCTTTGCTATTGAAAGAAATTTTGTCTTTTGTTTTTATTATCACGTCTGGTTTTATACTATGTAAACAATTAATATTATCTGTTTTCATACGTCTTTTACTGACAGTAAAGAACTCTTTTTAGATGATCAGATTACTATATCAAGCAAATAAATTCAATGTTTGATACTTACTATTAACCATAGAAAATATTTCGACTTCAATGTGAATAGTTAATGCTATTTCATTAAAACACTTACTGTCAGTATTCGACTATTTAACGGTGATGCAAGATTAAAGTACATTTTTGTCAACGTTTTTATGTTTAAAATTATATTTTTCTTTATTAGTTTATTCGTCATCAATGTTACCTTTAACTAGTATTGACATATCGGGTTGGTCTCGATGTATTGTGCCGAAGGTACAAGGTTTGTTTTCAACCAAAAGCACTATTCGTTAGTGAGTGTTTCACATTTTTGTGTGGAGATCAAAGCGTGCTGTGACAAAAAAGTCAATATGTAAGTACTTCTTAGCATAGGTCTTGTGCTTTGCGCTGTACCAAAATTTTTATCCGCTGACAATAAAAATAGTTTATGAATTATTTACTTAGTTCATGAGGAGCGCTGATCATCTTAGTATTTTTGTTCCAACTTTTGTTATGATATGATACTTTCCTCTTAAAATATTACATGAAAATTGACATATTCACTTGACTTCATATAAAATGTTACCCACGAAATGTGTTGTGGTTTATTTAAAATATTATTCCAATAATTTTGAAACACTGAATTGTTCAGAATAGAGCTGTAAGAGATGATAGTGTCCGTAATTTAAACGGTTTTCCGGATTTATCGAAATTATTAAATATCGTCATTTTTGGAAAATTTCAAAAATGAATTTACAGTTAAAGTATTTGCTATCGTTCAGAATTTTCACGTTACCGCCGTGTCAGCGCTCCCATGAAAGCAGCCAAAAATCACGTTTCACATTCTATTTAATCACGTCCGCGCTTCTAAAATAAAATCGAATTTTATACAAAGGAAATTCTGGAGCATTTACGCATCTAGAATAATAAATTAAAGCAAAGTGGCGTCTCTCAAGTGTAATCTGTGTTCGATAAATACTATTGTGCACAGAAATGAAATCAACCATCGATCAATATCTAAATTAGGTTAAGTCACTATAAGAATTTTACACCTAGATTTTTAAGGGTCAATGTTTTGTTCCGTCGATTTCTGGAACGTTCCTTTCATTGTGTACAGAATTTATTGTCCTGGGTGTATGTGGGAATACTAAAATATTAAATGCCAAAATACGAGTACTTTCGCCGTAAGTGCCTAGGCTTATATTGATAGCTAAAAGTGTGTGGTATGCTAAAAATCATACCTTTTATTTTTATTTCTTGTCATGGTTGTGTGAGTGAGATAGGTATCATCTGCTCTCTCATTTTAATGGCAGTTAATAAGTGTGTTATTTTTTCCTAAGTTTTAGCACATATTAAAACAAATCGATGATATTTTTGTCGTTATGTGTCATTTTAAAGTAAATATCTGATTTGATTGCTAAGTGTGAAGACCTTTAGTTATTGATGTCCATGCCAATATGAGCTTTATTGGATAATTAATTATATGGATTTGAAAATATTTTTCAATAGTATAATATTTTGTTGTCGACCGTACTTAAGTGGTTGCAATTTTATCGATTGCATGTTAATGTACATGTTTTATTGTATTATTTTTCTTTTCTTTATTTTCATGCAGGATAAGTTTACTTTATTTACCTACTTAGAAAAGATGTTCTAAAATATAAGCTTGAAATAGTTACAGAAATCGCAACTCTTAAGCACTTAGTCTCTGAATAGTTCTCTTTTGAATTGATATGTCATTGTTTAACAATATGATATATTTAAGTAAAATCATTATCGATCATTTAAGGATATTTGGTGAAATAGAAACTTATATTTTCATTGGCTTTACACTGAGCGTGTTTTAAAATATCCAATCCAGAAATGCAGTCAAACTTTTGTCTTGAATTTTTTTGTACTCTCCTTCCCAAATTGTGTGGTAATATATCTGTAGGAATAGCTGATTTATATTAAGTTATAACAGCTTGTTATATCTCGATATGCTCTTATGGGGTAAAATTATAGCACGCAAGCACATATGCTTGAGGATCTCATCAATTTATTGTAAAGCAGAAATAATCATTCGGAAAATTCTGAATTTATTCTTGTTTAGTTCATTTTCATTCCTTTAAAAAATTGCGTAGATTTTTTCTAATGCGCTCAGTGTAAAGTTGTTATTACTATTATAAACTTACAGATAATCCAAAATGTCCGACCAAGTTCCTTTATGTCCAAAAGTGTGCCTTGTTAATTAATTGAAAATGTGTCATAAAAATTATAAATCATCCGTAACTAATAGAAGACATCCTGAAAACAGAAAATATAGTATTATTGTCTTTACCAAAACAACGTAGGTATATAATACCTGTGTGTAGACATTTCTCCCAATCTTGATAGAGAATACTTAATGCTCATTGGTTAGTTCAGATTAATTTTAATAAACCGGCTTTTAGAACGATTTTGATTGGGTGAAATTCGTATACGAAAATTATACTTTAAGTTACATCTTCCCAAAGATTGGATAATTAAATCTATGAATGTTAGTGAAAATTGTAATCTTGATTTAAATCATTCACTATATAAAAGTGAGGTGGGATTACATATAATAAAAATAGATTATATGTGTCTTTAACATAATACTATATGACAATGTCATATCTATGAATAACAATTTCTGAAGAGATTAAATATTCGATGAGTTTTTATAAACTCTCTACTTAAATAGTACCCCAAAATATAGACTATAAATTAGATGATATTAAAAAAGTGACACATTTAAAATATTAATTATATACGCCATTTAAAAATCTATAAGAAAGGTAGATGACCTTAACAATAGCCACGATAGTCAGTAAAGGTTGTAGGTTTACCAAATTTCCTATTTCTTTTTTATTTATGTTAAATAATATTCATAGATTTTCTCTTTACTGAGTGTGTGTAAAATAGAGGATAGATATAAATATTAATATAACGCAACTTATTATTACATAGTTCTATCTGTCAGATATATCTTTTGTATAATGTAACCCTGTGGTAGTTTACTAGAATTGCGAATTTACTTAAGTCTACCCATCCATCTTGTGTACAAAATACAAGCATTTTGGAGTATTATTACCATCAACAGTATCCATGTGCATTTATAAATACTATCTATCGTATGATTTGAAAAATCTTTTATTATTATTATTTTTCTTTTTTTCTTTTATGTAAACATTCATTATTTTACGCCCGTGTAAAATGGTGAATGGTGTAGAATAATTGGGGTTTTATTTATAGATAAGGATTCAAAACATGCGTGAATGAAGCCAAAGCTACTATCACGCGTAATCATAATCATTTGTAAAGCTACGGTCAAATATATGTGGCATGTAGAATTGACTTGGCCATTTGTCGCTTCTGCTCCGATCGTGCTTTACAGATGATTATTTCCGAGTATTCTGTATCAAAATGCATACCATAAATACGTTTTAATTTGTGAGTGTCGAATACAAATTTCTTCAACTTTACAAGTCTATTTTGATTTGAATGATTCCAATGTTATTATAAGATTCGTCAATTAATTATTCTGCTAAGATATTTAGTTTTTTTGGATGAGGATTACAATGTCATTGAACACTTTTTATATATACAATAGATTTTGTTTTTGTTTTGTTTTTAAATGTTTTCTTTCAAACCGATTCAATATCACTTTTTATCAATAACTCACTGTTTATTTTATCCCAGTTTTATTTGTATCTTTGCTTTCTAAGAGTAATTTACTTAAAGTTGACAATCTGATTTAGTAAAATGTTTGTAAAAATCTCCTTAAATATTTGAATGTATCATTTTGGTACGGAAGAAAGGTATTTTGCTTTTTTTTTAATCTTAATCACGGGCTTGTGATTACTTATAAGCTCATTGTTATTTTTTGTTTTCAGTTAAGTTTGTAATTTTGTAGATAATAGGATAGCGAATGTGTGATGAGTTTTCTTTTTTCGTGTATTTTTGTCTTTCAACATGCTTCTAACGTCGTATTCATTTCATCGAGGCCACGTGTTAGTTAAGGAAAATCAGGGGAAATTCTTAGTTTTAAAATTAAATTTTTAATGCACATCTAATGATAATGCATTGGAGTATCTTATTGTCAATCAATTAGGATATTTTTCGATCAGTATGTCCTGGGACGTACTTTCAAAATTGTTCTTTATTTTTAGTATGTTTTCCGTCAATAGCGGAGTTATGAATGTTTTCTAATTAAACCTGTACGGAAAATATAATAATTACATTTAAAGAAAAAATGTGTTGTAAAGTTGAAATCGACAAATGATTTGTTTTGTTTTTCATTTAACGAAAACAATATTAGTCGCTTAATATTAGAAGGTGTTTTAATAGTTCCTTGTGAGAGTCATATCAAATTATTTATCTCCTAAATATATTAAAATTGCTTCGTTATTCAAATTTAGACCTAGAATGGATCATGTATTGTGTAAATAACATCTCATGTTATTAAAGTACTTGATTCCTTCATCAATTGTCGATTCAACTGATTTTGGATAAGCTTGGCTGATGTATATAGTCCTAAAGGCATCGCTCTTCAGTTTATCAATAAAGCACATTGTGGCACTTGACTTTGAATGTTTTATTTATTAATAAATACCTATCTGTATTTTTTTTTAGAATCTTTTTACATGACTGCCCAAAAAGAAGTGTTTCAGGATTCAATTATGAGTTTATTGTGTTGTTACAATCTTTATCCTGAGTGAAAGTGGAAATACAAATTTTTGAAAAAAATAATCAGTTGTGTCATTTTTAGTTTGTGTGCGCCAGTAGTTGTGTTTATCAGTTTTATTTTTATATTTAATGTTTAAAAATTCATAGAATAATTGTCTAATGGTAGTCCTATGATAGATAGATCCTACTACTATTATAAAAGCGAAAGTTTGTAAGTATGGATGTTTGTTACTCTTTCACGTAAAAACTACTGAATGGGTTTGAATGAAACTTTACCACAATATAGCTTATACATCAGAATAACACATAGGCTACAATTTTTGAGGTTTCTAATGTGAGGTCGAAAAAAACACATTTTTTGCGCTTACATTGCAAACGCTGACTGAATCCTACAAGATAGATCAAAACAATGTACTACAGTATTGTACAACTTAAAAAAGTCTACAAAAAAGTCCGTGATGGTATATGTTTATCTCTTAGGAATAACCCACAATAACCATTTTTTATCCTTTACTTTGTACGATAAATAATGGCTTATTTATGAAGCGATTTTAAGCGATTATAGACTAGACGGGACGAACCTGAAGTCCACGCGAACGAAGTCGCGGGCAAAAGCTAGTTTAAAATAAAAATTATCAGACACTTTTCATTGCTGGCAGACTGATGCTTATTGATTGCTAAATTTACGATTGAAGTTGAATACCATATCAACTGGAACGGGTTATCGATTTGATTTGATTAAATTTTTATGATATTCTTTAATAATAGGTGATAGCTGATCATACAATGACACATGATGTTTACAAGTTTATATTATTTATTTATATACTTTATTGCACATCTCCTGATCTGTTGAATTTCGAATGAATTTTTTTTGGGTTTATTTGAGTGGGTGAATTTGTTTAGATTGGACTCAATAGATGGCGCTGTGATCGGAAAGAAACTCTGGGCGAACTTGGGACAAGTGACTTGTATATATGTTTGTATGTTGTCCAGGAGATGAAATGTACTCATTTAAATATCCCAGTATGTGTAGCTACCCCTTATCCAGTTAGATTGGGTTAAATTGAAACCTAAGCAAACTTTATTTTACGTTCGGTGTCACGCCAGTATGTTTAGGGTGGTAAGTCTATATTTTTTTACGACTCTGCCTCAATATTTAGAAATTAGTTAATTTATTATGAAAATGCATGGCTACTTAAATAACATTAGTTAAAAATTTAAAGTGTTGTGTGTACACTTAACATGAATATTAGACTTTTATTATTGTTATATTAGTGAATTACTAAATGCTTAGTATATACGTTGAAGTGTGATTATACAAATTATATTAATAAAAAAAATATTAATTCTTTCGAAATAGTTATAAATTATATATATGAATAACATGTAATGATTGTATTGACATAGTATGAGTAAATAAGTCATAACAAACATTTTACAGATACCCAAAAACATTACTAGATACATATAAACATATAATACCCATTTGAACCGCACTTGCCATGTAATTGGCAATAGGCTTTATGGCCATAAATCACTTGGAAGTAGTCTTATCTATAGTTCAATATTTTTATAGTAAAAAAATGCAGGACTACTCACTCTACTATCTATGTTATACAGACTTCTTAAACGACCAGAAAGATATATCATGTTTGAAGTGAATAACGTGAGATAGAGGTCGTAACACGCTAATCTATTATTAAAAATAACACCGAAAATATAAAATCAACAAATCATATCCGCGAAAGTATTTTTGATACTATTATTTCAAGTAATTAAACTAATGGAAGGCAAGCTTCCTCCGCTCGTTAGAAAAGTTTTTAAAAAGATCGTAGAACAGTTACAAGTGTCAGAAATAAATAAACGGGACCCCAATATCTTTACTCATTTACACGTTTCAAGTGACAGAACTTCGAATGAGGAACTTGAGCCCTATACAGACTCAAACTAACCCCCTTTCAGGATAAAAAGGTTTTACTTCGCACTCCTTACAAACAAAACGTCAAGATATTACAGGATGGCATCCGAGGTTCATGCAAATAAAACTGCACTTCATACTAACAACCTACATAATTCTTAGTTCCACATCTTTGTTAATCCACTACACCGTGACGAGGGTGAATATACCTAAGATATCTACCAGAGTATTCTGACCCACCTCTCTTGGTACACACATTGTCTTTGTCCAACGAAACTTTGACAGCGAGTACAAATAGGGGCCAGGGGAAGTTGGTCGTCGTTTAAACATGAATGCCTTATTTCACACCTCGTAGTACTTGTCATGAATTCCGAGTTACTTAGAATTATTGTTATTGCTTTAAATGTTAGGGTGGAATAATGATTCGATGTTTTTTGATATTTGGTCAACCCTCGTAAATACACGATATTTTTTTCTTTTACTAAATATATAATCCTGCGACTTAGTAAAAGAATTTTTGTGTCCAGTAAATTTCATTCAGACACTACATATAAAATATTCCTAGATTCCATTACTTTATTCTTATATTATTTCCGAGAATATGTGCTTTAGAAATAAATAAAATACATACAAATACATCGAAAATAGCTTTAAATTTTGTTAGCGAGACAAACATTAATCCAAAACAGAAATTTATATAATAACAGCACTTATAAAATATAATATACATAGCAAAAGGAAACAAATAAAAATAAATATCAATCCCCCTCGGCATAAGGTACCCCTCGAACGGGCAGTCGCTACGTTTCTTGTTATATATCAAATGTCCCTATATGAGATTAATATAAAAAAAGTATTAAACTGTGAAATACCTTTTTAGGATAGTTAGGAACTTTTGTCATCATATCGTCCCAAAGTTGGTAGCTAAACACCAATAAGATCGTCCTATGGCACGTTATCGACACTGAATTCTTCTTGACGAATTATTTTACTACCGTACACGAGATCAATTATAAACATAAATCAAGCACACGAAAATTCAGTGATACTGGATTGCAACGTAAGTTAATTACTGAAACTTTTCTCATCAGTGCATGTCGACTGCACAAAAGTTGCAAATTTTCTTTTGGTGGAGACACAGCTTTATTTTTTTCTAGAAAATGTATTACTATAATTAGAAATGTGTGATCAAACTGGGTTACGTAAAATTTAATTAAATTTAAAGGAATACCCCTATTCGTTCAATAAAAAAAAAGTAATACATGAACTATACACATGACAGTAATATTTTCAGCGAACGTAACCATATCACCAAAAATTGGACTACAAATGAATTCCACTCCATTTGTATCGGGCATCTAATCCAATATGAAAATACTGTCCTAAACGTCTGCAGAATATTGGAGGGAACTGAAAATCACCTCTTTCAACCTGTAAATAACATTTTCAGACGCCGTAAAAATATATAACGTTTTTCAAACACGTGTCGCTTCTACAAGGTGCTAGGACGCAGATATATTTTTGTCGATCATCTGGAAATGACGTCATTTATTCGTGATACTATTAAATTTATTTTAAGGTACTAAGGGTCCCTAAATATACCTACATATATATCTATTTCTATTAGACTATACAGATTAATTACATCACAGAAACAGCTGGCAGCAGTTTCATGAAGGCTATTCGCTCAGCATCAATCAACGTAAAATATCTTATAGAGGGAAAGTGTGTGCTCAAAGTACATTCATTCAGAAGTACATTCACTAATTGCTCATTTTCACACTTCCATAGTTTCCAATCTGATATTGATGGAAAACTGCAGAAGCAACTAACAATGGGGCTCTTAGCACTGCCACTAGCAAGTAAGCCACTAGACCAACAAAGAGGCCATAAATAAATACATCGATTTTATGGGGTTTTTTTCTAACAGGAGAGAAAGTTTGCCCATAGTATATGGACAAGCTACGCGGGAACAATATATGATAAATGTAGTTTAAATAAAAGCTATTCATTTGTTTTTAATATCCAGTATTTCAGCAATACGAATATATCTTTGTATTATGATACGACTTGTTTGTGAATTCGAGTAGCTGTTCGAAAATAATATTGGTAAGTTATACGTTTTCATTGGTTCTTAAAATAAATTTTTAATGTGATACCAAAGTCTGGATTATTATCCCTGTTTTTGCTGTAAGAGACATAAATCACTTCATACTTAATATATGTGATACTATCGGAAATTTCAAACAAATTGGAGAATTAAAATTTTGAAACACTTGGAGTTAGATTGACATTGAGGTACCGTTATTGGAACGTAGCAGTACAAAGTATTGCCTATGAAGATTAGAGAACTGTGGTGAGTGGTTCTCATCCAAGCAAACTCAAATCATAAAACCATATACCTGTCTTAGAATACATTTTATAAGTTAAGAAAACTGTTTTTAAAAATAAAAAGTTATCAGGTTAAAATAATATTTTCACACGGAACCCTAAAACTAAAGTGACATAAAAGCCACGTGCTCATCTAGAAAACTCATGTCGTTGTTTTATACTTGGAAGGCCCTCGATCGTCGGGAGCCGATTATGTACCGACAAAAGAAAAAGTGTATTGAGTTTTTTTTTATGTTTACGTAAATGGCATTTTATTATTGCGTTTCTGTCATTCTTTGAAGCAATTGAGTTACAAAAGCACTTATCGGCAGGTGAAAATAAAGGGCTCGAAATTGCTGTTCACGAATTTTGCAAAGTTTGCAAAACGTGCGAGGACATTTTTTAGGTTATTGTCTATTCAAATTTCATTGTATAGGCATGTTAGAAGGAATGAGGGCTATGTTGTGAGGAAGATCTCAAGCATGGACGTGGATGGATATAGAGGTAGGTGACCAAAGAAACGATGGATGGATTGTGTGAAAGGCGATATGGCTGAAAATAATGTTACTTGTAAGATGACGTCAGACAAAGACAGAGAAACAGAAGACCTGCTCCGCCGAACCTTAATAAAATTGGATTAAGGGCAGGAGGATGATGATGACTATTCAAATGTTGTTGTTTGATCGTACTTGTGTGTATAGTATGAAGAAAAAAAATGGTAAATAGTCACTACTGCCTATAGATAATAGTTCCTACTAAAAGAAATATAATTCCTTATATCGCGCCACCACCTTGTAAACAAAGATATGCCCTTGACAAGCTCTTGTGCCTGTAGTTAGACTGACTCACTCACCCTCCAAACTGGAAGGCAGCTATAAGTATGGCTATTTGATGATAAAACATAATGTTATCAGTGGATAACAGACTGGCTTGGATCAAGTGACTTTTACTTAAATCATAACCATTTATTTAAAACATAATTAATCATTAAAAAATATTTGTTTTATTCAAAGTCAAAACTTACCTCTTCAAACACTTTTGTATTTAGTTCTGGATTAATTTTAATACGAAGCTATCACCAGCTTTGAATTTTGATTCTATCGAGAAGTTATTATTTTTCATCAAAACCAATTAACATGTAATATTTATGAATTGTGTATGAATATTACGGATATCAATGCTAAGGTTTTACAATATATTCTTATTTTTATTTTTTATTAGTATATTACAATTACTCTTCAAAATATTGTTAACCTATCAATTCTATTCTGGTGAGTAGGAGGTTCACCTGATGGACTGTGATTACCACCGCCCGGGAACATCTGCAACATTGAGGAATTTGCAGGTGCGTTGCCGGCCGGAAGGAGTACGATCTTTCCTAGAAGGTTTCCAAGCCTAGCTTGTTCCACTAAGTGGTTATGCGAGGCAGATAATGGCGAATTAAATTAAAAAATAATAATAAGAAGAAAATGAATTATTTAACAACCATAATGTAAATAAATTAACCGATCAATTTTAGGCTACGAGTAACAAAGCGTTATAGTCGTCCACGTAGTACTACTCATTATGTCCACAACAACAACAACAGCCTGTAAATTCCGAATGCTGGGCTAAAGGCATCCACTCCCTTTGAGGAGTAGGTGTGGAACATATTCCACCATATTCTATGAAATTTGTCACATGCAGGTTTCCTCACGATGTTTTCTTTCACCGCTGAGCACGAGATGAATTATAAAGACAAATTAAGCTCATTATGTCCATTCATGTAAAATTCGTAACTACGAAAGTTTTTTATTACAATGCTTTAGATTTACACCTCATATACAACCAATCAGTATACAATAATATAAAATATTGAAAACATACATTAATTGATTTCATGAGTTAATATGTCACTACCTTTATTATTTAATTTATTATCTATTATAGTTTATGGCTGGTCTGAGCTCCTGCTAGCTAGTTCAGTCTGGCTAACTTTAAATAGGATTGCATTTCTAATAGTACAGGCGCCTGGAGCAAATTGTCTGGAATATTAGTCATATTGTCGAAACCTGTTAAATTAAGATAGATATACCTATGTATATATGAGCTTATAAAATCACTAAAATGGGGTTATGAAAGAATAAAGGCGAAGACTAACGTTTCTGAGCTACTTTCAAAATAACTAGAGTCATCAAAGAATTACTTTTAAACTTGTGTGACTATATTGGATTATAAAGTTTCCATATGTATATAATAAGTAAGCTTTACAATACAATTATTAAAAAAAAAACTTAAATATAAAAAGCTAAGTATAAATATATATAAAGAATTTTCGTAATAACTGAAGCTCTAATAAAATATAAACCACATTTAGTAATATTAAGAGTTGAAATTATAGTAATGAAATATTAAATATCAAATACTTACATAATTTAAATAATATTTTCGACATATTTTACTCTCGATTCACAACAAATAAATTCAGAAGATCCTCTGATTACATTTGTCGGGATTCAAGATAATATTTCTACGATAATATTAAATAATATATTCATATTCAAACTGAAAAAAAAAGTTAAATCCACATAATTATTATAAATGAATGAAAAAATAATGAGTGGGTGATACCACATAGGGTTTCCACTAAGTAGTAAAGAAAAGTACAGCCTGTAAATTTGTCTCAGAGCTTTTCTCCTTTTAAAGAGAGGCTGCAAGACTACACACTGTACCAGTGTTGGTAAAAAAATGCGAGATGATAAGCAGATTTATTATAGAAATAAATAAGTGATTTTCGACTGGGATTGTACCCACAACCGTTGAATAAATTAAACAACAGCCTTTAAATATCCCACTGCTGGACTAAATGTCCCTCAGAGAAGAACGTTTGGAACTTATTCCACCACACTGTGCCAATGCGGGTTGGTGGAATACACATGAGAATTTCTATGAAATTAGACACACGCATGTTTCTTTACGATGTCTTCCTTTACCGCCGAGAACGAGATGAATTATAAACACAAATTAAGCACATGAATATTTAATGGTGCTTTTCTGGGTTTGAACCCGCAATCATCGGTTAAGATGCACGCGTTCTAACCACTGGGCTATCTCGTCGAATAAATTATACAAAATATAAAAATTACATATTGTAATATAATACGTTTCTTTTTCTATTATATGCCATTCTATCCATAGGATTTTATTAATGGATTTTTTTATATAAGCATTCGAAATTCGAAATACCATAGTCACAATAACCAAGGGTCACAGGAGGGGTTTCACGGAACCCTTGACATATGGAGAGCCGTGAATAATGAAGTCATGTTGTGACAAGAAATAATGGCACGATATTAATCTTGTGACTGTTTGGACTGATTTGTACGAATAAATTGAAAATAATTTAATTTCTCTTCAAAAAACAAATGCAGTTTATACCGTTACATTAATTTAAATTAAACCGCATTGGGGGTAATAATATAATTAAAAAAATAAATGAACTGTATATAAATGAATAAGTAATAGGATTAAGTACACTATGATATTAATTATGGTTGAATATAAAAAAAAATTGAATAACGAATAAATTTATCGTCACACCCATGTCATATATGTCAAATTAATGGCTATTGAAAGATAAAAATTAAAGAAAACAAATGAATAAATATACGTATACGTGTGTGCGTGATATCAACTCCCTAGTAGAGAAGGTAGAGGAGAGAGATATACCGTCCGCCGTTACGGGATACTAGTTAGACTTATTCCCAAATGATCTTGGAGATCAATGTAAGTCTCACATCAATCATTTGATATATTAAGGAATATTTTTTCGTAAAAATAATCTTATTAATACGATTTGTCCACTTACAAACTTACATAGAGAAATTTTAATTTTACATAGTTATTTTTATTTTTACAGTTATTTAATATGGGGTATTAATTCAGTCCGGTAAGGGTACGGGATATTAGTAGTACGTGTTTCCTTAACAAGACATTAGTAGATAATTTCGAAATATCGAGCTCCACCAAATAAAAATAAAAAAATCAAAATAAACTTTATTCGAGTGGGCTTTTACAAGCACTTTTTAATCGTCATTTAACAACTATTTTAGTGAAGCTACCACCGGTTCGGAAAGTAGATTCTACCGAGAAGAACCGGCAAGAAACTCAGTAGTTACTCTTTTTTAACCGACTTCAAAAAAAGGATGAGGTTCTCAATTCGTCGGGGCCTTTTTTTTTATTTTTTTTTTTTATGTATGTTACCGAATTACTCGAAGATGGCTGGGCCGATTTTGACAATTCTTTTTTTGTTTGAAAGGGCATGTTTTACAGGTGGTCCCATTGTCAGGAGATCAGGATCTGATGATGGGATCCTGGAGAAATCGAGGGAACTCCTCAAATTTTATAGGCACACCTATAGTGATTTCGGTTTTATTCAAAATGCCTTAGTCATGTGCTCACGAAAAGTGACATTTGATGAAGTGGAACTGATGATGAAGACCACAACTGGTAATTAGAACCTATTAGTACCTAAGTAACTATTTTACGGGTTTAGTTCTATTTCTTTAAGATAGTCGCCATGCAATTGATGTTAGTAAACATGCCTATGATGAAGTCTAGCTGATGGTGGACTACCAGGAGAATTCCTCAATGTTTAACGGCATTGCATCAGGAAAAATGGTATTGTCTAATTGGCGATGAGCAGTTTACATTAGGCTATTGTAACTTAGGTAACGCTTAATTTGAGTTGCAGTCCACATCGTATTGAAACGGCGTTGAGTTATGTTCAGAGTCGAAAGCCGAAATGTACTGAGTATAATAAAGTGAATGACAAACACTACCAATTGTAATTATAAATAACAAAACAACACTGAAAAGCATTAAATAAATTTTTATAAATAAAAAAAACCGCCTTCAAAAATGAACTAAAAAGAAAAAAATAATCAGTTACATCCATATCCAATTTACGATTTATTAATCACCTTTTGAAGTCGGTGCCAATAAATAGATTTAGTTTTTGTATGTATGTATTATGTACCTATATTAGCAATGTTGGCACCGACTTTGAGAGGTGATTAAAAAATCGTAAATGGGATATGGATGTAACTGATTATTTTTTTCTTTTTAGTTCATTTTTGAAGGCGGTTTTTTTTTATTTATAAAAATTTATCAACATTTAAAAAATACAATCATATTAGTTAAATACAATATATGTATGTTTAGATAACCATATTTTACATAACAGGCGGTAGATGAGATAAAACTATTGTCTATTCAACCTTACTATACGAACTATACGAGTATATGTACATAGGTGCATAATATAGCGCTCGCATATAAAGTAGTGTTATTGGAATCAGTATTCCTGACCGATATTGGTTACGTTTATTCTCAAGGGAAGTTTCGCTGGATATACCTATTATAGTGTTCAAACAGAGATGCAGTATTCCTTCACTTAAATAATCGGAATGTTTGAGAAATCCATTGCGAGTGGAAAGAAAAATAATTCAAGCGCAGTCACTTTCTCTTCAAGGTACGATTGTCAATACAGTCATGTCATGTCATGTCAGTTCTACATTCTGATCTGTGCATTGAGCATGACCGTCTGATGACCGAAACTCAAAAGCTTTCTTTCGGTATGACTGGGGTTTGGTCCTTAGACTTCGCGGTAATTATTAATTAATTGTGGATTGCAGAGGTAAGAAGAACTATTTTTGTGTCACGCTAGTTAATACTTAGTAAAGGAAATCGAATTAGAGAGAGAAGGTTTGGACTACTGTTTTATGCCAGACGATAAAATTCCTAAAATTAAAATAGGCAACAACATAAAATAAATTTATGAATATAAGAATTGTTTACTTTAAGGCCTTAATCGTAAATAAATACCAATTCGAAATCGTTTCTTTGTGTAATTTTGACACTGGTAAGAAGAGCAATCTTTGTGCATGCAAGTTAGTATGAGGTAGAGGAAACCGAATTAGCAAGAGAAATATTGGGCTACTGTTTTATGCCAGACGATAGAACCCGTGTAATGCCACATTCGATAACAGGCACTAGAATGCTTATGATAATTATATTATAGTTTTATTCATAAAGTAATCCATTAGTGTGGACGCGGTGTAGGCATATTTTTACTCTCGCGATACGCTTCAAGCGAAAAGTACAATTCAATGGGCATCAGTCTCGCTGAGCATGCTACCAGCGTTAAAAATATATTACGCATACACGCTCAGCTAATCGCATCATCGTTTGAGCGTAAATATACTATGCTATATTCATGACAAAGTTATTATAAAATAGGTTATTTTAATATACTATATAAAACGCTTTGTTTGAAAGAGACTGATATCAGTTTATACCAGGCCGTTATATTTATGCAAATAATTTCAAGAACTGTATTTTCGGTTGTTGGTAGGAAGTCGTTTGAATAAATAATTGTCAAAATTTGCAATAATGTTATTGAAAGTAGTGTTATTATTTTATGTATGCTTAATTGGATCCTACGTAAAAAGAGTTTCAGTAAAGAATTGCATACGTCAAATATATTGTAGCACTTACGCTCTTTTGCGTGTTAGAATAATAGAACCATTGTTTGCTTGAAATTTGGCATTTTTTTTTTTTTTATAAAATTCAATCATAAAGACATAATTAAATTTTTCTCGATCTTGTTAATGACATGAAACCTATATAACCTCCGTGGTGATCGAACTTAAGAAAATGTTTTGATACTATTACAGTAGCAATACTAATACGCAATTACAATACACGGTCTAAGCGAGGCAGTGTAATTACAGGCTAAGGGGACATTACAAATTAGATCCTAGACATTGGCGCTGTACGGCAACCGCAATGCTCCTTTGGCAATATCCATTGTCATCAATAACAGTACAAGTAATTTACGATTTGATTGTTACCTCTGACTACTAGATGGCGCTGTGTCAAATCTTTAATATTTCTACATCGCGATGACAAGATTCGCTATTTCTTTCATATAAAATTAGATACGACTGCTATCTTAATACAAAAAAAGTCATATACGCGTCGTGAACGACATAGGCAATAGTGTCTCACTACCCACAAAACACGTCTCACATTTACAGCGTTTCTGCTGGTGAAAACGAGGTCCCAGATAAGTGACGTCACGGAAACGGTCGTGATATCATTCGATGCATTCAGTGCTAAGAACAGAAGTCTTCCCAACTCCACCAAATACGTACTTCCAAGGTACGATCTCATAAAAGACATCCATATTCCATAGCACGAACGTCACTCTCGAACCTGAAAGAGCTCAAGCTTTTAGGCTGATTCTAGTACTTGCCCCAACGCCTGGTGACACTGTAAATGCCATGAGGAGTACGACTTCACACACTCACAAAAAGCCATCTAAATTTGTTAATGATAGATGTAGTGTACTTATTGTGCAACATCATAATCTAGTAAATTATAAATTGCATATAGTAATTCTAACGTAACTGTCTGACATTACTTAGTGAAATAAGCACTGAATCTTCTCCTCGAATGGTCTTACCCCAGAAGTGGGTCATTTACTATTCGTTAATACTACTACCGATTCACTCGCTAACGATAGCGGAAAGCCGATTTAATTACCGCTACAGTGTTGCTAGAGTTTTGGAAGCGCTATCTGTGTGATACTTAAAATTTATTTCAAATTATTTTTAATTAAAGCAATTATACAAAACTTAACTGGTGGGTGGGTGCTTACAATTAAAAACAACTATATTTTTAGTTATTTTATATAAATAAACATTTATATCAGTTTTAAAGGTTTACAAAAAGAAATATGAAAAATAAAAATAGTTACTAGGTATACTAGATATATTTGCTTTTATAAATAAATTATAATTGAAAAGATAAAATTAATTCCAGTAGTTCAAAATAATTCTCTAGAGAATTTTATAGAATCCTTTGTCACAAAATCAATAGTAATCATCAAATATACCGAATGACAAATGAAAGTATTTGTGTAAACGATTGACAAGCGGTTTTAAAATATACATTAATAAATATACAACCACAGTTACAAAGAAAATTTCGATACACATATCATTTTAGGGTAATTTGATGGGTGAATCTGGCAATACTGATAAAATACCTCACAATTAATTATGTTAAATGCAGGTAATATCATAGAATTTATGGCAGAATGGTAATTATAATTAAGTAATTAATTTAGGGTATTCAACTGAAGTCACGCTTTGTATTCCACGCTTTGTTTGTTTAAAGTGATTTTAATTATTCTGTCAGTGCAAAATATATATTCTTGTTTCAACTAACGATATGGAACACGGCATTGTATGTGTTTGATATAGTTTTTTTGTTAACCTAGTTCCTTATTTAAAGTTCAGAAAGTAAAAAGATATAAGTTTACGTACGTCGGATGAAACGACACATATTTTTCTTGTGCCCATCTACTTGTTACACGCATATATTCCTAGTATACAGTATAGTTTGGTAATTGACATAGCTTCTAGCAATTAAATAATATAATATTATTTGATTTCTTTTTTTACAATTTCGATAATCAGTTTCGAAATTACTGTAAATTTCCCACAATTGGACTAAGGTCTCCTGTCCCTTTGGGTTTGACGCATATTCCACCACGCTGCTCCAATGCGAGTTAGTGGATTAGACACATGCAGATTTCCTCGCGACGATTTCCTTCACCACCGAGCACGAGCTGAATTATAAACTCAAATTAAGCACATGAAAATTAAGCTTGTCTGGATTATAACAGTTTAGATGTATACATTTTAACAATTAAAGTTGTAGTTTTTATACCGAGAATTAAAAGGATTGCAAGAACATAGAATATACCAACGAAACAAAGTCAGTGGCTTGCTCGTAACTATGAAATAAAACAAGTAAGCCATCTAGCCTAACTAACTTTGGTTTACGTTTAACGATTGTTGTTTGGTTAGGACGTAATCTAATTGATAAATGTGTGCTGCGGATTCTATTCTGGTTAATTGTGATTTGGTACCACACTGATTGGATGAGGCTAACTAGGGGTTACAGAGGGAATTATACCTATAGTATTAATTGTATCGCAGTTCTTAGTATGTATTGTTTTCCAAAAATTATGGATTATTTGGAAATTAAATTTTTCTTATTAGTAAGTCTGTTTAAGTAGTAAAGTTAAGTAACACCATGTAACTGTTTCGCTACTGATCTTAAAAATCTTAAAAGACAATTGTGCAGGTTTCCTGACGATGTGTCCTTCATAGGTCAAGATTCGCTAGTCGCAAAATTTTGGTTTGATAATGTATGAATTGTGTTGTAAAATAATATTCATAAATACAGTCTTTTCTGTTATTTCTTGATCTTGATCGTACAAAAAAGTAATTGTATTCTAATACACCTTTGCGATTAAAGCTTCGTTAAATAGTTATAAGATTCATAAATTATTTCGTGTTCAACTAAGTTATCTTTTTAATATTTATAGAAGATAGCGAAGTCTTATTTGAAAGTTCATATAGGTGCCAGACTTGGGTAGATTTATTATACAGACTAGGAAAATTAAGGGAGCTTCGGCTCTGTTGGTAGCAGAAACAAACACTTTGAGCTTTGTTACAGCGATGTGCTGCGTTTACACCGCGACATCATGAA
The DNA here is from genome assembly GCF_905220365.1 of Vanessa cardui. Taxonomy (NCBI): domain Eukaryota; kingdom Metazoa; phylum Arthropoda; class Insecta; order Lepidoptera; family Nymphalidae; genus Vanessa; species Vanessa cardui. The sequence continues at coordinate 1,578,868 of NC_061137.1, forward strand.
CTATTGAGTGGTCAAGTCGTGTAAACGGATTTAATAACCTATAACCAGCACCATCATATGAACACATTCAATACTAAAATTCTCAACAATAGTTCATAATAATGCCACATTCCAGTGAAATATGCCATAGGTTGTAGTAACAAGGGTTTGATACGAATCACTAATTTATTCGTTGCGATAATTTCGGTAGTAATTTTGAAAATAAAAAAAAAAACCTTTATTCAAGAATTCAATACAAAATGTAAATAATACCTACGAAATATTGGTAACATTTGCTTATTAATAAACTGATAAAAGAATGATTATTCAATGAAAGCCTTATTACGTTATAATAACGTAATCTTCATTATAAGAATGAAACGTAATATCTTTACGCCGAATATATGAGATATTATTATTTTGTAATAATCGAATAAGTCGTGAAATTACTATAATGCTAAATTGAAGATAATAGTCATTGTTATAGCATATTAATAATATTTCCAACGATTAATTTATTACCCTTATAACAAAGAAAATGCCGATATATTACAGATTTTACCTTGTCTTTGTCTTTGTAAAGATGTCAATGAATATAAAAGAAATGTACTGGAAGTTACTTCGAGAAATGGTTGAAGAAATGGTTGAAAAGAATGGTTTTTCTTGTATTTCAATGAACGTATTTATGTGTTTTCGTATATATTATGATATAAGTTATAAATCTTTTGGTGAAAAGCTTAAAATTCATAACGTATATTTTAATGCAAGAATTTAGATTGTGATGCCTGGTAAAAAACGTGCAGGCACATTAAAATAACATCAATCAAATTACAAATAAGATACAACAACGGCGACGTAAGCACGTTTGTGGAGAAACTAAAATGAAAAAAAAAAGATTATCTATATTTTACGTTTGGATTAATATCTTGACTAAATAACTTCTGTAAAGTAAAAGTTGGATGTTTATAGTATATACGTATAGGTATTTCCATACAGGATATGTTTCATGATTATTTATAAGTACTATAAAATTGGTGTATACAGAGTAATGTAGTGAATTAATGGAACACAACAAATTTCTCTGTTTGAAAAAAAAATACCAGAATAACAGTCTGAAAAATAAAATTATATTTTACAATTACTACTATAAATAAAACTACAAATAATTTCAATGAATTATTTAAAAAAAGATGTCTACAAAATTAATATTATTCAATTACATTGGCAAGTCTATCTAAACACTCCCTTAGTTGATCTAGCCAGCGCTTTATCTCATCCTCTCATAGTTATTGGAAGCTGTACAAAGAAGCACAAAGTTGTACACCTTTCTGTACTTAATACAAAGCGGGTACATTGTCTAAAGGGCCTTTTTACTTGATTAAAACGTGTTGTGATAGAGGACATTCACTTTATTCTTAGAAAATGGCAAACAGGGGGGGGGGGGGGTCAATGAAATTTACTAAGTATGATAGTTTTAGTAATATCCATGGTTATATTTGGTTATTTGTTTTTCGGGGGGTTTAAAGGAAGAAAGGAAGTATATTTAAATCACCACACAAATTCCAGTACCTTAGTGAAAATATAAGAATAAAATACAGCATATGGCTGGTATATTGTCGTAACAATTTTAACCCTTAAATCCTAAGGAGCTGAAGATCTACAGCCCGGCCAATTTTTAAGCAGGACAAAATTGTCGGCGAAGGCGATAAATGAACTGCTCCTCTTATTTTGGATCATGACCATCATGTTGTTTTAAAAGGAGAATCTGAACATCCACCTATCCATCCTATCAGCTAGTCCCTTGACTGATGACTATATACAGTACGATAACATAGGAACCATTGTAGTGGATTTATTATTATGCTGAGGTTTCCGTCATATATATATCATATATATATGACGGAAACCTCATCTTTGATTTATTTAAGAACAGCAAAATATATAATATATTAAAGTATCTCATTTAAACAACTTTGATGATTATATATTTCGTAAAAGACACGTGACGGGAGGGACAAAGATTCTTGATAAAACGTGACGCGAATATGACCTTGTTAGCGTTTGTTTCGCGTCGTTACAACTTAATCTCGTACTCGAATTAGATGGAGTGACATATTTGTTCGATGATAAAATTGTTCCTTGCTTTTTATCTCGGTTAAAGCACCATACATTATTCATGTAGTATTTTATTTTCACGAAAATTATTGAAGCCATTAATATAATAGTGGTAGGGCTTTGTGTAAGCCCGTCTGCGTATGTATCACCAGTTATTCTACCGCCAAATAAAAGTACTCAGTATTGTTGTGTTCCAGTTTGAAGGGTGAGTGAGCCAGTGTAACTACAGGCACAAGGAACATAACATCTTAGTTCCCAAGGTTGGTGGCACATTGACGATGTAAGGAATAGTTAATATTTCTTACAGCTTCATTGTCTATGGGTGATGGTGACAACTTACCATCAGGTGGCCCATATGCTCGTCCGCCAACCTATACCATAAAATAAAAAAATAAAATATGTATATATATAATATGTTCTTCTCGGTAGAACCTACTTTCCGAACCGGTAGTAGCTTCACTTAATGTAGTTGTTAAATGACGATTCAGTTCTTGTAAAAGCCTGTTTAAATGAAGTATATTTTGATGTGATTTTATATATTATGGGAGTAAATGAGGACCTCGTTATAAGATTTGTTATTAGACGGATGAGACACATAAAATAATATTTTACTCTTTCAAAATTGTTTATTCTCTTTTTATATTTTTTGTTAATTCGTCCATTTTTTTAAAAGACGGCACCATCATAGATGGTATCTGCAACAATAACAAATTAAAATTTAAAATATTTACTGAACCAATAATAAAGGTGTGTAATGTTAGCAAGAATGCTAGCAGCATTTCACCATTGAATCTCAATTGTGATCCGCTGGGCAAATAATAATTAACCAGCCCTCCGCTCCGCTCCACTGGTGACACGGTGGAGGCAATAAGGCGAGATGTTAGACTTTTAATGAAGGTTTTTGCAGTACTAGTCCAAGTTCCAAATGTTTCAACTGCGAAAGAATTGGATTTTAGGATTTTATAATGTGTAACTGTAATACAGAGTAATAAATATAAATATAAGTAATACAGAGTCGAGATGGCCCAGTGGTTAAACCGCGTGCATCTTAACCGATGATTGCTGGTACAAACCCAGGCAAGTGCCGCTGTTTCATGTGCTTAATTTGTCTTTATAATTAATCTCGTGCTCAGCGGTGAAGGAGAACATCGTGAGAAAACCTGCATGTGACAAATTTCACAGAAATTCTGCCACATATTTATTCCACCAACCCGCATTGGAAATACGTGGTGGAATATGTTCCCAACCTTCTCCTCAAAGGGAGAGGAGGCCTTTAGTCCAGCAGTGGTAATTTACAGGCTGTTGTTGTTGTTGTTTGTTGTATATGTAATACATCAGTATTTACTATAAGACTATATAATGATCCATTGACGACCTCCGTGGTCGAGTGGTGTGTACACCGGTTTTCATGGGTACGCCACTCTGAGGTCCCGGGTTCGATTCCCGGCCGAGTCGATGTAGATTACCATTAGTTTTCTATGTTGTCTTGGGTCTGGGTGTTTGTGGTACCGTCGTTACTTCTGATTTCCATAACACAAGTGCTTCAGCTACTTACATTGGGATCAGAGTAATGTATGTGATGTTGTCTCATATTTATTTATTTATTTATTTATTTATTTTATGGTAGTTGACAACGGTAGATGTGATAAATTATTTTGATAAGTGTTGGTGCGGGTGGTTTTAATATTTATGTTATAAATATTGATATTTATGTCATGATCAGAAGAATCATGAATTAAAGAGCTACAGTAATGACATGTTTAATATATTGCACGATATGTTTTATCAATTTGATCTGTTTATCCTTCGTTTATAAAAGCTACGTATAATATAATTATTATAACGTCAAATTAAGATGTAACTGTATAGGTATTTTCAATGGTGTATATCATGTGAAATTAAACTTCCTAAAACTATAGCTTATCGTAGACATTATTATTATAAAATATTTGCTAAGGCAATTCTAATTTTTCACTACTTTTCCCTTCGGTTGAGATTTCAATAGTACTTTATCAAATAAGATGAAACGTAATATAAACTATAAAAAGTATTTCATATGAATAAAAGCCTTATGACGAACGTGATAAGATAAAAAGTCCCACAACAGGATGATTCCTTCAGCTGTATTTTATCCTTACGTTGAACGCACCTATAAGCAATCATGGACATTCTTTGAAAGGAAAAAGAAATTATGCCACGGGAAAATAGTACTTAAAGCAAAGGTAAAAGAGTAAAATTTATATAAAGTAAGGATGTATTCACATGGTCGTCATTTAATGATGTCGTGGACGGTATGCTTTGATCTTGTTTGTGGTGTGTGGTCTGAGGAAAAACGGAATTTGATTATTTTATAGTTATTTGACATATTTGATGGAAAAAATGCATCTTTTATTTAACAGAACTTACTTATACTATAGTAATACAACTGGCGAACACAAAGGAGTCTGGATTACAATATATTGTTATTCTTAATACAGAAGACTATGACTACATTTAAACCCTACTCTATTATCTTCTAGGAAGACAACTAGTACACATCCCAAATCAATGGGCGTTTGTAAATAACAGTATACCAGAATTTCATTAAAATTTGCTGTGTACAGGTTCCCATGACATTTTCTAAGCAAGAATTATAAAAACAAATTAAGCACATCATTTCAGTGGCACCACATCCTAATCGGTAAGATGCACGCGTTCAAACAACTGGGCTATCTCGGCTCGACGTTTGGTTATCTTAAAGCGAATTATAATACTTACTTAATATTTTAAATGAAAGTTTTATTACAAGTTGACGTGTGCGGAACAAGCCGCTATTATTTACGTTTATTAAAATCTTATAATGTGGGTATATGTAATAGTATACTTGCTGCACCGTCGACAAATGACTCTAAGAATCTACTAAAATTATTCACATAAACGGAAAGGTATGATTTTTAAATGTAATAATTAATATATTAGTTGTTTAGCATTCTAAGAAATAATGTAATTTTGCATCTTTCCTGTACGGGGGTGACATAGTCAAATTTGTGACTAAACTCCCAGGTTAAATAAAAAGATTAAAAAATAAATACAAGTGGACCGACGGAAACTATGTATAGTCTATTCCAATGGGAAGAGGAGAAAAGGTAAATAAACAACTTTGACCTTGAATTGATATGTCATTTGCGTTCGACTAGTGAGGTGAAAATAATTGAATGAATGGGTAATTAATGCTAAAGAACGATATATATTTTTTTTATTTTAAAAGTAATTTTCCGTTTAAACAAAGTCAGGTCGTAATAAAAAACTTCAGAGAATTCCCAATATGCATCCGTGCACATGATACGAAAGATGAGAGACGAATGTCTTTCTTAACATTGTATTATTTTCAAAACTATAAAATTGCTATGCACAAAACTGATCTACATTTCGAGATAAGAGATTATTTTTAAGTAAAATAATTCTTTTAACATTTTTGGTAAAACTATTATTTTTATTTTTTTAAAAACCTTACTGAATAAAAATAACTTTTTTATCTATCGTTAGGTAACTTTTTACGTTTCTAATAAATAATTCATATTATATATTACAACCAATTAAATAAATATATTTAAAAAAATATCTATAATGAATTTTAAAACTAAAATAATATATTTTTTATCTGTATAAATTCATCCGTCTACATTCGTTTAGCGAACATGCCTAGTTGAGGCCTCTATTTTTAATGTTCGTCATCGAGAAATGGCGTCTTGAATATCGACAAAACTGTTTTCGTTACTTTGGAAGTGAAATTAAAGTGGATCTATGTAGTTTAGTGAAATATTGTTGTATTACAAATGAAGATATATTAATCAAGAACTGTTTGTAGTTAATCTTATAGTGGAATTATCATTAAAACACTTGTGATGTTGAAAAATACGGTATGTTTTGAATGTTTCCTTTTGTCATTGGAATGGACTATAATTGGATATATTCTATAAAAATAAATTTCAAAAATAATAAACCTACCGATCTGTAATGTCGTCATCGCCTTCCTGGCAGTTTTGGTAGAAAACGACTTGGACAAAACTAAACTGTAAGTTAAAATCCTTCAAGGGCAATAAATATTCCAATGACATAACAATAATCAGAACTGTGAATTTACAGCGAAATTCAACCATAGCTTCTACTATATAAAATATTTTATTACTTTAGAGAATACAATTAGTTTTATCACTATCGTAACGAAGTTTTATTGAAGTATCATCCTCAAAAAATATAAAACAATAAATAAGTAAATAAATGACAATGGACCAAAAATCGCTCGCATGCATAACGTCAAAAATCGCTTCCTCTCATAACTTGCGTCGTCCGATAGTAAAACTCGCCCGATAGTTGCGGGCTGTATCAAAGAACATAACTTCGTGATAGTTCGGCAACTTTCGTTAAACTTCGCGAGTTACGAGATTCTTCTTTGATGAGTTTCTTTTAATAATGAATACGTGTAATCAGTGCTTAAGTTCCTGAATCAACTTCATTGTTCATCGACTTTCATTAGGAACATTCATTTTATATGTAATATGTGTAACTTTTATTTATGTAATCAAATCTTCTGTATTATTTGACTGGATTTGTTTGAAATTGTTTCTGGCTGTGTATGTTTGCGTGTGTCCATAGATACCATCCACTCATTGACTATCGCAAAGCATCAATACTTAAAGTAAAAACGTTTTTTTTTAGTTTGGATTTGAAGGTCCAGTGAGTCAGTATTTACAAACACAATATACATAACATCTTAGTTCCCAAATTAGTGGTGCATTGGATCGCCTTCCTTGAGTAAGGAATCCTTAATAATTCTTGTATCACACAGTTTTCTATATTTAAAATCACAAACCTATTTCTCATTTAAAAAAATATTCAAGAATGAAATTAAAAATAAGGCATATAAGTCCACGATATTACCTTTGCTTTCATTGTATGTTCTTTGTGTAAACTTGTCTGGGGGTAAAGTCGTACGACGCATTATCCACGTACACTCCTACCAAAGAGAAAGAACAGGATTATGCTCCGAAGTTAATTAAAAGTAAGACTTTTAATTTGTACGTGTAATCTTCTAATATTAAAAGAGTGATTTTTTTTCATAACAAATTCCATAATGACCTGTACGAGTCCATTATGATGACATACATATGTAAACAGGATATTTTTCTTAAATACTATTTTATTTTAAATCCATATAAACAAAATAGTTATTTATATTTGAACATATAAGCTTCAGGGTTGTCAACGCATTATAATTACACAATAAGGTATGGTTTATAACTTTATAATGTTTCCAAAATAATGGTAGTAGGGGAAATTAACAGTTCAATAGTCCATATCCCTTCCACTTTTAAATTACTTATCTTTTATAGATATACCACTATCTTAGATAGTTATAAATGCCATGTGGTTAGAACACGTACATCATAACCGATGATTGCGGGTTCAAACCTAAGTGCTTGCCAATGAATGTGCTGGATGAAATGAGGAAAACATTATGAGGAAATTATCTCATTTCAACGAAATTGTTTCATATGTACCACCAATGAGGTAAGGAGGCATTAGCCCAGTAATGGATAATACTTACTTAATATTATAAATGAAAAAATACAGACTGGTGATATGAATACAGGCCAATATAAATATAATGTTTTTTTGTGTTAAATTTCTTGTAAAGTAACAATTTGAGACAGATATTCCATAAGGGATTGGCAGTACATTTGAGAATCAGTTTCGACTTCCTGTACCAAGTTTTTGATCGGACGTGTAGACTTACCTCGAAGTCGACCATTTGCTTGATTGCCTTTCAAAACCAAAAACAGCACCGAAACTTTAAATACCCTACTTCTTACAATTAATATATTTATCGTTTGACCATATCTCAAATATCTATCATTTCAAAATTAATAAATGTAGTATAAAACAATACTGTATTATAATGTCAGAAGTTATCTTTATTAGAATATTTATCGGCTATTTTCGAACATATCTTATTTTCGACATTTTTAACTTTGCCGTCTAGTAAATTGAAATCGTTTGTAAAAAATACATTGGTAGAAAAATCATATTATTCAATACAAGATTTTATAGAGGATAAAAAAGGGTGGAGCTAATATCTGTTGACTTCCACGCAGGATATATTAATTTAATTAATTGTATTTAACTAACATGACTTTGTATTTTTAAATGTTAAATAAATAAAATTTTAACAAAAAGAAAAACCGACTTCAAACAAAACACTATTTTAAAACCGACTCCAAATATAACAATAATTATAACTACATGATATAATCGTTAATCGACTTTTAAGTAGTCTAATATTTTTCATTTCATTTAACTTAGGAAGACTCTAAAAAATATGTTGAATACGCAATTATTTTTATTACTTTTTCGTGCATATTCATTTGTTTTAAAATAGTGTTTTGTTTGAAGTCGGTTTTTCTTTTTGTTAAAATTTTATTTATTTTTTGATTTTAAGTGAAGCTGATGTTGACTAACTAATTTTTTTTTTAATATGGATAGATTAAGCGTTCCGTTTATATGAGTCAGAAACTACTTCGAGGACAATTTCAAAGGAAACTTGCGAATAAAGCAAAAATAGACTTTCGAAAATGCGGATTTAATACGTCACGCGGCGTAAACTACAAGGATCCCTCGAAAGAGCTGTAATCGAACTCAGCAAAAAAACTTTGAAAAAGACCAACTATATTTCGTACATCATATGACATCACATCATATACACAAAATTTGATTAAAGATAGTAAGAAATTCTGCCCCATATCGCACCCTAACTGCGAGCCGTATAGGAGTTCCATCACTACATAGTATAAAACAAAGTCGCTTTCTCTGTCCCTATATCTTTAAATCTACGCAACGGATTTTGATGCGGTTTTTTTTAAAAGATAGTGTGATTCGAGGGGAAGGTTTGTGTATATAATACATGAACAATATAGTAAAGAAACACTGATAATTTTAGAAGTTTGCGATGTGATGTCGTATATAAACAAATTCTGTAGTATATTTAGTATCAGTATTGCACCCGTGCGAAGCCGGGGTGGGTAGCTAGTTGATTATAATATTCGACTATGATAATTACATAAACATAACCACATTACGGAAGGTGACTCAAATATCCAAATAACCTATAAATAAAAGATTCGACGATTCGAATCGCTAACATGCTCCTCAGAATTGTTCCGTTCCCTTCCGTTCCGTTACTTTGTCATGGATCCTGTGATCAGAACCTTACCAAACTTTCACCAAATTACCCTTGAAGTATATATTTTATAAAAAAAAAAGAATTATCAAAATTGGTTAACATGATTTTCAGTTATTCACCTATTTGTCGCGCATATACATAATGCAAATTTAAGACTTATGTCGTTTTCACATGGATACCATCATCGGAAAAAAAAATAAAAAAAATGGGACCCCACGGGAAGCACTACCTTTCAAACAAATAAAAAATTATCAAAATCGGTCCACCCAGTGAAAAGTTATGAGGTAACAAACATAAAAAAAAAAAAAAAAAAAAAAAAAAAAAAAAAAAAAAATACAGACGAATTGATAACCTCCTCCTTTTGGAAGTCGGTTGAAAAGAGTAACAACTGTCTTGCCGGTTCTTCTCGGTAGAATCTACTTTCCGAACCGGTGGTAGCTTCACTTGGTTATAAAATGACGATTCAAAAGTGCTTTTAAAAGCCTACTTGAATAAAGTTTATTTTGATTTGATTTGATTGAACAGTATTAGCAAACAAAGACGATTTTAAATAAGACATTGATTTGAATTTCCCTTGCGGATAAAATAGAGACTTGATAACCTTTTTATTTTCATGGAACCGTAACTCTAGATAATATTTTCATAGTGTCCACCCCAGTATTTGCACACAAGCACTGTATAAAGTAATATATTTGCATACTTATTAATATGGACCGCATACTTTGAAATGCTAACCGCACTGCACACCTAAAGAAATCCAATAAACGATTGAATATAATCTGGTAGGAGACAAGGGGCTGCATTTAATTTGTATGCTAATAATCCTGTTGGATTAGGGTTACTAAAAATTTCGTTTTACATATCATAAAACTATATTAACTTGATCCCTAATAATCACCATTTACATAACGCCCTCATGAGATGAGATGGCCCAGTGGTTAGAACGTGCATCTTAACCGATGATTTCGTGTTCAAACCCAGGCAAGCACCACTGTATATTTGTGCTTTATTTGTGTTTATAATTCATCTCGTAATCGGCGGTGAAGGAAAATATCGTGAGGAAACCTGCATGTGTCTAATTTCATCGAAATTTTGCTACATGTGCGTTCCACCAACCCGCAGTGGAACAGCGTGGTGGAATATGTTCCAAACCCTCACCTTAATGGGAGAGGAGGCCTTTATTTAAATTTAACAGAATTTTACTTTACATAACGCCCTCAAGTGAAGTAGCAGGCTATACTTATATTTCTTCATAAATTACTTTTTAAAACAACACCCTAAATAAAAAAAAGAATATAATAATAGAAGTGGTACACTTGCTTGTTGATTGTAAAATACCCACCACCGGCTCGAAAATAATCATCTTGGATCCGAGAAGAGCTGGCTGAAGAAATTCAGTTGACGTTTCTTAAGGTATCCTACAATTATTATTTTGTTTATATATGTGTATTTTTTTAAGAGTTCCACAATAACTATGAATCTACACTAATATTATAAATGTTAAAATAATAATCTGTCTGTATGTCGCTCTTACAACACAAACCGGGCAACCGAATTTGATGAAATTTGGTATGAAACAAACTTGAAATCCAAGAAAAAACATTGGCTACTTTTTGCCTACAACATGACAACAAACAGCGTAAAACGCGCGCGAAACCGCGGGCGAATGCTACTATAAAACAGAGTTCAGTCAGTATTGCATCCCAGTCGATCTTGTTCACAATTGAATGAGCCGCTACGCTATCGAACATCCCTTTTTATTGACAAACGAACCAATATAACAACTTATAATAGTTTAATAGTAGGTAACACAATGGAAATTAAAATATAGATACCACACAGAGACATTTATTCAAAAATAAAAGGGATGTACAGGATTGCAACAACTATAGAGGGATAAAGCTCATGTCACATACTATGAAAGTATGGGAGAAGCTAATAGAGAAAAGATTGCGAGAAGAGAGTGAAATTACCCAAAATCAGTTTGGGTTTATGCCAGTTCGAGGGACAATGGCCGCCATTTTTGCACTTCGCCAATTGTGCGAGAAGTACAGAAGTGATCACAAGAACCTGCACATGGTGTTCATTGATCTCGAAAAAGCCTATGATAGGACGCTTTAACGGCGCACATACAGGAGGAGGCACCCTGGTGCATGCTTTTTGCCGACGACATTGTACTGGTTGGTGAAGATGGGCCTGAGATCTAGAGCAGATTGGAGGATTGGTAACAGAAACTGGAGAATGTTGACCTGATAATCAGTAGAACAAAGACTGAATATTTGTTCTGCGATTTCGGCGGTCTCTCCGGTCCTAAAGCCATAGCGCTTGAAAGCGCAGCCCTTCCAGTCTGCTCTGACTTTCGGTATCTCGGTTCACGCATTCAAGGCGATGGCGAAATAGATCGAACGTTGAAGCACAGGGTGGATGAAATGGCGGCAGGTTACGGGAACAATCTGTGACCCCCGTATTCCTCTTAAACTTAAGGGAAAGATCTATAAGACCATGATCAGACCTGCTGTTTTATATGGATCAGAGAGTTGGGCTACAAAAGTGATGACTGAAAGACTATTGCATGTTGCGGAAATGAGAATGCTCAGAGGAATGTGTGGTGTTACGCGAATGGATAGAGTAATGAATAAGTACATAAGAGGAAGTTTGAACGTGATACCGATAGCCGAGAAGTTATGCGGAAAGCGGCTATCATGGTATGGGCATGTAATGCGGAGGAATGAGGAACATATTGTGAGAAAAGCCTTGAGCATGGATGTAGACGGATATAGAGGAAGAGGATGACCAAGGAAACGATGGATGGATTGTGGGAAAAAGGATATGGTTAGAAATAATGTTACTTGTGAGATGACGTCTGACAGAGAAGTTTGGAAGTAGAAGACATGCTGCGCCGATCCCAAATTATATTGGGATAAAAGTCAAAAAAAAAACAACAGCTTGCAAATTTCCCACTGCTCGGCGAAGGCCTCCTCTCCATTTGAGGAGAAGGTTTGGAACATATTTCACCACGCTCTTCCAATGCAGGTTGTCGGTATACTTATGTGGCAGAAGTTCTATGAAATTAGACACATGTGGGTTTCCTCACGATGTTTTCCTTCACCGCGAATTACGAGACGAATTTTTAACACAAATTACAACAACAACAACAACAGCCTGTAAATTCCCACTGCTGGGTTAAAGGCCTCCTCTCCCTTTGAGGAGAAGGTTTGGAATATATTCCACCACGCTGTTCCAATGCGGGTTGGTGGAAAACACAAATTAAGCACATGAATATTTAATGGTGTCTCCCTGAGATTGAACCCGCAATTATTGGTTAAGTTACGCGCGTTCTAGCCGCTGGGCCATCTCGTCTCATATAATAACCTGTTTTAAAAAATTCATGGAACACTTTATTTACTTCAATGCTACTGTTAATAATATCTTCTATTAAATTAACTAAAGTTGTTTATTTGGATAACAGAGGTACGCTTATATTTGGCAATGCAAAACTCTTGAAGCACCAGAGAGTTTTTTACCATTGTAATTTTTTTCCGCCTCATTTTCGCAAATATGTTTTTTATTATCAGCTTGTTAGTAAACGAAATCAAGATAATTTAATAACTATTAATTACGTAATGAGTAAAACTTCGAATTATTGCAAACAAAAATTCCGTATATTCCCATGAAAGTGTAAAAATCATTTATTGGACTCCTTTTGTGTTTATTAAATTAATTTCTATAATTGTGATTATTGTAGGTAGGACTGTTAATTACTTCGAAAAGCTATCTCACTTAGTTCAATTATTAAAAATTGATAATAAACCAAAGTCAATAATAATGTATTTACATATTAATTGAACACATAGAGAAGCATAAAATGATGTATTAATTGCTTGCTCCTAGTAGCGTTGCTTAAGTAGGCTACCGATGATATGTTAAAACTCACCCTGCCATATTTGCATAAAGCCCTGCTAAACTGCTGAATTTCATAGACAAAATAGAACTATGTTATGTATGAATAGAATAGAATAGAAGATGAAAATACTTTGGTAAAGAAGGTTTATTATTAAATACAAGATTATTCAGACGATAAAAAAAGCGTGGAAATAATACTTGTTGACTTTCAGGCAGAATATATTACATACATATACAATAATTGTATTTAACTGACACGACGGTATTATTATATATTGAAAAAGAGTAACCCCTGAGTTTCTTGTCGAACCGATGGTAGCTTCATTCAATATAGTTGTTAAATGTCGATTCAAAAGTGATTTTAAAAGCCTAATTGAATGAATTATAATTTGATTATAACAGATAAAAACATATAGTGAAGTTCTTAAAGATATTGTTGATTTTGAACACTATTTAGAGTTCATTGAAACTTATACTAGATGGGCGGCTTCAGGCAAACCTGTCTGGGAAATTTTATGTTTCGGTTTAAAGAGTGAGTCAGCGTAAGACAAGGGATAAAACAAATTAGTCACAATTGGTGACGCATCAATATTAGGGCTAGGTAATATTTCTTTCAGCGACAATGTCTATGGATAGGGTAGTAAAACTATGGTGAAAACCCCCTTAACATCAGATGTAACCTACCTATTGTATTCAAATAATTAAAATTATCTTTTATTGGTATTTTGTACTATAACGGTATAAAATACCGGTAACTCTTATTAGTAGCTCTAGTTAGTTCACTTGGTGGTAGGACTTTGTGTAAGCCCGCCTGGGTAGGTACCACCCACTCATCAGATATTCTACTGCTAAACAACAGTACGCTGTCTTGTTGTGTTCCGGTTTGAAGGGTGAATGAACCAGTGTAAATATTATTAAAAGACAAATCTGCATTACACTCTTCAAGATAGCTCTATCTAGAAGCGTCCAATATTGAAAAACAAAACATGAATTAGCAAGATCCACTCTTATTATTATTACCTTAAAGGTTATATTCTCGAAGCTTTAATAAGGGTCTCGTAATAAGGGTTCGTAATTTGGATCCAATAACATAATAGTTATTACAGAGAACCTTATTGGTAAAAAGAAATACCTTATTAAGCTATTACAAGATCCTATCACGAATATATTTAAAGCTCCTTTAAGTGATACGTTACGATTCAATAGAAAATATTGTTTTTTCTTAAATAAAATAATTATTTTCAAATCAAATCAAATCAAAATAAACTTTATTCAAGTAGGCTTTTACAGGCACTTTTGAATCGCCATTTTACAATTAAGTGAAGCTACCACCGTTTCGGAAAGTAAATTATACCGAGAAGAACCGGCAAGAAACTCAGTAGTTACTCTTTTTTAACATTTAAAAAATAACAAGGTCATATTAGTTAAATACAATTATTTAAATTAATATATCCTGCTTGGAAGTCTACAGGTATTAACTCCACGCTTTTTTATCTATAAAATCTTGTATCAAATGATATGCTTTTTTTAACAATGTTTTTTTTTACAAACGATTTGAATTTACGACACGGCAAAGTTAAAATGTCTTTTAATATTTTCGTATGTTAAGTTGACTCTATTTCATTAACTATAAATCATTGATTTCTGTAATTACTCGTTCCTATGATTTGAGTTGCGTAATGTCTAAATATTAAATGTTTATCGTACTTAAAGTTTACAGGTCATACTTCAAAACAACTTACTAATGAGTAAGTGAGCGGTAAGTAAGCGAATGAGTTGTATAATTTGAATAAAATTTAATAATTGTATTATAATCGTCAATTCAATAAAACATTTGAAATAAATATCGAAACTGATTTAGCAAATTCAGTAATTATCAACAAAATGTTATCCAATTCATCAAGAATGCAGCAACAAAATTATTACCACCGTAA
This sequence comes from Vanessa cardui, assembly GCF_905220365.1. Lineage (NCBI taxonomy): Eukaryota > Metazoa > Arthropoda > Insecta > Lepidoptera > Nymphalidae > Vanessa > Vanessa cardui. The sequence goes on from NC_061137.1 coordinate 1,594,018, forward strand.
CGACCTAAGATGGATGCCCCTTGCTTTTACTATGTCTGAGGTGACGTCACTTCCTTGATCACGTAACTACAATAATGTATTAATTTTTTTTTCGGGCTTTAAGTAAAATATTTTTCATCTTAAATTTTAATAAGCTAGATTATTTTTTATGACGCAAAAATTAACCTGTACCTTCATTAGGGCACCCTAATTAGGAAACTGTTTATACTTATAACAAGGCCGAGCAATTATATTGTCAGAAGGTTAAGTATTCTGTATAAAGTAATATAATTAAAAGGAAATTAAGTGTCATTGAAATTTCATAATTTCTTAGTATCTATGAGCAGAGATGGCCCAGTGGTTAGGACGCATGCATCTTAACCGATGATTGCGGGTTCAAACCCAGGCAAGCACTGCTGAATATTCATGTGCTTAATTTGTGTTTATATTTATGTGTTTGGCGATGAAGAAAAACATAGTGCAAAAACCTGCATGTATCTTATATTTCATAGAAATTCTGCCACATTTGTATTCCACCAACCCGCATTGGAACATGGTGGAATATGTTCCAAGCTTTCTTCTCAAAGGGAGAGGAGGCCGTAGCACAAAAGTGGGAAATTTACAGGCTGTTGTTGTTAGTCTCTACGATGTAATATTATATTTTTATAGACAGTTTTACATAAGCTTCAGATGTAAGAATTAAGTAAATAACAAATTCACAAAATAAAGGAAACTTATGTCTATTCAATGTAATCCAAAATGTCGTATCATTTTGTTACTTTGCCAAATAATCTAATAATTTAAAACCATAATAGTAGAATTCAATATTCATTAGGAAACTTTTGAATTTGGGCTATTTTTGTGATAATATTATAGAAGCAGGAAATCTCATTGAGAATTAAATGCAAACTTATAACATCTTATTTCCAATTCTGAAAAGTCAATACATTTTGCCTAAGGCAAGGTTTTCTCTTGTACAATAAACCTACGCAGATATTTTCAACTTTGGAAATTAATATATTTTAATATTTTCTTAAAAAATATTAATAAATAAGGCACATTACTCGATACAAATAAACCAAATTGGTGACTCTGCTAAAAGAAGTCTTATAAAAATATAAGTAATTCCTGTGAAATACAAAATCTTTTTGAAAGTATAACACCTCGCCTCATTGCCTCCACTGGTGACAGGAGGGCTGGTTCGTTTTTTGCCGAGAGGATCGGAATTGCGATTCAACGGAGAAACGCTGCTAGCATTCTTGCCACCATTCCACGCGGTCAAGATTTATACAGTAACTAGTTTTAGTTCATATTTGTATTTATGTAAAATTAAGAGTGTGCTGATTACCTACGTAACAAGACATAACTAGGACAAAATACGTTTTAGCAATTTAAACAATTATACCCCACCTCCCTCAAACCTTTGTATTATATATTCCTTAACGCACCCTTGTCTAAATTAGATATGGGTCTTTTTATGAACCAACGCTTTAGGAAACGGTTTGAGAATAAAACGACATTTGTTCTGTTTAAGTCGATAAACAGATTGTGTGGGAAAAAAACGCAGCGTTTTATAATCATTTATTTACAGTGACATATAAATGAAATTAAATATTTGCACCTTTGGAACTGAATTGTTGGCATAATTGGAATACTGCATCTATTTCAAATAAAATCGACGACGACGACCTTCGTGGTCGAGTAGTCTATTCACCGGTTTCCATGGGTACGCCACTCTGAGGGCCCGGGTTCAATACCTTTTTTTTTACGAGGAGGAAAGGCATTTACTCAACCGGGGCCATAACGCCCCCTTGCCAGGGCTGAAGGCCCTGTCCTACCCACTAAAACCATCCTCGGGTTTCCACCATGCCGCCGAGTGGTGAGGCAACGGGATCGCCCAGGGCATGCAACCGCGACCCCACTAGTGGCAGCCGCCGTGAGGCAGCTGAATGACTAACATGGAAAGCGCGCCTAGTGCACGCCTTCCTCCTCTTCCTCCACGTGCTCATGTGACGAACTCTCCCAAGTCCGCCACTGGAGGCTGGGCGTCAACGAAGCTGACGCCCTTCGGCGGAAAAGATGGTAGGCTCCGCCGCTGACCGCCGAATAGTTGAATATATTCAATATTAAATAATTATTATTATTCGATTCCTCTCCATTATTTTATTAGAATACACACTAATTATGTTATATATGCCACACAGAAAATTCTCTTGATATTAAGGAGCTTACGTAAAAGTTTAATATAATGAATTTTCCTGCTGTATCTGAAATAAGCCTTATTTTTAATTCAAATATGTTATCTCTGTCCTTGGTTTCGTTCATATATCCCTAATTTAGATAAATTAAGCGTCTTCTGCTTAATTTAACCGGTCCGGATCACGTGATGAACAATTTAGATGACTGATTTCAGCCAAAAATAAGTATTTTGTTAATATTTTTATTCAAGAAAATTCGTTATAGCATATACCTGATGATGATGATAAGTGGGCACCATTACCTATAGACAATGACGCTGTAGAAATATTAACTATTCCTTACATCGTCAATGTGCTACCAACCATGGGAACTAAGATGTTACGAGTAAGTCCCTTGTGCCTGTAGTTACACTGGCTCACTCACCCTTCCAACCGGAACACAACAATACTGAGTACCGTTATCTAGCGATAGAATATCTCATCAGTTATTCTATATTCACTCATCCGTGGGTGGTACCTACCCAGACGGTCTTGCACAAAGCCCTACCACCAACAAGAATTTAGCTAGATTATAGTTTAATGAAAAATACTAGACCACTAAAAGAAATTAAAGTATATAAAATTGGAAGATTTTAATACAAACACGATTTAAAAATTTCATAATAAATAAATGCGTCTTGTACTTCCTACACAAATAAATTATGGATTAATCTCAAACTTTTTTGAACAAAACGTTCCTCGTAGATTATATAATGATAAATAATGATAATTGCCTATCATTTTTTTTTTTCTTACCCCGACTGTACATTACACGTATATATACGTTACAAAAAGATTAATGACTTTGTATATCTTGGAAAAGACTAATTCAAGGTCAAGTATTTTCAAAACTGTAAAAAAAATATTATTGTACAATTAAATAAATGATGAAAACAATCCAGCTGAGTTTCTTTCGTCGGATCTTTTTAGCTCTGTTTTATTTCGTTGCGAACCGAGAGACGCTTAGGGTATCCGTCAAATGTTTGTCCACCACTGACCAGCGTGGTGAGGTATGCTCCAAAACTTTTCCTCAAAAGTAGAGGATGCCTTAAACCAACAGTGCGATATTAAATGGCTGTTACTTAATTCTTACTGAATATTATAATACAGATAAATTGCTAATATAAAACTTACACATAACATTTTTCCAACAACCCCAATTTATTGTGTCATTATTAGCACACGTAATACAATCATTAACAGTAACGTTCTCGTCTTGTTGAAACGTTAGTCCAACAAAGGACATTGATGGACGATTCAAATAAACGTCTGAGCCTAACTTCCCCAGCCTCACCCGACTTCTCTACAAATGGGAGGCAATTGGAGTAGTTGAGATCCGCTGAGTCACGAGAGACGGCCGTAATCGCGAATAACCGTCCGATCGGGACTGGAAAACAAAGGTACAACTGAGTTACGTCCAATGGAAGAGACATTTCATATTAAGCAATAATAAATGGTAAGGGAACTAGTATGTCCTTCGAAGTACTCAGTATTGGTTGTGGTCGAATTTACCATTTTTTTTTTTGGTACAAATTCAACTTCATCTCTCCAATTTTCTTCTTTACCAAATCAATTTTTGGATTTCAATAAGGTCACAATTTTTAGGATATTCTCTGCCTATTTCCAGTCAAACCAACTTTTGCCAGCGGTTTTTCTGAACCTATGCGACTTAAGAACGTCCTAGAAAAGACCAATGCACCTGCAAGACTTACATTGTTGCAGATGTTCATGGTTGGTAGTCACTGCGCACATTTATAACAAACCTATTTGCTTAGAGTAATAAAGGTTTCATAATTTTATTTTTACTTAAATGCTACTAAATTAAGAAGAAAAGACCAATAGTTTAATTGTGTTTATTGTTTTTGCGTCCAAATCCAATTTCCACTGAATTTTTACCAATTTGTGTTCAAATTAATCTCAAAAAAAACAAACTCCCATATGTTGGATAAATATCTGGCACATAAATGTATCCAATAGCAACTAACCCGAATTACAAGAAGACATGTGACCTCAGCGTATTTATAAATATAATGAAAAGAAGAATATAGAATTGAGTAGAATGTAGAAGAAGAAAAATATAACTTTTACATTTAGCAATTAAATGAAATTTCTGTAATAGAACTGTATTCAATTTAAAATGTATTTTCATTGTATAATAATAATGAAACATTGAATACAAAGTTTTGTACATCTTTGTCGTCTCGAAGGTAGAATTGGAAATCACTTAGTCGACTATTGAAGTACTATCATGCTGATCCTTTGAACTAGAATGTAAGGGGAATGCGTTTCACAGAAGTGCTAGCACAGCTTAATCATAAATAGGTCAGTTATTATGTAACTTTTATATTAAGAAATAAAATAGGGTATTATTTATGTCATGAATACAATAGCAATAGCAATAATAGCAATACAATAGCAATGCTTGTAAATATTTATTTTACATGGGCACTTCAAGTTTTTTTTTTTCTTCTAGCCAACATTGTATGAAATGTCTTCATCTAAATACATTTTTGAAGACTTCATCTTTACTATAAAGCTGCGACCACACGAAATAACACAATCTAACTATAATAACATGATAAGAGGCGTTCCATATTGAAAAATAAAACCGATCACGTTTATAGTTTTTATATTATTATTTTACACGTATATTCTAGGTACGTAATATTGTAGGTCGTCCTCGGGCACGGTGGAGTGACGACTTACGCAAGACGGCTGGCAGGAGCTGGATGAGAGTAGCCCAAGAACGATCTCAGTGGCGTGCAATTGGAGAGGCAGCGTCCAGCAGTGGACGAAAATGGGCTGTTTGATTGATTGATTTTACTATTATTTTAATCATTTTGCGTACTAAATACACATATCCGTTGACAATATCAAAACCATAGAGACTGTCATCACGATGTTGTTGATATAATGGCATGAATAGCACAATGGCATACGTACATACATTTTTCCAATTAATATCTTTTTTTCTTTTGCTTTTCAATAAAAATGATAATAAATAAAAATTTTAACAAAAAGAAAAACCGACTCCATACTAAACAATATTTTAAAACAAATAAATATGCACTAAAAATAATTGCGTATTCAAAATATATTTAGAGTCCTCCTAAGTAAAATGAAATGAAAAATATTAGACTACTAAAAAGTCGATTAACGATTATATAACGTGGTTATAATTATTGTTATATTTGGAGCCGTTATCCGATATAAAGAATCATTAAAATTGGTTGACGCAATTTTGAGTTATTCACCTATTTATCGCGCACATACATAATGCAAAATTTAGACTTATATCGTTTTCACGTGGATACCATCATCAGAACAGGATTAAATTAAAATGGGACCCCACGGGAAGCACTACCATCCAAACAAAAAAAAAATTATCAAAATCGGTCCATCCAGTAAAAAGTTATGAGGTAACAAACATAAAAAAAATACAGACGAATTGATAACCTCCTCCTTTTTGAAGTCGGCTGAAAAGCATCATGCAGATAGATTACCATTAAGCCGAGATCACACACACACAGACAAGTACCACCGAATATTCATTTGCTTAATTTGTGTTTATAATTCACCTTGTGCTCGGCGGTGAAAGAAAACATCGTGAGGAAATCTGCATGTGTCTAATTTCATAGAAATTCTATCACATGTGTATTCCACCATCGAGCATTGGAACAGCGTGAATGAATATGTTCTAAACTTCCTCAAAGGAGAGGAGGCTTGCTCGCTTGCAGACAAGACAATAGCATGGGCAGCACGCGTTTTACATACAAATATAATAAAAAAATAGAAATGAAATTCCATTAAGTGATTCCGAGTTTATAGCTGCTCATCTACTAATAATTAAAGTAATCCAAACAAAGTTTCCTAAAATTGAAACATTTAAAGCATTCCTGAATAAAATTCAAAGCAAACAATTTCGCCCCCAAATCACGAGGCCAGTTTTAATGGATATTGAGAAATATTTATATTACTTAATATTGATTTACTTTGGCCACCCTTGATTGGAATCAATCTTCATTTCAAAACTTCTCAGCGTAAATACTGCTTTCATTAAAAACTTTTTCGCTACCTCCTTTGTTTAATGACCAACTTTGGTTAATTACGAAGCAGTCCCCCCCCCCCTTTCAATAGATGTTTCGCAGTCATTTTATTTTATTAAGTGTTTGAGGAGTCTTTTATAAGTTGGAATTGGTTTTTGTTCATGTTAAATTAAAACATAATTCGAAAAGCAATAGCAACTTCCTTGCTCTTTTCGATATTTCGTTTAATTGATACATTTTAATTACAATTTATATCTGCAATACATTTATTTTCATGTACTATTTTATATTAAAAGTTAAGAACCTGTTTCAGTTGTGATTTATTTAGGTGATAACGAAAACTTCAAAGAAAATACTTTTTTTTGTACCGGGCCAGAAACTTGATTGAAAAAAATATACTTTAAAGAAAGAAACGAAATCACGTGTAAAGTAAAATTGAACATACGGAAGCTGTATTCAAGTAATAATTATGGTTACCGATAAGAAAATAGAAATCGTTATAATGTTGTTAGTATTGAATCAATCAAAAAAAAAAAACAATCAATTTATTGATGAAGCTGGCATCTAGTAAGTGTTCGTGGTGCGGAAATTTAGTGGTAGGCTTTTCACCGCAATACCTTAAAAGTTTGAATGAGCTAGAATACAGGCAAAAGGGATATAACATTTAAGCTCTCAAGATTGGCGGCACATTGGAGAGGTAAGTTTAATACATCTTATTGTGCTCATGTCTTTTGGCGAGGTTGTTATAAGTTGTTCTTTTTCTAAGACTCATATTTTTATATAAGCACTACAGAGTAGCAAAGTAAAGTAAAATAACTGCCTGTAAATTACCCACTACTAGGCTTAGGCCTCCTCTTCCATTAAGGAGAGGATTTGGAACATATTCCACCACGCTGTTCCAATGTAGATTGGTGGAATGCACATTTGACAGAATTCCGATAAAATTAGACACATGCAGGTTTCCTCACGATATTTTCCTTCACTGCCAAGCATGATATGAATTATAAACACAAATTAAGCACATATACATAGTGGGGCTTGTCTGGGCTTGAACCCGAAATCATCGGTTAAGGTGCATGCGTTCTAACCACTGGGTCATCTCAGCTCTACTGCACTATAGAGTAGCTGTTACTTTTCACATGATATAATATGCTAAAGACTGTCATATTAATCAAATTACTTATCCACGATTTCAAATTTTTTGATACAATTTGTTTTTCACAGTTTAAGTGTTTGAATATACAAATTATTATTAAAAGGGGCAAATAACCAAAACAACGTTAACACAACCGCAGACTTCAGTGCCACGAAATTTAATTAAGCAATTATAACGATTGTAACAACAATAAATTTCTCACTAAACAATCCCGACTAAAATACATTGATCGTATACCTGGTACGTCGAGTTAATGAACTTTCTGAAAGTTGCTTCTGTCACAGCCGTGTAATATAATTAATAGCTCTTGCTGCGTTCCGTCAGCCCCCTGAAACACCCTGTGGTTTATTCCACTTTTAACTTTTTTTATAAAAAAAATACGTAGGCTGATGTGCAAAAGGGACAATTTGTCTTCTCTTTTTGTCTCTTGCCATTTGGCTGGAGAATATGACATGTTGATACAACTTGCCTTTGAGTGGCGGATTTACCAATAGGCTAAGTAGGCTGGAGCCTGGAGATTTAGAGGGGCAGCAAATTTAGCCCAAATTGTTATTATCTTACAGCCATTAAAGAAAAATAAACTTATAATTATATGTATACACATTAAGTCCGTAATCCGTATACTCGTCACTACATAGCGGGTTGGAAAACTAATCTAGTAACTGACTGAAATATCACCTAGTTTATAATCATACCAATAACGGGAAAAAATCGATGTAACGATGATAGAACATAAATAATAAATGTTGCAAAAAAAAAGTAGGGGTGGCAAAAATTGCTACTAGCGGCAGATTTGTAAATCCGCCACTGTTGCCCTTACTTGCTTTAGTATAACACCAAGTAAAAATGTGACTTATTACGTATTTTAACAATAATGCATATGTAAAGTCAAAGTAAGAAAACCTTCGTCAGTTCTTAAATTCATTCCTTAAGAAAGTCCTGAAGTCTTAGTACCTTTTGAAACTAAAGCACTAAACTGACAACTGCACATAAAATTAAACTTACACAGTATGATAACTTGGTTCAAAATAGTGTAACATCTTTGGACTACGTCTAGTTTTTAACTACTACTGGACACACGAAAATAGATTTTAAGGTGACGCAATAGCTTAATTAACGAAAACAAAATAGCTCGTAATTGTCACAGTACAATAATATACTGGTAAAGTTTTGGGCCTATAACATCAAGCTGTTCTAAGTACACTTGTGTAGTTACGATATCTCAGTGCTGAGCACGAGATGTAGAATAAACACAAATTAAACTCATCAAAACTCTGACTTGCTCTGATTTGAACTCACGATTTTCGATATTATTCACGTATTCTATCAACTGTATTATCATTTCGTATGACCCATGTATTATATTTATTGTAAATACCTCTATAATAAGGCAGAATCTCTACATACGGTTACTTAATAATAACCAAAAAAATTACTGAATAAAGTTGATTAAAGTATTTGCTGAAAGTTAATATAGCTTTTTCCTTTAAATATAGAACACTTTACGGTGCAGTGGAAACATTCAATCAATCAAATCATCATTCATCTTTTCAAATTTCTTCCACACCACCTCAATATCTGGAACTGAACTGATTGAATGTCAACAATCAATCTCAGTAATTGATCAATGTGTATTTTTGTATCGAAAAATGAACGAAATTTCAGTTCCAAGCGGAACATACTCCCTCATACACGAAATGACAAACTTCCAAAGCGTCAGCAAATAGCTATTCGTTGACTAGATTCGGAGACTCGAAGCGATTTGTTGAACGATCAGTTACTCAACTGATCAAACGATCGGTATAAACAATTTTGATATCGCGATTAAGATCCTTAATTGACATGAATTAATAATCTGATACAGGATCGGAGATTTAAACGTTCCTTTGTATTATATAAAGCTTATACGTAATGCTTGCTTATCTTAAATCAAAGGGCTTATCACTATGGGAACTAGAAGTTGTCACAAACTACCGACGGTACATAATTTTAGACTTAATTATATTTTGTTAAAATTTGTTAAGATTTTCTTGATGGTAGGGCTTTCTGCAAGCCCGTCTGGGTAGGTACCAACCATTCATCAGATATTCTACAGCCAAACAACAGTACTTGGTATTGTTGTGTTCCGATTTGAAGGATGAGTGAACTAGTGTAACTACAGGGACAAGGAACATAGCATCTTAGTTTCCAAGGTTGGTGGTGTATTGGCGATAAAAGGAATGGTTAATATTTCTTACAGCACCATTATCTATGGCCGGTGGTGACTACTTACCATCAGGTGGCCCATATACTCGTCCGCCAACCTATACTACAAAATAAAAAAATAAAAAATAGAAATATGTATCAAATATCTACTAACCTAAATTTGACCGCTTTATCTTGGTAAAAGCTCCAAATTTTCTCTTCAAGAAGACAAAAGGCCTTATATATTTATTTCTAGAATATAACTTTTACATTTAGCAATTAAATGAAATTTCTGCAATAGAACTATATTCAATTTAAAATGTATTTTTATTGTATAAAAATACAATAAAAGGATACAGGATTTTTTTATGCTATAATGTATGTAATTACATACATTATAGCATAAAAAGCCTGTTTGTTCCAGGCAGAGTCATGGGAAACAGGCACTGCTCGCTTATTTATTCATGTATATATATTTTCAAATAATATTTATCACATCTAATTCTAGATTAAAGTTTCGATATTGCAGCTGACTCTTTACGAATTCGATATTTTTGATACAACTCTGACACAAAAGTCTATATCAATTTACAATCAAATACATCATATTTAAAAATTTGAAAATGAAACGTGGTCTAGAATTGAACTGGTGATCAGGTTAACATAGTAACTTTGTCTGTATGTGAGTACATGAACTGCATCTGCATTACTTTTGTATCTACCTGTTGCTTCGCTGAATCTAATCTCGTTGTTAGACGAACCGGATTATCTCTGTTAAACATATGATTATCTAGTATTTCCTTTAATTAAATCTAAATCACCTATTTCTATTTCGTTCTTTGTTTACTTATTAGAAAAATAAACATCTTGTCTTTGTCATCATTTAATGATTTAAATTATAGTCAGAGGAGATATATAGAAATATATATAATATTGTTATAATATTATGATTTTGATGAATAATTTTGTTTAAAACATTTTAAGATAATTTGCATTTTATGTTAAAATTTATTTCAAAAACGTTAATGATGTTATTTTAGTGGTGATCAAGGTTCTAAATATATTTAAAAAGTAACTTAGTTAATACAACACATAGAGAAATCAATAAATCCCAATATAAAAGGTATACTTAGGTTATTGATAAATAATCAAGGCGATATTGGAAGTATTAAGCTAATAATATTAAGTAAATGATATTACAAGTATAAGTCAGGAATAACGTGATCTCCTATATTTGATAGCTCATATCTAAACAGATGTATGTAATGTTATATACATACACCTGTTGGATATCCAAATAAAGAAAAAATATATACTAAGTACTGGTAATTGAAGATGAAATTAAAAAAAATGCTGGAATAGACAAGATGAGGAAATCACAGGTATGGAAAACCTGTTAAATGTTGTAGGTGGCCTATACCCCCAAGGGGCTTTAACAGAGAAAAAACAAAGTTTATATATAAATGTATGTATTGTTATGTATTTTTACTTTTATACGTATGTTAAGGAAATAAAAAAATAGTTCGTTATTGTTACTACTAGTAATTACATTCTTGTTAAATGAATATTCTCCTTATACTCAACTTTAATATTGGTTACCAAGAGTGCTGTAGCTTTCTCACCTGAACCATATGTTTCGATAAAAGAGCCAATCAAATACTTAACTAGACTCGTGGAATTAGTCGTGATGATGGTAAGAGACCTGATGGATTAACATTGGTTCCCTGGGAACGAGGTCGGGCCCTTGTGTGGGACGCTACATGTGTTGACACGTTGGCCCCATCTCATATCCGAGAAACAATGTTAAGAGCCGGTGCCGCTGCGGAAAAAGCTGAAGCCAAAAAAATAACTAAATATTCGTGTATTATATCTAATTACTTTTTTGTTCCATTTGCTATCGAAACGCTTGGCCCTTGGAGTAGTGGTGCAAAAAGCTTCATCAAAAGTATAACACCTCGCCTCATTGCCTCCACTGGTGACAGGGGGCTGGTTCGTTTTTTGCCCAGAGGATCGGAATTGCGATTCAACGGGGAAATGCTGCTAGCATTCTTGCCACCATTCCACGCGGTCAAGATTTATACAGTAACTAGTTTTAGTTCATATTTGTATATATATATTTAAGCATTTAATGTTGTTAATTCTTATGTTAACTAGACTCTTATATTTAATGACGTAGCTTAATTCGATCAATCGAATCAGGTTCTTATTATACACGTTGTAAGGATTACAATCCTATACTTGTAATTGTAATTAATCATGCATACTATGTTCTTCGTTATAAATTAGTTGATCACGTGACAAACATTTAGAAATTCGCAGAAAATGTCAAAGGCCTTCATGTTCCAAGATTGAGCTATTATAGCTCGAAGCTATCACGCCTAACAAAACATATTTTAAATTACCCCAAGTGTTCTCGGGAGCAAGCGCGCTAATCCCCCAAAATAACTCCTCCAAAACCTCCCAACTGTGGATTTGTTTCCACTGCTTTCCGAAAATTGAACTATTATAATTTACTACTCTGAAAATATATTGTATGTAGTCATTATTGCTAACAAAAGAATCTTCTGATGCACGGTATGCTTTTTTATGGCATCTATTAGATAGATTTTTTTTATTTAATAGAGGACTATTAAATAAAAAAATCTAAAATTTATGAGACAAGTAAAATATCTCCAAAGACAAAGTAAGTCAGAAAAGAAGGGAAAGATTTTAAGAAGTAAGTCTTTAGTAGTGATATCCTGTCTGAAAGTAGATAAGTATTAGTTTCGCGTTAGTTTATTATCTATGTCAAGTTATGTGTGTTAAGCCAATTACAAACAAACGTCTTAAAATTTTCCCCGACGGCTTCAAATATCCATTTCACAAATGGTACTAGCTAGTTGCAGGCCCCAAGACAAAACATATTTATATTGCATACTCAATAATCTACCCAAATCAATTTTAGATATGTTTATCATCACTGACTATCTATTCATACAAGCGAGAGATGGTGGAGACGACAAGCCATCAGAAGAAATATTGCGTTTAGTAATTCATTCATTCATTCATTCATCAGCCTACTGCTGTCCACTGCTGAACATAGGCCCACTCCAGAGCGCGCCACGTTGCTTGGTCTTCTGCGTCCCTCATCCAGCTTCTACCGGCAGTTTAGTAATGCTTCTAACATAATTATCAAATTACTGAAATAACTCATAAACTTTCCGCTGTTAATTTTCTGAAAATAACTAATCTGTAAAATTTATATTTGTTTTGGTGAGTCTAATGAAAAACTGTCAGCGTTTGAAAGAAAATTAAACCCAGACCTGATAAGTACCGAATGATTACAACAGGTTTCATAATGGCTGATAGTTGTTATATAAAGATGAGGTAGAATTTAATTCGACACTTGTCGATTTGAGGATACTTTTTATCAACGAGCACGAAATAGACTAGAACTGATTAGTATTTCTTATAAGAATGTTTGGTTAGAGTTCAATTATTTTTTGGATTTTATTTTTTTATGTCAAAAATGTCGGATGATAACAATGAAAACAAACTCTTAGTTTCAATTAAGCCTCCCCATTCGTCCTCGGCTTTATAAGCCTACGATCCTGTAAACGCCTTGTAGAAGCCTCTAACTAAATAGTGTTGTACAATTCAATTCCAAGATTCCTAATTTTTCATGTAATTGAATATTTTTTCTTAATCCAAAAACAAATGAAGTAATGAGTCTCTGGACCTAAGTAAAATAATTTGACTTCTAAAAACATTAATAAATAAGGCATATTTAATAAAACAATAAATAAATAAATATGAGACAACATCACGTACATTAATCTGATCACAATTTAAGTAGCTAAAGCAGAAAATCAGAAGTAACGACGGTACCACAAACACCCAGATCCAAGACAACATAGAAAACTAATAATAATCTACATCGACTCGGCCGGGAATTAAACCCGGGACCTCGGAGTGGCGAACCCATGGAAACCGGTGTACACACCACTCGACTACGGAGGTCGTCTAATACACAATAGGAAATAGATGATACAAAAACGTCTCGTCTTTCATACGATATATAATGTAAATTAATCCGGCATAACATTGTTTTTGGAATGTTGGTCAAGAGTAACTACTAATTTTCTTGTCAGTTTGTCTATTATACAATCCTGTGAAATGATGATTCAATTATTATTGCTTTATAATTTCAACAAATTATATTTTAATTTTAATGCATAACTAAACAGACACACAGAATAATAATATAACCCTGTATACTTGTGGGTACCTGATGATTTCTATTAAACGTTATTGTACAGCTACGAACGTATGTCTATAATTTAAATCAAGTAGAACTAGAAATACTAAATAATAATGTTAAAATACATTCATTTTTTTTATCAACCTATAGACAATGGCTCTGTAAGAAATATCATCAGTCATCACCAATTCGCAGTAAAATCGATATTAATTTTATAAATTTGAAACTGTGTCTGTCTATCTGTCGCTCTTACACGACCAAACCGCTGAACCTAATTCAATTAAATTTGATATAAGCAAACTTGAACTTCAATAATGGACATAGGTTACTTTTTTTGACTGACACAAGCCGCGGGCGACTACTTGTTTCTGATACAACAACAACAGCCTGTAAATTCCCACTGCTGGGCTAAAGGCCTCCTCTGCCTTTGAGGAGAAGGTTTTGGAACATATTCAACCACGCTGTTCCAATGCGGGTGGGTGGAATACACATCTGACAGAATTTCTATGAACTTTGTCACATGCAGGTTTCCTCACGATGTTTTCCTACACCGCCGAGCACGAGATGAATTATAAAGACAAATTAAGCACATGAATCAGCGGTGCTTGCCTGGGTTTGAACCCGCAATCATCGGTTAAGATGCATGCGTTCTAACCACTGGGCCATCTCAACTCATTTTTCTGATAAGTTAGTGGTATTGACGGGCTTGCACAATGCCCTATCACTAATTAATATATATTTAATAGGAGATATAAGAATATTCAAATATGACGAAATATATGTCATATACAATTAGATTGCCATCACTAGCGACACATTATACCGTTCACCAAGTTTACATTACGTTTTAATAGATTTCAATATCTCCTACACGTTCCCAATTAATATAGTTTGTATATTGTGTAGACTTTATTGAAATTCACGTATCCGTGAACTTCAATGCAGGTTTGTAGGAGGATTATTCAATTACAACAACTACGATTCAACAAATTTCAATTTAATGCTATTGGAATTTACCAATCAATCAGAACTTTTGTTGTTGTTGATTGTTTCGTCAAACTACATTACACCATGTGCGATAATTTCTGATGATAATTGAAATTATAATAATACATAATGTTTATACAGTAGCCTGTTAATTTCCCACAAATGGGCAAAGGTCTCGTCTCCCTTAGAGGAAAAGGTTAGAAGCATATTCCACCATGCTATTAGATGCATTTAGGTTTCCTCACGATGTTTTCCTTCACCGCGTAGATCGAGATACATTATAATCACAAATTAAGCACATGAAATTTCCGTGGTGCTTGTTGCTGTTGCTGTGTTTCAACCCGCATTCATCGGTTGAGATGTTTGCGTTCTGACCACTAGGACATGCCAGCTCACAATGTTTATTAATTTATTATCAATACTTACATAAAACGCAATCTATTAAAGATATTATAAAATACGCCCCTTTTTCAGTCAAGTTAAAAAAATATATGTATATATCATACTACTGAGTAAATACCTTTAATTCTTGGTTGGTATTTATATAATGTTTTTGTATAATATATTTCAGGATAATTTTAATTAATAGTTGTAGAACCGCCTTCCTGTCTTTCTGAATTATTATTAGTTAAAAGGTCAACTGAGAACTTTATATTGCTTCAGGCATTCGTCTTCTTTGTAAAGTAAACTAGTCCTGCTGTTATTTTAATTAAGAACATAAAAAACAGGTTTAAAACTAAGGTTTTAATATTGTACAAATTACAAACACATCTAATATACGCTAAATAATCTCACTGATAGCCGCTATGAAATATACAGCGTGTCTATTTTTTGTCGCCTTTGAATTTCGTAGCTTTGTTATAAATTTTTACGGTAAATAAAGAATTCAATTTTCAATAGAAATCTATAACAATGCGTGGATTTGTGAAATATTTCAAATATCGAACGCTTGCAATGGGAGAGATATATTCTGTGGTAAAATTTCTAGTATGATTGGTGTAGTGACCTATTCTGACCGGTTTCAATATTAAATATAGATTTTAATGAAATTGTATATAAATTAATTCAATATATTTTTAATATTTATCAATACTAGCTGTTACCCGTGGCTTTGCTCAAATTCAAATTACTTTATTCAACGTAGAAGCATTACTCTTTCTTATTGATGGTCAACTCAAACACTACCACCAGTTCGGAAAAAGGAACACCTGAGAAAAACCGACGAAGGAAACTTAGCGGGTCTTTTTTTTGTTCAATTAATTAGATACAAAATAAATACACATAATAATAATTGTATAAAAAATATAATAACTGCCAGGAGGCATTTCATTCCCAAGGTGTGCTATCAAACATATACTCAATAATTGTATAGTAAGTAACATTTCGCACACAAGTATATATATATTTTTTAAATTTGGCAACAGAAAAATTTTGAATGCTCGCGTAAAATATAAATATATTTACAAATTAATTTAAAATTTGACGTTGATGATTGGTATACACAGAGTTCTTACCTCTTTGTTTCCAAAAAAGAGGTTTATATTCTTTCTCAGGCTTTTATTTGTGAACCAAATTTAATTTGAATCGCTCCAGTTGTTTTGGTGTAAAAGCGAGACAGACATACAGAGTTACTTTCGCGTTTATAATATTAGTATGGATTTACTCTAACTGATGTGTTTTTCACTTAAGATAGTTTAGCTATGGTGGCAATTGTCAGGTCTACTTATCATTAGAAGCAACGAAATATTTACTAAGCATAATTATGTGTAAATAAAATTAGTACAATCTCATAGCTTTCTGAGGAACTGAACTGCAAATTCAGCTAACGGAAGTTCTCTTTATTCTTGACCTGACTATTACTGAATCCAGTACTACTTATCCACAACCATTATGTTCATACGCTGTACAGATTTCCTCAGATCCTAATACCATTCCTTAAAAACCTTAAAACCATTACAGAAAACTTAACGGCTCTCACCTTCTGACATAAAATATGGCCTATTCATTTTAACATTAAAATTTGTTGTTATTTTAACAACAATGATAGTATATTTTAAACAAGATATTTATCTACGCTATATGTGGGTATCTTATTAGACAGACATTACAGTAGACAAAATAGGTTGCTTTGAAAAAAAAATCAAAATAAACTTTATTCAAGTAGGCTTTTACAAGCACTTTTGAATCGTCCTTTAACAATTAAGTGAAGCTACCACCGGTGCGGAAAGTAGATTCTACCGAGAAGAACCGGCAAGAAACTCAGTAGTTACTCTTCTGATACAGTCTGTTCAGGAATGTTCTGTGTGAAGGCTAAATGTTAATTGAAATTATACGTTCCTTTTATTAAAAGCCTTGCATCTTTTGTAAAAATTGTAAAAGCTATAATAAAAGTTACATAAAAACTCAAAAGCCGTAATGTATATTGGATTACCAACCAATTAAAAAAAAATGAATGGAATTAATATAGTTGAAAAGGAAATGTCTATAGAAACGTGTTAATTTTATTTACAACCAAAGAAATAATGAACTTCTATCAAAAATTACCGCCATCAACTTCAAGTGTATCCAATCAGCAAATATTTAATTATAACACTCCCAAATAAAAAAAAATAACTTTCCAAATCGGTTCATAAATGATTTTGAATGATTCAATATTCACACATAACTTAAAAATATGTTCAACAGTAATTATCATTTTTAATATCATAACATTTCAACATCTTATTTGACCATATATAACGTATTGGGTATGATTATGTTTATGTATTCACCAAATCCATCATATAGATTAAAACGTTCGACACTTGAAGTGCTGAAAGATTTCACGATACTTAAAAAAAAATCATGTCAAAATTCATGTGAACGCATTTAGAGGCGCGTCTGCTATAGAATATACGTATAGGCTATAGACTGTCTGGCGGTAAGCCGCTTAGATGGGATTTTGATATTGTGGCTTGCATTGAATCACGTGACCCTCGATATTAATGTAATATGAAGCTTTTATTAAACCCAGCTGGCTCAGAGGATAGAACGAGTGAATTTTAACCGAAGATTATAAGTTCAAAATCAATGTCATGAATTTTCACCTATAATTCGTCTTGTTTACAATTATTTTTGAAATCTTTGTAAGGAACTAGTTGCTTCCCGCGGATTCGCTTCGCATTTTAGGGGTTTGGTTGTCATGTTAACACAGGCAAAAAAGTAGGAAGGGCATAGCTTCCTTGGAGATAAAATTTGCTTCATAACAAATTTCATCAAGTTCGGTTCAACGGTTTGCTAGTAAGAGCGACAGACATACATACAGAGCTGCTTTCACATTTATAATATTAGTATATAAACTTTGTCGTAAGATTTGCCAGAATTGACATATACGAATACACCAGTTGAAATAACATAACATTCATTTCGAAAATCTTTTCCTTGCTTGAATATGGAAAAGTGAACAATATACAATATTTTGCCTGGCTGAACTAATCAGGTCAGCGTCTCAATAAGTATTTTGATACCAGGAAAACAATTACTAACAAAACTCGGACATCTGAATACGATCGGTAAATTTCGTGAAAGATAGAAAGAGAGAGAAATACCAAAGTAGTCTTCCACTTCAAGTAACGTTCTCCAAGTCATCGGTCATCTATATGAGAGGCACCTTACGCTGCATTTGCCAATCCACTCTAGAAGTCTTCGACTCCAATGTTCCTTCGGCATACAAGTGGCAGTGGCTCTTCAATCTGCTAATATCTTTAGCTATAGGTAATTACTTTTCTTCTGCAAATAAACTGATTTCTAATATTACCTTTTAAAGATATTAGTGAATTGTTGAAACAGACCCACAGGTCGTATTAGTTATCAGTTACAGATAGTATTATTATTATCAGTAGTCAGTTTATTAAATGAATCGAAGCAAAATTTAAATTAGTAAATTTGTACTTTAATATCTGTTTGTTAAATCATCAAGGTTTTCGTCGCCTCGGTGATAAGAGTAGAGTCGAGATGGCCCAGTGGGTAGAACGCATGCATCTTAACCGATGATTGCGGGTTCAAATCCAGGCAAGCACCGCTGATTCATGTGCTTAATTCGACTTTATAATTCATCTCGTGATCAGCGGTGAAGGAAAACATCGTGAGGAAACCTGCATGTGACATATTTCATAGTAATTCTGCCACATGTGTATTCCATCAACCCGCATTGGAACAACGTTGTGGAATAATCCCTCAAAGGGAGAGGAGGCCTTTAGCCCAGCAGTGGGAATTTACAGGCTGTTGTTGTTGTTGGTGGTGGTGATAAGAGGAATAATTAAATTTTTTACAATACCAATATATGTTAGTAGTAACCACTTACCATCAAGTGTCTGACCACATAAAATGTAAAAGAAAAATGACACATAAAATTTTTGTGAAATTCTTGAGTAGTCTGATATTTGATATATTTGAACTTACTCGTGATACTACAGTGATTGTTATAATACTAATACACCAGTTTTCATAGTTACGCATATCCGAGGTCCCGGGTTCGATTCCCGGCCGAATAGATGTAGAAAGAGTTCATTAGTTTTCTGTTGTCTTGGGTCTGAGTGTTTGTAGAGTCCGTCTTTACTTCAGGTTTTACAAATCACAAGTACTTTAGCTACTTACATTGGGGACAGAGTAAAGTACGTGATTTTGATTATTAATTTAAATAACATGACTTTGTATTTTTTAAATGTTAAAAGAGAGAAACTACTGAGTTTCTTGCCGGTTCTTCTCGGTAGAATTTACTTTCCGAACCTGTGGTAGCTTCACTTAATTGTAAAATGACGATTCAAAAGTGCTTGTAAAAGCCTACTTGAATAAAGTTTATTTTAAAAGAGAGAAACTACTGAGTTTCTTGCCGGTTCTTCTCGGTAGAATTTACTTTCCGAACCTGTGGTAGCTTCACTTAATTGTAAAATGACGATTCAAAAGTGCTTGTAAAAGCCTACTTGAATAAAGTTTATTTTGATTTGATTTGGTTTCATGTCCAATTTTTATTTATTATTATTTATTTTAAGCTTAGGTATTCTATTTTTAAATTTTCTTTTGATATATTATGTTTATATGTGTTCAACTTAAAGGTTAGCATTTCAGACCTTTGTTCAGAAATTTTAAAATCAAAATCTGTAAAAATCATGAATGTTACTGAGGCGACAGAGACCTGGAAGGTAAAGTGCCCTAATGATGATATCCCTAAGGAAGTTACAAAACAAAAACTTTGGGATTCTTCATTGGTTCACGCTACACTACACAGTTTGACACAAAATTTAACAAGTGCTCAAGACCGCGCCAGGCTTCTAGCGTTATCATCTAAAGATTCTAGTCACTGGTTGAATTCATTACCCTCTAAAAATCTTGGGACACTTTTAGATAATGAATGTTTTCGCATATCGATTGGTCTCCGACTGGGAACACCTCTGTGTTCTGAACACAGATGCCCGTGTGGAAAGGAGGTAGACTCTTTCGGTTTACATGGTCTCTCTTGCCCAAGGAGTTCAGGCAGGCTTTTCCGCCACGGTTCTCTTAATGACATAATAAAAAGGGCTCTTGCCACCATCGACGTTCCTGCTCTTACTGAGCCTCGTGGAATTAGTCGTGATGATGGTAAGAGACCTGGTGGATTAACATTGGTTCCCTGGGAACGAGGTCGGGCCCTTGTGTGGGACGCTACATGTGTTGACACGTTGGCCCCATCTCATATCCGAGAAACAATGTTAAGAGCCGGTGCCGCTGCGGAAAAAGCTGAAGCCAAAAAAATAACTAAATATTCGTGTATTATGTCTAATTACTTTTTTGTTCCATTTGCTGTCGAAACGCTTGGCCCTTGGAGTAGTGGTGCAAAAAGCTTCATCAAAAGTATAACACCTCGCCTCATTGTCTCCACTGGTGACAGGAGGGCTGGTTCGTTTTTTGCCCAGAGGATCGGAATTGCGATTCAACGGGGAAATGCTGCTAGCATTCTTGCCACCATTCCACGCGGTCAAGATTTATACAGTAACTAGTTTTAGTTCATATTTGTATATATATATTTAAGCATTTAATGTTGTTAATTCTTTTGATAAATAGAATTGTTAATAATTTGAATACACTTAAAGGTTTACAGTTAGAGAATGCCTTCAGGTATTAAGTCCGCCTTTTGTTCGTACAACAAAATTTTGTTTGTGAATAAAGTTTCTAAATAAATAAATACTTCGGATATGGAATAGTGCTCATAGGAAAACAAAAGGTGAACCCATGGGGCTCGAATAAAGATCATTCGGAACTATCTAAAGTTTGGCAGTTCGAATCACCTGAAGAAACTCCATAACTTATTTGGTTTTAAGGGTTGAAGTACGGTAATATTTTGATAAGTTCCACGTGCTATGGGCTGATAGTAAGTTTTCGTAATAAATTTTAGACTAAATATTAAATTTAAGTGCCAATTTATAGTATTATTTGTCATTTCAATTCAAGTTTATTTTATGCAAAATTATTATAGCAATTTAGAAGAAAAACAAAAGTTAAGTTAAAGAGGGAGAGAAGAAGACAAGAAAGAAAAAAAAAACAAAATAAGTGAAAAAACATAATATGTGCACGGTTGTAGGGCTACGTGCAAACCCAAACAAATTAATTAAACATTAATCTCGCCTCTCGCCTCAACTATATTGTATATATATTACACATATAAACCTTCCTCTTGAATCACTTAATCTACTAAAAAAACCGCATCCAAATCCGTTGCGTAAATTTGAAGATCAAAGCATACATAGGGACAGAAAGCAGTAAGCGACTTTGTTTTATACTATGTAATGATGATAATGATTTAGCCAAATATCAACACTATATTGTTGAGTTCGAATTGAAGAATGATCTAGTGCACAAGATACTTAACATTTTAGTTCCCAAAATTGGTGTCGCATTATAGTCCAGTCGTCTTAGCCAAAATTACGTAAGTAACTCGGAATTCGAGATATCCACTCGATAAATGGATCTTTGTGAACTTTGACCTTAGCTAAGAGCAGTCGCGTGTACCACGACAAATAGGTTTTGATACTTTTAGGTATCTAGAATTTCGAGGTGAAACTACTAAGATAATTGGACTATTATTGGTGATATGAGAAGTGATTAATATTTCATATAACATAACAAAAATGTGTCTGTTACATAAAAAGTAAATAAGATTATTGATCAAGTTAAAACATATCAAGCCAGGCCTTTTTGGAATAGTGGTTTTATTGATATCATTCACAATACCTTGAGGGAATGAAACGGGAAGGGATATCGAATATCGTCTGAAAATGTCCCGAGGGCTTGAGAGCTTTGTATTGAGATTAAGCTGACAGTTTAACTCTAATGTATTTTTATTTAGGAATCATTTTTTTTTTTATGTTTAACCGGGGAGATTTTTGTTTACAAAACTGTTTATTACTCCTTCGACTGTCAAGGAATTCGTATCTACTAACCATATTAATTTATCATTGATCTCAATTGTAATTTATCTTTTCAAGGTCTGTCTTAATTCACCTTCACCTGGGTAGATCACTAATCAGTTATGCACTCGCCAAATAGTACATAAACAGCCTGTAAATTTCGCACTGCTGGGCTAAAGCCTCGTCTCCCTTTGTCTAGAAGGATTGGAGCATATTCAACCACGCTGCTCCAATACGGATTGGTGGATACACTGACGGCTGAATTTCGTTGAAATTAGTCACATTTAAGTTTCCTCAGGATGTTTTCTTTCCCTTCCGAGCATGAGATTAATTATAACCACAAATTAATCCCATGAGAATTCAGTGATGCTTGCCTGGGTTTAAACCCGCAATCCTCTGTTGTGATTCACGCGTACTTACCACTGGGCCATCTTCGCTCAAATCGTCAAATAGTATTATATGAATATTTATTTATCTTTTCTTCAACTTAACAACGAATGCTAAGATGGCTCCGGTTGCAGATCTTTATTCAAGTAGGCTTTTACAAGCACTTTTGAATCGTCATTTAATAATTAAGTGAAACTACTACCGGTTCGGCAAGTAGATTCTACCGAGAAGAACCGGCAAGAAACTCAGTAGTTACTCTTTTTCAACATTTAAAAAATACAAAGTCATGTTAGTTAATACGATTATTTAAATTGATATATCCTGCTTGGAAGTCAACGGGTATTTTCATCATCAAGACAACACTGACACAACTAAGTATTAGTAGTATTAATTTCTACTGGGCTAAGGCTCTTAAGGTAAAGTCTTAGATTATTTTCATCACCTCAAATTTTCACTCCAATGCAACTGGAGAATACACAAAATAAATGTGGCAGTGTCAAATTACTGAAAGAATTAGCGCGCACTGGTGACTTTTGTCACGGTGACTATTTCGTCACTCTTGTCAAGTGCGTGAATATGTACATATGCAGACACAAATGTCACGTCGTAACGTGCGCAACAGTCACCGTGACAAAAGTTACCAGTGCGCGCTCGTTCTAAAAAGCCATTTTGATACGTGTACCCTAAACCTTTTATAATTATTATTGTCAATGCCATATTTCACATTCTGGCATTCCAAATTTGTATTCTAAGGTGAGTTTCGAGTTTTTTGATACAGAATTGCCAACTGTTTATTCATAAGAAGTTGCGTTCACATTATATTTATTGGTTAGTAATATAGAAATTTTGGTTGACATTCCAAAACCGTCACGAACATGAAACGTTACTGGAAATGAAATAATTTCATTATTTATGTTGTTGTTGTTTTTTTTTTTAATTTACGTACGAACAAAATACAATCCAGACTTCGAAATGTCAAAAACAAACTCTCTTTATTTATACGAAAGAAAAAAAAAACTTTAAAAGGAAATCACAATAACATTATTTTCAGCAATTCATTCCCTACGGAACCAAGAATTAATATAACTTCCGCCTGCCACGTCTGACGTGTAATCGTGGAGCTAGACCGCGAACAGACTGTATAGTGGAAATGGTATAAGTACCATTGATATTCCCAAACCTTTTATAGTACGACACAACTTAGATGTAGCATCGGTAAAATTCGTAAAACTGATGACAGCAGAATTAATTACGCTATCTCAAATTATCAATATTTTTTTATTATGTGATCTTTACACAAACATAATAACTTGTAATATCATATAAAATATATTCATTAATTTGACACTTCGATTTATATGCCCTTGTTTTCTCGGGTCGAACTGACGCGAGTAACTACAGCGTCGAATGGCGCGATAGGAAGCTATTTCCGTCGGTTACGTAAATCGGCAGTAATTAGTTTTATTGAATTTGCCAATGATCTAGGTTGTGTCGTACTATACTTATTTATAGACAATTTTGAAAATCGAACGTTTTTTTTTTAGGAAACATTGACATTTATGACACTTGCTACGATTATATGGGCGATTCTTATATAAAAGAATTAGTTTTTATTCTATTTTTTCTATAATTATAGCATATCACTTACATAGAAGATTCATTTTTATTTATTAACGATTATCAAAAGCCCTTTTTCCGCTAAACAAACTGTGTTCAGAGTCTATTTGTATTGTATTTATTAAAGTAAATTTTAAATATAGAACTCATATTAATTTATTTAACACATTGAATTCAAATCGTAATAGTAATTCATATGAAAAAAATCCAATTATCATACTAGATGCCTGTTTCATAATACTTTTTGTTCTTAGACATAATCGTAGGGTAAAAACGCCAATTACGGACGGTCGGTGATTGACGTCGCCCCGCAAAGTGCTTTGTGCTGTCCGGAAAAATGTTTTCGTTGTTAACCCTTCCTTAGTAGCTGGAGAACGATTACTAAGGGTTTGGTATGTCTCTATTACATTTGGTTTGTTTTCTAGCATATTTCACACAGGGGTTCACTTATACCTGTATAATTATATCCTGTAATGTCAGTGTGATCTCACGTTACGTGAAACGATAGGAATGACGTCACTTATCTTCATTTAATTAAATATATGAATTTATTTTTAATTGATAATATAATTCAACTCGATCACAACTTACATTTTCCATGTATATATATAAATTATGTATTATAGTACATGCTGGTAATATATCACTTGATGTGAATATCGAAAATATATTACTAACGTAAACGACTAGACCTACATTTCGAATATCATATTGTCTAATAACGAGATGTCGCCTAACCCCTCTTTAACCGACTTCAAAAAGGAGGAGGTTATCAATTCGTCAGAATATTTTTTTTTTATGTATGTTCCCCGATTTCTCGAAGACGCGTGGACCGATTTTAAAAATTCTTTTTTTGGCTGAAAGGTGGAAGCTTATATTATTATACCATATAAATTAGAACAGGTTCTGATGATGGGGTCCTGGAGAAATCGAGGGGAACCCTCATATTTTATAGGCACATGTACCGTGTTTTACATATTTTCTGAAGTTATATTGGCATTTGCTTCTGGCAATCATAATATTATACTGCTGAGCCGGTGATGGAAGGTGTAAGTCCTCAATTACTAGGAGTTAGGAAAAAGTTCTTTGAACAATAATGTACGGATTTGTACTCCTCTTCGTAGCTTTTATGAAGAGAAGTACAGGTTCACTAAACATTTCTTTTGTTATGTTATTGTTTGATATATCATACTCCAGATATAAGTTTTATTGAAATAGGTTCAGCGCTATTTGAAAAAATCAACAAATAACCATTTATTACATAAGGACTTTTAATTTCTATTTCGAGAAAATAACACTAAAAAGACTAAAAAAAATATTTTTTTTAAAAAATAACACCGACTTCAAAGTGAGCACTAAAAAAGTAATAAAATAATTTGATTTCAAAAAAATATTTTATTATATATAACAATACTAAAGGCTATTTATTAACACACATAATTTTGAGACGATCACCTCCTGGCTGTTTTAAATAGTAAAGTAAATTTTCCACTGCCTGGCTAAGGCCTCCTCTCCTATTAAGGTGAGGGTTTGAAACATATTCCACCACGCTGTTCCAATGCGGGTTGGTGGAATGCACATGTGGCAGAATTTCGATGAAATTAGACACTTGTAGGCCTTTCCCCACGATGTTTTCCTTCACCGCCGAGCACGAGATAAATTATAAATACAAACTAAGCACATATATATATATATATATATAATTGTGCTTGCCTGGGGTTGAAACCGAAATCATCGGTTAAGATGCAAGAGTTCTAACCACTGGGCCATCTCAGCTCTCTCTGTTTTAAATAATAAAAATAAATTTGTTTTCGTGAAAAAGAAATTAAAAATGTCGTATAAAAAAGCCGCTGATTTTCTCTCGTCGGTTCTTCTCAAGACCAAGGTTTTAATTTCCGAACAGGTGGTAATTTTTTTAATATCAATAAGCTAGTGCCACACTATGCTTGGATTGTGTTTGATTTATTTTTAAAATATAAAATTTTATAGTAAATAATAATACAATTGTACTAAACGGCTTATTAAACTATATAACTATCAAAGATGACAGTTTATAGACGAACCTGAGCAGTCATAACGTAGTTATCGTGTACTAATAATAAGAACATATCGTCTTAATTATTGAAGAAATTTAAGAAATTGACGTTTTTTTCCTATGTATATTTCATATATTTTTGGATTCCTTACTTTTCCCGTTAGTTAACTAACTTTACATTTTGTCGTATCTTTAAACTGACAAATACATTTTTCATCTAAACAATTCTGTTCATAACATATCTAAAAACAGATTTCCGTTTTGGCTTGGTCGCCTCAACATCGTTATAACTTCACGTACGTATAAACAAAGTTAATTGGAAAATTGGTTTATCAACCCCTATCGTACCCCGAGGGTTAGAAGGGGACATGGGGGACGTGGTCAGTATTGAAGTTTGATATAAAAAAAAAATATTACACGTTCGCAGGACATGAACTTTGATATGATCATATTTTTGGTAATTGTTACAAATTTGTGTATTTTTTTTAAGTCAATTTTATATTTAGAACTAATTTCTGAATCGCGCTTACGTTTGGTTTTAAGAAAACTATATAAAGCTATTTTAAACAAGATAGCCCAATGGGGCTATCTTGTTTCTAACCATTGTTAGAATTCTTCTAACCATTGTTAGAATACGTGTATCTGAACTGATTATTGTGAGCTTCAGACTAACTGAGCATAATTTAATTTTCATGTGCTTTATTTGTGTTTATAATACACCTCGTGCTAACGGAATTTTCGTGAGGAAACCTCCATAATATTCTCTTTGAAACTAGAAGAAGCTCAACAATATGATATACACAGGCCTTTATAGAAAAAAACCACGTAGTGTGCAATCGAAGATCATGTGTTTAACCATTTAGGTAGCATTGAATTTCCCTGCGCTTTATATTTACACTTAATAAATACTATTGTGTATATAGTGAATATTTTTAACAACAATATATTGAAAAAAACTGCCTTTGTTCATATAGATTAGAAGTCGATCTGTAAATGCAGCTGTTGTATTCCATGGGCTTTCAGAATAATAGGTATTCCAATACACCTGATACTATAGTCGCGTTGTTTTTTTAGGCAGTTTAGAACATAACTTTATTTAGATTACTGCAACTGGCCCATCTCTACTCGGTCTGGTCATCAAGGTAAGTAAAAAGCAAAATCATATGTCGCTTTTAAGAATTACCAAAAGGTAACAAATGTGTTTCCAATACGTTTAAAATTTTAGATTACTCATTTGTTTTGTGTTCTATTTTTGGTGTTCGGATAAATATTGATAATAATTCGTACTATTGGTGATTACATATTTCTCATGATGTATAAAAAAACACATGACATTTTTTATATTATTTTGTTATTGCTTCTTGGTGGTACAATAGGCAACTATACATGCAAAACCTTACCACAAAATATATTAAATTATTAAGACTCAGTATTATGAACTTATGAAATAAAACAATGAAATCTTGACGTGAGGTTTACTGCCTGTTAATTTCTAAATCAAATTACACATAAACATATATAATATAAACCGTAAATATACATAAAATAATAATCACAACAAATCCTTAATAAATGCGCAATAAGTAATTATATTCAAGTCAAGAATAAATTATAAAAGCAAGTTCGAAAGCTACAAAGTTATGGGGTTACAAAATAAGGGTATAAACCGCCTAACAAGAAACGGGACGTGTCAACGTAACAGACAGAGGGCGAATTTTAAACTTGTCAAAATTACGCGAGCTGGCGCGAGGCGCGTTTATCTTGGGGGCTTATTCTGGTCCATAATTATTTTATTTTACAAGCGTTCCTAATTTAAAAATTATACGATACATTTAAATGATTTTTCAGTTTATTGATTTGGAAAACAGTTGACTTAAATTAGGAAGTAAGCCTTAGCACGAAGAAACAAAAAATCTCAACTATACATATGTTTTTTTAATTATAAGAAAAAATATATATATTGCAGTTTTTGATTTGGAAAATAAGAGTCGACTTAAATTAAGAAGCAGGCCTTACCACTAAGAAACGAGTTAGATAGAAAGAGTGACAAAGAAAGAGTTTAAAAAAAATCACAATTTATGATGCATTTTTTATGAAATTTAGTTTTAAAAAACAGTTACGACAGCATTTTCATGACTTTACACTACACCTACACCGGTGTTTAATGTACAAATATAATATATTTAAAATATAGTTACAGTTTAATATTTTGATGGTGTTATGTTACAAAATTAATTATTGCCATATAAAAGGTGATAACGTACCCAAATATGCTATCTCTCTTTCTCTCTATCTCAATCTAAACCCAAATTAATAATCACTTAACTAGTTATCACCTTCTCTTACGTTTTACGGGGAATGTTTGTCATGTCAATAAGAGTTGTCTATGTCCTTCCTTGGAACAAATTTGCTGCATACAAAATTTCATAAAAATCTGTTCATTGGTTTTGAAGTACTTACTAGTACCTGGTGGTCACCACCACCACTCGACCACGAAGGGCGTCAAAATTATGAATATGGATAATTATTGATAATTATTCTATCGCCAAACAACAGTACTCAGTATTGTTGTGTTCCGGTTTGAAGGGTGAGTGAGCCAGTGTAACTACAGGGACATAGCATCTTAGTTCCCAAGATTAGTGGCACATTGACGATGTAAGAATAGTTAATATTTTTTTACAGCGTCATTGCCTATGGGTGATGTGACCACTTGCCGTCAGGTGGCCCATGTGCTCGTCCGCCAACCTATAACATAAAAAAAAAAAGTTAAAAAGCCACAGGCAGATAGAGTTACTTTCAAATTTGTAATATTAGTATAGATTTTCATTTGTAATTATGAATACTTAAATACACATAAATTAATAATTTTCGTTAGATTAGATCAGAATAACACCGTCTGGCGACCCGCCAGTGACATTAAGACGGCGTCGGCGATCCCGAGTTATTCAGAGTAAGTTTCAAAGCACCTGTGAAGCTAGCAGCCGGGAATATTAATGTCAACTTGTTGGCGTTTTGTCTGTGTATTTATCAACATGATGTATGGTATACTGATCCTTAGTTATCAAAAACATCAAGGTTGTTAAATATTAAATTGTATATTTGTGGTTGAGATTATACGGCTAAGTTGGGATGTCAGACTCTTCAATTTCTCTTAACTTTAGAAGTGATGGTAACAATGAGAGTGAAAAGTATAGGTCGAATTTAAATTAATTAAGACTCAATAGGTCGACGGTATAAGGACCGTACATAGACCAAGCAAAGCCGTGGAAGGCAATTCCAATACTGTTCTTGAAGCTATTGTAGTCTTGGGACTATTATAATTATACTACACAATATCTAGTATACTAGATAGTATGTAGTATAATTAAACATCCCGCCCAATACAAAAAAACATTAACATTTAAAAAATGTGGAATATAAGGATATTAGTAATTAATTATAAAAATTAAAAAATATTAAAGCTTCAGCTTTGAAAAAGGAACAGTTTTGGATATCACATTTTAGTTTTAATTCTTTACTATAATTTGCTTGTTGAGTTCCAGGTGGGATATATTATATACATATATAATTTTTGTATGAACAAAATTAAGAGTAACTAATGAGTTTTTTGCCGGTTATCCTCGGTAGCATCTATGTAGGTACATACATTCCGAACTGGCGTTAGCTTCACTTAATGTGTTTATAAAATGACGACACAAAAGTTCTTGTAAAATAATCTTTTGGTTTTGATTTTTAAATTTACCAGTATCATTTTGCTCGATTAGATGGGTATTCCTTTCACAAGTTACCCTATTGGCTAACACATTATTAGTAAAACAAGTACTAGATAAAGTATTGTATCTTTGTTAGGGAGCTGGTTTATCCACAGTAACAATAAAAGCATCTTTGATACAATGGTTACCAGCGTAAATATAGTGTTACAAATGTTAACGATTTCTTTGTCGGGGTCCCATTTGTGGCAAACGTGATCACTCATAGTCACCAGTAGATGTCTCATTTCCTCGCTTGTCTTATATAAATATATAATTTTTGTAAATTACAATTTGAAAAAGCATCAATTTTAGAGTGTGGAAAAAAGTTACAGCCTAGGTAGCCGCGCTATGGCTGTATGTTAAAAAAATATACAAATGTAAAATGACGACCTCCGTGGCCGAGTGGTGTGTACACCGGTTTTCATGGGTACGCCATTCGAGGTTCTGGATTCGATTCCCGGCTGAGTCGATGAAGATTATCATTAGTTTTCTATATTGTCTCTGGTCTGGGTGTTTGTGGTACTGCTACTTCTGATTTTCCATAACATAAGTGCTTTAGCTACTTACATTGGGATCAGAGTAATGTATGTGATGTTGTCTCATATTTATATTTATTTATATTCTTAAGCTCTACCAAAATATATCTACGTAGAAGATTTAATTCTGCTAACATTGTTGAAGCATCAAAAGTCATCGTAAACAGAATTCTTTACAAAAAATATGCGGGACATACCGTGACATTCTCGACGCCTTGAAGGGGATGGAGTTCTGAAAAGTTTTTTGATTAATTACATTTCGCTTCGAGGAAATATAGCTGCGTTCCAGGTGAATTCTATGCGAGGTGAGTGTTACGAATAATTAGAAGTGGCCCTGAAAAATATATATTATTAATTCGAAATTTGTATTTGTAATTCATTGTTTAAATATTTATTAAAATGAATAACATCCTTCTACTGCTTCTAATTTGTATTAGACATCAGCTAGATGCTCCTATTAGATATGAGTGGAAACTTGATTGGTTTATGTGTTATTTTATTGCTTTTTCAAATCACTGTTCTATTTAAGTATTTGTTTCCAGAAAATAAATAAATAAACAAAATTAAAATTAAATTTGTCCTGCTTGTATGTATTTTTTACATATTGTTAAAAGCAATCTATTTAGTTTATAATTTATATAAAAAATTAAATGACAATGTTCTCCCATGTTAAAATTTGATTATTGGTTATCATAAAAGGTTAAGAATTGTACTGCAAGATATGTACGTATCGACACATTTTAGATCTACATCTTATAAAGTATGTAATAAATATTTAACGTTAACCTCAAAAGCGTAACCCCGTTCAAACGCATCTATTTAAGCTAGTGGTAGGAATGAGACATAAAGTGAAATCTATACAAAGATCATATCAATAATTTAACACAAATCTCAGGAAACAAATAGCCTTAAAATGGTGAGAGTGTTCATGTAATAAATTATGAAAAATACACTTGGGGATTCATATGCATATTTATGAAAGATAATAGTGGCGTGTCTGTAAGATTATTATGTCTACTTTTAAAGTGTAGCGCGAGACTTTGAGTTTATTACCAGACATGTTTGAAATACCAGTTTTATTGCCAAAAGGGTGGGTTTCTGAACGTGTTTTCTATCTTATGTTTTATATATTTAACGCTTCAATGTAATTTTTGTTTGAATTCAAAATAACAACATCTCAATTTTTAAAACGGCACTCTTCAACATTCAAACATATAAAATGGGATGATTTTTTTAATTACATAAATTCCTTCCTTTCTCTTTCTTATCTATATAACTTCGTCTCGTTTACTCTATTTATATATTAATTTGATGATCACCATCTAAATCTTAACGAGTATTCAACTATAAGCAATCAATAAAAACAACTGCCTGTAAAATTCCCACTGCTAGCCTTTAAGGAGAAGGTTTTGTAGAATATTCCACTATGCTGCTTCAAATCTGGTTTTGGATTTACATGTGAAAGAAGAATTTTGTTGAAATTAGGCACATGCAGGTTTCCTCACGATATTTTCCTTTACCAATGGAACTTGCCTGGGTTTGAACCCATAACCATCGGTTAAGGTGTACGCGTTCTAACCACTGGGCCATCTCGACTCTTTACCAATCAATGTGTGAATTTAATTTTTAAAGAACAAAATTAGTAAAAATAAATCCTTCAGCTGCCTATGTAGTTAATAGGTCAATTATCGTAAAAGTAGATGTCTCTGATTGGGCTCAGTTATCCCGTGAAATCAAAATGTTATCACTGAGTAAGTATTATCGCTCTGGACGCTTGCCAAGTACTCCGACAATACAAGCGTTACAACCTCAGGTTACACAGGCTCGGTCTAATTACAAGGAGATTTATTCCATCTCCATTGTTAAGCCGAACTGTTGTTTTGGATGATAAATTCATATTAATAAATTAAGAGGTAACACTTCTTTTGTGTGTACGCGTTAATCTCTAGGAGTAATGATGCAGTTCTAGACTTTTGATCTCTGGTAGAAATTAATTTTATTTACATATATCTCATTTTCTTCATTAATCATTGCACTGTATGAAGCGATGGGTCGGTAATTCTACCATAAAATTGGCAATTACCCATAAGGGTGCGACATTGTTTGTTGCTTTTAAATTAAAAAAAATGTGAAAGTAAACAATTTAGTTTATTAACAAAAAAATTAATAACATTTAATGCTTAAATATATACAAATATGAACTAAAACAAGTTACTATATAAATCTTGACCGCGTAGAATGGTGGCAAGCATGTCATTAGTTACATAATTATTACTTTGTTTATCCTCTGCGTAGGATTTTGTATGTATTTATAGTACGACACAGCTTAGATGTAGCATCGCCAAATCCAATAACACCGATTACTGCCGATTTATACAACCAATAGAAATAGCTCCCTATCGCGCTATTCGACGCTATTCGTCGCTATAGATTCTCGAGTCAGTTCAGCCGGAGAAAGCAAGTGCATGTAAGTCAACGTCTCAAATTGACGAATTTCATACTACGAAATTATATATACGAAATATTATTATATATACGAAATTCATACAATATTACAAGTTATTACGTTTATGTAAAGATAATATTCTCGTAAGAAATAAATATTGATAACTAAAACGAATTTTGCCGATGCTACATCTAAGTTGTGTCGTACTATAATGTCATTTAGATTGCTGTTACAAGCTGAGGTTCTAATATGTAGTGACTATACTTGGCGCCCTTCCAAGACAATACAGCTTAGGTTCTGGTTCTCATTTCGATTTCAAAGGATTTCTTGATGTAGGAACGATTACATTCTCATATATTGCTAGATTGTTTACGTCCTTATTCAAGGTTTGTCTATTATTTTTTATTTGAATTGAAATATATAAGGCAACATTCAGACTATCAATATCTTTTTCGTTTTACGAAGTTTATGTTGTGAAGGGTTGCACCCTATCCGTCTTCTTCTTAAAACGATCCAGTAATTTTAAGTGGTACTTATTTTAACCGACTTCAATGAACATATATACTTATTTATCAAGTGAGTTTTAATGATATTTTTTGTATAAGGTTCAGTATGGCATAATACCTTATGAAAGCCTACATTTGATTGACTTTGATATTGGATATTATTAATGTGTTCATTTTATTTCTTATTTTTTATTGGGTTTAAATATTTATAGTAAGTGCAAGAAATTTTGCCATTCATAGATGTAATAATGCCAACATCCTAGATACAATGCCACGTGATCTTATGGACGACGTGATTTATCCCTAACTTTTATTTATATTATTATTTGGGTATGTATTTGATTCACTTATCGTAAATACATAATTAACATAATAAAATACCTTAATTACTCAGTTTAGATAGTTAGAATTTCACTTTTTTTTTTGTAGACGAAATACTTTTAAAGTAAATAAAACGGGATAAGGCTAAATAAGTAAGGAGAGTGCTTTACAGAGAATTCTTTTAATCTCAGTACCGAGTTCTAAATTGCCGACATCAATCTCGACTATTTCTTTTGTTTCCGTTCCTTACTTTGTTTTTTTTTTCTTTGTAACTTATTCTTGTGTAAACTGCGTTGAGTAACGTTCTATTAAACTGTTTGAATGATGCGTTTAATATGAAGATATAAGGAAGACTTATTGTTCCACTTCAAGGCAACAATATTAAAAAAGGCTTTATGGAAGAAACAGATTGGAGCTTCGGTAGGATATTTTTATATCAATTTATGCAGTTACACATGAATATATGAAAATATGTTGCTGAAAACGTATGCTTAGGAACGAACGTCCTACACGCCCAACTACCATTTCCACTATGAAAGAGCATCGTATCAAACAAAGATTTGTATCGATTGGGCGAGTATACTTAAAATGTGCTCATTGGGATGATTTGTGGTAAAAGTTCATAATCAAAATGGACCTTTATTGTAAATAAATTTTAATAACCAAACCGAGCATAAAAAAAAACATCAGTAGGCCTTAAAAGGCTTCGTGTATTCTAAGGGTGTTTGCTATGAAATCGTACCTCGGCTCAAAGCGTCAATATTCAGTTGCGTGAGATTGAGATGAGAGAAAGAAATTGAGATTTTCTTCTAGAAAATATAAATCTAGTTGCAAATATCTAGTTTAGACGATTCAGAAATGCAATATTTTGAATCAGCACCATCTATTAAAGCCTATATTTTATGCATAACGATTCTTAACATTAGTCTCAACATTCATTGCTTAGCTATCATTATAAATCAGCTTTTAAATAGAAGTGCCATCAATGTGTTGTCAAATTAATTACTCGTTGAATTAATGGCTCTTCGGGGACAGATCAAACGCGAATTTGAATTTGAAATATGCACCCTTCGTCTAATCATTTGACCCTTTTTGGTAATTAATGGTAATTATTTGAGTTTTGTCAATATAAATACTAAAGAGAAAATCACATTTAAATCTGTCTCCATTCTGACTGAACTGTGGATGTTGATAGTTGTCATATACAAATAATATTTAATCACATTATTATAATATTTTAATGAAATATAATAAAACTAAATTATTGACGTACTAAAGTGTGACGTCATTAGTGAGTGGTGTTCGAGCTTACAAATTGTTTTTGTGTGCGTGAGATTTTTTTATGTTATATGTGGCATACGAGCAGGAGGCTCACCTAATGAAAAGTGATTACAACCGCCCATGGATATCTGTAACACCGGGAAGCTTGGAGGCGCGTTGCCTGTGTTAAGGAAAGAGTACACTCTTTTTTTTTAAGGTTAACAAGACGTATAGGTTCGTACAAACCGCCGACGAAAGTCGCTAATCAGCTGGTATTCCTCTAGGTACCGCAAGAGCTGTAAGTTTATAATTGACTGCATTACCATGGAGAACAAGGAGAGATGGTTGAAAAAACAAATTGGATTATACTTAGTGTTGATACACGTCAATAATTTAGTGGAGGCGAACAGTGGATAGATATTGAAGAGATCATTGTTGTAAAAATACATTAAATGTACTCAAAACAGCCTCAACATAAAATCTTCATTGTGTCGATATTAAAATGTTTAGAGAAATATACTTTCAATGCGTAGGTCAGTAGTACTTGGGACAGCAAATATCTGCTGAGCTAAGGCTTCTCTCACCTCCAAAAAGTTATGAGTTCATTCCAAAACTCTATTCTAACATTTCACTGGAAGGTAAGGCTTTGTGCAACCACTTACATATCGAAAACAGCAATACTTGGTAAATTTGTGTACGATTCGAAGGGTAAGTGAGTCCGTGTACAAGCACAAGAGACATAACATTTTAGTTTCCAAGGTTGCATTGATTTTATAAGGAATGTAACAAAACATTACTTACAGAACCAAGTCTATAGGTAGTGGACAATTTACCATCCGGTAATATGAAATACCAATAAAAAAATATCCAAACTGCATTGGTGGGTTTCATTCGACATATGCGGGACCCTATACACGAATAAATAATATCGCTCAAAAAAATATCTATCTTACCTAACAGGATTCGAATATTAACGACTCCTTAAAATAACTGTATAATATTTGCCTTCAATTATTTTACCCTCTTTCAGTATATTTCAGTGGACATCATGCCTAAAATAAAAGGGTATGAAAGGCCCCTAACACGTTAAGTTTTCCCTCGCGCGTTGTAAAACTACCCTCTCTTAGCTATACAGCCGGGGGATGATGTCTGAATAGGGGGTTGAATAAAGATGAACAAAAAAATACATAAGTTGTGAATGGTAAAATATAAAAAGTATTTTGACTGTTCTTAAAGCGAATGAAAATCTTAGTATTGCAAATAAATAAATATAATTGAATATAGACATATGTATATAGACGATCTCCATGGTTGAGTAGTGTGTACACCGGTTTTCATGGGCACGAATCGATGTAGAAAATTTTCATTAGTTTTCTATGTTGTCTTGGGTCTGGATGTTTGTGGTTCCATACCGTGTACCGTTTTGATATTGTCCAATATTTATATTTATTTAATAATTTTATTTTGTTGTGCTTGATTAAATAACTAAAAATAATAATTATACACAGCCGAAGCATTTATGTAATTGATTATTTAAAATGCATTTTTTATTCATATAAATAAAGGGAAAGTTGCTCGTTAACCTCCCACTGCTGGGAGAAGCCTCTTCTCCCCTTTGGATACACGCGGCAGATTCTGATACGTCAAGTATAAATTTATTCACGATTCTTACCTTCAAATTAAACACATGATCCTGTGGTGGTTGTCGCGGGTTTGGAACTCAGAATCATCAGTCAAGATTCTCGCCTTGTAGGTTACTGAGTCTGTGTCATCACAGCCGTGTATCTATATAATGTATTAAATAAATAATAATACATAATAACAATGGCAATTGATGTATGCCACATTTATATTATAGCATATACTCGATATATTATGAAGTTTTGTAAGAAAACATAAAACTAACCCATACCGTATAACTACATATTAAACTCAAGATTCGTTTTATATACAGTTCAACTTTGCCTCTTGAATAAATATTCTATACTTAGCATTCAGTATATGTCAAAAGTTCTTATTAATATAAGAACCTTACCATTATCTTATCGAAACAAAGTGTAAGTAAATAGGGCTAATATTACACTGTATATTATAGATAGCAAAATAGTGTGGAACAATTTTCCTTTATATATTATTATGTGTAAATTTATAATAAGTGGACTTTCATAAACTTATCTGTTAAATTTAATTTTGAGAGAAATAATATTGAGTATCTTGCCGTTTAATTTTGGTA
Organism: Vanessa cardui; assembly: GCF_905220365.1. Taxonomy (NCBI): domain Eukaryota; kingdom Metazoa; phylum Arthropoda; class Insecta; order Lepidoptera; family Nymphalidae; genus Vanessa; species Vanessa cardui. The sequence continues at coordinate 1,631,361 of NC_061137.1, forward strand.
CAGTTCATATTCTGAAAGTGACCACATTTTGAACGAAAATGGTTGCTTTTATAGCGAATAAAAAATGCTTAGTAAAAATTAATTATATGTATATTTGTGAGTTTTTTATTCTACAAGGAAAACATACTTTGGGCAGTGTATAAAATGTAAAGCAACTCAGGATTAACAAGAAACTCGACTCGACTGTACATCATACTCAAAACAGAAGCATTAATGAGCCATATGTATTCAAGTACACTCATAAAGTCCCTAATTTTATTAGTAGGTATTTTTTACTACCTGCTTTTTGTAACATCTGTTGTGCATGAACATACATGTGTTTGTTTGTTTCGAACATTTTATTGTTTGGCGAATTTTTGTGTTACATTTTACGTTCGAATTATTTTATTTGGTTAAAATGGATAGATTTTATATTGATATTTGTTTATATTTTTCTATATTCTAAACCATTATATTTACCATGATTGTGTCATAGATTCCAAACAGTAGTGTGCACGAGATTTAAGTACAGACAGACAGAGAATCGACCCTACGGAATGTTCATTCTACCGAAAATAAACTCTAAGACACTCGTACATTTTATAGAGATTACTGACTTTGTATATTAAAATTTCATAAAAAAAAATCATTTGACCTATTTTTGGTCGTCAGAAAGAAAAAACAATCTAGAATTGCTGATTAATTGATTATTATTTATTGGACTTCTACATTGAGACATTCCGTTCCCTAACTTCTGATATGAGTTTTTAATTTACTAAAATTGGGAACATCCTGTTAAAATCCTGCTCTAAGGTCTCCTATACTTTTGAAGAGAAGTATTAAAGCTTATTTCATTCCACGCTGCTCCAATGCAAGCTGGAGTAACCAATGACATTCAGTAAACTCTTAAATCATTATAAATTAAACAAACCGAATTAATTTCAACAATTAATCTAGCAATATATTTTCTATACATATAATAAAAGTAATGTGTCTGTTTGTAAAATTCAAATAACTATTTTTTACATTTTTTGTCTGTCTGTTTGTTCCAAGTATTCCCTGGAACGAACAGACCGATTTAATAAGTAATCAGCAACTTTAATTTATAAATATATACATATATTATATATAAATAATAATGAAGTCACACTGCAATGTCCAAATACTGTTCAGTACCGCGAGTGGCCCTCTCACATGCTACTACTCCGGGAGCCTTTCACCAACGACTTAATATCATAAAGGCTGCCTATACTAATACAGAACTGAACAATAAAGGTAAAAAAGTAACACCCTGTAAATTTCCCTGGGCTACGGCCTCCTCTTTCATTAAGGGAGGGTTTGGAACATATTCCACCACGCTGTTCCGATGTGTGTGCGGTGGAATACACATGTGGTAGAATTTTTATGAAATTTTACACATGCAGGTTTCCTCACGCTGTTTTCCTTCACCGCCGAGAACGAGATGAACGTTCTAACCGCTGGGCCATCTCGCCTCATTAACAACAATAAGAGCTAGGGTGCACTGGTGATTTTTGTCACGGTGACTTTAAAGTGTTTGTCATTGTCACGTCACGTTTCCAAAGTGGAGTGCGCTCATTAATAGAGACAGTGAAAAAGATTTTAGAATTCGAAAAAAAAAACATAAAGACGCTGACAGTTTCGTCACGCGCTTTTTCGCCGGTCGGCGGACTAAAATGTCACCCAATTGTCACGTCGTAACGTGCGCGCAACTCCATACATATTCACGGACTTGACAAGAGTGACAAAAATCACCGGTGCGCGCTAGCAGTAACTGTTGTTACATTCAAAATGTGAAGACGCGGGGACAGTTTCTTTTAATATAATCATTTGAAGTTTAAAAACAATTTGAGTGTAGAATGATAAAATAAAAATTTCAAAAAGGTTGGCGTGATCGATATATTTCATCATAATCTTGATAAAAATATGTATAATATAATGGGAATTAAATTATAAATATATTTATTCAAAGGCTGTTACAGAATAGCTTAATGTAAACCTTTACCGAGCTGGATTTTGTAGAGCCTTTTGCTTGCTTACAATCTCTATGAAATAGGTCAGGGATATCATTTTGTCATTGAAAATATTTCTCATAACAACTGCAGCTTTACAAGCGACATTGTTGATTTTCCTTTAGGCTTTAGCGCAATCATCTTGCTTTGGATATTATAAATATAATGATCAAGTAATGAAAATGCTGTAATAATTCCTTTAGACTTCTTTATAAACAATTTATTAGTACCTACGTTTAGAAGAGTTTTTTTTATATAAATGTATATATGTTTTTATTTTTTTGATGTTCTGTTTTTGGGTAGTAGTTTTTCCGTAGTTGTACTGGCTTACATTTAAAGCTGAAATGCTAAGTATTGCCGTTAGGTATTAGAATATATGACGAGTTGGTGATCAAGTGATCTTAATATAAAACTCATTCATTTGAATATCAAAATAAACCTTTTTTATCTGTAGTATAGAATTATCATAGAAGGCAATTAAATTAAATTACAGTTAGTTTATTTCTGACTATGATTCATATGATGACAGTTAATTTTTCTTAATAATTTTTTAAGAGCAGAGACTTTACCTGATGTATAGTGACTACTAACTTCATTGACATCTATAACACAGGAAGACTTCCAAGTGCAATGGATAGTTTCGGTTCAGATAAAAATACTGGATTCAAACACCAAATACATCTTTTTATTGCTACGAATACATCAGATAAAAACTTTCAAGAAGCACTCATGGGATGCTGAAGCGAGGCAAGCATAGCTTACACGCACACAAACATGCCAATAACATATATATGCTGTGTAAAAACTCTATGTGAAATGTATCTGTTCGTACACTGCAAAAGTTAAGTAAAAACTGTAACCAACAAAACTCGTTCAAACTCATCGGGTTGGTTGTACCATTTATCTGTTTTCTATGTAAAAAAAAAATCATTTCCATGAAAACTCGTTGCGTTAACATGGAGAGTGGTACTTGTATCCAATCGTAAATTTTTGTACTCGGAACTTTGTGACAAATGCGATTAGTACATTTTGAATCTTATTCTAATAGCAATAAGAGCTAGCATGAAAATTATCTGAATAGTTCGGTTTTATAACCATGTGTAGTTCGACAAGGAATTTGATTCGATAAATATATTATATTAGAAAATGTTGGTTGATGTCTAAACAAATAATAATAATAAATAATAAATATGACACAACATCACATATATTACTCTGATCCCAATGTAAGTAGCTAAAGCACTTGTGTTATGGAAAATCAGAAGTAACGACGGTACCACAAACACCCAGACCCAAGACAACATAGAAACCTAATGATAATCTATATCGACTCGGCCGGGAATCGAACCCGGGACCTCAGAGTGGGGTACCCTTGAAAACAGGTGTACACACGACTCGACTACGGAGGTCGTCATATTAATAAACACATCTAATAATAGTAAGTAAATACTCAGTTTCTAACCGGTTCTACGCCAGTAGAAGATATCCTTATTTATTTAACCTTAAATTTGTCGATCAATCGTGCTCATAAGTATATTTAAGTTTAATTTGATTTCATTATATTAGGTAATTATATTAGATTTCAATTATCATTTTTATTTCATCAATTAATATTGTTATTGTTTATATGGCAACCGAATTAATTAACGTTTTATTATAATATAGCTAATACACATAAGTGACAATTGACAATCGGTTCTTTGGAATATTTTAAAATTAGTTTACAATATTTTTGACAAAGTTCCTTCTGATACGTATTCTTGAAAGCTTAACGTTACGTTTGCTCTTTGTCCAAGTTACATGATGCATATTAATTTCTAGGAAAAAATATCTCTAAACTTTATACAAAAATATATCAAGTATCGTTTATTAATGTTCTAAGACTTCGTTAGATTTTAATATGAAAACGAATAGTGTACACGTAATATAATTAAACGTCTTATTAAAACGCATGGTTGCCTCAGACCCTGTGTTCCGTACATAATTGGAGATCGCTGTCTGCAGTTCAGCACTCTCCTTAATTGGCAAACATATCGCTATACGACGTTGAACTGTGTATAGGTTTAGTTTCAATTTGTGCAACGATATATTCAAAATTGAATAGAATTTATATAATAAGACAAGCTTATTATAACATAAATTATATTCCCTAAATATAAGTCTACATCTACAGACGGCTGTTATAATTTGGGAATTTTGTTTTTAATACCAATATATAAGTCGCTTGCGAAAATAATCGTGAATACGTCGACTCGGGTATAAGTTTCATGGAAGACATGACATCAAAAGATTTTATGATGAATAAAATTTAACGCTTATCCTTGTTTATTATCTACAAAGAAAATGTTAAATTAACAAAATAACTTATTAAAACAGCGCCTTCTTCTTCAGATAAAATATATTTTTATGGTGTATTCAAATGTCTATTGGAGCGATTTTTTCGTGCTATTTATTCCTTCAATTTAATTAGTGCACACGCGTTAATTAAAACATTTAAACACTAGTTTGTTTTCAAAATCTACAGATGAAATCTACCAGTTTTGTTACATCCAAATGAATCTGATCCATTCTGGGTCAAAAAATGTAATAATCAAAAAGGGCGTGTGAAAAGTTCTATTTATTTGGCGTTATTGTCAAAATTATAAAATAATGATACTCTATTTAGTAACAACAAAATAATAATGATAAGCAACTGCATCGTTTAGTTTTCATGTCACCTGGTGCGCGCGCATAAAAAATCTCCTTACCTACGTGAGAAAATATGTATAGACTAAATAAAAAAAAAAAACTAAAAAGGTTTATTAAGATCTTAAGATGTTTCATACAGCATAAATTATTCAAATCAAAATAGTCGTATTTAAAAAAAGATGTGTTTCTAAAACTCATCGTCCTTTTTTAATTGAGTTTAAACCAAATTATTTCAGCTGTAAATATTAGAATTCAATTTATTTACAGGACTGTGCTAAATACGGATCAAAATGGGCAAATTGTCATTATAATCAAATTATCAGAGACACATTAAGGATACAGAGAACTCTTTGAATCTTGATTAAACGTATTCCATTTCAAGTGACGACTTCAATTCATCTAAACGGATGCCGGACGATTTGATTATAACGCTCGACTGAATATTGTATTATATCAAGTGTGCCAATAGCTGGCAAAGGATTATCGTGTTTAACAAGCATGCGCGTGGATGGACCGTCGGACCACGTAATTGCAATTTACATTCACTCGATTATTGTGAAAAAGAGGGTACTGTTAATAGAATATTTTCTAATGATTTTGTAAATACTCTGTCGCAAGAAACTAAATTCGAGTTAAATCATACTGGGTTCGGAGACGCAAATCATTCGTGCATATCATGTATAGAAATGGACCTAAAATGTATCCTTGTGAAACATATTTTTTTGTAATAGTGCCAGTTTGCTCGACTTCTTTATGCGTCAATTATTTAATAAAATTTCAACATTCACATCATTTCACTCTCATCAGATATCACGTAAAAAAATAATAATTTAGTTAAAATGAAAATGTTAGTTGTAACATTTAGTCAAATGCTGTTCGAAAAACCATTTTTAATTTACTTTTTTTTTTCAGCGAAATATCTCGAACGAAATTATCAGAAGTAGTATTATATCAATTAAAGCATAATTATGTTTTCTTCAACTATAATCTCCGTGAAATATTTTAAATTCAACACACAATCTTGCCACAAGTTGAAGTGACATGAATTAATTGAATGATTACAGAACAAATAAAAGTGTTTCAATACAATTATATTAAAGAAATTTCCGATCGAGATTAATTGTATAAATCGTTCAAATGAAATTAATTAATCTAGTAATGAAGATTTAGGTACTTTAGACACTTTTCCCGTTTTCATACCCTTTGGACCGAGACTAGAGTCTCATTGGAAAATGGTGGAATAATCAAATCAATTTATATTTTTTGCGCGAATAAACTACAAGGGAACTCCACGTTAACTGAGATCATAGTACAATCGTACACACATGCTCTTTTTATATACATTTATTTAATATGAAATTTAATTCAATGAAAAATAATCGTGTGGTACATAGATTGATGACTTATATAATTCCTTGTCTTAATAAAAGTACTGTAATACTTTTTAATACGCTTGGATAACGGTAGAATATATTATAGTTTGTTATCTATACTCAGCTGTAATATCGTAGCTTAAGACTCGCTTATATGAAGATGAGTATAATCCCACTATTTTCAGTAGGTCATGGTTATATTGAGCTGTCCTCACAAACCTCTTCGCTATTATTTTTACAAAATGTATTCTAGATATTTAACATATTTGTCTCTTAAATACTTCTTGAATGATACGTACATTCGAAAATAGTGGAAGTACGAATAAAAGCAAGTTTTAGTAAAATAAATTGTATTTTTATAAGGTAAGTAGATATTTATTAGCGATTGTACAAAGGGGAGGCCAGACGTCAGATATCGATTATTCGAGAGCGAATACAGACTCATTCGAGACGTGGCAATGCGTTTCCTTCCCTCAAAATTATACATCTTAACTTCTCAACAATAAAGTTCAATTTAGCGTATCAGATTCATAAATCACTCACGCTTCCCTATCTCAAACACTGTAATTGAATTCAAACTTTATCAGCAAAGTTTTAAGGTTTAAATTCGATTATATCACGAGCATACATCGCGGTGAATCGATGAATAGTTGTGTAGTTTTCAAAGGCTTTCAGTAAATGCAGTTTTGAAACTTGTGTAATGTTGGTTTGTTCAAATATGCGTGGTTTTTTATATTGAAAGCGGTTATGCTCGGTAGATAGTAGACGCCACTTGAACATGGAGCGAGGATCAAAACTGATGCATCCATATATGTATATTTACTTTTGAGTGCACTTATTAAAGCATCAAGGATAAAGTTCTAAGCATTTTTCAATGAATTTTATATTTAAAGTTTTTATGTTGGGAATGGGTAAAAGTTATCACTACTGATTATTTTGTATTTTATGTTATGATATGGGTGGTGCTGTAATATTAACCACCACCAATACGCCACCACTGATCACCACCAATACTGCCGTTTGACGGTAGAATATCAGATGGATGGTACAGACGGATTTGTACAAAGCCCTACCACCAAGTGATCTTAATATGTAACTCATTAACAAATAATTTTATACTATTAAATTATACTATATATTATTATATTGAAAATTTCAAGAGCCGTTAGTCGGAGCTTAATTGAGAAAATTTATTTGAAAGCTTTCAAGGGTGCTTTCAATTTTAATTTTTCATCATATGTATTAATAATATATTTTCTGTATGATATATGTAATTATATTTAGCTACTAGCTATACCCGCCCGCTTCGCTGGGTATTAGTCGCAGAAAAAAAAAATAATTTTTCATTTTGTAATTAATTGCTGATTACTGTTAACTTTTTTAATTTGGAATGATTGAGAGTGTTATAAACGCAGGAATAGACAAATATAATCAGAAAGCTTCGAACTACTAAGCTATCGGGAGTGTCACGTGTTATTGTTAGTCGACCACAAAAGATAGACAAAGGCTGTCATGGGATATTTTTTATATAATTTTAAGGAGAACATTTCCGTAATACACAATTTCTATGTAGCTTTAACCATTAAGGATGTACACTCGACGGAAGCTTAAAACATGGTGTAAATTCTCCCGTTTTTCCGACATTTCCCTTCACTGCTCTGCTTCTATTGACTGTAGCGTGATGAAAAGTATACTATAACCAGCTCAGAAGTATGAAAAATAATGGTACCAAGTTTCGTTAAAATCCGTCGAGTAGTTTTTGTTTCTATAACGGTTATACGGACAGACAGACAAAAAATTTTCTGATTACATTTTTGCTATCAGTGTCGACCCCTTTTCAACCTCTGATAGTTATTTTGGAAAAATATTTCATGTACAGAATTTACCTCCCTACAGATTTATTATAAGTATAGATTATTGTATTGAAGTTTTATCTCTGGGTGAAATGTTTTTGGGAAGCTCAGGATACAGTTTTTTTTTTATTTATATAATATTTTATTAGGTATACCTAAAGGGCGAGCATATGGTTTTAAATACGTTACTTTTCATTTAAATTTGATAGTTCGCAAGTTGAAAAAACTCATTAGAATTTTTATAAGTTGAAATCGAAATATATTTAAAATATAATTAATATTGTTGTAAGAGAAACATATCTTAATAAATAAAAATTCTTGTATTTTTAAAAAATAACACAACTTTATTACTTTATAAGAAGTTTCAACACGGGCTGATGTAAGAGTTAACAATGTCCTAAAGATGAAAATCAGTTTAGTATTTAAAAGCTTTGGCGGAATAACAAACCTCACACACACTCACACACCCACACACTAACACACCCACACATAGACACATACACACATATAAGCTTTTTAAATATGACACTCTTTTTTTGATTTGTGTAAATATGACTCACGCGAATTACTACACTCACCACTACATACATACCCTTATTTAACTTCACAATGTACATATGTAAACAGATAATTAAATAATATCGTATATAATATTGAAATGTCTGTAGTGTATTCAGTAATGAAAGCCTGAGTTCTCAGGGGATTACATCACGTCTCTCTAAGACCAAGCCTTTGATCTGTTTGAACGTACTGTATCATTAATTTACTGAACGTATGTTTTAATAACCTTTGTATCTATAATTCTATCACAGACAATATATTCGAGGTGAGAATAAAATACGAAGATTCTAAATTCAAAAGTGTCTTCATGACATTTTCTATTTAACTAATTAAAAAAAAAATAATTCAAGCTTTTATGAAGACTTTTTAATCGTAATTTAACAACTATATTAAATGAAGCTACCACCGGTTCGGAAAGTAGATTCCACCGAGAATAATCGGCAGGAAACTCAATAGTTACTCTTTTTCATCATTTAAAAATACAGTAATATTATTTAAATATATGATATGTGTATTTAATATATCCTACGTGGAAGTCAAAGAGTATTAACTCCATGCTTCTTTATCGTCTATATAATCTTGTATTGAATAATATGCCTTCTATACCTACTTATGTATTTTTTTTAATTATTTGAATTTACCCGTTTGACCCAATCACTCATCAAGCAATAATACTTAGTATTATTGTGTTCCAGTTTGAAGGATGAGTGAGCCAGTGTAACAAAGGATATAATATCTTGATGTAAATTAAGTTTCATATTACCTACTGAACTAATATTTCCGGACAGTGGTGAATGCTTACATGCGACGATGATAAAAAAATCGAATCAGTCTTGTGAATAAATTAATTTATCTATTTCTAATCTTACAGCGCAGAACTTATCAATATTCAAAGTTCAGCTAAAGCAACTGAGAATAGAAAACATTTTGGACGTAAGCCAGTCATTGAGAAAGTTATTTGGGAAATTTTCAATTATTGACTTCGTATAAATTTAACACATACAAATTCCGAACCGGCGTACTATACGCGGCGTATAATATATGTCATCGCACTTAAAACATATTGAATCATCCATACATTGTTGTTTATAAAAGGATTGGAGTTCAATTTGAATTGATGAAAAATCATCAAAACCGTGATCGCTGATATAATTCACGCTATCGATAGAATAATGAGTTGACGGGGCAATTTCGCTAATTGAACGTCCGACGTTATCAACTTTTTGATCAGCTTTCAATATCGTTTAATATTGATAAAATTCAGAATAGCTATAGGAAGTTATTCTAGAATTTATCATGTGTAGTTTTTTTTTTTCATACTTAACTTATTTTAATAGATAATCTAATGCAAACTAGATAGTCTAATGCAATTGAAATACGAAAAATAAATAATCGCCTATAAACTTTATTCAAGCAGGCTTTAACAAGCACTTTTGAATCGTCATTTTACAATTAAGTGTAGCTATCACCGGTTCGGAAAGTAGATTCTACCGAGAAGAACCGGCAAGAAACTAAGTAGTTACTCTTTTTCAACATTAGATAAATAAACCTTAAATATGACACATACAAAATCCAAGATAACTCAGTGGTCTCAATACGTCAATCTTAACTGCAATAAATAAAAAAAATAATATAAAAAGTCGACTCAAACGAAACACTATTTCAAAACAAACTAATATGCACTAAAAGCAAAAAAATAATAATTGTGTACTCTTCTACAACTTAATAATCAACTTACTTTTTCAACTCATTATGATGTTTACTTTAAATGAAACTCAACACATACCGATGAATAACAATGATCAAAATATTGTTTAGATTTCTCCTAAGTAAAATTATAGAACAATAAATATCAGACCACTTAAAAGTCAATTTACATTTATAGTTATAATGTAGTTACAAATATTGTTATTCTTGGAGCCGGTGTCAGCCAAGAAAACACTACAATATATATAGCAAAAATAATACGAGAATACTTTAAGAAATATATTTTTTTCAAATGAACTTTTATACGACGATATTACATACAGTTGAATTGATAACCCCTATTTTCTGCAGTTGATTAAAAAGTGGAATCAAATTCGGGTTAGCAGTATTGAGTTACATCATATTTGATTTGTGTCAAAAATGTGATCCGTGCGAGAGGTGAAACAAAACACCGCGAGGGAATCTATATGGAAAATGCCCACAGATCCCCTTCTTAAAGTCATATATATTTTTAAGGTATAGGTTGGCGGACGAGCATATGGGCCACCTGATGGTAAGTGATCACCATCACCCATAGACAATGACGCTGTAAGAAATATTAACTATTCCTTACATCGTCAATGTGCCACCAACCTTGGGAACTAAGATGTTATGTCCCTTGTGCCTGTAGTTACACTGGCTCACTCACCCTTCAAACCGGAACACAACAATACTGAGTACTGTTATTTGGTGGTAGAATAACTGATGAGTGGGTGGTACCTACCCAGACGGGCTTGCACAAAGCCCTACCACCATGTAATTATTAACATTATTTTTGAATGTTTAATAAAAAACAAAACATTATGAAAAAAATAAATATTTAAGTATAGAAGGTTATAAAGTCTACGTAATAATTTATATAAAACAATAATCCACTTATCGCCTACCAGCTTCAAAACAATCGAAGCGTTTTTATTTTCGCAAACATAATTCTTTCAGACCCCAAGACGTGATAAAAGTTTGATGTGTGAGCGCTTGAGATTATTTGAAGATAGAACACGCATGATTGGTCGTGTGAAAAAAAATAGATATCTTGTTTGTGAACCGTCAGCATAAAAAATAGCTTCAAATAACAGTATATACATACATAAGGAATTAGACAAGTACTATATATTATATGTTTACATAGAAATGCGAGAATAACCTGTGTACGTACCACCTACAATACAATGAGCTTTTATATGTTATAAAATCTTAGTCAGACTACCTGTCTTCCTATTTTAATAATAATAAAAAATATACTGACTCAATTTGATACAATTTAGTCAGTTAATATCTAAACAGTAAGTTATTTACATATAAATACATTATGTGCCTGGACTACCTAATTCACCGCTATTATATGATGTTATCAATATTACGTTACAGCGCCACCTATGATTTTATTACGAAACTACGTCTTAGCATGCGTAAAAATACCACTGATTAATGAATTTTCTGTTGCAGTTAGTAATTTTGACACTAGATAGCGCTGAGAATCAAATATTACTTTTAAATAATAATCAGTATTTTAGCATTATATAAACATTAAAAATGAGATATTTATTTTAAATTGTATACTAATAATGGACTCCAATATATTATATCTTCTCTATTTACTGACTATTAAACATTTACCAAAAACAAAATTACAAGGAAACAAAAATATTATTAAGCTATTGCATAGCTTCTATCGCGGGCCTTGAGCGCGGGGACCGAATCCAGAAATTCCGTAACGAAAAAACCTCACGCTCCCCATTCCGACGGGCCGTGCATCGTCTAACGTCGTTTCAGTTCGGCAGTCTTCGATACGGCGTTGTGTGCGTGCGTTTAGACGTATTGTACGACTCTAAGAAACTCGCAAACTTATGTTTCTTATTTCAGTTATCATAAACCTATAGTTTCAATGATAAATACCCCTGAATAACCAACAGCTACTGTAATAGATAATAAAACCCACATGTATTGCAAAATAATAAAAATATTTTAAACAATATTAAATTTATTTATTTAATAAAAGAAAAATTTGTTTTCTTATCGGTCACCACGCTCAAAAAGTGTAACTTGAATTAATATCAAAGAAGAAGAAATACAAATACACATAAATAAAATAAATAAATAATTATAATTGCATAAGTTGTTACAAAATACTATGCAATAGCTTTAACGCGGCAGTCCCCGAGTGCCACACGTCTTTTTTTTTAAATATTTATTCGTTGTATATGATCAATTGTTGAGAAAAAGATCTTAAAGACAAAATAAGAAACCGACGCGATGGTGTAAGATTTTATCATCATCGGGGCACCTTGCAGCACACGGATCCTTTGCTAATTAGTAAATTACAATTAGGTACATGTTAAGAAACCATTGAACAATAAACCATATAACTCAATAAAGGATTATGTAAATTATAAAAAAGTTTGGTATTGCTTATTTCCACGCAGGGCGAGTACTTATTCAATTAATATATTCAATAATCTTTGGAACTGGTTATCGTAAAATAGTGAAATTCTTGCTGATTCATATCCGAACATTCGGAACCGGGACAGCTTTTGATTTGATTTAATCTTACAAAATGATTCAACATGCCTACATGAATACAACACATATTTTGAATTGACTTGATTCAGTGATATTGATAATCCGCATTGGAACAGCGTGATGAAAAATGTTTCAACCCTTCTCTGAGGACTGATGAGGCCTTAAGCCCAGCAATGGGAAATTTTCAAGCTGTTGTTGTTGTTTTTGTTTGATTTATTCTAGTGTTGGGTATGAACTATTTATTAAGACGCAAGTAGGTACAATAATACATATACGGTTCAGTAGTTTGACTATGCTTTGCGTAACAAACAAACAGACAGAAGTTACTTTCGCTATTTTATTTATGCTTTCTCTTTTCATAAAATTTCATGTTGATATCCTTTCTGATTTTGACAAAAAGGTCAAAAGATTAAAAACGTGATACGTAGGTACATACTTTAGAATTCCGTATTAATATACAAAAAACATTGTTTACGTGAAAAGTTTTTACGACATTTACTTTTACCGACTTCAAAAAAGAAGGAACTGATACATTTCTAATTTTTGATATTGTTACTTATTATTATTGTAGACCCAGCTTCAGATAAACAGGAACATCAAATAATTAACACTTTTAATAATATTCTATTTCTACTTTTATTTATAAAAATGTCAAACCAAAAAGTAATCATCACATTTATATAATTTTGTGACTGAATATAGCTCAACAACTAGAAGCTATATAACCTTTAATAACTATTTATAAATATTATATTTAAAATACTTTATAGGCTTACATTATTATATTACTTATACTTATTATTTTCTTTTGACATCTTTAATATCATTACATAGTATAAAACAAAGTCGCTGTCTATCTCTATGTATGCTTAGATCTTTAAAATTACGCCATGGATTTTGATGCGTGTTTTTTTAATAGATAGTGTCCATATGAAGAGAACATCACTGCCCGTTGACCTCTGCAATACTAAGGACTTTTTATCAAGTAAAGGGTATTTTCTTAAGAAAGAGAATATATAATACTAGCTGTTGCTCGCAGCTTCGCTCGCGTGGAAATTGGTTATTTTAACTGAAATTTCAAACCCTTTTTCATGCCTTTGGGAACAGAATTTCCAAATCCCTTTCTTAGTTGGTGTCTTCTCAATAAAACGATCCTACTAACCATATTTCATGACCCTAACATTAATAGTTTACGGTCGGCGATTATGAATTACATACATAGATTATTGAATACATATTGATAATATTTTATGGAATATTTTGTGACAACCTTTTTTATTGTAAAATAGCTTATAGTAATATGCCTTCCCTAACTTTGTCAATCCTAATTATCCATTGATTCATTCGTACGATGACAATCTGCAAACTTTAGTTTAATGTTTGAATTTAAACCTATGAAATCCACAGAGAAACACTCACTATTATATATTAAACCTATGTTTATCTGTTTTTTCTTAAAAATGATACGGAACACTAAAACACGAGCAAAACTAATGAAACTTAGAAAGTACGGTTAAATTATATTCAGACCGCGTCCTGTAATGTCAATTTTCTTGAATGAATAATGACAAGCTACGTGAGTTTAGTTATCTATCGAGAAATCAGTCTGGAAGCGGTTTTTTTAGAAAATGTTAGTACTTACTTTATATACTCATTATACATACTAACCTCTTTGGTTAAACGGCTATTTCATATGACATGGTTCCAAGTTCATAACCCAGTTGGAATAAACAAATATTACGTTTTTTTAAATTAAATCAAATCAAGATATACTTTATTCAAGTAGGCTTTTACGAGCATATTTGAATCGTCATTTAATAACTATATTAAGTGAAGCTACCAAGGTTTCGGAATATAGATTCTACCGAGAAGAACCAGCAAGAATGTTAGTAGTTACTCTTTTTTACATTTAAAAATACATTCATGTTAGTTAAACATAATTATATATGTATGCAATATCGTGCTTGGAAGTCAACAAGTATTAATTCCTCTATTATTTTCTCCATTATCTTTAGTATATGTGCATTTAAGATTCATCTGTGATCACTGTTTGACGAAAACCACATTAAAGCATTCGCAAAATTTCAAAGATCTAAGAGTAATCAAAAAAATTAATTAATAATAATATTAATTGGAGTTCTGTTTTTAAAAATCCTTATATAACGTTCCGTACAACCAATAAGTGTGGGAGGGTTAATAGGTACCTACTAGTAGCCGTAAATTCGAGTCAATGTATCTCGATATAGATAACAATCTCATCATAAATAATAAGTTTAGTCGGTAATCAGGTAATAAAATTACCAAACAATCGGTAATATTCACACGTCTCAGCCTTTACTTTCTCACCTCGCTTAATAATGCTAACAATGGAATTGTAATGTTAAGACAGATACATACCAACTTTTGCTACATCGTTATATTAGCAACTCTCTGGTGTAACTAAAAGCAGAGATGGCCTAGAAGTTAGAACGAGTGCATCTCTTAACTGATGATTACGGGTTCAAACCTAAGCAAGTAGCACTGAATTTTAATGTGCTTAAATTGTGGTCAGTGATAGGGGAACACATCGCAAGGAAACCTGTGACTGATGTCATCGAAATTCTGCCAAATGTTTCCACCAACTTGCATTTAAGCAGGGTGGTGGAACATACTCCAAACCTTCTCTTCAAAGGGAGTGGAGTACCCTAGCAGTGGGAAATTTATAGCCTGTTAATGTAATATAAAATGTGTAACTACCAACACACATTGGAAAAGCACAGTGAGATAACCATACCTTCCGAAGACAAAAGAAGTATTTTCACCAGTAATAGATAATTTACTTATTGTATCATAGATACAAGGCCAAGAAAATATATTAAATTTAAATAACAAAAGTATATTATACAATAAAATGCTTCCGATTCCGAGAAGTAATAGTATATACAGCATACTTGACAATGCTACAGGATTATCCTTTGGACGTTGCATTTTTACCATAATTTGTATTATGCCGGCATATATTGATACATATATTTTTATAATTCATTGAAATATTTTATAGAAGATCATTAACACGTAGAATATATAATATAATGTGGCACAAGCTTAAATCTAATCAAATGCGTTGTCGCGTTTTCCAACTGTTAACCGTTCGACGTCACAAGTGATCTGCATTTTAAATGATATTACAAGAATACAACGTAAACCAGACAGTATGACAACTGGAAGGTTTTTTTATAGTAACCTCAAACAATTGTCGTGTATTGTTTATATATATAATAATCATGTAATTGAGAACTCTCATACAGATTAAAAATAGTAGCTTCTATTGTTAGAGAGAAATTAACTGATGGCAATGTCTTGTAGGCGTTTTAGTTGAAAAATTAACCAGCCTTGTATTATATCCGTTGGTGGCAAATAGACGGATTTCTTTTTTTTTTTTGTTTCAGATGAGATTGTGACGAAGCTATGATATGGTTAATTTAAATTTCGAATCGTTATTTTTTGTTTTTTTTTTTGACTTGTAGAATTGGTCAAGATCGATTTAATGACTTCCAAAAATGTTTTAATTCATTACAATTATGACATTGTTCCAATGATTTATTTGTTTCCTCATATGACTCTAATATTCATTTTCAAATTACTTGCAAAATTTTTCTCTTTCTTTTAATCATTCTTTGAATCATAACTTTGTAATTAATAAATTCCACTTAATATAAAACGTAACCTTCAATTTGGTTCAATATTTACGTGCCGTGCAGACTTAAAAAGATTTAGATCTTTCATTAAATTAAGAGCAAAGCCTCCGGTAGTAAGTCGTCAACACAACTAACCACTATGAAATTGCACACCCAAAAACAAGAAACGATCCGTTGATTCTTGCCATCATTTCTCCATTAAACGTGACCTTTATAGCAAATAGATAAAGTTCAGTTTCGCTTAAATAATTCGTGCTGTACGTTACTTAGTGAGACGTTGGTACTGTGCTGTTGGAAGCAGCGAGGAGTGGACGTTTCTTGATTATTTTTTTTTTTTTTAAATATGTCAGTGCAAGTAGTTCGTATAGTTTCATAATTTGTGCGTTTGAAGGAATTTTTGTAATGGATATTTGGTGAAATATTTAATCGTAAGTGTGTAACATCCTTTATATCATGATTTATATTATTAGACTGCTTTTTGCTTTTTTTTTTAATTATTAATTTTGATGTATTTTAATACATACTGTATCAAAAAACGATTGAATGAAATGTATTACAAAATGTAAAGCTTAGTTATAATTGTTAAATTGTGGTGAAGAAATAATTTTCAAATGTGTACCAAATAGCTTCCAAATTTAAAAAACATTAATAATTTTTAATTAGGCTTTATGTTGTGATATTGTGATGAGATATATACTATAAATAATTTAAAAAATATATTCAACGTTATATTTTTTCAAAATACGTATACAGAGTACGTATGAATGAAAAGAAAAGCTTAAAAAAATTTTTAAAAATTAAATATAGATCTTATATATTATTACCGTAAGTCGCTTTTTGTGCCAGTGATTATGGGACGATAGACGCACATAAAAATCGGTAATGATCTCATTTGAAGGGCTCCAGAGGTAAATGTGCAGAACATCATTGTCACAACTTAACAAAAGAAAAGTAGTAAAGTAACAGCCTGTAAATTTCCTACTGCCATAAGGCCTCCTCTTCCATTAAGGAGAGGGTTTGAAACATATTCCACCACGCTGTTCCAATGCGGGTTGGTGGAGCATTCCACATGTGCATACATGTGGCAGAATTTCGATGAAATTAGACACATGCAGGTTTCCTCACGATGTTTTCCTTCACCGCCGAGCACGAGATGAATTATAAACACAAATTAAGCTCATACATATAGCTGTGCTTGCCTGGCTTTGATCCCGCAATCATCGGTTAAGATGCACGCGTTCTAACCACTGGGCCATCTCAGCTATCAACTTAACAAAACGTGAACAAAATTCAAGTAAATTGTTATCAAACCCTAATTTGAATTAAACTAATGTATAGGTACTATTTAAAATTATAAATTTCATTTAAAAATCTTTGGGTAGCAGCCACTACCGCTACAGTAAAGAGTTAGCCAGTGTAACTACAGGCACAGGGGTCATAAAAAAATACTTACCAAGGTTTCACGCATATCTATATGCTGTCATCATTTCCATCAGGTAATCCATTTGCAAGTCTGTCAACTTTATTAAATAAATAAACTGACAGTACTAAACTATAATTGACAGCAACAAGTGAAGAACCCTTCAATGGGTCGTTGAAACCATTGATTCAGTAACTCATCTTTCAATGCAATATAATAAACATTGAAAATGGGACATGTCGTTATCAAATTGGATATTGTTTACTTTTTAACTCAATATATGTCAAATTTTCATTAAATTTTATCTAATACTAGCTGCGCCCGCGACCTTGTACGCGTTTGAATTTAACAAAAATTATTGTAGCCTAAGTTACTCCCTATTATATCAGTTATATGCCAGTGAAAGTCCCGTCAAAATCGGTCTAGCCGTTCCAGAGATTAGCCGGAACAAACAGACAGACATAAGGACAATCCGACAAAAATTGTAAAAAATGTAATGTGTGTATTTTGGTAGATGTACCGTGTATACATACATATGCATTGAGTAAGAAAGGGCTATTTTAATATTACAAACAGACACTCCAATTTTATTATATGTATAGATGAACGTATCTAAATTGTAGATATTTCTGTACTAATATTTTCCAACACGATTAGACAGGTTTACAAGCATTTGGAATGCTACATCAATCAATCAATCAATCAATCATAATATACTTTATTCAAGTAGGCTTTTGCAAGCACTTTTGAATCGTCATTTAACAGCTATATTAAGTGAAGTTACCATCGGTTCGGAAAGTAGATTCTATCGAGAAGAACCGGCAAGAAACTCACTAATTACATCATCACGCAATGGATCTCTGGTTTAAAAACCTTAATATTACTTAAAGTTAGAACTATTCACAAACAATCATCAACTTAAAATCTATTAGAATAGATGTAAATAAAGATTAAGTCGCACTGTAACAAAGCCAATAGTTTCTTCTCTTATTACTCGTTTAAATTAGGAGTTTTATCGTTCACATTTAAATGGAACTACTTGTGAAGTATAATTTAACAATAAAAAGAATATATATACCTACAAATCATTGCCTAATGAGCATTGAGCATGTCTAAAAAATATAAGACCTCTTTTTTGAAATATAATTTTGAGAACATTACAATAATGCTAAAAACTGTAGATCAACCTTTTTTTTGAAGTAAACAAATTTAGTAACTTCCTAATTTATACTCATTATAACAGATTACAAATAGGAAGTTAAATGTACATAAGTAATACATTATTGATGAATGTGTGTAACACTTAGAATTTAACAAATTAGCAACAGTTACACAACACTTTGCTATTCACATATCAATTGATTTTGATGCTTATAAAAATATGTAATCAAAATCGATTATACCATATAATATATAATAATGTCTTTACGAGACGCCGGAAGAGAACTAAAACTGATTGAAATCAAATACATGAATGATAAACAAAAAGTTTAACAAAAAGAAAAACCGACTTCAAACAAAACACTATTTTAAAATAAATGTAATGAAAATAATTGCGTATTCAACATATTTTTAGAGTCCTCCTAAGTAAAATAAAATGAAAAATATTAGACTGCTTAAGTCGAATTACGATTATACAATGTATATACAGTTATTTTTATGTTTGGAGCCCGTGTCAGCCACCCAGTAAAAAGTTATGGTAACAAACATAATAAAAACATACAGACGAATTGATAACCTCCTCCTTTTTGAAGTCGGTTGAAAATAAGTTAACAGAGTTTCTTCAATATAGTACAATATATATCTTAACGTAATCTTACTTTAATATTATAAATGTGAAATACCTCTGACTGTTTGTCTGTCGCTGTTTTACGACCAAACCGATGAACCGAGTTTGATGCAAACTTGAACTCCAAAAAATGATATAACAAACCAATACCATAAAAAGCAAGCAAAACCGCCGGCGAATACTGGTAGTGATATATAGTAACCATGTTTCTTGAACATGGTATACGCAATAAGACACCGGAAAATATAATCAATTTACCATTCTCAAAATTTAAAAAGATTATTAAGACTAAATTAATAAATAAATCTTATTATTCATTAAAAGAGTACATTTTAGAAAGAAACGCCTGGAGTTAGGCTCGGGTTCCATCATAGGTCACTAATTACTGTAAATTGCTCATTTACAACAGCATTGTAAGTCTGTTTATTTAAAAAGAACAACTATGCGAGTTACTTGCCGTTTCTTCTCGCTGCTTTCCGAAACGGTGGTAGTATTTAATTGTTGACGATTCAAAAACGCAAATTTGCTTGAATAAAGTTGATTTGTTATTAACAATATAATATCACCTGTAAGACATTTTCCATAGGGAAAGGCAAGGCGTAACACTGGCTAAATAACAATAATAATGTAAGTGCAATATTCAATTGTTGATCAGGGAAAGTAAATCAATTCGAATCGATCAATATTAATTAAAGTACGATAACAAAACTGAATAATAAAGTCGTTAATTATAATAATAAACGTCTCAATTATATACTTTTGTATAAAGTAAAGAGTTAATTGTTAATTAATAAACTGCTCTGATGATAAATGAACTGTGAAATTAATGAACAGTCGTAAACGTCCCTTCACTCGATAAAAAACCTTTATGTTAAAAAAACTTTTATGTTTATATTGTAACAGCCTGTAAATTTCACACTGCTCTCTGCCTGTCTCTTGGAGGAGAAGGTTAGGTGCATATTCCAAAAACGCTGCTCCAATGCAAGTTAGTGGTCTCACATGTGACAGAATTTCGATATAATTAGACACATGCAGGTTTCCTCAGGACAGAACATACCGTTGCCGTTGATAAACAAAATAACAAATACTTGATAACTATTAGGCCAATAACAGTTCTCACATATAGCATTAAAGAGACTGAGAATGAAATATAATATATTTTTTATGACGACCTCCGTGGTCGAGTAATGCGTACAGCGGTTTACATGGGTACGCCACACCGAGGTTCGATTTGTAAATACAAATTAAGCACATAAAAATTCAGTAGTGCTTGCCTGGATTTGAACCCGTAATCATAAATATGTTTACAAGAGCGTGCGGTCTCTGAACCTTTGCTTACCTTACGAGTCGTTACGAGGCTTAACGTACAACGCACAAAAGTAGAACAATGTCAAATTCCTTACTCTGTTGTTGCTGATAAATTTAAAGGTGAATTTCATGGCATTTAGAACTATGTCGAAGATTTTATCGATAATCTATAAAGATAAATATCTGGAACATGCGCCCTAATATAAATTTGATTTTCGGTACCCACCGCAGACCAGAAGATGTCTGCGAATTACATAATTACAGTTGTATCTTTCTTTTACATTCTTTAGGAATAAACTCGGTACATATGACATTATGTATAATAATTTTAAAATGTATAGTTTTTAAGTATCAAGATTGCGTATTATCAAAAGTTGTTTGGCAAAGGTTCTTAAATGAGATATGATGTGAATTAAATCCTTTTTTTTTGAGCGGAGATGGCCCAGTGGTTAGAACGCGTGCATCTTAACCGATGATTGCGGGTTAAAACCAGGCAAGCACCGCTGATTCGTGTTCTTAATTTGTGTTTATAATTCATCGTGCTCGGCGGTGAAGGAAAACATCGTGAAGAAACCTGCATGTGCTCATTTCATTGAAATTCTGCCACATGTGTATTCCACCAACACTCATTGGAACAGCGTGGTGGAATATGTTACAAACTCTCTTCTTAAAATAAATGGAAGAGGAGGCCTTATCTCAGCAGCGGGAAATGTACAGTCTGTTACTAAATCCTTTTTCACTTAAACATTAGAACATATTATATACGTTTTCAATTTAAAAGGAAAACTAAATTATTATTTGACAGAGTTAGCTTTATAGACAAAATAAATAAACAAAGGTGTTAATGACTGTCAAGTTGTGTTCATACACATATATCTTATCTTCAATATGAAGTCAAAGATTTAAAAAGTTAATAGCCCACTCTACAGCACCTAGAGGAAATTTACCATGTTTTAATCTCGAGATTTTAGTTTTGAGATAAGATTGATCATCAATTTCGCCTCAGAGTCCAACTTTGCGTGCTCACTTTTGCGACTATAATACTCAAAATATTATCCTTATTAATTTTTCTATTAAAAATTGACACTGTCCAAAACTGTAGCAGCTCCTTTTTTTAATTGGAATATTTGAGCAACCTGATATTAAATTTATATCAATTTTGTTAGACACTTTACTTTTTATTACAATAATTCATAAATTACAATGCATTGCATCATAAAGGATTTATGGATATTGCATTTGAGGAATCTTGGATTTAAATAGACAAAGTATGCTCTAGGGAACCTAGCCGAACGGAAGAATTATTAGGTATAATTCACAATACTGCATGTCATATGGATAGACGAACAGGAATATGTTATGTTGCCCTTAGACAATGGATATATAGCCAGAAATATAAGCAATTCCTGACATCGACAAAACGTCAACAACCTTACAATGAAGTCATGTATCTTGTGCCTCTAGTTCAATAGTACTTAACCTTCAAACCTCAACTCAACAATACTAAGTATTACTGATTGGCGGTAGAACATATGATGATGCCTAGACGGAGATTCTTAGAATTTTTTTTTATGACAACCTCCGTGGTCGAGTATTGCGTACAGTGGTTTACACGGGTACGCCACTCTGAAGTCCCGGGTTCAATTTCCGGACGAGTCGATGTAGAAAAATTTCTTTAGTCAGTCTGGGTGTTCGTGGTACCGATTTACATTGGGATCTGAGTAATGTATGTTCAATATTTATTTTTAGATGTATATATAATTTCTTCATCAAAGGTCGTACTAATATTGCAGACAGTGGGTGAAGATCAAGTATACTCTTGTTCCAACCCGGTGCGTCCGATCTTAATCGTAATGGTTATAATCTAGAACGTGAATGTACGTGTGTCACGTACCGACCCAGTTTTTATATGCAACACAATCCCAACTCCATGACTTTGTCCGTGTTTTGTATACATAATATTAAGTCATTCGGGATGTTTTTAACAGTAGGAATACTCACTGTTGCGACAAATCCGTCTCGGGGCAAGGTATCCACTTCTATAGTAAAATACCACAGCCATTTTTAACTTTGCCGTTTCATAAATACAAATCATTTTTGTATCTACTTTCCGAACCGTTGGTTCGTTAAATATAGTTGTTGTTTTGTTAAAAGATACAAAACTGCTTGTAAAATCCTACTTGAATAAAGTATATTTTGATGATATGTACATCGAAATTATTAAAGCACGTATATGATGATTAAGTATTTTTGATTTAATTTAAGAAAAAACAAATTGCTTTAATGGACAAATATTGCAAAACCTTTTATTTAGACTATAAAATAAAAAGTGTAAATTTCTAACATGCCATTCTGTTTCCTCTTGTAACAAGGAAACACTGGCTTGTACTGGATTTATAGAGAAATTTGGAATTGCTCCTCAAATGTACTCAGCTACCTAACCATTCAGCGGTCAGTCTTTATTTTTGCATAAATTTCCATATTTGATCCCTTTTTGACTATATGTTGTTGTGCTGTTGGTCCTACTGGCCTTTACAGCAACACTGGGCGTTGGGGCCACTGCTACACTCCTAGAGGCTTTTTGGGTTCTAGAGTAACGTTCGTCCTGTGGGTGTCATCTATGAGATCGCATCTCGGCTCGAAAAGTAGTCGGTAGGGTTGATATATATTTTATTTATATATGCTAAAAAAAGAATGTCAAGAATAGAGCATATTCAGAAGCTGGCAACGCAGCTCCTAGATATCCGTTCGAAGTGGTTTCCATAAGATGCGCCCAGCTTAAAAAGGCTTATTTCTTTTTGATAGTGACACTTTTTTCTTAAGATTATCGAACGAGAAAATGAGCCATCTGGTAATTGGTGACTGCCAGACACATTGGCATTGTAAGCGTACCTTAACGAAATGTTTAAAAGAAAATTATATCCACTTAACGTGATGATAATATTTAATGACTAGCTATGCCCGCTACTTCGTGCACGTTTGAAGTAAACAAAAAAGTTATCGCTGTAGCCTTCGTTCATCTTCATCATCAAAATCGATCCAATCGTTCCAGAGATTAGCCTGAACAAACAGACAGACGAAACAAAATCATAAAGAATTTTATTTCGGTATATGTACCGTGTAAAAATACATGTGCATTTTGTAAGAAGCAGTTATTTTAATATTACAAACGGACACTTCATTTAGATTATATTTATAGATAACAGTACCTATACCTAATTATTGAAATGAATTTTTGTCCCACTGTTTATCAAAGACTTGAAAAGAAGAGGAGGTTTTCCATCTTATTTCGTCACGTGTCAACTACTGATCATTTTACGTTAATTTACTTTTCGTAAATTTCCCACTGTTGAGCTAAAGCATCCTCTCTCCCTTTCAAGAGAAGGTTTGGAACGTATTAAACCACGCTGTTCCATTGCAGGTTTAACCCGTAGAATAGAAATTAAACACATGCAGATTTCCTCGCGATCTTTGTCTTCACCGCCAAGCACAAGATGAATTATAAACACATATTAAGTACATACTTACGTCTGACGGTACCAATCTATTATAATTAATTTATTATTTTCATTTTAACGATCTTCGTGTTATTACAACGGTCCCTTGCCTGACGATCTCATGGTTTCTGAAAGGCTTTTCACCGCATAATTATATGCGTGTGATAAATCGATTCTTTGATAAATGACTCAGAAATCGATCGATCTATATCGATTCATATATTTTCTTAACAGAAAATACAACATACACAGGTCAAATAATATGTTGGTAAAATGCAAACCTATTATTACAATATTTGTAATGATGTAAAATAATATTGAATTACAGATTAAATTGACACAACTTATACAATCGAACAAGAACAACTTTAAATCAAAATTAAAATCAACATAAACTTTATTCCAGTAGGCTTTTACAAGCACTTTTCAATCGTCATTTAACAATTAAGTGAAGCGACCACCGGTTCGGTAAGTAGATTCTACCGAGAAGAACCGGCAAGAAACTCAGAAGTTACTCTTTTTTAACATTTAAAAAATACAATCATAAGAGTTAAATACAATTATATATGTATTTAATGTATCCTGCTTGGAAGTCAACAGGTATTAATACCACGCTTTTTTATCATCTACAAAATCTTGTATCGAATAATATGCCTTTTTTACCAATGTATTTTTTACAAACGATTTGAATTTACGAAACGGCAAAGTTAAAAATGTCTGCGGAATTTTATTATAGAAACGGATACCTTGTCCCAACAAAGATTCAAACTTTATAATATTTTAATTTTAAACCCATTTTCTTTTTGTCAAATTTGTCAATTGTCAATGCGTCTTGATGGATATAAGGAACATGTCAGCTTCCGAAGTAAGCGTTTTATCGATGTGAAAAATATAGTCTTTGAACAATTTGCTCGACAAGCTATCAAAATATATTCATATATTTATAAGTATAATATTAGAACGTATTTATATAATAATACAATGCAGTTAAATAAATTTATCCGAGAAAGTATTTCCGTTAAGCGGATACTGAACGTATAAGGCGAAAATGAAATCATTCACTTTCAATATTGCAACGACAGAGCCATAACATTAGTAAGTGTTTTCTCTGGAAATGACATTCGAAGACAATTACTGAGCTGCTTCATTTATTACTAATATCGTTAAGAAGATATACAATTAACATCTGCTATAACGGTTTGTTAGTAATGAAAAAAAAAAACAATTGAATCAAATTGAGCATAATTTATTTAGATGTTTGGAAAACATTGTCACGAAACCTGCATGTCAGTGTATTTTTCAACTCGTTTTGGAGAAGCGTCGTTGAATAATCTTTTCATTAATCGAAGAGGTATGAACTACTACGATTTTTTTTTATGGAATAGGTTGGCGGACGAGCATATGGTTCACTTGATGGTAAGTGGTCACCATCACCCATAGACAATGACGCTGTAAGAAATAGTATTAACTATTCCTTACATCGTCACTGCGCCACCAACCTTGGGAACTAAGATGCTATGTCCCTTGTGCCTGTAGTTACATTGGCTCACTCACCCTTGAAACCGGAACACAACAATACTGAGTACTGTTGTTTGGCGGTAGAATAACTGATGAGTGGGTGGTACCTACACAGACGGGCTTACACAAAGCCCTACCACCAACGAGAAGCGAGAAGGTTTTGGAGAAGCGTTGTTGAACGATCTTATTCTCAATTGGAGAGGTATCTTCCTTGAACAGAATTAAAAACAAAAATATACTAATTTCTGGTCTTATAAGCACTTATTTTAAAGCCACTCATAATCGCAATCATAATATGCTAATTATATAATTCTTTTGACATTAAATAACGTAAATATACTTACACTATACAATAAGTAGTAACTCGATCTATCTTTTGGCACGTTTTTGATTTATTCTTTTCCCAGTTGGGGTTGGTTGTGTTGTGCTTTGAGCTCGGTATCGATGAATGCTGTAGGCATAAAAAACCTCCTTCGTACTTATATTCTTCCTACATACAATATGTCACGTCAGCCAAGGACGTGCGTTTTTATGGTATAGTTGACAAACGAGCAGGAGGCTCATCCGATGGAAAGTGACCACCACCGCCCATGATCTGCAACACTTGGCTTGTAAGTGCGTTGCCCGCCTTTAAGGAAGGTTTTGCGCCTCTTCTCTTTCTGGTTGTGTGGCATTAACCATCATATTGGATTACAAATAGATATAGGTGTTTTGTTTACGCACACTTTTAGATAAAAATATGCCCTGCTTAGTAAGTTCTTCCTTTATAGTCGTCACGTGACCAAAATAGGCCAAGATGTCACTATGTACTTCCAAAATCACGTAAACGCATGTATTTGTCAAATTTGCTTTGAGAGATCAAGAAAAATCGTTGGAATTTCTTTTACCAGTTTTTCTCAGGTGTAATAACTTAATACAATGGTAATGCGCCTATTGTTAACTATTTGAGATAAGCTCTATTAATGACACTCATAGTAATTGTACCAGCTGACTTATACAATGATTTTGGTCGTCTTCTATATCTTCTTTTGTAATGATTTTCCACTGATGTAATTCCTATTTTATATCAGTATATATCTATTATATGAATACAAATAACATAGATTAAAAAAGCATTACTTGGTGGTAGGGCTTTGTGCAAGCCCGTCTGGGTAGGTACCACCCACTCATCAGTTATTCTACCGCTAAATAAGAGTACTCAGTATTGTTGTGTTCCGGTCTGAAGGGTGAGTGAGCCAGTGTAACAACAGGCACAAGGGACATAACATCTTAGTTTCCAAGGTTGGTGGCACATTGACGATGTAAGGAATAGTTAACATTCCTTACAGCGTCATTGTCTATGGGCGATGGTGACCACTTACCACCAGGAGGCCCATATGCTCGTCCGCCAACCTATACCATAAAAAAAAAACATTCATCTACTGATTTTGTTGCTTAATGTTGGGAAACCTTAAGTCATGATTAGGAACTTGTGGCTTTACTTATATTATATGTGGCTAAGCTTTACCTATACATCTGTCATTCATTATACGCACTTGAGGGAGTTTTAAAAAGTACTCCTTCCCGGGCACTCAATCTATCTCCATAGATTTTTTTTTCTAAAGCCGTAAAATAAAGAGTTACTTCCGCATTCATAATAAATATTTTAAGCTTATAAATGTATTATAACGATTATCGCCTATGTAACTAAAGTAAAATGTTTATTTATTTTATTTAATTAATGATGAAATGTTAAGTGCAAAGCGAATACGACTCGTTTCTCACGATATTTCCAACATAATGTATGAATAATTTAGCTTGATATTATCTAAATTATAGTACTTATATAGTTATTCTAGACTTTCATATGCCTCTAGGGAATTTATAAGAGCAATCTGAAAGGGCAAGGTCAATGATATGCTGTTTAACGTAACGCGTTGATAAGCGTTAAGTACACATTAAGATCGTTCCTTGTGAGTTCTAAATTTGAATTTATATACATCGTAAGGGTTCTAGACTTGTATGAATCTTAATAGACCCATCTATTAAGATTCATACGGATTCAAATACATACATGCTTAATTTGTGTTTATAATTTTTATTTGAAGCTAGACGTTAACTGACTAAATCAGATTGCTCACTGTAGTCGATAAAAGATAAGTAAATAAATCCTACTTCTAAAAATATTGAACGTTAAAAAAATATCAAAATCGTTTAAAACATGCAACACCATATAGTTCGAGGCTAACGCAAATTTCTCCTGAGAGGTAATAAAACAGACATCTATAACTGTTCCGTCAAGACTAATATTTTCCTTTAATATTCTATAAGCACGCGTTCTTCTTAACTGGTTTACTAAAGTAAACGATACTATATTTTAGCAATGTTATGAGTAGGTTCACCAGATTTCCTTAAAAAAAACTTGGAACTGATAGAATTAAAGATGAAGGCTAGAATATACTAATCTGTGACAAATTTTATTAAGCTTAATTAATGACTTAGGTTTAACATTACTAGTTCAAAATTGGCTAAAAGGCATCTACTACAGATACGTAGTATTAAGCTAAACTTTCCTCTTGGATCATTTAAGCAACGATTTCATTACGATTTTCGAAATTTAATATGTTTAATACATGCATATTATAGTAAAATAAAGCCAAAAAATGTATAAATAAATTCTGATTATCAAAGTTAACAGTAATTAATATTATCCCTTTTAGCACAAGACAGAATTAGAATTGCTTTTGAGAATGAGATCGTATATACATATATAGTAAGAACTATCTTCTAGCCAAATGGATCTATTTAAAAAAAAGGCTTTATTTTACAAGATTTATCATAGTTTAGTCATGTTTAAGAAAGATGCAAGAGGTGGCTGTATCGCTAAAACAGCAATCTCTTTCGGGCAACCTTAAGGCAGAGCAAAGAAACATACACATACATAAAAAGGTTTTAAGAGCTATTTCATTTTAATTTTAGTAAAAAGTTGACGCCATTTTTTTATTTGTTAACCGGACGAAACGTTAAATAACCGAACAGTCCGTAAAAAATACCCGACTCATGGCGATCCTAATCACAAGTGATAAATATCCGGCAAGAAGTTATTCGCTAAGAATTTGTCTTGTTAACGATACGCAATAAAACACATTTATTGTAAGTAATTTTACGACATCGCTTTAAAATATATTTGTAAACATCGTAATGTGAAAAGAAAGGCATGTCATTAAGGCGTTGGCAATTTCACTGTAAAACAATTGTTAATGGACATATAGTCATAGTTATTATAAGAATTAGAAAACTATTTATATTTTTAACCGACGTCTAAAAAAGAGATATTACATGTATGTAACATTGTTAGAATTGAATTATACTTGAGTATTATTATTCATTTAGGCTTCTAAGCATGTGTGCTTAATTTCGTAAGTGTATATTTGTATGTATGTTTGTCGAATAATTTCTAGAAAACTAAGTCTTGTTGATATTATCATTTTTAATCTAAGTTAGGTACACTTCAACTTAAGGAGACAGTGTAAGTCTCATTAAAATCGATCTAGTAGATCCACAGTTTTTTTTTTATAGTTTACTAGCTGTTTCTAATTTTTACGTCAGTTTAGTTTATTATAAATTATTAATATTACATAGTTGCGACGACATATGCCCTCACATGTATTGGGAGGGAGGGATGTTCAAGCGTTAATTAAAATAAAATAACTTTTTTCCATACTAAAAACAGATACAATATTTCATAATGATCGATTGAGTTAAGAAATTAAAAGGTAACGTGCAAATAAATAAACTCCAATAGCTGCTAGATGATGTCCAGATTTCCATGCAAAGTTCTAAATTTAAAAAACTAGTCATGATACAGCACACGTTGATTGTATTACGTTTACAGTAGTATTGTGTCTATTAAAAACAATGTAGATGTATTTGAAAAGATTTAATATACACGAGGAGGAAAGGTAAACTAGTAATATCTAGTTACCAACTTCGCAATTTAATACATCCTTACTAGACACGGTATATGTTTCTCATACGCACATGTAAAAACAAATTGATAATCATACAAGATTATATTCAAAATAAAAAAAAGTATAGACTTAGTAATATCGAACTTAACTGTAATATTCAGAAATAGTAACTACTGAGTTTCATGCCGGTTCATCTCAAGAGTTTGTTGCAAATAATAATCAGGGCGCGCTCAGGTGCACTTAACCGGTTATATTATTACATTTTAAAGTGAACGATAGGTAAACTATAGCGTAAGTATGTAGTTAGTTAGTTCGTAGAGTAATAAGGTTAGATTAGATATAAAACTATATGCAACTAGTTCTGACCTAGGCTACTTTCACGGGACAAAGTCAAACCTTTCTACAAATTTTCGTCGTACTTTGTATTTATAGCGAACTGTTTGTGCTATAATTTGTATTTAAACATTCACAAATGAGCTTAGCGCATACGTGATGCTATTTGACATGGCATTTCTATTCAGATAAACTGACAAGAAACTCAGTTTGTCAGTGAAATGTCACTTAGGAAATCCATTGATTGTTGTTATTCTTTAGTCAATGAATGTTTGTAAAGTAAATACGGATGTACAGTCAAAGTAAGATTACCTTCGTCAGTTTTCAAATTAATTCCTTTATCAAGTCTTAAACTCTTAGTACCTTTCAAATCTAAACATCGAATAATTGCGACGCAATATGTCATTCTCAATCGTTCATACTGAGCACACGAAAATAGATCTTAAGGTGACGAACCATTTCTTACCCCGACTACATGAAAATATTGTTAGAACGTTAGCGACTAATATGTATGTTTTAATGTGCTTCAATTTATTGTTTATTGTATTGTAGTTAAACAAACATAGAATCTTGAGACTTGATAAGAGTATATAAACATTTATGTGGCCTACATTATGATCCAAATCAAATCAAAATATACTTTATTCAAGTAAGCTTTTACAAGTACTTTTGAACCAGTCATTTAACAACAATATTAAGTGAAGCTATCACCGGTTCGGAAAGTAGTTGTTACTCTTTTTCAACATTTAAAAATCACGTTTCCAAGCAAGTTTGTTACGAAAAGATTAAATTATTATAATAACTTTATTAAAGTAAAATTATAAAGAGCTGCTATGGACCATAAGAACTACAAATGGTCCATGAATTAGATTCAGGCTTTCTCGAAGTCGTTTTTGTTCAGCACAAACACTGTAGGGGAACTAATTTCTTTGGTGATAGGGCGTTGTGCAAGACTGTCTACCACCATACAGCAACTTGCTATTGTTGTGTTTGGACTGAAAAGGTGATTGGTCTAAGTTAACTACAGGCATTTAGGGATATCTTGGTTTCGAAGATAAGTGACGCATTCTCGAATCAGGGTTTATTGGTGGTGGTATTTCTCAGAGAGCCATTATCTATGGGTGGTGAGAAGCACTTACCCTCAAGCCCATTAGCCAGCCTGTCTAACTATATGAAATATCAGTCTGGAAGCTGAAAAAGTGTATATTCCCGTGCGTTGTAAAACTCGAACAGCTGTTGATCTTGGGCTTAAACTGTTTTCGGTCGTGTCTGATCTGCCGGCGCATTGAATTATGAATTAGGGAATAAAGCGTGTGCATGCGTTTGAGCGCATACTTGTAACTATACATATAATAAAATTCGAGTGTCTGTTTGTTATATTATAATAACCGTTTTTTACGGTACATATACCGAAATAACATTTTTTACGATGTATGTCAATCTGTCTGGCCTGGGTTTGTTCTGCCTAATCTCTGGAACGGCTGGACTGTTTTAGAGGTAACTGTTACTGGACGATAGCTGATGTAATAGGAGTAACGAGTTGCGATAATTACGAATTGAATTATGTATAACATTTCAGACTTATTCAAACGCGCGTAAAGTCGCAGGCAATACTATTAAATATGTATATATATTCACAGTAGTTTGCTGGTCTTGAGATTAACTCTCAGTGAGCTGAGATATGCTCACTGAGCTGAGATGTGCTCACACCAGAGAGTCGAAATGGCCCAGTGGTTAGAACGCGTGCATCTTAACCGATGATTGCGGGTTTAAACCCAGGCAAGCACTGCTGATTTATGAGGTTAATTTGTCTTTATAGTAATTCATCTCGTGCTCAGCGGTGAAGGAAACATGTGTATTCAACGAACCCGCATTGGAACAGCGTAGTGGAATATGTTCCAAACCACCTCAAAGGGAAAGAAGGCCTTTAGCCCAGCAGTGGGAATTTATAGGCTGTTGTTGTTGTTGTTGAGCACATCATCATCACAAAAGAAGCCTCTAAATGTAATGTAACCGGCAAAGAAATTCTATCGCGTAGGAATCTAGTTTTACTCATTTTTACAGGAAAATAAGTATCTCTCTGCGCTAATTACAAATAATACCCATGAACAAAGTCAAGGAAAGTTTGAAGTCTGAACCTAACGCTTCAGGTCATGACTGAAAACGTGACTTAGCTGATATCGTGATGTCTCGCGACTTCAATTAGTCGCAAGTCGTGCGTTTAATGCCCTCAATGTGGAACTATGAATATGAAATATATTTTATGTTCAGTTATTAAAAACGTCTTACCTAGAAAGTCATATTTTTCTGAGTTATAAGGAAAAGTTGCCTTATAAATAAAACTATTGGTTACTTATTTAATGGATGTTATACTTAAGATGATAGTTAATTTATCAATCATTTTGTAAGTTTTAATTAAGGCAATTTAATTATTGATAGGCGTTTTATGTCTTACAAGTCACCCGCCCCGGCTTCGCACGAATACAATACTGATACTGATACAGTATTTCTTTATTTACGACATCACATTGGTCACTTCTAAAATTTTCAGTGTTTGTTAACCATATATCAATGTATATAGAAAAATCTTCCTCTTGAAACACTCTATCTATTAAAATAAATCGCATCAAAATCCGTTTAGTAGTTTTAAAGATATAGGCATACATAGGGGCAGACAGCGTTAAGCGACTTTGTGTTATACTATGGAGTGATAATGATGATATTTGATAAAATATTTAATTAACCTTAATTAGCCTAAAGCCTTTCTATCTAAATATAGCTTGTCGTTTTTTTTTCCATTGAGGGCAATCAATTCGTATTGTTCTTATGATTAATTACTATATACTCGTATAAATCTTCTGTTAATTTGTATTGAAGCAAATTAAATTACTCAGAATTGTGATCTTTAATTACTACACTATTGATTTTAAACACGTCCAACTTTTTTGCATACCAACGACAATAACCAATCACAGCCATCAAAGATGATGCGATATATAATTTCAACAAATTATAATGATTCATTTAGAATTTGTTATCTCTGAAATTAATATTGACCAATGCGAGCGGAGATGCCGTATTGATTAAAACACGTAAATCTTGAATAGTATTATGTTTTTATTAAATCTCTTTGTGTTTACATTCCATCTCGTACTCGGCGCGTGTTTCAGATGCAATTCTGCCATTACTGTCTGGGTACAATCTCTATCAATATCAATAACTATAATAAATATATAAATATGAGATAACATCACATACATTACTCAGAACCCAATGTAAGTAGCTAAATCACTTGTGTTATGGAAAATCAGAAGTAACGACGGTACCACAAACACCAAGACCATGAAAGGATGATAATCTACATCGACTAGGTCGGGAATCGAACCCGAGACCTCGTTGTGGATACCCATAAATACCGGTGTACACACCACTCGACCACGGATGTCGTCATATCAATTGGAGCAATGTATTGTGTCCAAATCTTCCAAAGTAGAGAGGTGGCCTTTGTCTGTAGATTTTACAACAATATCTTCATTTAAAAAAATAATAATGAAAGAAATTTAATTGTATCAATTTAATTATCAACTGAACACGATGACGAGGCAAAAACTTTCAAAGTATTCATATCAAAAGCATATTCAAGTGCCTACGTAATTACGACCATCGATTTCATGGTAGTTATAACTCAACAGCGAATATCACACCATAATCACCGTGAGACATCACATATTTTATAATACCTTTACCATTTACAATGTTATTATGTGATGAAAGTGAAATTGACTGATCACGTATAATTTTTTTTCTTTATTACAGACCACATAACACCAGAGATCGTTAAGAAAAAACAGTGTAAAGTACGAAATTGTCGGATCAAATCACGGAGTTTCTAACGTTTTTACCGTGCTTTCATTGTACCGAGACAAGCTTCATTAAGATTGTGATAAACAAGATTATCTATCTTTAAAGATTTTAAAAGATAATACTGAAATAGAACTAGTATTAGATAGACAAAGAGGTACACGTGAATTATAAGCTGATGAAGATTTAAACATCGATGAAATCGATGAAGATAACTCAACTAATGATATAGGAATAACAAATGAACGACTCAAAGAAATTGAAAGTGCTGATGTACTAACTAACGAATGTTTATTGATTGATGAGTAATTGAATAAATAAAAGAAAAAGTGGTACGAAGTACAAATATTACTTAACAGCCGTGACAAATTTAAATGTGCACCCGGTCAAATCAATTTTGATACAACACTTAGAGACATTTAGATCGTAAATGATTTTGATACTAGAAACAGTACATATTTATGCAATAATTTTGAAGATTGCATTCGTGAATGTGTGTTGCATAAATGTAATGTTAGGTGCAAATAAATATCACAAATGAGTTGGAGTCCGTTGGTAGGTCTTACGTGCTGCAAATAATAACGTGGATTTAAATTACAAGTTCCCTATCATTGAGGAGTTAACGGAAAATGAAGAAGGGGTCGTGGAAATTGTTTTTCTGGGTAAGTAATTACTTTCGCTGTAACACTTTTTAAATTAATCTTGAGTTTCTAAGCAAAGCATAATATTAAAGATATTGATAGTGTTTTTTGCTTGCTGTCCTTTTTAATCTCGTAGCTGTGATAGAGATGACAAATATAAACCATATAATAAGTATACGATAAAAGT
The DNA here is from genome assembly GCF_905220365.1 of Vanessa cardui. Lineage (NCBI taxonomy): Eukaryota > Metazoa > Arthropoda > Insecta > Lepidoptera > Nymphalidae > Vanessa > Vanessa cardui. Next base: position 1,666,292 of record NC_061137.1, read on the forward strand.
CAATCTAAAGTCCAATCTTAAAAATATAGGTAGTTAATTTTTTCAATTCACTTCCTTAATGATATTAAAATGAATGTTTTATTGTGTATTTTCAACTGTTAATTAAGATACAGCAGTGACCAATTAAAATTTACTACAGATTTAACACTGACTAATTTTATTTATACATTTCGTATAAAATTTTGTTACTGATTTCCGGTCTATTTCTGTTACAAATATTCTACAGAACCCCGGGGGTCCACGAACTTCGGATCAATGTTACTAATAGCTAATCCATTGTGTTTTTGATCATAAAAAACTGATGGCCACCATCAAAAGCAACTTATTTACTTTTTCTTTTAAAAGAAAACCGTAAAGAAAATTTTTTGTGAATAAAAAACTAACATGCGTATCACGTTCGTTTATTCCATCATAGTTTTTTTATTTACGACATACAATGAAACGGACTCTTGGTGTTTGTATATTTATAGTCTATAACTACTCATAATATATGCGAAAATACCTCTGTCTCATCACGCTTAAAGTGCTGAACCGATGTAAATGAAACTTGTTATGAGGACAGTCTGAGTCCCGGAGTCAAAAATATGCTTTATGTAATTCACTCTTCGACGGGTCCTATAGGTTTAGGTCTTATAAACTTAGTTTTGGTAAAGCTCAATCAGTAACATATGACATTACATGAGCACAATATCTACTGTATATATAAAAAGTAACAGTAAATTACCCACTGCTGGGCTAAGGCCTCCTTTTCAATTAAGGAGAGGGTTTGGCACATATTCCGCCACCCTGTTCCAATGCGGGTTGGTGGAATGTATATGTGGCAGAATTTCAATGCAATTAGACACATGCAGGTTTCTTCACGATGTTTTCCTTCACCGTCGAGCATGAGATGAATTATAAACACAAATTAAGCACATATATATGGTGGTGCTTGCTGGGTTTGAACCCGCAATCACCGGTTAAGATGCACGCGTTCTGTCCACTGGACTATCTCAGCTCTTATTGGTTAATCTTAGAAAGTACTCTTATGATTTGGCTAAACTTTTCTTACTATTTATTGTATTTAACTTAAGTATTTTATTAATTACAAAAAAATCACATATTTTTTGTAAATATCGATATTCCTTATTATTAATAAAGAGGCACTTTAATGTATTTTATATAAAATTGCCTATTGAAATTATTTGTAATAATTTTACCAATACCTAACTATTTTAGATTGGTTAGTATTCCAACTTAAATTTTAACTCAAAGTTATCTTGAATATCTTAACCTACTTATCGAATACGAAGCATCTGCGGTTTGTATTAATTAAAATACATTATTATTAACGAAATAATAAAATATCATCTCTCATTTGCTTTTCACGTAACAATATCGCCTTTAATACAGCTTCGGCTGATTGATCAAACTAGCATATAACCTACCTATTCTATGCAAACCATAACAGCAATAAAGGCAAATAAATAACATTTGGCAGCAAATTGAAGCGATATACTTATTTATGATATTCATTTAGAATTTGCGAAAAATTGCGTTTTGATAAAACTATATCTCCTAAAAATGTATCTGTTTTTCAAGAAAAGCACTCGTTTAATATTATTTATCATTTTTATGATTATCATTTCAGTTTTAAGGAATAAATAAAAACAAGACATCAAAAGGATAATGGTAATATATAGTAATAGCGTAAGACTTGATAAAATGAATACTTAAAAAATATTGTCATTTTAATTTTTTAATTTTCTTAACGAACTTTGTTTTATATTACAAACAACCCCGTGTTTACTTATTTTTTGTTAACAATTATAAAGATCGTAATGACCTTCAGTATAGGCTATTTGAAAATGCGAAAAATAAAGTGTCAGTTATTGTAATCAGTGTATATAATATGTTTGACAGTTTAAAAATGGTTATTTATTAACGAAAGTTAAAAATAATGCTTAATTTATTCAAAAATCCATAAATAAAAATGCTTTTTTTCAATCGTTTGTCACGTGACACAAAACGCTACTTGTTGGCCCGGCTTATGATGAAGGCACTTGCTTGTTAACCTTGCTTTTCTACTATATGAACCACAGATTAAAATACAGGCAAGTGACGTCACCGGGTTTGCTGCGCCATATTGTACGAGTAGTGTTTTCGCACGCTATTTAAATATGGAATTTTTAATATGATATGTACTAGAAATAAAAAAAAATCAAATTTTATTGGGTTCCTTTCTCCTCCTACCTCTTAACACTTAATAATATAAAATGGATTTTAAAAACCAGTCAAATAGCCTATTTTGTATTTCTATCTTTAAGTAAGTTGTTATTTTGTTAATAGTACTCGTGTAACAAAATAGCGACATCATTTAGACAGCGACAGCGACATCTAGTAATTGACGTAGAAAATACGTGTTTCAGTTAAGCGACATCTATCGACAGCAAACGTGCACTACGTACTTTGCCCACGAACTACTTTATGTATTTCTGTATAGATGGCGCTTATTACATGTTTATAATATTGTCTTAGTATTTCGAATTAGATTAACTCAATAAAACTTTTTTTAAGTGAATTTTTTTATTAATTAGTACTTTATATTTATTGTTAACCGATTTAAATTTGTCAATATCGTAAGATTTTATTTAATTCAACCTCCATAAATATTTATTTATTATTAATAAAAAACATTTAAAATTATTGTGTTTATTCCACAATAATTTTAAATGTTTTTTTTTTTTTATAATAAGTAATTCCTTCTTTCGTCCTATGAATAAAATGAAAAATATTAAAATCAATTATTATTCACCGATGCATCAAAGCGATTATAAGAACTATTATTTCTGCTTAAAATAAAAATGGAAACTATTTTCAAATACGTTTTTCTTATCTTGTCCAATTACAGTTCGGTCGTTCGTTCATTCATTTGACGATGTCATGTGTACTTTCTTATAACCGTAAGGGAATGCTTACGAATCATACATTTGAATTTCAATTAACTAATTATCACATGTGTGTGTTAAATAGAAAACTGGTTTAAAAACGGGTCCTAGTGGAACTCCAGCTTTTGTTTGAACGTTTATCAAACGCACTCGAAAATTCTTCAGATTTAAAACAATCTGGATTCAAAAGCTCATCAACTTTTTTACTGCCAACAAGCAATACTTAGTAGGTACTGTTGTTGTCCTATTTGAAGGGTACTAGCCCTTCAAATAGGCCAGTGTAACCGTTTGGTCATTTAACATCTTTGGTTCCAAGGTTGGTGATGCTTTGGCGATGTAAAGAATTGTTACATTATCTTTGTCTGTAATGGTATCAAGCTGTAATTAATTGCATGGGAATTTAACAAATAAAAAGTTTTCATTTAAAAATTCGAATATTGCAAAACCTTTGTTTTCTTATATATTTTTGGGTCTATTGCCAGATACAAAACGTGCTTGTTATTTATGAGATATCGTCTTACAGATTGCCCGGTACAGATTGGATTTTGAAAATTTTGATAGTTTAGGAAAGTTTAGCTAAGTTAGTTATGAAAGCACTTGTCTTTTGAATGTAAAATTTGAGTAAATTACGTTATACTAAAATTTTGACATAAATAGTGGAAGGTAAAGTATTTTGAGTTTCAGACCAAACGATTTTACTTCACAGAATTAATGTCAAAGATCAATCACGTTAAGGAAACTTCATATTTTGTACAAAAAAATGTTTATCCAGTCTGCCATAGAAATTCAGAGCGCGTGGATAATCGACAGCTAGTAGGTTCGTTAAAACCGGCCGGCCGTGTATCTCACCCCACTCTTTGTTTATTAAATTCAATTTCTTATTGAGCCGAGATTGCTTAGTAAAACCTGCCTACTAAGACTCACGCGTTATAGTTAACACGTAAGTCTTAACCGATGATAGTTGATTCAAAGTCATACTGGCACAAAAGTAGCACCTCTAAATTTCCTTTGTTTATTTCCTGTTTACATTTTATCTCGTATTCGCTGGTAAAGGTTAACGATCTGAGGATCCTAGTGTATCACCAGCGTGGAAGCTTCCACTAAAGACCTAAACGTCAATAATAAAATACGACATCTTATTCCTTGACTCCAGGCTAATGATGTTATTATAAAATACTGCTGACTTATTTAAATGTTCAAACACAACTTAGGGTTCAAACTTCGGGATATGATGCCTGTCGAGTCGGTCTGTAGATCTTTAAATTGACAGTCAACTATTACCAACGTCAATGTAAGCGTGGCTAGCTTGTAATACCTGTACAGTACAGTAACAGACTGTAAATTTACCACTACTGGGCTAAGACCTCCTCTCTCATTAAGGAGAGGGTTTGGAACATACTGCACCACGCTGTTCCAATGCAAGACCTGAACTATATACCTCAAGCGCCTCAGAGTCTGCCGATAAGCAATGTAGACTTGTGTTAGAGTATACAGATTTTGCTATACAGTCAGAACTGGATTAATCGTATCGGTTTTATTTTCTCTATGACACATTTTTATTTAACTCAAAGCTTTATTCGTTTTATGAATTGTCAGTACATTATGAAGATGTCTCATCGTCCTATGAAAACATGAAAAAAATTTAAAACCTCATTTCCCAACTTTTCTTTTTAGCCTTCAATCTATGTGAGGCCTTTAGGTCTTCCTGTGTAATGGATAATTCAACTCTGCTTATAATATGTCCTGCCTGGTTCGCCTCCCTTAAGAGTAGCCGTCGCGACAGATATCGGTCAGGAGAACGTCACATACAATACTGCATAGATTTTAATAATAAAAGTGAACATTATCTTTGTCACTGTGCAACCACTTGATAACAGAAATAGTTACAGTTACATACACACGAGTAATTATACAATTACTCAGAAACGAAAACTTTGATTATAGGGGATTTGCTTGTGCACTGTCTAGTGTAATACAAGGCGAAGTGTATTTCACGAGTACACAAGCTCGGAATGTCTTAACGTGACTGGCGGAAAACCAAAATTCAGATAGGATACGTCTGGGTAGGTCATCATAAATTCTACCGTTAAACAGCAATTCATAAAGATAGGCCAATGTAACTGCAGGCACATGGAACATAACGCTTTCGTCCCCGAAATTGGTGGTGCATTGTTGATATAAGGAATAGTTAATATCTTCTTCTTCTTCTTCCAAATATATGTGACATCGACTTTAAATCAAATTAATAGGAAACAAGTATCAAAATTGCTCATCACCGTAACTCGCTTTTTAACAATATAGTTGTGAGATACGAAGTTTAGTCTTACAAAAAAACAAAATATACTTTATTCAGGTAGGTACAAGCATTTGAATCGTCATTTAACAACTATATTATGTGAACCACTATCGGCTCAGAAAGTCTATTCTTCCGAGAAGAAAAGGAATTAAAACTTAGTAGTTACTCTTTTCCAAAATTTAAAATGCAGTCATGTTAGTTTAACTTAAATTATTTATTATGTAGGAATGAGTGCCACAAAGTTATAAAATGTTGACGTCATCAATTCATGACATTTGTCGTAAACACTTCATGTTGATTAAAAATTGTTCCAAAATGCTATGTTCAGGATATTTCAAATTTGTCACATTTCCATAAGATTAAACTTAATAAGATTAAATTAAAGAACGACTTAATGTAACAATGATCTGAGGAAAGGGAGTGTAAATTGAAAAGAAAATCATTTGAAGTTATAAATACGATGAAGACGATACAAGAAAAAATTTATACGTAACTTTTAGACCTCCAAGATAAAAATATAAAGCATTATAATCGGGTTCAGACGTGTTGCAAAGTCTGGAAATCCCTGTTTTAGTTAAATTTAATCTTGTATTGTAAAGTCGTGTCGTGGTCGTCACGTGTACTATGAATAAGATAAGAAAAACCTCGGAAGTAGACCAATATACCGTTGTCCGTAGAACCCATCAGTTGCATCGGAATTCTTGTGTTTGACGCGTGTGTGCTTAGCACTGACCGAACGGGTTTAGTAACGGTAAGTGAGACGAAGTTTTTTTTTTTAATAGAATGGGTGTTTTACTATACACAGATATTCAAAATTAGGTTTTTTAATTGGACGATATATATTTTGTTTTGTGATATTTTATTGATAGGAGTTTGTTATCCCTTTAAATGTTAGGCCAAAAATGTGTATCTATTTTTAAATAATCTGCTTATGCTTCGAATGAAATTAAATTAATTAAAAATGTTAATTTTAATAGGAAATATACTGTAAAATTTATTCAACTGTAAATATGAGTTCAAATTTAATTTATAAAATAATTCGTTAAAGCTTGTTCACTGAAGTGTCTCGTAATCTTGACATTGTATAAAACTAGAGAGGACGTAGAGTTAGAAACAATTTAGAGATGATATAAAATAATAATAATAACAAGTAATGGATAAAATTAAAAAATAACATTTCATAAGAATATATTTTATAATAGGTACTTTTTTCATTAATATAAATTAAATGTATACCATAGATAGAACGTATCTAAAACTGAAGATTTTGGTCTAATAAAATATTAGGAAAACTATAACTATAACTGCAAACAAAAAAATCATAAGTGGTCTACCAAATTAAAAGACTTTTTAATGAAAATATAATAAACCTGTTTTTTAATAATTTCTAGCGATAATTAATAAATTAAGAAGTATAGTATATTCAAATAAATATTTGATTCATTCTAGTTGGCTGAATTAAACGTAAATAATAATATGCATTCGTAATATAAAGTATATATCAAGAAGAACCCACAAGATTAATATGTTATTACTAAAAAAACTAGCTCAATTTGTTCACAATTCCGTAGTTCTTTTAAATCACTGAAACAAATAAACGCAGAACCAATGATATGACTAATTAACATTGACCGTCACCTTTATATTTAAATGCATCTGATTTCTTCTTTCATAATATAAAGGTCATAACGCATCGTATTACTTATGAATTTTTCAAGCCATTTTAACTTTTATATCGTACTATTAAAGTTCATAACAGTGCGCTCGATTTTATTATGTTTAATGACAAAAGTAGGTGAAAGTGTCAGTTGTATTAATTTGCTAGCTCTATGGCTAGTGTTGTGTTTCCCGAGACTTTGACATTTGGGTTACTTTCGCCGAGACGCTTAGGGCTAGGATACTTCGAGCTGGTTTCATTAAGTAAAAATTTGTTTTTTCTTTTTAAATAAATAATTTTATTAAATAATTTTAACTTAATTTCGTCATTATGTCCTATAGGATTGAAGACACGATGACGTAGTCTTAATCTTGTAATATTTTAATCTGTGCATTTTTTTTAACATTTCAATAAAATATCGTTTACAAAGAGATTATTATACAACAAATATTTAATTATTGTTTATAGTATTTAATTATTTATTCTTATTTTTTTAATTGATAGTTATGTATTAATAATTAAGTACAATATTGCTATATTCAAAACAATCTTATAATTAATAATTTATTACTATTAACGATTTAGTACGTTAGTTAAGTTTCTTATAAGCTGAAACATATAAGAATATTCGTTATTTTTTAATCAACCATTATTAACGTTTCGGCAAATTTCCCCTATTTATTATATCATTATTAATAAATCAGGACACTCAACTAGGTTATAGAAACAAAGGCAGCATTTAAGGTGATGTTCCACATTCCGTACAATTCGTCAAGCAACGGGACCGTCAGTCACGACCAAAAGAAACAATTGATACATAATTGTCTTACGACTTTCAACCATTTTGACATTTTCAATGAGTGGGCTATTTCTTTTGATGTTTTGTTTTGAATCATTGGAGAGGTGCAATGTCGTGACTGACTATCAACGCTCGCCTTTTCCTACAATCATCTCTTGATTTGAGAGGGTAAATTTATCTGAGAAATTTTGGGTATAAATGCACTGGGATACTAAAAGTTTCAATTTTAGCAAACGGTCTTATTCATTTCATTTCATTGTTTTGAGAACTATTATCAATATTATACATTCGGAAACATAATTTCCCTTTGCAAGCATATTGTCCATGACAAGTACACTGTTACATACTCATACTTTTAATCACGGAAATTTAAATGTCTCTTATTACTTAAATTTTTGCACAAGTGCTTTAATTTGATTGTAAAATTATATTAATTTTATTATATGAAAGGTCTTAAGCTATTACCTAGTTATTTTAGGGTTTAGTTCTGTAGACTGTTCCAATGAAAGTGGGAAAATAACATAAACAAACCTAAAATTTACGTACTTCATGCGATTTTCTCTCAGCTATATTGTGCAAATCTATAGTGAATATCATAGATTAATCAAGCCCTCGATCAATGATATCGTAACAATTTGTTATCAAAATAATGCTGTTTATTTGGCTTTTTTCCTGCTATACAACCTCCGTGATCGAGTAGCTTGTACACCGGTTTTCATAAGTACGACGCTCCGATTCGATGTAGAAAAACTTCATTGGTTTTCTATCTTGTCTTGGGTTTTATTTTTTTTTTATTTTATTTATTTATTCGGGTTTAACAAACAGCGTCACAATAGGTCTAAATACTAAGCTTAGATTTAAAAATACATAATTGTGAAACCAACACCGTTAACCACAGATTACTACTAAAGTTATTGAGAGATAGACGATACAATTTTTATATATTTTTCTTAATTTGTATGTATAAATAATTTATTTATTTAACTGAGGAACAAAAAATAAAGAGAAATAACAAATTTTAAAGTAGACAGAATAAATTAAAGTATAGTAAATAAATAGAAGAATAACAATTTTGGTAGCTCAAAAAAAAAAACAAAAAATAAATAAACAGAAAATAAAATAAAAAAGAAAAATAAAGTGGATTAATTACTTATTAGTTAAAAGTTGTTTCTAACTAGGAACTTACATAAGTTTATTTGACTTCTGTTATAACAGTGCATTAAAATCTTGCAACTTATCCAGAATAGATTTTTTATAACAACCAGGGGTGTTCATAAAGATATCTACATCATTGAAATATTTATTGTATATTTCGATCAGGCGATACATGGGCGAGCGTTTACCAGTATTAGTACGAGTTTTTTGTAAAGAAAAATTTTTGGGTTTGGGTGTTAGTGATACCGTCGTTGCTTTTGATTTGCCATAACCCAAATGCTTTAGCTACTTACATTGTGATCAGAGTAATGTATGTTATGTTGCATGTTAAATTTACATTTTTCTTGTCTCACTGGACTTAATAAATATGTTTGGGATTTCTACGGAATCTTATAATTCAAAATCATCACTTAATATAACTATACCTTCTTCTTTTTGGGTTTAGTTGATTCAAACCTTTTCCCATAACTATTAACTGTTCATTTATTGACTTTAAACCTGTTTGCTTTTTACAGTTAAAACTTTTAAAGCTTTTCTTATAAGCTTTTTTATCGGTGAGACAATCTATAATCTCATATAAGCATGTTGACAATTAAAGGGAAACAAATAAGTGAAGATTTTTCTTCTCCTGTGTTAAGTGATCCTGTTCATATAAAAAGTATTCGTATAGTTTTATTAAAAAGGTTATATATCAATTTCCTATTTAATTTAAAAGTATTTTTTTTGTAATGAAAGTCTCACTATCCCAATTTTGGGCAAATACACTCTTATTTAGATGGTTCTATATCTATAGGTTTCTATATGATTTAGTTAGATTTATCTGGAATGATACTCGTATCTTTACTTTTACTTCATGTTGTTTTGTTCAGGTCAATGTTGATTTGGAATTGGTACTCTTCGTTTTGTTGGTTGTCACATCTAAGCCTAACAAGGTTTTCAAAAAATAATAACAACATAAACATAGTATTACTTAAAGAGATACCTCGGAGGCAAACACCTAAAAATATTTATAGCCACTAATATTTTTCTACATTATATAAACACGTGCCCTCTCGAAACAACTAAAACATCTGAAACAAAAAATAAATGTAAAAAAATACAATCCACTAACAGCCTAAACTCCAGAAACCATAGTGCATATTATATCACCACAGAATACGTCCAAGCAACTCGAGTCCTCTATTATTACCCTGTTTGTACAGGAATTATTATAATTATAATTCCACTATTACTAAAATAATGATATAATTTCGCAGATTAAATAAAGCGGAACATATCATCAGACGTGTTATGGTTTGAATAATAGTGTGACATAAACGGGAAAGTGTTTCCGCGAACTATGTGTTACTTACTTACTCGCCTGTGACTAAGGTTTTATAAAAACAAGTGCAATATGTCTTGCGAAATTGAATTCTATTTTCAAAATCATAAAATCAAAGAAAATTTTGATAGTGGAGATGTGAGTTAGACCGTATTTCGCTCATTAAATATTTTATCAGACACTTAGTATTGTTGCGTTCTGGCAAAAGGGACTCCAAAACTCGATTGCACATTCGCAATGTAAGGAATAAAACGTAATATTCCCAATATTTGTATATACGGTTTATAGCCGGTATTGACCACATACCAGGAAGTCCAAAAGTGCGACCATTTACCGCTATCATATAAAAGCAGTAAATTACGTTTTTATGTCCGAAATTTTATCTAAGGGAGGACAAGATAGTCTAAGTTCCGATTGGAATCAAAAAAAGTTCGTCCACATTATAAGTGATAAGATTAAAAAGGACATATTTTTCTTCATTCAATAAATTATGGAAAAACTGTACTCTATTTGTTTCTTAGTCTCCAAATTTAATCCGAATCTGGGTCCAAAAATTTAGAACAAAAATGTTATTGTAATCTGAAATAGCAATTAAATTGAGTATGTTTTATTTTATGTTTGTTTTATTTGATGATTTTATTTCGGTGTTGTGAATAAATGTCAGTTATTATACAAAATAAGATATTTCGCGTTTTACTTGGAGAAAAGATTATAGTGCAGTCATTGATGAGGTGGTAGAATACCTTGCCCTATTTTTATGTAAGCTATCCATTGGTATGAAGAAAGATGTGGTGACCATTTATGTGGTAACATCCATAATGACATGTCACTTGTTTTCCAGACCAAAACGTATTAGCCAATGCTAATACATGTATCCGTTAAGAATGGGTCTCGTCATTTTTCAAAACTATACATGTTACGAGTATGTACATAATAATTACACGTTAGTTGTTTCCAATAATACATGTTATGAAATTATTTCTTAAAACTCTATCTGTGTGTGTATTTCAACACACGCGGTCGTTTTATGATTCAGATTTAAAGGAAGACTGAAAGAAATGGCTTCTTTTGTTTTATATTTTAAATCGAAAAGAGCATTGCATTGCATTTTTTGACTATTTTTCTCGGTTGAACCGAACCGGTAGTGGCTTTACAATATAATATTATAAATATCATAATAATACTATCTGTCTGTCTGTCATTGAAAAAAATTTGAAGAAACTTGGTCTGAAGTCAAATTGAACTACCCAGAGAAGGTATAGTCTTTTACAACCAACGACGAACTCCTAAAACGCAAGCAAACTTGCGGATGACAGTTAGTTAAATATGTTAATTAAACCAGTTAAATATAATTCGTTAAAATGACGATTAGTATGAATAACAGATATTTGTTCTAGTAAAAGAATACTTGAATTTTCTATTTGTTTTTATGTTAAAGTAATAAGACTTTGAAAATAGAATTACATTTTAATAGAAAACAAATGACAAACGGTTTTTTACCAATAGTTCATTCGTTTCATTTTTTTAAATTATAGCTATTAAATATACCATATATTTAATCATGTGTTACAAATTAAATCCTACGATTGGCTTTCATGTTGAGTAATAAAAATTTTGATGAGTAAAGAACACAGTTATTGACTGGAGCTATGAACAGGTAAAAAAACACTTTTAATAACCAGGATCAGTTTAAAGATTACAGTAGGCAAGAAGTATAATATATTAACTGGTTAAACTAAATTGTAAGTTTTAAAGATGATTTTCAAGGCATCCAAATATTTTCAATTGAATGATTTTCAAAACACGGTGCATTTTCTTTACGTACACTTGACACTGTGAATGTAATCCTAGCGTTGCGTTCTGCTGTTGGAAAACCAGTGGATCGAGTAGAAACGAGAACGCATTCCAATACGTGCGTCTCCAGTTATATGATTAACATAATAGTCACGGTTAGATTGTTCTATCGCAAGATGCGGGAGAACGCGGGCGGACTAGCGTTTGTTAAGTATTTAGCACCTCCATATGACCATATTCCTCGATAGTCTATCATATTACATGTATTGGTTTCTTGGTTCGATCAATCGAATGATTACATATAAACAAAAAATATGTTCAATATAATAAGTAACAAGTTTACTGACTAGGATAAAAATGTTTTAGTTCTGTGCCAAAATAGGTACTCTACAGGGATAAATTTTAGGTCCTTTTATATTTTTAATATACATAAATGATCTTTTGCTACTTCTGTTTTTAAATTCAATTACAAATTTTAAAATACACCCTGGGTGTTTTACTGACAGTGACCTCACAGTTTACAACAATATAATGACGTATATGTTTAATAATATTGTTCATAATGATAGAAGCATTAACAAATTTGTATTGAAATAAGAGTAACATTTGACGCTTTACTTCTCAAATATTTTTAGAACTAATTAATCAATTCAGAAAGCATGTTTATAAGCATGTTATGTATATTAAACATATTTATATGTTTATAAATATGTTAAAAGCATGTATATGATAAAATGATAACAATGATCCACCGCCAAAAAAAAATGTTATACTTTAAACATCGCCCATTAATTGGACCTCATTTTGTGTACACCTTCCATGTTGTTAAATAGATAAATGTTACGGTCAAGTACGGTTTAAAATTGATTCAAGCCGTTACATGAACAGTTTGTATTGTTCTGTTATCAATGAGTTCAAAGTATTAGTAATTGCCTAATGTATCGTTCTGGGCAAGACCCTCTGTCAAAATGGTTGGAAGTTTATAGTATCCCACTTCACTGATAAAGGTTAGTGGGTATATATGTTGTAGATTCCATAACACAGGAAAGTTATTCTATATGTCATTCAATCATAACAATTTAAAATAAATAATGTGCAACTGTGGTTTTTGGCAGCCCTGTCTTGAGCACAAAAATCACCTGGGTGCAAGCAGTGTTCTTGTCGATCGTCCAAGACTTCGAAAAGACTATCGGCGATTTCGGTGAAGCGTTTCAGATCAGAGCAGATCTTTCCTTAAGACATAAATGTTTTATTGGGTACTGCTGTCTCTATTCTAATATGTATCAATTTAAATCTTGTATTCTGTTGAAGATAACAAAATGAACACTTCAATTTAAGCCTTAAACGAGGGTAATATTTATCTCTGTGCAGTTATTTCGCCCATAAAAGTAAAAGTAGGTGATATCATACATAAATGAAATCGGTTTTACGTTTTGTAGTAGCAGATTATTGCGATCGCTTAATTTCGACCCAATTTAACGAATAATATACAAAAATCGAATGAAAAGGCATGCATGTAAGGTTAATTTTTTTATCTGAATTGGAGTTAGAACGTAAAGTGTGGTTTTGCTGTAATAGACTAAAAGAACAATCAGACTATACCTTACTAGATAGAGGGGGGGGGGGGTAAGTCTTTAGAAGCTTTCTGGGCATCTGATGGTAACTACTGCCTATAGTCATTGACAGTGTATCAAATATTAATCATGCTATTTACAGTCAATATGTATTCAACTATAGTTACAATGTCATTTACGTTATGTAGTAATACTGCAATACATATTATTGTTATCTGTTGATTGATTGATTGAATAATTGAAATCTTAGCGTTCTCTCAACTGGTTACAGAAAATAAATTATAAATAAAATAGTGTTATAAACATATTTAAAATGACACTTTTATTTATTATTAAATTAAAAATATACTGGTTTAATCCTTCTGGGTCATTTTGTAAGCCACTGGGTTTCGGTTATAGGGGTCAATAATACAAACATTCCAGTCGCCGAGAGGGGTCGTTGGCCTTTAGAAATGGAAATGATCAAAGCTCGACAAAGACGTGACTCGAGATTCCGAGAATTTTTATTATAGCGTTTAGCGAAAGTTGATACTAAGTTTTTTTTTGTTTTTTTTTAATGTTACTATTTATAGGCTTATTTTGAATTGAGAGCTCTTTAATGCATGGAATAAAATTATTCTTTTTTTGAAATTTGACTAATATTTATATTATCACCTCCAAAGCATACAGTTTGTGTTGGAATGAAAACGATAATTAAGCTCAATATTATGATTGAAGGATGTACCGTAGACCTATTTAGGTCATAAATTTTATTAGATTTTGTCTTTCAGTGGAATCCATTTAGTTTGATGAACATCGTCAATAATGGAAAGGAGTAGCAATTTTGTAAAAAGACAATTTTGTATCTAGTAGCAAATACTTTTTAAACAATGAGTGCTTATATGACTTAAAACTAGGTTACCGATTGGTGGAAATTCATTCTCAATCGTCATTTGTTTTTACTAAAAAATTGTAATATATTGATTCGTAATATAGAAAAAAATTAGGCTCAATGATGTCATCATTGAGCTCCTCCTCTCAAGCTCCTCTGAGGCTCATTATCATAAGAAAATGTCACGAAGAAATATTATAATATGTTATTGATTTTTATGTGTGTAACAAAAGTATGGTAGTGTGCGTGATGCCTTTGTTGATTTACTCTTTTTCTAATAATGAAAAAAATATATCTCCATGTAAACTTTAACGATGTCAAATTTCATACCCCATACAAAGTATTTTTTTATATATTATATTATATATACCAAGTCAAATCAAGTCCAAGTTCATGACTCAAGTCACTTAGGTAAATAACATTAAATGCAAATGAAAGTCACACCGCAAAAGTGAAGTTGTCTTGAATGTTAAATGCATTCGTTCTATTGTGAGTAATGGGTTTTTGATTTTTTTATTTGGAATTTAATATTTTGTCTTCCACAGACGTGTGGTCATTAGGGTTTTTCCTTAATGCCTTACCAAGAATTTACTTTTCTCCAGTGGAAGGCAAAAACCGTTATACCGTTAGTACATTCAAAAGTAAGTCTTTTGAATGTACTATCGAAATTAGATTCAAAAGAAAATCAAGGTATCGTGTATATGTATTAACTATTTATGATTAATATATTTTCCATATCTCTTTTGCATATTAAATTAATTTAAATAATTGTATTAACTAACATGACTGTATTTTTTTTTTAAATGTTGAAAAAGAGTAACTACTGAGTTTCTAGCCGGTTCTTCTCGGTAGAATCTACTTTCCGAACCGGTGGTAGCTTCACTTAATTGTTATATGATGATTCAAAAGGGCTTGTAAAAGCCCACTTGAATAAAGTATTGATTTTGATTTTTGAAAATAAGATAACGATTGCAAACCTATTTGACCATTAAATATATTGGCATACTTGCTGTGCCCGCGACCTTGTACGCGTTTGAATTAAAAAAATAATGTAGCCTAAGTTATCTGCCAGTGAAAGTCCCGTCAAAATCGGTCCAGCCGTTCCAGAGATTAGCCGGAATAAACAGGCAGACAGACAGACGAAAATTTTAAAAAATGTTATTTTGGTATATGTACCGTGTTTACATACAAATGTATTGAGTAAAAAAGGGTTTTAACTTTACAAACAAACACTCCAATTTTATTATATGTATTGATTATTATTAATATTATTCTAAATGACGTTAAATAAAAGTTCGACGACCTCCGTGATCGAGTAGTGTGTACACCGGTTTTCATGGGTACGTCACTCCGAGGTCCCGGGTTCGACTTCCGGCCGAGTCGATGTAGAAAAATTGGTTTTCTATGTTATCTTGGGTCTGGGTGTTTGTGGTACCGTCGTTACTTCTGATTTTCCATAGCACAAGTGCTTTAGCTACTTACACTGGGATCAGAGTAATGTATGTGATGTTGTCCAATATTTATTTTTTATTTAAATAAAGGCTTTTTTAACATAATTCAATACATCAATATCAGAATAACAGTCAAGGAAAGTCTTAAATTCAATTTAAGTATTTATGTTATAAAACCGAAGGTCAACGTAACGGTTCTCACATACACGTCTCGGATAACTTAACGGACCGATTTCCCATATGACGGTTTATTTCTTGTTTTGTATATTTTAATACCGTTAACATAATATCTACTTAATTTATTTATATCGTCGTTTTATAGGCTATTAATTATATTTTGTTTATAAGTCCAATTAGCTAGGAGCTCTGCTGGCCTAATAGTTACTTGAATTGCGGGTTCAGACTGCTATAAGTAGCGATATGTTTGTTATTTGCGGATTCAGACTGCTATAAATAGCGATATTTTTTTTTGCTAGTGCTCGGTGAAGGTAAACATCGTAAGCCACCCAAATCAGTAGCAGTGGCTGTTTGATAATAGAAGAACGTTACTGTACTTAATAATTAATTATGTTAAATGCACATCTGATCTTTCATATTGCAGAGGTATTATGTGAGAAATAATTCGATACTCACCGTGAAATATTTTTTTTATATATTTTGGCGGACGAGCATGGTACCTGATGGTAAGTGTTCACTATCACCCATAGACTATGACGCTGTAAGAAATATTAATTATTCCTTACATCGTCAATGTGCCACGAACCTTGGGAACTAAGATGTTACGTCCCTTGTGCCTGTAGTTACACTGGCTCATTCACCCTTCAAACCGGAACACAACAATACTGAGTACCGATATTTGGCGGTAGATTAACTGATGAGTGGGTGGTACCTATCTAGACGGGCTTGCACAAAGTCCTACCACCAAGTATGTCAGGTGATATGTGACTTTGATTATAATATTTATACGTTGTCAAAATGGTGTATCACGATGAGATGGTTGTCATCACATCACAGTCACATTTCATAAGTGATATACGAAGTGTAATCTTACAGAATTGCACTGCTGCTACTGATATAGGAGGAGTTTCTAACTTCAACGATCAAGCTGTTCGTATTTCAACAAGAAACACCGAGTACAGAAAGTTTTACTAGTAGTAGAGCACAAGAAGTAGTTTATACACTTAAGATATCTAGAATACCAATTGTGAAGTATTCTAGTGATATGTAGGTACAGTCGGGGTAAGAAAAGGTTCGTCACCTTAAGATCTATTTTCGTGTGCTCAGAATGAGCGATAATCTGCTTTACCGACTGAGAATTATTTGATGTTTAGATTCAAAAGGTACTAAGAGTTTACGACTTTGAAAACTGACGACGGTTTTCTTACACTGACTGCACTATCTATTATATTTTTCTTTGATACTAGCCGTGCTTGCGACCTTGTGCGCGTTTGAATATAACAAAAAAAATATCGTAGCCTAAGTTACTCCTTGTTATGTCAGTTATCTGCCATTGAAAGTCCCGTCAAAATCGACCGACAGAGAAACAAAAATTGTAAAAAATGTTATTTTGTTATATGCATTGAGTAAAAAGGGCTATTTTAATATTACAAACAGATACTGAGATATTTTTTTATATCTATACATGATTCTAATTTGTGTTTCTTTCTTTTCAGGTATAAGGCGAGTCGTTCGCAATGGCGCGTCTAAAAAGTGTTTGTGTTAAGTGGACTCTAGTTTTAGTGTTAACTGTTTTTAGTCAATATGTTTATTCACGGCCTCAGCTCGAATCGACTACATTAGACGTAGTGCAAAATATCACAACGGAAAAAACCGAGGATCTTACGAGGTATAATCAAAGACAAAATAATGACAGCTTTCATTTGTTTCAGTTACCATTAGATAATAATAATACTTTAGCTAATAAGGGTAGGGTTATGCATGACAATTATAATAAAAATATTAGCATTTTCAATTCTAAATTAAATATCAATTTTAATGTAGATAGGAGACAAAGTCGTGTTTTACGAAAAATAATAAAACAAAGACCAAGTTTTGATACTCAAATACAAAACAGTGAAATACATGATTCTGATTCTAATAAAGAGACCGTACATTCACAAGTGAATGATAATTACTTAGTAAGTAGAAATGTAAACAAACCAGTTATCAAAAAAATTGTCACGAAATGGACTGACAACTCTAAATATGATGATTTAAATATTTCTAATGAAGACGTTGATTCTGATGAAAGAGACGATTCCAATTTTGTAAATATTTTTAATTCAAACATACAATTTAGTAGTACAGAAAATACTTACAATTCTGAAGAAAGTACCAAACATTCAAATAACATGCAATCTGACAATAAACGTTTCACACACACATATAACAAACCTAGGCCACCATATTCAGAAGAAACACAAGTTTATTCTGACAATTTTCACGTGATAGATAATCCATACGTATCCCGACCAAACTATATCTTCACAACACCTACACCAACACCGATTATAACAAATGTAGGTTATCCCAAGCCATGGCATAGTGTTAATTCTAATAGAAAGCCAACCACTATCAAACCAGTTAAGACGTACAAACCAAAAAGGCCAGATACACATCATATTTACAATCAGAATTTTTCACCAAATTATAACAACGATTTCGACGTTACCACTTTCCCTCCCATAAAAGGTTATACAGATAGAATCGTTATACGACCCGAAGAATATAGTGCCTCATCTGACGATTGCCCTACAATATTTGTAACCCTAAATAACACATTTCAAGGTCAAGCTAAAGAAGCATGTCCAGATCTTAATATAGCAGTTAACACAAATGTTGTTAATAAGAATGTTGTGATAGAATCTGAGGAAGACACAGACACAACATTAACTGACGTATTTGGTTTACCGTTCGATAATTCTGCCAGTGATGAGAGTATTAATGATTATGAAGAATCTCAAGAAAATGATCCACAAGTAGACAGTGGGTCAAATGAAGGGTTAGAGTTATCCAGTTATAATGCTGCAAATAGTGTTTCACCGGGAGAATCATCTGAAACATCTAATATTGCTTCCCCAAGTACAGCACTATCATCTTATACAAAGCCCAGTCGTCCAAACGATAATGATGATGATATGTTTAGTTTTTCGTCTGTTATAGATTTTTTTAGACCTGCATTAAGTGCGTTCAGTTGGCTAGCTGCTATCAATCCTCTCAGTTTTAGTGCATTATCTTTCTTTTTAACTCCATTGATATTAATATTCGCTGGCACGTCAGGTCTTGCTGCTTTGTTTACACCTTGGGCGTTATCAGGAAGGGAGGCCACAGATGTATATTTAAATAGACCTCAGTGGGAATGGGATGATCATTATAAGACGTGGTATTTAAATTCGTTTCCTAATAGTAGAACATTAGAATCAGAAATTCCAAGAAGTACATCTTGGTTTAACAAAATAAAAGAATTATTTAATGCAGTTACAAAATTTAATAAAGATATAGTGAAAACAAATCTAGTAGATAATAATCGTAAAAATAAGAGAAAGAAAAGAGAAACTTGGACTATTCGTGTTAAATAGAACTTCTTAAGAAAATATACTCATAAAAATTAATTTAAATTTGTGTCACCTTATTCATTTCATTTGCAAGTAAAGTTTTAAATGTAAATAATTTTATTAAAAAAAATTAAATAAGTTTTATTGCATTTGAATAATTAAATCTACCGTTAGACGGCGACTTACTTTGAAACGGATTATAATTTAGCTCAGTTTTTATTTTATTCTTATTTATTAATTAATCAAAAACTGTTACAATTGAATAGAATTATTATCTCGACAAACTGTTAATTTATTTTTTTTTAGTTAGCGCATACTTTTTTTTATTTAAGGCATTAATCATATCAATATTTATTTATACCTATTACAACTTATTTATATTATTAATTAATTAAGCAAAGATGGCCCAGTGGTTAGAACGCGTGTATGTTAACCGATTATTGCGGCTTCAAACCCAGGCAAGCGCCACTGAATATTCATGTTCTTAATTTGTGCTTATAATTCCTTTCATGCTCGGCGGTGACGGAAAACACTGTGAGGAAACCTGCATGTGTCTAATTCCAAAGAAATTTTTCCACATGTATATTCTGATAACCCGTATTGCAACAGCGTGGTGGAATATGTTCCAAACCTTCTCCTCAAATGGAGACGAGGCCTTAGCCTAGCAATGGAAAATTCACAGGCTGTTGTTGTTTTTGTTGTTGTGAAGCATGGAATAATGGCATGTAAACTCAAAAAAAATTACAATTTTCCAAAAAAATGTCAATCGATAGCCGATCCTATTCGTTATCGTAGATCGTATCTATAGGACTCAAAAACTTACGAAGTACATATTAGTACAGCAAGTCTTTCTGGCTTAGGAATAACTGGCTGTCGTACTATATTTGAAGCATAAGTATCTCATATACAAATATATCTGTAGAATAGATATATAAATAATTCAATATGAGTATTGGTAGCATATTTTATTTTTATTTAAATATGACTTCTGTCAGTTTTAATTTAATGTTACCATGTCACTTACGCTATTTTATTATTATGTATTTAATTGTACTCTTATTTATTATTATTATCTATTTATTTGTAAATAATCATATTTATTACAGTGTCTATGAGCCGTTGTGACCAATTATCAGGTGTCTTTGGTAGTCTAACTAGTTATAGTCAACAATTTAAATATAATATTGCCTGTATGATAGCATTGCTAATATTATTAAAACAATTTCTAACTTTTGTATGTTATAGAAAACCTTATACATATATAGCATATTAGCTGTCAACCTCCGGTTTTGATCGGTATAATTTAATTATTAATTATATAATATATATAATATAATTAATTGTAAAGTACGGGCCACTCGGTGCGGCATCGCAAGGTAGCAATTTTTTATTTATTTTTTTTCGCTCACACTAATATGATATAAACACATTTTCCTACAAATTTCCATACGTCAATAATTTAAATATATATATTTAGATGATTTTTATATAAAACTAAGTAACTAACCTTAAATAAGATATTCAACATGTATCAACAATAAACTTCCCGGTTTCATTGCAACTAAATAATTTAGAGATGTCATGGTGAGATGAGGTGATTAATACCAAATCATAGCAAATCAAATCAAATCAATATAAATTAGTATGATACTATAACTGCAGCTCTAGCACAGATATGTTGTTGAAAAATCAACAAAAAAATCGGCTATTCATGCAACCTTGTTGTAGTATACAAACTCGTTGTAGTGCAAATGAACCCTCATAAATAAAAACAAATATAACTTGGTTATGATTAAAGGAATAAAATATTGGTATGTTTAAATATCAACTTTTAGTTTATAAAACTAAATATGCTCTTTGTATGACATGACTTTTACGACTCTATATAATGTACTCGTATATGGAATTTCCGTAACATTAAAGACTTTCTTATATCAAATTAGTAAGATATTATATTTATATATACTTTAGAATTTAAAATATATATTCGTTAGCTGTTGTTTATTTCTAGTATATTAGTTTGTTACACTAAGATTCCAAGTACCTCTTGTGATATTTGAAATAAAAAAGATAATTGTGAATAGATTATACTTTACAATAAAATTAATATATCAATATTCGTTTTATTATTTCCCTCAACTACATATTTGTGTTTTGTTTTTATTTATTTATTTTCCTATCACTGTGTATACTTTCTCTAATTGCTTTTATTTTCTATTTACAGAAATTCTACTGAAGTTATTTCGGAATCAAATAAGCGGAAGCCTGATAATGAACCATCGACTTCAAACACTTCAAGAGATGTTAAAAATAAAGTTCCAATCATTGGAGACTCCATAAAGAAAGTTGCAACACAGCTACTCGATAAACCGAATAAAACAATCGAGGTCCCAGTTTTGATAGATACTAGAATACCACCAAAAGTAAAGACTCAGTTCGTCCAAAAATTGAAAGTCAAAACTAGAAATGAAGATACCGACGCCATTCCTGAAAACTCCCATACAGGCATTGCTGTCCCAGTTACAATGGAAGAATTGGAACTGGAAAATAAGGACGTACCCAATGAATCTTCTACCACAAATGAAGGTATATCCACTTGGATATTGTTAAGCAACCCTGTTAACAAAGATAATAATTCTGTATCGACAGAGCCAACACAAGCAGAAACACAAGAGATTCAAAAGAAACCGAAACCTACATCATCCAAAAACAAAAACAAGAGGCCACAAAATAAAACTCCAGTGGCTAAACGACCAATCATTGGGAGCACAAATAAAGCTGATTTAGTAGCTGGCGGTTCCGCAATTAGTGAAAATGTTTACAATAAACTTAAGGATACAGTACTATCAAACGTACAAAAGAACAAGAATACGTCTCCCCGTACAACTACAACTACAAGCACCACTCCTACACCACCGACTGAAGCTTTAACCACTAAGGCAACCGTTTCAATAATACCTGTTGTTAAAGTAACTTCGAAGCCAGCTAAAAAATCTAACAAAAATAAACTAAAAACAAGTACTACCTCTACAACTACTACTACTACATCCGCACCAATTGTTAGTGAATCAGCAATATTGCCGATGGAAGCTAAGGAACAAGAAATTGAATTAGAGATTAACACACCAGCCACAACAACTAAAAAACCAAAACGAACATCAACTAGGAAGAAAACCAAAACAAAGAAGCGTAAAACATCAAAACCTAAACCCGAGACCTCGACTGCGGTATCTGCAGATGTTAAAACATCCAACAAAACTAAAACAAACAAAACCTCAAAGAAACCAGCTAGTAGTGTTAGTAGTGTAGGTCCATTTACTTCACAAATTTATAATTATTTTTCGAGAGAAGTAATGCCCTCAGTCGGAGTTAGTGTTCTAGGTCTAGGATTAGTAGGACTCGCTAGCTACCTATTTTTCCCCTTCGGTACTCCCGTTAGAAGAACTATTGAAGTTGATAAGAAGGACGATATTTATAGACACAATGCTGAAGAATACGCAAGTGAAGGTAATGGACAACCTGAAGAAGAAATGCTTGGTACCGTTCTCGCTGGTATGCCTATTCATTCGAAACAAAAACTTAATCCATATGCCGGACAAATGGCTTATATAAATAGGTATCCCGCTAAAAAAGATCAAGATTTAAGATATCGTCATGTAGCCAATAATAATTATGAAACAAAACACAATAATCATTATCCGCAACAAAAGACAGGTATAGCCCACGGTGCCGTTTATCCAGAATCCTTCAATTATAATCGTTATCAGTACGAAACCCGACATAATGTGAATGCTTATACCACAGAAAAAAAATACGATAAAGCCCAGACGTACAGCCCTTCATATCCAGCGGTTGAGCCTATTTACGCTGCCCCTGAAGTTGAATCCACTGGTATATCATCATTTGGAAACGATGCGTCAAGTTCTGTTGTTTACGGAGTGAAACCATCAGGAGATTCAGACTTTAAGCCAGTTTATCCTTACGAAACTCAATTTTATAGTGAGACAACGAGTAATCCTAACATTATGACATACCCCCCTACATCAATGTACTTAGGTTCCAACAATGATGAAGAAGAAACAAATAATAGCAAATATTCTGAAGAAAAAAGTGCCGACGAAGAATCAACAGATAATAAATTTGTCGTTGGAAATGTACCAAAAGAGCTGACAGAAACAGCAACACCTATTGTAGTACCGGAGCACGGTCCCAGAAAGTTAAATAGGAAACGAAGAAATACTCGTCGTAAGCGAGGCATTGTAGGATCAATTGAAGACATCTTAAAGGCTGCAAAGGAAAATAAAGAAAATGAAATATTTATAAGCAATGAAATTGATGACGGTCTCGAGGCTCCGATGAGACGACCTTCTTTATTTGAAATAATGCAATCGACAAATGAGGAAACGACTCCAGAAAACAAAGAAGTATTTACAGTATACGCGGTATCAGTTGACCCTGCTAAAGAATTTCCACAAACCGAAGAACCTAGCACATTAAAAAATCAAGTAATTGAAAGCGTGTCCACTTTACCCGTTGACGATAAAAATATTAAAACAACTGAAACCGAATTTTCGAATGAACTTGACGTAACAACAGATGCATTTAAAATATTTGAAGTATTTCCCACAAGCAAGTCCCAAGTCAGTGAAAAAAGCAGTCCTTTAATAAATGATAATAATAATCCGAAAACAGATTCCACAACACAATTCAAAAATATGAATACAGAAACAACAACTGAAATCCGATCAGAGACTACGTCGACAATGCCTCCTTCACCTCCACCTGTGTCGGTAACCAGTAAACGACCAAGGCCTTCGTACGATCCAGAAGTGATAACATATCCGCCCTTGCCGAATTCTGGAGGAAATGGATTTTTCGATTTCCTTAAAAGAATCGTCGAATTCAAATACAGACTAGGATTAAGCATTTTACAAAGTACTTCCGAATCTCTAAATAGATATTTACGAAGCTTAGACGGTAAAAGTCTTTGAAAAACAGCTTGAAGAATATATATTACTTTAACGTACAGAATTATAATTACAAAACAGTATGGACTACAAAAAGTAATTATTTTTAGCTCTCTGTAATATTATTCTAGCATCTCATTAAAAAGGTGTAATTTCAATACCGTTAAAACATGTCATTGGAAATATTAAGATCATAACTAACAAATTTAAATTTAGGTTCAATGTATTATTATCGTAAAATATTGTATGAATGCATTTTATAATATTATTTATAGTTAGTATATTTTCAGAACGTTATCCTCGACTCAGATACATATTGAGGGAAGCCTGCTGAATTTATATTGTGATATCGAATTTAATTTTTAAGGTTATACTGTTAAATTTAAAAGCACTGACTTTTTAATTGTTTTTTTTTGTTTAATACAATAAACGAAAGCATTATTAAAAAGTCTAAAGGAAGACTGGGTCGTGTAAGACTACAATTTTGTATTCTCAACTTCATAAAAACATTTGTAGCCGTTTTTATTAAAATAGTTTGATATTTTTCTATTATAAATTTATTTTGTGTAAATATTAAAAATATACATAACAAATATTTTGTTTAATTTATAAATGGTTTTTATTTTACACTTTCTTATATTTTATTAAAATTTAAATGCAGAAAGCATTTATAATAGCACTAACAATAATTTATAATTATTTTTTTAATTATTATTAGAGCCATCTAGTGACGAAGTGTATATTTAATTTAGTTACTTAAGTTGAACTTAATAATTTTACATTTTGCCAATAGATGGCGCTTTAAATAAAAATCTAACATTTTTCTATACCTTACAACAATTAAAATTTATAAGGAGGCATTTACATTATGATTTGAATCCAATATTTATTTAAGTCCTTAATATTATAAAATTGTTTTAGAGAAGAAATATATAATGAAATCCTTTACTAAAATCAATGTATAAAAAATAGGTAAAAAAAATATGTATTACTCTAGTATTATATGATAATACTCACAAATAAATACATATTTTTGCAAATGATACTTAATTATAGATGACATTGATGTTTTTTGTTTATGTAATTATGATTGTATTGTAACTACAGGCACTAGGGACATAACATCTTAGTTCCCAAGGTTGGTGGCACATTGACGATGTAAAGAATAGTTAATATTTTTTACAGCGTCATTGTGTATGGGTGATGGTGACCACTTACGATCAGTACCCTTAGTACGAGTTTGACAGTTAACTTCATGTAATTTACTTTCGGTTTTCTTTTCATACAAATCCTATCAGCGCCCCAAGCGTAAACGCAGAGGAACTAAAATCGGCAGTACGAGTTTTTATTACTAACGTTATCGACTTCGAAGTCGAAATAACGCGCGGTTTTTGACATTTTGGTAGTACGAGTAACACTTTTGACAGATTTACGCATGTAAATTGACGTTTTCGTTACTTTCTTATCGAGTTTGAACTCACTGAATTTATTTCGGTGAGCGTCAGTGAAACCTATTTTTGAAAATTAATTACTAAACATGTGAGGCAATATAATGCTTGAAAACTAGCTACAACTGTTACGGTAGTCTTTTAGAACATTAAAAAGCAACGAAACTGAATTCTGCGGTGAAATTTATCTTTAATTTGCCGTATTTTAAACTAACATATTTTCTTGAGAATTGCCTTAGAAAATGTTAATATTTTTTTGCGTTAACATGTGAAGAAGAAATGACTACTAAATATTAACTTATTTTCAATATATTTACAAATATGATACAAACGCAAGGTGAGTCTAAATATAACATATATTTTTAAATGGCATGCTAATGTATTATTTAATTACATCGAAAATAAATGATAATAATGTAAAAGAATATAATTCAATTATCATAATATCATAAAATCGCTTAAACAAAATAGTAAAACAAGTTATAATTGAAATATGTATATTGTTTAAATGAGTATTTTCCAAAACATCAAAAATACTTAACTTATTTTTGTTATTATTCCTAACAATATTGGTAGCAGTTGAGAATGCTTTGAAGGTATGATGGGGATCATGCAAAGTATAGTTAACTGTCATTCTTTAGTGTAATCATTATTAATAAAAATATATATATTTTTCAGGCTATGAGTGAATCAATCCTTTATTTGGAGCAGCTATACTATTATTAATGATGATTTGGTGCAGACAATATCCAAGAAACAAGTGACCATGCATTGAACAGTCTACATCTACATCTCTATATAATTTCCTTTTCATTTAATTTAAACAATAAATATACTGAAAAGTGGATTTGTCTCTTTATTGAATATCTATTATTTTCTACGATATTGTAAAATGAAATTGAATTGATAATGATTTAAAAAATATGTATTATTATATTAGAAACATCTATAGGTGGTACATTATTATACTATTATGTATGTATATATTAAATAATATATACATTATTATTATACTCAATAAATGCTTATAACTATTGTTTTGAATTCTCATAAATAATCAACGTCAAAAAAACTCATTGCTTAAAACATAGAATGCTATTTATCCTTTTTCAATAGTAGTATAAAACAGACAATTAAAACTCTTTATTGTTTAATGTAAATCAGAAACTTTGTGTATGTAGTGCATATAATTATATTTTAGGAAAAATAAAACACAAATTAAGAGAAAGTAATTGTTAGGTATTTGTTTTCAATATATTAAACTTTATTTTTACAATGATTCTTGGAGTTAAGAGTGATAGAAGTAATGTCACACTAGAAAATCAATAACTATTGTTTTATTTCTCTCAAATAATCGACTTCAAAAACACTCATTGCTTAATAAAATAGAATGTTGTTATTTATACTTTCTCAATTATGGGGTATATTAAAACAGTTAATTAAAACTATGAACTCTTTATTGCTAAATGTAAATAGAAAGCTTTATATATGTAGTATATATAATTATATTTTAGGAAAAATAAAAACACAAATTATGATAGTAATTATAAGGTATTTGTTTTCTATATATTAAACTTTATTTTCACAATTATTCTTGGAGTTAAGCGTGATAGATGTAGCATCACACTGGAAAATTAATAACTATTGTTTTGATTTCACTCATAAATAATCAAATTCAAAAACACTCATTGCTGAATAAAATAGAATGTTGTTACTTATACTTTTTCAATTATGGGGTAGATTAAAACAGTCAATTAAAACTATGAACTCTTTGTTGTTTAATGTAAATAAAAACCTTTATATATGTTATATACATAATTATATTTTAGGAAAAATAAAAAACAAATTATGGTAGTAACTATTAGGTATTTGTTTTCTATATATTAAACTTTATTTTCACAATGATTCTTGGAGTTAAGAGTGATAGATGTAGCATCACACTGGAATATGCAGCACAGATGTATTTGTATTATCTAGGCTTGTATTTCTTCTTTGGAACTGTAATCACAAACAACATTTTTTAATAATACATTCACAAACATATAAGATAGTCATGATCATGGAATTATTTAAATCTAAGTGAACCCTAATTGAAATATAAATAATAAGGTCCATAATACATAATGGCAATTAGACATGCATATTAGTGTAGTATTTTGAAATAGTTTGTATTTCATTAGGATAATATCAAAATAACAAAATAATTTAAGCATAACTTTGAATTGAGATGAAAGTCACTTCATTTAAAATTAAACTTTGTAAACAGGAAATAAAAACAATAATTTAAATATAGAATAAAAGTGTTCGCAAACTAATTTTAGTTATTAATAGATGCTCTAAATATGTATAAGTATATCAACGTAAAATTGTAAGGAGAATTCAATTAACAATATTTGTAGGTTAGTTATAGTTTAACACAAATTCCTCTATATTAATAACAATATTCACTGTTTATTAGTTTTTAAACGTTTAGAATCTTTATTATAAACTTACGGTCCTTAAAATTATTACGTATCGTTTTATTTACTTAATGTAATAATAAATTTATGTTTACGTACCTCTTGATGAATTTTATAATATAATTAATCTTTCAAACAATTTTTCAGTGTAATTTCTTCTCTTTTCACTGCTATTATAACACTTAAAAATTAAAGCATTCACCGTTTTATTTCTTATTATAATGTAAACATTGTAAAATACGATAATATAACCTTTAAATTTTTAAAGAAATTAAACAATACTTTGCGAGAAATGTCAAATACAATAAAAATGACAAAATATTTTCTTTCACTCTTTTTAGCGCGTGTAAGTGAGACGGAAATATGAATTGTGTGGTAGTCTTTTTCGAGTAGCTCGATGGCTATCATGGTTTTAACGCAAACGAGTAATGTCAAACTTATACTATCGAATTCAAATACTTCGTAAACGTTTTCGAATAGACGATACGTTATTAACGCAAGAAGTATTGAAACTCGTACTAGGGGTACTGGTGGCCCATATGCTCGTCCGCCCACCTATACCATTAAAAAAATATCTTCACAATTAAGTAAGTATAAGAGTTAGCAGTTTCTGTATTTTTCATTATTGGTATTCATCACACCGATATATTATACTATGTGCTAAATGTATGAGACAAATAAAATATACCTATCATTTTTAAATCAATTCTTCTAAAAACACTCTCATAATACTTTTAATCATGAACATGGTATTTATTTAGTCTTTCGTGAGATGAGAATTGGGACTAAAAGTTTCTATACGAACTTAATTTTATTGGCAAACCGGTATATATGAAAAAATATTATTTCATTAATGGACCAAAATTTAAAAAGCCTTTTATTAAAACATTTAATCCTGTCCCCGTTAAGTACTAACTACTGTTCCAACCATAAGCTTTCAACGTGATTGTGTTTTATGGTTCTATAAGAGAATTCCTACTCGTGACATTTTTACTAGCGACGTGCCCTCAGGAGACGTCCTTACCATTATAGGAAGGGTTTTATGTACAGAATGTTTACTAAACGATTTTCTTGTGAAATAGAGAAGGGATGTCACTGACGGAATTAAGAAGCGACTGCGCAGTGAGCAGAATAACTGGATCGAAAATAAGGTACAGGATCTTATTTGGCAAATCGGTATAAAGGACAGTCAGTAAAGCCGGTGAAGGTCAAGTAATTAGGATCATTATGATTTTTGATATGTGGTTTGGTACAGGTAAATTAATAACAAATTAAAATTTTGACACTCCAATTAATCACTAACTTACAACAATCATAATGATTAACTACTTGATCTTCTTTATTGACTGGCCTATTGTATTTCATTTGTCGTTGGATTGTTGACCTAAGCATTGAACGCTATAAAATAATAACTATTTTTTCTTATCTCGCCTATATAAAATAAGACTCACCTCCGCTGAGCTCACCAGAATACCCCCTAAAATATTATATGTATATGTCAATGTGAGATTACAAAATTCGTTAGGTTACAATCTGTCTCATCATATTGTAATCTTACGGTGACATATATAATACTAGCTAGACAAATCGGATTTACATGAGTACATTTAGAGTCTATATAAGTTTAGATTGAAGAAACAGACATAAAAAGAAATCACCCAGGTTTTTCCAGCTAGTATTGTTCTTAGTTTTTCACTAATTTAATAAACTATATTAAAGTCAATAAAAAAATCTTCCTATTTTCAACCGACTTTAAAAAGGAGGAGGTTATCAATTCGTCTGTATTTTTTTTTATGTTTGTTACCTCATCACTTTTAACTGTGTGGACCGATTTTGATAATTTTTTTTTTGTTTGAAAACTAGTGCTTCCCGTGTGATCCCATTTTAACTTAGTCCAGTTCTGATCATGGTATCCATATGAAAACGACATAAGGCTTAAATTTGCATTATATAATCGTAAATCGACTTTTAAGTAGTCTAATATTTTTCATTTCATTTTACTTAGGAGGACTCTAAAAAATATGTTGAATACGCAATTATTTTTATTACTTTTTAGTGCATATTTATTTGTTTTAAAATAGTGTTTTGTTTGAAGTCGGTTTTTCTTTTTGTTAAAATTTTTATTAATAAATAATCGATCTGTTTATTAAAGAAAACCGCATTCAAATCCGTTGTGTAGTTTCTGTCTCTTATAAAGATGGCGGGGAGCTATTGTGTTTTATATTATTCAGATGTATAAGTATGCACATATTTTATACAAGGTTAAGGATAATAAAGCACTTATTTCTAAGTAAAGTAGTTAAGAAAACCGCAAGTGATTAGGAAGACGGAAACAAAGGCAGTTACAGGATTAATGGTAATTGCGGACCTCCTTGTAAAGTATGATATCCTGGTACGAGGATAGGGTAATGCATTTTTATGCTTTTTCCTATGGTAATGCATTTTTCAGTTAACTATAAATAAACGATATTTATAAATTACTAGCGACCCGACTCAGCTTCGCACGGATGCAATGCTGATACTAATTGGTGGTAGGTCTTTGTGCAAGCTCACCTGGGTAGGTACCACCCACTCATCAGATATTATACCGGTAAACAACAGTACGCAGTATTATTGTGTTCCGGTTTGAAGGGTGAGTGAGCCAGTGTAACTACAGGCACAAGGGACGTAGCATCTTAGTTCCCAAGGTTGGTGGCGCATTGACGATGTAAGGAATAGTTAATATTTCTTACAGCAGCTATAGGTTATGGTGACCACTTACTATCAGGTGGCCCACATGATCGTCCGCCAACCTATTCCATAAAATAAAATACAATATTTGTTTATTTACATCACATTAGAAACTTCTAAAATTAGTATTTCTTTTCTATATTATCCATTTATTATATACAAAACCTTTTTCTCGAATCCCTTTATATATTAAAAAAAAAAGAGGCATCAAAATTTGTTGCTTAATTTTAAATATCTTAGCATACATAGGGACAGCGGTAGGTGACTTTGTTTTATACTATGTAACGATTTATTTAATTAATCTTGAAGTTAATTGTCATATAATGTATATGATTCTATGAATCTCTATATATTTTTTTTTATGTAAGAATGCATTACCGTTAATGGCGCGCCCCTCCACGTTAAATAATTTTGTTAGCGCTCATTTGTGTGGGTGTGTGACTTTCGTGCATACATTAAGCCTTAGTGTGTGTGAGCCTAACAACAACAATGACAAAAAAATATAAAATTTAGGCAATATATGTTAAGTTTATTTTATTAAATACAATTAAAATTGCCAAACACGTGACTTTACCCACGTGGAATTCCTAACACACAGCAGAAAAAAACCTTTGCCCCACCATATTGCACTCATACATACATTGATTGATTTCCCATACAAACTTTCACCCCTCATGACCCTTCCTCGCACTCAAAATACTTCCAAAGCAAATTTCATCTACATCTGTTCAGCGGTTTTAGCGTGAAGACTCAGAAGAGTAGAAAGATTTGACGTGGAGGCCTATTAATGTATAAATAGATAATCGACACACATCATTATTATCGTAACGAATGAGATACAATGAGAGTTCTCACAAAAAATCTCGACTGATGCTTAATGCACACAACAACCGAAAGGGAATATTGAAACTGATTTATTAAAATAAAAAAAAAAGAATAAAAAGGTATATAATCGGTAGGTGATAAGAATGAAATTGCTTTGTGGAGGTAGAATAACAAGCAAATATAGTTCTGATACTTTTTTTTCTTTAATAATTATATTTTTGGTAGATCAAGATGACAAGCTTGATAATTATTGATCCCCCAACCAATATATTTGACAGATCAGATTCAATATGTGACAGATCAATTTTTTTAAAGTAGACGTATTTATTACCAGTCTTAAATGTGATACCACATAAAATAATGTTAATTAAAGTTTATCAAATAATTAAATAATTAATTACAACAATAAATTTATATATAACAATGTGAAATAAATAGTTTCGGTTATTATAATTATATGTAATAATAATTTGATATAATTATGACATACAATGCCATAACATCCTGTTGGAGGCTAGGGTTGCTCGCTAACATAATATACAACAACGAAGTAGGTACGTATGTGTTGTGCGCCACCCACATATAAGTGCAATGAGAAATTACAACACAATAATCGTAAAATGAAATTTCTGAATAGGCAAACTTAAAAAATCTTATTCTAGAAACAATGTCTTGGGAACGACGATACTTGCGCTCAATTATACTAATATAGTATCTATGCGTCTGTCTATTATGCAAACTAATGACCAATTTTTATGAATTTTGGTACGAAGCAACTCCAACTCGAACACTTTTTTATTTGTCTCTAAAACCTGATGACCGAACGAGGCGTCAAAATATACTCAGCGAATTGTGTATATTTTGACGACTTTCTGAAGATTAATGAGCCCTATTGTAAGAAATTTATTTGTATGATTATTTTTATACTATATATTGTCTATGTTAATATAACGAATGCTAAAGTGAATGTCTGCATATTGCTCTTTCAAGGCCAAATTACAGAAAAGGATGTATTTATATTTGGTATAAAGCAAGCTTGAACTCCAAGGAATATACATACATAGGCTACTTTATACAAAACATCTGACGATCAACCCTTAATGCGTGAGTAGAACCCCGGATGACAAATAGTATACAATATAAATTATTTATAAAAAATTAAACCGACTGCAAAATTAGAAACAGAAACTAAAAATAAAAACATATATCTATAAAACAACTAGATCGATTTTAATGAAACTTACACTGTACCTTAAGTTGAATGCGCCCAAGTTTTTAATTTTTTTTTTAAAAATAATCTCAATATGACTTTTAATTTTCGAGAAATTCATGGACAAACATACACTTACGAAATTTAGCACACGTACGCACACTTGGAAGCCTAAATGTATCGTCATACTCCAATATAATTAAATTCTAACAATGTTCCATACATACATACCAAATTGATAACCTCCTTTATTTAGTCGGTTAATAATTAGAAACGCGTCATAGCGTATTTCTAAAAGTCATAATTTAAATAGAGTCATCCCTCGTCGTTTAGCAGTATTATAAATTCGAATAGTCTGATTTAACAACTCTTAATAACACACATGGATGTTTTAATCAGTAACACATTTAAAACGATAATAGCACACGACTTTAAATAGTAGAGACCTCATTTTGTTTCACCCCTTTTGTATTTAAATCATTCAGAATCGAACAATGGACCTTCATTACAGGGTTAATTTTGTATACAATTTTGTGTCTGCCTCAGTTTACACGAATGCGTCAGGTTTATACCGAGATTAATTATAAGGTACGCTACAGACTATACAATCGAAGTGGTATTTTTTTCATAGTATGGTTGGTATATTAGAATTATAGGCATATAAAATATTGTTCATCATCATCATCATCATCAGCATCATCAGCAGCGGCCCATATTAGTCCACTGCTGGACATAGACCTCTCCAAATGCACCCCACTGTGATCTTTCTCCGGCTACTCGCATCCAGCTCTTGCCAGCCATCTTGCGTAAATCGTCACTCCACCGTGCCGGAGGACGTCCTACACTACGTTTGCGCAGACGCGGTCTCCACTCGCGGTTCTACGACAAATATGGCTAGCACACCGCCACTTCAGCTTACTAGTATTGGTAAATATTAATTACTAAATACTGTTCAGAATAGTTTAATTCAAAAGATTGAGATTAGATTCGTGTGGTATTGTGCGATGGTGACTTATTTAAGGCAAAGCCGGGGTCTCGGAAAGCACGTACAGGCCTTTCTGTGACGACTTGATTTCTTTTTTCATCTTATTGAAATTTTTTTACTAGTCATCAGAAATTATGGAGAAGCAGCAATACGCCAATACTTGATATTGTTGAGTTCCGGTTTGAAGGATGAGTGAGTCAGTGTAACTACAGATATTTTGAAAGAATCAACAGTGTATTGAGAGTGTAGTGAGCTGAGATGGCCCAGTGGTTAGAACGCGTGCATCTTAATTGTTAACCGATGATATATATATATATGATGATATATATGTGCTTAATTTGTGTTTATAATTCATCTCGTGCTCGGCGGTGAAGGAAAACATCGTGAGGAAACCTGCATGTGTCTAATTTCATCGAAATTCTGCCACATGTGCATTCCACCAACCCGCAATGGAACAGCGTGGTGGAATATGTTCGAAGCCCTCTCCTTAATGAAAAAGGAGGCCATATCTCAGCAGTGGGAAATGCACAGGCTGTACTGTACTGTACTGTAATAGTGTATTGTGTTAGCGACCACACTTATGCTCTTATACCAGTCTTTTGTTTCTTAGGAATGGCTTCCTTGTTCGAATCGATGTATCAACTGAAAACTAAAAAAGGTCACTGATTTAGAAGAAAAGTTCATGTATGTATCTCATGAATATTTGTCTCATCTTACTGTGAAAGTTTTGTATTTATTAGTTTTAATTTTAAAATCTGTGTATTAGTTATCAATGAGCAAATTTTATGTGTGTAGTGTGTCTGTTGTATGTGTCTGACAAATAGACGACATTTAATTTAACTTCTATTTAAAAAAAATTAAATCCTTACTAAGAAATCTGCGTATATTAGGTACGTTAAAAAAGATATCGTTTAACATATAATATAACACAATAAAAGTTACTTTAACATATTCATAATTATTGTAAAAATTAAAATTTTGTTTGAATTTCCCTTATTTGTTCAATGATCTAAGTAAAATATTCTTACAATCAAAATTTCAAACGAAATTTCTGATCTGGGCATAATTAACGTGCCCAAATATTGGAGCTATTTCGCGGTGTTTGCCGAAATTTGTTTATCATTCTCAGTGTTTGGGTTCCGTAGTCGAATTTAAGAAAGAAAAATATAAACACTATTTCTATCCCTGTCTAATATTAACTTCTCACTCCCTTGTTCTTTAGTTGGATAATTTCCGTGGTTAATATTTTCTTGAAAAAATTAGAACTTACATTGTTTTATGTACAAAAGTTTTTTTGTAACACCGCATATTATAGTAAAAGTTTAATAAGCAGCAATAAAATAAGAGAATTGACTTAACTTTTAATTAAAAAGAGAATATTGAATGACGCGTATACTAAATATGAAAGAAAATGTGACATCACAAACAAAGCGACCTGGCATGGGTATTCCGGTTGGAACGAAGTGCATTGGCTATATATTAATTTAATTATTGTGGGAAATAAAGAAATAAGAAGGAAATAGGTTTGAATACTTTTTCAAAAACCGTCTGGCTAAATCTTTTATCTTAAGTGACGATACTGCCAGTTCACTCTAATGCAAGCCACGTAAAAGAAAACAAAAAATAATTTATTATCTGCATAAAATGATGAGCCTTATGGAAAGTCGCTGCCGCCCATGGACATTTGCAACATCGAAACCCTGGTGCGCTGTCAGTCTACAAGATATGAAGTACTTAAACTTTATTTAAATTTTAATCCAACTGTCAAATTTTTGAGCGTAACCGAGAAAAAAAATATATACGAAGCAACGATCGTTAGGGATTTACGTTTGTGTTCTTATTTTAAAACTTGACTTTTTTCAAAATATATTAACGTCTTTTTTTTGTTTTTCGTGATTCTTTTTTTAAATAAATCTTTTCTAAGGATTTTGTTTACATGTATTACATCAGTATAAAATCCTCATCCTGTTGATGCTTAGTTAAAAATATACGAAACATTTTCCTCATTTTGCACCTCTTGTAAGACTACATTAATATCCCACTGGGTTTTTAAGAAGATTTTGGAAGTAAATCCGCTAAAATGTTCCGTAGTCGATTTCAGGTTAGACATGCTAAGAAATTCATTAAAAAATAATTCTAAGAAATAGAACAGAGTTATATTTTTAAAGCAAAACCTTAAGACCATCTTCGCATTTCCATGGTGCCTTGAACATTAATCTCTTTATACATCTGTGCAAAATGTTTTATGCGTTCTGTGAATGGGAATTAACACGATTTAGACTATGTATTTAAAACATTTTTAAACTAAGTTATCCGTAATTCAATGAAAATACCTTTGTTTGAAACATGTATGTTACGTTTTTATAAAAAACCTTTAGAAAATACGTTAATCATAAAAGCTAAAGTGTAATTTCTACAATATATAATGGATAATGGAATGTTCTTTGAAATTTCAAAGCAAAATAGAA
Organism: Vanessa cardui; assembly: GCF_905220365.1. Lineage (NCBI taxonomy): Eukaryota > Metazoa > Arthropoda > Insecta > Lepidoptera > Nymphalidae > Vanessa > Vanessa cardui. The sequence continues at coordinate 1,702,783 of NC_061137.1, forward strand.
TATATTTTCCAAATTTTGCAAATTATTTATTTGATCTTATTCTTTAATACGTTACAAGATAATTGGCTTATTGAATACGACATTAAAACAGACATAGCTTACATAAAATCAAAAACTTAATATGTATTACTATTATAAATGTAAAATTTATGTCTGTTTGTTTGTCGCTCTTTCAGGACCAAACTAATGAACCGAATTTGATGAAAATTGGTGTGAAGCAAACTTGAACTTCAATGAAGGACATGGGCTAGGTTTTTTGCCCATCAAAAAAAAAACGTGACGAACAAACTCTTAAAACGCTAGCAAATCCGAAGGGGACAAATAGTTCAATACAAAATCAATACACTTACTTACACGCCAAAAAATAAGTCGATTCAGAAATGTACACATTAGATCTGAGAAGAACCGACATTTTTCACAACTTGACAATTGACAATTATTCTTATTTCTATTTCAAACGGCCTGGAGGCTATCGTTTCATTCCCAAAGCATTTTATCACCTAAGATATTATTTTTATAATATCCTTAACACATAAACATTTCTAAATGTTTTTTACCTTGACTTACTTATCCTTCAAACGAGAACACAACTGTACTGAGTCTTACTGTTGAGCGGTAGTAATCTGATGAGTAGTACCTAGGTAGTACCTTCCCAGACGGCCTTGAAACCACCACAATCGTTACGTGACAATATTATTGTCTGAATATTAGTAATAATAATAACAAAGAAATTGTTTCAACCATTTATGAGAGTTCTTCCATCTATAAAGTAGCAGTTTGAGCAATGATGAATGTTGTTACCCAAAAAGTATTAAACCCTGTGGGATTTGTCTGTATAATGACGGCGAGAGCGTTTCCTCAAAACTAAGTATATCATGATAATCTCTCCACTTAAACTTTTCATTTCACGAAATAGGAACAAATCAACAGTCCAACAAACTTTTTATTACTTGTCATAAGCATTCATTGTCCTCCTACCCTTATTTGAATTTTATTCGAAGTTGGCGTGTCTGACTTCATGTTACAAGTAACATTCTTTCCAGTCTTAGTTTTACTTGGTGGCAGGGCTTTGTGCAAGCCCGTCTGGGTAGGTACCACCCACTCATCAGTCATTCTATCGCCAAATAACCGTACTGTACGCCAAGTACAGTATTGTTGTGTTCCGGTTTGAAGGGTGAGCGAGCCAGTGTAACTACAGGCACAAGGGACATAACATCTTAGTTCCCAAGGTTGGTGGCACATTGACGATGTAAGGAATAGTTAATATTTCTTATAATAGCTTCATTGTGTATGGGTGATGGTGACCACTTACCATCAGGTGGCTCATATGCTCGTCCGCCGACCTATAATATAAAAAAAAAATTCATTCAATTTTCATACAATCCATCCATCGTTTCTTTGGTCGTCCTACCTCTATATCCATCCACGTCCATTCTCAAGAACTTCCTTACAACATGGTTCTCATTCCTCCGCATAACATGCCCATACCATAACAGGTTGCCACATAATTTTTCGGTTACCGGTACCACTTTCAAACTTCCTCTATGCACTTCTTACTCTATCCATTCGCGTAACAACACACATTCCTCTCAACATTGTCATCTCTTCTACATGTAGTCTTTCATTCAACCCTTTGTAGCCCAACACTATTCCATATAGAATAGCAGATCTAATCATGACCCGAATTCCCCTTAAGTGTAAGGGGAATACTTTCTTTCACATATTTTATTGTAATTTAAGTAGGCATAAAGGCAGTAGAATAAAACGTAATAATTTAAACTAAACGAATCGTTAATGAAATTACAGTTTCATAAGCGCTCTCGAGTTCGATTTAACACGATATGGGATTAATTGCGGCTTCTACAATTGTTGGTTTAATATAATGTAAACAAAATATATTATGTAATGTATTGTTAGTACATATGACTATTGATTTGTGGGTCTAGCTTGGTTTATGACCACTGATTTCGAGGTCCTGTGTTCAAACTTCTGGTCTTGCCGATGAGTTTATTGGAGTTTGGTGTTTGAAAATTTGGAGTGTGTTACTACCGTTCCTTGTAAGCACGGGCGGTGGTGATCGCTTACCATCAGGTTGGCAATTTACGAGTCGAACCACCCAATTTAACATATTAACCTAATATTAACTTCGCAATTCCTAGATTTTCGCCTATGATCCGAATTTGAGTAGTTATTCTGATATGGCTTCTCATGACATTGATATATACAGCCGTAACAGTAATAGATTAAAAAAATTAGACTTTTTCAAATAGTTTCAAGATACATTTTTGTTTTTATTTCAAGTTTTACTTCTTCTTAATTTGGAGTAATTTAATTTATTATTTGTTTTTCATTTTTAATATTGTTCTTAATTTTTTAAAGATATATTAATAGTAGGAGGATGGGAGTAGTAGGAGTGTTTTTTTTGTTGGTATTTACAATGTTTGTATAAACGCCTGTGTGTATCACATCGTACAAGAATTAGTTTTCTAATTTTACTTAATAATTTGTGAATATGGTCTTTCGAAAATCTATAAATAAATATATTTATTATATATAAATAAATATATTTATACGAGAAGTATTTTATTAAATACTTCTCGTACTCCATTGCTTGGTTATTCGACAAATAATCTAGGTAATTAATTTAGATATTGAACTAATTAGAATCTCAATCATAAATGTATCCCTACAATTTGTAATTGATTAACTAAGACGTTAATTATCGATAATTCTAGGTATTTGATCATTAATAGATATTCTATTCTCACTTTATTTAATTTTATTTAATTATGCCTGACCTACTTTCTAGTAACGTAATAAGTATCTTTGTGATAAATTAGTATTTAATTATATCCTAGACATATAATTAACATCGATTGTAAACATAAGGATCGTCAACATATTGAGGACTGAATATATAAATACCTAGAACAACAACAGCCTGTAAATTTCCCACTGCTGGACTAAAGCCTCCTCTCCGTTTGAGGAGGAGATTTGGAACATATTCCACCACGCTGTTCCAAAACGGGTTGTGTATCAAAGCATATATCATCATATATATCATAAATAAATATAATCAATATCATAAATCAAGCACATATATATAGTGGTACTTGCCTGGGTTTGAACTCGAAATCATCGGTTATGATGCACGCGTCCTAACCACTGGGCCATCTCGGCTTTAGAACAAAATTGAATTGAATACCGTACCAATCATGATCGCATGGAATCTTTGAACCGATGTTGAGAATGCTAGCGTCGAAACCCTTTTGAATCGTAATACCAATTATCAGGGTGAACGTTATATTAATTTGAAATAAAGCTACACAGCCATATAAATTAATACTAATAGGGGATGCTTTATTGTAATGCCTTACTTTAACAAAACTCCACTAATAAACTTCTAAAACTTATACCAAAAGATATAGAGTATTTCATGAAAGGATTTTGTATAATTAAAATATGAATTATTTTGTCGCAGTTACATCCGATTTACTTAGATTATCGACGTAACCAGATATTAAATTTGATAGAAATAAAAATGCACATACAATTTAAATAAATGAGGTCGAATTTGAAAGAAACCATATTATTGTCTTATACAAGAGTTGAGATGGCCCTGTGGTTAGATTTGCATGTTATCCAATGATTGCGGGTTCAAATCACGGCAAATACCATTAAATTTTCATGTTCTTTGTTTGTGTTTTATAATTCATCTTGGGTAAAGGAAAACATCGTGAGGAGTGTATGTGACTAATTTTAAGGAAATTATGACATATTTCCATCCACCAAACCTCATCGGAGTGCTCCAAACCTCCCCGAGGGAAAAGCCCAGCATAGGGAAATTTATAGGTCGTTACTGTTATGTTATGTAATATTTGTCGTATATGATACTGACGTTTACTGAAATTATGAACTTCTTTACAATTTTAATACAATTCAGAAACAAAAATACGGTTAGGCAAAGAAAGAAATATTACGCAAAGCTATTGCGTATTTGCGTTTTAATTATAATAAGTTCAATAACAGATATAGGCGTATGAATGAGGAATTAGTTTATAACTTATTATACTGAATTAACGATAATTCTTGCCGATATTTTTAAAAGTAGAACGTATTTTCTGCTATAAAGTTTTTAGTGTATTCAAAACGTTACTGTTGTTTAATTATTTAATGACGTTGTTCTCGAAATCTGGTTAATATTAGTTATTAGTAGTAATTCCTTTTTTAAATTTAACCCGGCATTCTATGAATTTCTATAGAATTGTTTTAATGTAAATAAAATATAACTGCTGTATATTCATAGTTAATTACCTTTGATTTTTGATGATGTTGAAATTATTTTTTTCATAATAACCATGTACATTGAGGAGTAAGTATATTATTTCCAGCCTGAAATATGCATTCTGCCTGTTCGATACAAAAAAAAAAACAAAAACAAAAATAATTGTGAAATCTTGTAAGATTGTATCTAAACTGAGTACGTTTGTATTTCCAAATAATTTAATAATAAAACTAAATGTAAAAATAATCTCTAGAAAAAAAAAATGTCACTAATTCAGTCTTCACTTTCACTGCATCAGTACATAGTATAAAACTAAGTCGCTTTCTATGGCCCTTTGTCCCTTTGTATGTTTAAATATTTAAAACTAGGCAACTGATTTTGATGCGGCTTTTTTTACCAGATATAGTGATTTGAGAGGAAGGTTTTGGTAAGTAATACATGGACCATTTTATAAAAGAAACACTGATAATTTTAGAAGTTTGTAATGTGGTGTCATAAATAAACAAATTCTGTAGTATATTTAGTATCAGTATTGCACCCGTGCGCAGTCGGGGCAGATCGCTAGTTTTAAAGTTTTTGGACGACTTTCAAGGTTACGCCACTCCGAGGTCCCGGGTTCGATTCCCGGCCGAGTCGATATAGATTATCATTAGTTTTCTACGTTGTCTTGGGTCTGGGTGTTTGTAGTACCTTCGTTACTTCTGATTTTTCATAACACAAGTGCTTTAGCTACTTACACTGGGATCAGAGTAATGTATGTAATGTTGTCTCATATTTATAAAAAAAATAATTGTATAAATAAAGTGTACAAATACTTAATTTCGTTAGTGAATCAAATGTAATAAAGCATGAAAGGAGAAAAAACTTCGGATTTGATTTTGAATAATTTATATGACTAAATATGACTAGAAAATGTACCAGCTTGTGGTTTAATAGCAATCTACTCATGCTACTCATATGCTATTTAGTAGCATCTATTCAGAATTAGCATGCTTTAGTGCTATAATATACGAGCACTCCATAGTTGTATGATTCGAATAAAGTTTATATTCATATATCATGCAGTTAATACTAAGTAATTTCTTAAAAATGATAAGTGTACTATATAAGATATAAGGCTCTAGTCCCAAATTTAAGTTTATCAGGAATTGTTTAATTATAATAGAAGTTTTTCAATGTGCCAAAATAACCTTATTAAATTTATTTTGTACTAGCTGTGCCCGCGACCTATTACGCGTTTCAAGTTAACAAAAAAGGATGATGATATAGTAAGAAGTAACTTATACTTCTTACTATATCCGTTATCTGCCAATGAAAGACCCATCAAAATCAGTCCAGGCGTTCAATAGACAGACAGACTGACAAAAAATGTAAAAACATCTTTGCATTGAGTAAAAAAGGCTATTTTAATATTACAAACATACACTCCTATTTTATTATATTAACATAAGAATTTACAACATTAAATGCTTAAATATATATATACAAATATGAACTAAAACTAGTTACTGTATAAATCTTGACCGCGTGGAATGGTGGCAAGAATGCTAGCAGCATTTCCCCGTTGAATCGCAATTCAATTTTATTATATGTATATTTCTAATGAAATTTATTTTAAAACAGCTTTCAATATTGACAACAGAATCCACGTGATAGCTTCAAATGAAATCATTTATATACTATTCATTTCAATCAAGCTTAGGTATTATTGGTGGTAGCTTCACTTAATTGTTAAATGACGATTCAAAAGTGCTTGTAAAAGCCTACTTGAATCAAATTTCTTTTTATTTATATTTTTGATTGATTAATTTTGTATTCTAATAAACAATTACTATGGAATATGGAAAGACTTCTCTAGGTAAACTCTACCAATTATCCTACTGCCAAATTTATACTAAATGTAGTTTGTATAACTGTACAGTCTAGGGTAACAGCGTTCCTTTTTGTGGTCCGTATGATTGCCCCCTACCTAAATTGATCAATCAATCCGAGTATACTTGATAGAGACAAGTAGAATTTAACAAGGGCTTTAAAATAGCCACGTTAAAGTCACGACGTGAACTATCGGTTCCGAAAGTAAATACTACAGGGAAGAACCGGCTTATAATAATACAGTGTCATTTAAGCCCAATTATACATGGATAATACTAGTTGTCGCCCGAGGCTTCGCTCGCAATTTAGGGGATTTTTTGTCATACTATAGGCAAAAAACGTAGCCTATGTCCTTCTTTGGACTTCAAAGTTGTGTCACATCAAATTTCATCAAATTCGATGCAGTGGTTTGGCAGTAAAAGAGCGATAAACAGACTGACAGAGTTACTTACACATTTATAATATTAGTATATATATATGATATATATTAAAGGCACGATATATATACCTATGTGTCATGCCTACAATTAGTATTTTTATCATCTATATTATCTTGAGATAATTTAATTCATTCAGAATATTCGAATGTTAATAAACAGACGTAAACTGATTAAAGAATTGCGCTTTAAAACTCGTTTATTGATGATAAGTATACTTAAATCATGAAGTCAACAAATAACGTGTCAAAATCCTCGAAAGGGCTCGAAAGGGCTCCACTGGCCCGGAAAGGAGGGTTGGGGATTTAATAAAATAAAATGGGAATATTATCGAATGGTGCCCGTCGAGAGTAATGTTCCGTGAGTCGCTTTGGAAATGGATGGCGTGGAGTTGACATTATGACTACTGCTATTTTCGTGCATTAAAATGATTTCATTATATTATACTATATTAGTTTCATTTATGTTAATAATAGTTATGTGTGTATCATGGATTCCTTTTAGTTTTTTTTTCCAGTGATTTAACTGTTACTTAAATTTCGATAAACGCCTTAAAATAATTATACAGTTAACAGTTTGAAAAACTTACAAATGTATAGTATACTAATGACTAGCAAATTAATTGAAACTTCATATTAAGTATGTATTTTATTTCTTCCATATTTAGCATACAAGAATAACAACAACAACAAACAGCCAGCCACACACAGCAAATTTCCCACTGCTAGGCTAAAGCCTCCTTTATTCGAGGGGAAGGTACACAACACAACATATTCCACCACGCTGTTCCAATGGATTGGTGGAAATATATAGCATTAAAATACTATTATATACTCAAATATAAATTAACTAACAAACCTTCTCCATACATTTGTTGTTCCATAAAAATCTAATGTTGCGTCTATAAATCCGCATCCGTCAATGTGGATTTCATTGTCTTCACTACTTGAAGTCATTGTGGCTGAATTGTTATCGAATTGTGTTCTTTCGTATGGAGTGTAAGTACATATATTTTGTGGAGCACGAGTACGATAAAGGTTCGAATGTATTACTATTTCCTATTTTATTTCGATGATATTTTTTGGTACTTCTCTAGAAACCTGCAAAGAATCATTTTCATAATTATGGATGCGTTCAAGATGGTAAATTTTTTATTCGTTTTTATTATAGTTTAACTTGTAACAGAAAAGATAATAATGGGATATCTTAAAGATATTATTTGTCCCTACTAAGAGACTGCAGAGATTCAGCTCATATATTGAAAGCCGATGACAATTGATTCATTACTGATATAGTAAGCCCATTGTTAAACCTCTTTTAAGTCAGCAAGCGATCCTAACGCAAGCAGCCTCGGTCATCGTTTTATTAGAAGATACGGTATTCTATTAGAGGCTATTTTAATTTATGGCCGAAATAAAAATAAACCATTCTGTATTTTATTTAATAAATACTAGCGTACAGCCAAAATATTAATTAAGAAAATTGTATGATAAAAAGATAACTTATACTCTATTGCACTTAGTAACGATGTTGTTCTTTACCAGTGAAAACATTTTCAGAATTGGATTGAACCTCTTCAGAATATTATAATATCAGCATTACATAGTAGAAAACAAAGAAGCTAACCACTGTTTATTATCTATGCTTAAATCTTTAAAATTACGCAACAGATTTTGATGCGGTTTTTTATAATAGGTAGAGTGATTCGTGAGGAAGGTTTCTGTATATCATACATCGACAATAAAAATCTCTGGTATATTTAGTAGCAGCATTGCAACCGTGCGAAGATGGAGAGGGTCGCTAGCGTATTATAATTATTGGTCTCCAACACGGAGCGTTAGTGCTGGGTGTGGACCGTAAACAAATTACTAATTTACCACACAGCAATCTTTGTATTGTGTGGTCTCCACACCAGTGACAATTAATATTCCTTTTTTTTGGGCCTCCCCTCTTCATGATGATAGGGAAGATCTGACAAATACAATCATGTATTATTCTGCGATGGCTTGTAAGATTTATTGAATACTATGGTCACCCGCGGCTTCGCCCGCGTTAGCGGTTGGTTGTCAAGTGTTAGGCAAAAAAGTAGCCTAGTATGACCTTTCTTGGAGTTCAAGTTTACTTCATAGCAAATTTGTTCAAATTCGGGTCAGCGGTTTGGTAGTGTAATAGCGACAGTTAGACAGAGTTACTTTCAAATTTTTAATATTAATTTATAGATATGGTCTACAGACTGGTGTGAGTTGTTGCCTCAGGTACCTTTGTAGAGCCAGTGTCACTACAGGAATAAGGAACATAACATCTTTGTTTCCAACGTTGGCGCGTTGGCGATGTAAAGAATGGTTATTCCTTACAGTGCCATTGTTTATGCGCGAAGATGACCACTTGCCCATGGACAAGTGGCCCTTGTGATCGATATACATATGTATATACGTGAGAGCCGAGATTGCCCGGAAAGTAGAACGCTTGTATCTTAACCGATGATGATTCAGACTCAGGAACGCATCACTATTTTTTTTTAAGTTTTTTATTTTGAGTTTATAATTTCATCTCGTGCTCAACGGCGAAGGAAAATATTGTGACGAAACCTGCATATGACAAATTTCAATGAAACTCCAAACCTCGAATGAAGAGGAGGCCTTAGCCTAGCAGTGGGAAATTTACAGACGTTTTCTAGCTTCTGCTAGCTATAGCAAAAAAAGGGGTCAAACGATCCATGGGTGCACAGACTATGAATAAAAATAAGGATTTATTTTGGTAAAAATAGCCGTCAGTTATAACCCAAAAATCTCGGCATATATCAATATATTTTTCTGTCCATACGATAAGTAATATAAATAGGTTTGTCGTAAGTTACCCATGTCAATATTTGACGATATTATAAGCAATGTAAATCTTTATTCACACCCTTAAGCCAGTAATGCACACTGTTTCGCTCACCCTTCAAACCGGAACACAGCAATATTGTTGGCGGTATAATACTTGCAATCCTAGCGCCAGTAAAATATATCAAAATGTAACTAATTCTACAATTACTTTTTTTATTTCTAAGCTTGGCAATTAACCTGCGGTCTTTGGTTGGTTCTGTTAAGGCTAAGTGGATTATGTCACGGCTCTTGAAGATTGGCCTTCGCCAGATATTTTCATCGTATATTAATATAATTTTTAAATTAACGTACACCTACTCCTCATTAATATCACTTAATGTCAGTATATTGTACAAAAATACGAATCTGTCTTTACGATTTTTATAACTGATCAATATGTTTCAATATTTTCTAACCAGCAGGCTAATCGGGACTTTCACTGGCACATAGCTGATGAAATAAGGAGTAACTTAAACTTTGCTCGATTATCAGGCATGACTAGACTATACCAGGTTTATTTTTATAAAATTTCAATGTTACCATTTTTTATTAATGATAAAGATATTCTCGAGAGTGTGTAATAATTGATTTTATAAAGTTCTGATATCTTTTAACTTTTGGCAGATTAGATTTTGAAAATTTGTATTTGTGACACTTTGCTTAGTGCAAGTGTAAAAACCCATAAACGTAGCAAATTAATCAATTATCACATGTGTCTATTTTATCTAACGCGTTGATGTGTTTGTCTTCGAAGTCAGGGGTGCTTGGATACACACTGCGCCAAGCCCAAGCTAAATCTATTTACCTGTGGTCCGTCGGTCCATTGACTTCATGCAGCGTTCAGACCAGATATACCCTATACCAGTTCTTTTGATATATTTTCTTGATCAAGTTATATATTGTGTAAATTTTGCACAACCTGAATATTATTTGAAATATTGATTAGTAACTATTACACTGCTGTCAGATTTTTAGACCAAAATCACAATAAGTAACAAATTTCTATATTTTTAAAACAATGCAATATTTTTCGGCATTTCTACAATATCACTTCGATTTTTGATCGTCCTTTTCTTAAGATCATAATAAATGTATGAATAATTTAAGTACATTATGTAAATTTTAATAAAAATAAATAAATATTTGAGCCAACTCACCAGTAGACTACTTGGTGATAGGACTTTGTGCAAGCCCGTCTGGGTAGTACCACCCACTCATCGGATATTCTACCGCAAATTACAGTACTTGGTATTGTTGTATTCCGGTTTGAAGGGTGAGTGAGCCAGTGTAACTAGGCAAAAGCCAGTGTGACTAGGTGAAAGCACAAGGGACATAACATCTTAGTTCCAAAAGTTGGTGTACATTGACGATGATAGGAATGGTTTATGTTTCTTACAGTGCCATTGTCTATGGGCGCTCACCACTCACCATCATGTGGCCTATATGCTTGTCCGCCAGCCATTGATAAAAGTAAATTTGCTTTGAAACCAAGCATTTCTTCATGTCTAAGCCCAGCTTAAGAAACTTTGGTCTTCGAGAATATCTCACGTGGTTCTGTAAATCTAGCATCAAAGCCTCGACTCAAAAGCAAACTTATAACTCTATTGCAGTTTGGGATTTAGGATTTGTGTTGTACCTCTTAAGGATAGTTTTGTAGTCTTAGCATTTTGTACAACATGATACGTACATGTTGGGTAACTTGTATATCAGTTATAACTGCATTTATTGTATCATCACTAGCTTTATACCAAACATGGGATAAAATTTCCTACTATTTTATTGTATTATTTTGAGATAGTAGTCAGTACTTTTGCTCATACTCCTGTGTCTTAAATGGAAGGATTAAACGGATGATTTGCATTTTGATTTTTCTCATAAAGTTTTGAAAAGATATTAATTATTGCTCTATTAAAGTATGATAACAATACCAAATTGTAGAATTGTCTTTTCAAATGATAACAATACCAAATTGGAGGGAAGTCTTGTTCAGTGAAAAAAAAAAACATTTCACAAATTTCAAGGAGTTTTTTAATGTTATATTGATGGTTACAAATTTATTCACTTACGAAGTCACGCTCTTCCAAGTTGGTATTGAGATATATTACTAAATTTTTTTCAAAAAAATTAAAAATTTGAAGGATAAATTTTATTTATACAATATATTGGTGGACGTGCAAAGGGCCATGTGAGTGTCAATATTTATATTGGCGAATATAAATATAAATGTTAACAATTGCTTACATTAAAATAGCGGTGCTTAATTTGGGCACTAGGATCTGATATCCTTTGTGCCTGTTGGACAATGTGTACTTGCTTACTCACTTTTCGAACTAGACTACAACAGCATTGAATATTGTGTTTTGATGGTACATTTATGTCAGGCTTGAAAAAGTCGAACCTGGTACCATGTAAATATGATAAATATGAGGCAACATCACATATATTACTCATAAGTAACGACGGTACCACAAACAACCAGACCCATAGAAAACTAATGATAATCTACATCGACTCAGCCGAGCATCGAACCCAGGACCTCGGAGTGGCGTACCCATGAAAACCGGAGTACACACCATTCGACCACGGAGGTCGTCAATGTGAATATAAGAATATTCTTTATTATAGTTCAGAAAGTAAAATTTAAATATCCTTTTGAATTTACGAAGGTTGCATGAAGTGCAACAGGCGGCCTTATCGCTAAGGCTGCAATCTCTTCCAGGCCACCTTTGAGCTTCGAGATATATTGCTCAAGAGTATGCCCATAGATATTTAGAACCTCGTTTAATGCCTCAATACCAGAAAGCGTGCAGGCAAAGGATCGATGATTTTATGTTACCTTCCGAGACGTGGAATGATCGCGCTGTCATCTTTGAGAAAAAACCTAAAATCTTTTAAATGATCTGAACCGTATTTAAAGTTCAGATTTCCGAGGACAGCCTCGCGACGTATGTAATCTACGTACAGACGTATTTTAAACAACAATCGAATTATGGATAAATAATAATTATTATTTTTAGGAAGTGAAATGCACGATTATTATAATTCATCTCGTGCTCGGCGGTGAAGGAAAACATCGTGAGGAAATTAGATACATGCAGGTTGCATGTATCTAATTTCATCGACATTCTACCACATGTGCATTCCACCAACCCGCATTGGAACAGCGTGGTGGAATATGTACCAAACCCTCTCCTTAATGGAAGAGGAGGCCTTATCTCAGCCGTGGGAAATGTACAGGCTCTTACTTTACTTTACTTTACTTTAAGTGAAATGCAAAGGAACCACAGTAAAAATATTGTTAATTGGCCCAATGCCATAACAAATTAAAGCTTTACTTATCACTGAGATCCGACGTAGTAGAAATGTTTTAAATATTTTATTTACGTTACTATTTTACATTACAGATTATAGAGCCGTTCTAAATCAAATGAACAAAAAAGAGAATATAATTAGGAAGAAACAGGTTGAGCTAGGAGGAGGCGAGAATTATACTAAAGAAATTGAAGGGAATAAAGAAAACAAAAGAGTCGAGATGGCCCAGTGGTTAGAACGCGTGCATCTTACCCGATAATTGCGGGTTTAAACCCAGGCAAGCACTGCTGATTCATGTGCTTAATTTGTCTTTATAATTCATCTCGTGCTCAGCGGTGACATTGTGAGGAAACCTGCATGTGACAAATTTCATACAAATTCTGCCATATGTGTATTTCACCAACCCGCATTGGAACAGCGTGGTGGAATATGTTCCAAACCTTCTCCTCAAAGGGAGAGGAGGCCTTTAGCCCAGCAATGGGAATTTACAGGCTGTTGTTGTTGTTGTTTTTTGTTTGTTAAAGAAAACAATTGAAGGCTTTTTTTTTTCAATTTCGAACGACTTTGAAAAAAACGATTTAATTGTCTAAGATCACTATTGCATTATCAGATCAGTCTTTATAGAATTATTAATACAAAATGTTAAAATTTTAAGCTTTTTTAGTATAGTATATCCCCCGAACGCCGAGACGCTAATCCGGGATTTCGATGTGTTGACAGGTTGACTTTAATCAAAATTGGTCCAGCCGCTTAGAGGAGTTCAGTGTCAATGCCAATAATCTTAAAGAGTTACACATGTATAAAAATAAACTGTTAATAAAAAGCCGATGGTATATTTAACAAAGTTATTTCACATTTGCGATAGTAATATGTATGTGCATTATTTGCCAATCACGTAAAAATTCCTAACTAGTGAAAACTGTCTTCAATCAATGTGGAATCTGATGTAGATGGTTACCTATATTAATATTATAAATGTGAAGGTAACTTTGTCTGTCTGTTTGTCTGTCTCTCTTTCAGGACCAAACCGCAAAACCGAATTTAATGAAGTTTGGTATTAACCAAATTTGAGGTCCAAGAAAGGATATAGGCTACTTTATTTGCCTAACACATGACAACCAACACCCTAAAATTGGAGCTAAGCCACGGGTAACTACTAATAGACTATTTTTTTTATAAATAAATACAAATAAATAAATATTGGAATTCTCAGACATATTACATACATAACTCTGATCCTAATGTAAGTAGCTAAGGTATTTTTGTTTTGGAAATCAGAAGTAGGTAACGATGATACCACAAACACACATACCTAAGACAATATAGAGAACGAATGACCTTTGTCTACATCGAATCAGCCGGGTATCGAACCGGGACCTCGGAGAGTATACATGAAAACCGGCGTACACATTGCTCGACCCCGTCAACTAATTACTATTGTTAGAAATACTTCTTTATGCTAATACATTTATATTATAAACATATTAATAACAAACTCAGATTTTCTTAGTGTATCCGTTTTTGAACGAAAGTGTAATCGGTTTTTGAACGTCATTGGTATGGCTGTATAAAATAATACACAATGTTTTCCCGCGCAGCGGATTGTTTAAAAAACAAGGGAGAGTCGCGCATGGAACAACATTCAAAAATTATTGTAAAATTCGATTTGTAAACTTCGAGGCAATAATATAAAAATAAAACCAACAATTAATATATACTATACTTTCTACTGGCGTATTTAATACTATAAATATTATGAATTCCGTTGATTTTACTTAATCTGGTGGGTAACGGCTAATTATGTAATACTTAAACTACAATCAATAAAACTTAGAATATTATAATTAATGCTATAATCGAGAATCTACTTAGTTCTATGATGTTATTATTTGACAAATTCAACTGACGAGTGGCGAATAGCGTTAGACAATATACAGAGTAAATAGCTTGAGTAAACTTAGTCCTAGTTAGTAAGTTTAATTCCCACGTCAGCATATGCCATTGTATATAGCGATGTATCAATATATAGTGAATTAGTCCACAAACATTTCGTATGAATGAAGTTTAATTGTAAAGCAATGACTCATTAGCACAGTCTTCTATATGCATTTCATATTATCAATGTGGTGATAAAAACTTATATATATGTAAATATTTATATGGCCCAGTGGTAAGAACGAGTACGTCTTAACTAATGATTGCGGGTTAAAATAAGGTAAGCACTACTGAATTTTGATGTTCTTAATTTGTGTTTATAATTAATTTATCGTGCTCGGTGTTGAAGGAAAAGCCTACGGAAGAAACCAGCTACGAAAGACACATGTATATTATAACGAAATAATGTCACATGTGAATCTACTAACCGACATTGGAGCATCGAGGACTATGCTCCAAACCTTCTTCTCAAAGGGAGAAAACGCAAGAGCCCTGAAGTGGGAAATTTACATCCTCTAGATGAATGCCTGGGGCACAAAGTGTATAATATCTGACCACCAAAGTTGGTGGCGCATTGGTCAGCACTGACCAATTCTCTGTCAGCTATCCAAATCCGGGCACAAAATTTTAGATGTATCTATATCGATTTTGTACCGTGTACTTACTTAATTACTGACATTTGGTAAAAAAAGATACTTCAATGTATGTATAGATTAATTATGATCGAATATCCACCAATGGGCGACCACCATTTCGATTAAATATTTATTTTATGTAAATTCTAGCCATAGAAATGTAACCATAAGTGCTGATAAAAATATCATTCAGTACAACTGTCGCTATTCAATACCACTTACTCGCGTGTTCACACAAAAGTTTATGACCCGTTCCCTAATTCGGGTTTCATCGTTTATTTAACAATAGATTTATTAATGTCGCTCTATTATGAAGCTGTGAATTATATGCGGTTTTAGTGTAATAAATTTAATTGGATGCAACTTTGATTATTTATTTTGTAAATATAACACACTGACTTATGAATGTGATGGTGTGATGAATGGTGAATTATAAAAATAGCCTATTTTCTAGTAGCTAAGATTTATATGGCAACTTTCTTTTATTATTAAAGTTGTTTAAAATATTTACCATGTTTTTTATTTTTATTAAGTAGAGTTCGAAAAAAAGCTTTTTTTTAATTATTATTTGTATATGTTTAACTGATTAACGTTAATGTTTCTTATAATATAAATTGTTTAAAAAAAGACTTTAAGGTAGGTATCCTTATTACATTCTATACGAATATATAGAAGAATAATAATGGATTCGTTGATTTTCTACATACATAAACATTTCTTTCTTTCTTTCATATATATGTAACTGTTATTAATGAACATGTTTTTAATTTGAGATATATAATTACTTAGTATCTTTTCGGTTCTCGGTTCAATCTATTTACGAAATTACTCGAATGAAGTATATTTTTATTTCGATATTAATTTGGATTCCAATTTGCTATATAAATAAGTAATTAATAAAAATAAATTAACAGGAAACGAAACAAAAATTAAAAAACATAGCCGTGACTTTTTTCTCATTTCGTACATGAAATCTGTTGATTGAAATATTTGTTCATTATAACATTGCTGAATACGTGGTTTTACCTGCGAAAATTAATGATTTTATTGGTGAATTATAAAAATAGCCAATTTCCTAGTAGGCTTTGTCATGAAGGCGTAACGAACATAAAGTTACTTTTGTAATACTATTACTACTTACTATTTACAACATTAGTACCTATAGTCCATTCCAATGACAAAAGGAAACATTCAAAACATACCGTATTTTTCAATATCACAAATGTTTTGTTGATAATTCCACTATAAGATTAACTACAAACAGTTGGTTGTAATATATAATATGAATTATTTATTAGAAACGTAAAAAGTTACCTAACGATAGATAAAAAAGTTATTTTTATACAGTAAGGTTTTTACATAAAAATAATATTTTTACCAAAAATGTTAAAAGAATTATTTTACTTAAAAACAATCTCTTATCTCGAAATGTACATCAGTTTTGTGCATAGCAATTTTATAGTTTTGAAAATAATACAATGTTAAGAAAGACATTCGTCTCTCATCTTTCGTATCATGTGCACGGATGCATATTCGGAATTCCCTGAAGTTTTTTATTACGACCTGACTTTGTTTAAACGGAAAATTACTTTTAAAATAAAAAAAATATATATCGTTCTTTAGCATTAATTACCCATTCATTCAATTATTTTCACCTCACTAGTCGAACGCAAATGACATATCAATTCAAGGTCGAAGTTGTTTATTTACCTTTTCTCCTGTTCCCATTGGAATAGACTATAGTGTATTTAGTAATGTATTTACCATGGATAATAAACTAAAACTAGGCGGTATTTACAACAAATTATTCTTATACATTTATAAAATTATCATACATACTAAAACCATCCCCTCGAATCGCTCTATCTATTAAAAGGAACCACATCAAAATCTGTTGCGTAATTTTGAAGATGTAAGGATAAATAGGGATAGACAGCGTAAAGCGACTTTGTTTTCAACCGACTTCAAAAAGGAGGAGGTTATCAATTCGTCTGTATTTTTTTTGTTTGTTACCCCATAACTTTTTTCTGGGTGGACCGATTTTGATAAATTTTTTTTTGTTTGAAAGCTGGTGCTTCCCGTGGGGTCCCATTTTAATTTAGTCTTAGTTCTGATGATGATATCCATATGAAAACGACCTAAGTCTAAATTTGCATTATGTGCGCGATAAATAGGTGAATAACTCAAAATCACGCCAAACAAATTTTGATGATTTTTTTTTTTATATACTATGTAATGATGAAGACTAAATCGAGCTATGTTTACATTATTTTCGATAATTAATTTATCTGGAAAAGAATTAGAGCTACATAGCTGGTAAAATTAGTAGACCGAAGTGGGGGGCGGCCAGTAACGTGTGTCGAAGACGTGTTGGAGACCCGATTGGAAACGGAAATCGGAGTACTGTGAGAGTTGAGACTTGGGTCCGATAATCAGTATAAATCTCATAGTAATGCTTAAAATTTAATTATCAATTATCGATTTTTATTTTTATTACGGTTCCGTAGTGTGAAGGTAAAACGAGACCCTGTAACTACGACGCTGACGTGATAGTTAAACATGATTTTCTTTCAAATGATGTATAATGAATGATGAATAAAATAAATAATAAAGCAGGGTAATACGATAAACATTTTTTTTTTTTTCGTTTTATAGATAACTAGTTGTCGCCCGCATTATAGGTAGTTGATTGTGATGTGTCAGGCAAAAAAGTAGCCTAGTGTGAAGCAAACTTGAACTCTAAGGAAGGACTCCTTGGAGTTCAAGTTTGCTTCACACCAAATTTAATCAAATTCAGTTCAATGGTTTTTTCTTGAAAGAGCAACAGATAGAGTTACTTTCTCATTTATAAAAATATATTAGTACAGATGTTACTGAACTGTGTACGATTCCACCTCGCGCTTGGCCTATTTTCAACCGACTTCAAACCGACACCGGCTCCAAATATACCAATAATTATAACTACATGATATAATCGTTAATCGACTTTTAAGTAGTCTAATATTTATAATTTCATTTAACTTAGGAAGACTCTAAAAATATGTTGAATACGCAATTATTTTTATTACTTTTTCGTGCATATTCATTTGTTTTAAAATAGTGTTTTGTTTGAAGTCGGTTTTTCTTTTTGTTAAAATTTTTATTAAAATATGTATCGTTGAATACCACTTACTACTAATTCTGTCGTTACATACTGTCGTGTATATGTGATACTTCAAAATGGAACATAATATGAGGTATTAACCTCATATTATGTTCCAGTTTGAAGTATCACACACGCAAAGTGAACACATACTAGTCACACACAAGTATATAGAACCAATGTCATTGGAATTAACAAAAACAACAACAGCCTGTAAATTCCCACTGCCGGGCTAAAGGCCTCCTCTCCCTTTGAGGAGAAGGTTTGGAACATATTCTACCACGCTGTTCCAATGCGGGTTGGTAGAATACACATGTGGCAGAATTTCTATGAAATTTGTCACTTGTAGGTTTCCTCACGATATTTTACCTTCACCGCTGAGCACGAGGTAATTATAAAGACAAACTAAGCACATGAATCAGCCGGGTTTGAACCCGCAATCATCGGTTAAGATGCACGCGTTCTAACCACTGGGCCATCTCGACTTGATATTTTTCACTTTGCCAATATGTATGGCATGTGGTGACCACTTATCATCAAGTGGCCCATTAGCAGAATCACAATAGAAATTTTCTTAACCAACATTTACAACTTGATTCTGGCTACCGTAAAAAGATTTCAAAATACATTCCTATGTTACCGAACAAAAGCTTTGAGTTGAACTCAATTTTACTAATCAGACATAAAAGGCTGTATGAAAGGCTCGAAGTCATAATAAAGTAAAGAAAACAAACAAAAATGGAATACGGGTTTCCTCGCAAAATACTCATGCGAAATTCATTTCTGGTTATCTGATGTTCTATTTTTGCGAGTTTATTAGTAAACTGTTCCTAATATTGCTCTTAAAAATAAACACCAAATTGGATATTTATCTACTGTGTAATGATAGTTATTTATATAAATAAAAATTAAAGCAACGTATATGTTACTTATTCAAAATCAAAATATACTTTATTCAAGTAGGCTTTTGCAAGCACGTTTGTATCGTTATTTAACAACTATATTAAGTGAAGCTATCATCGATTCGGAAAGTAGATTCTTGGGAGAATAACCGGCATGAAACTCAGTAGTTACTATTTTTCAACATCATATTTTGTAATATATCCTGCATGGAAGTCGACAAGTATTAATTCCACGCTTTTTTATCGTCTGTGTAATCTTGTATTGAATAATATGCCTTCTTTAGCACTTTATTTGTATATTTTACTAATGATTTGAATTTATTAAACGTCAAAGTTAAAATATCTGTGAAATTTTATTATTATTGAAATAGCTATATAATGTCAATATACAAAATAAAGTTGAATTTGTGTTAGATACTTATAACTCTAAAACCGCTGGATTGATTTTCATAGTTTAGATTTGTTGTATTTGTTTTTGTCCCGAATAGTTATTGAAACGATTGAAAAATTTACGATAAAATGGTTGTCAAAATTCATGCGTTCAGAAATTGATTTTGTGTAAACTGAAGAAAATATATCAAGCTACTTATATTGGCCAAACAACAAATAAACAAATGACTTAATAGAAAAATGTCATATCGTATGGTCTCACTCAATAATTCCAGGTTTTTTTGTCAATCCGGTCAGTCAGTATATGATATGAGTATTTATGCGGCGAAAGTGTAATTTATTTAATCAGAGTTATCTGAGATTTGTTTTGAAAATTGTTTTTTTTGAGTATTATAACCCTGTAACTATCAAGATCCAATTTTTCCCAACGCAGTAATGCAATTAGGCTACGGAATATTCAGAATCAATTAACTAATGAAGAAAGACAAATTTCACGAGAAGAGCGCCGTGTCAGTGTCGCATGAAGTAGGGCACGACTACGTGCATTCCGAATACAAGAGCAAAGACAGGCAGCCCATAAAACGATAGACTAGATTAGAAACTAGATAAACCGTTGTTTACATAGTCATTGAAAGAAGAAATATTTGAAGTATGATAGAAATACTTCACAAAAATTGGCGGGAGCAGTTGAGTCCAAGGCCTCCCCCCTGGGCTACTACTTGACATTAGTAGATCGATCACAATGGCATATAGCTTCTTGTTATTTTTTTTTATGGAAAAGGTTGGCGAACGAGTCATATGCTCGTGCCACCAGATTGTAAGTGGTCTCCATCACCCATAGACAATGACGCTGTAAGCAATATTAACTATTATTAGCATCGTCAATGCGCCATAAACCGTGGGAACTAAGATGTTATGTTGGGACATAACATCTGCCTGTTAACTACAGGCAGATGTTATGTCACTGGCTCACTCACCCTTTAAACCGGAACACAACAATACTGAGTACTGTTGCTTGGAGGTAGAATAACTGATGAGTGGGTGGTACCTGGTGGGTGGTACCTACCCAGATGGGCTTGCACAAAGCCCTACCACCAATTAAAAAAACCTGTTAAGCCTTCCATGGGCTTCCCAGGAAATAATTTAACTGGATCACCAGCTTTTTGGTAACAATTTGATCGGAGCATCAAGGTGGGTGCCGATATTGATGCTATCTGATTTGCATTAACCACTCTGTATATCGATGACTTATTACAAATCAGCAACGTTAACTGAAACTTTAAGATAAATAAAAAAATTTAACAAAAAGAAAAACCGATTTCAGATAAAACATTATTTTAAAACAAATAAATATGCACCAAAAAGTAATAAAAATAATTGCGTATTCAACATATTTTTTAGAGTCCTCCTAAGTAAAATGAAATGAAAAATATTAGACTACTTAAAAGTTGATTTACGATTATACAACGTAGTTATATTTATTGTTGTATTAGGAGCCGGTGTCAGCCATGAAAACCCTACAGTATATCTATCAAAACCCAGTCATCTAATAACTCAGTGAAAAGTTATGAGGTAACAAACATAAAAATATACAGACGAATTGATAACCTCCTTCTTCTTGAAGTCGGTTGAAAAGCACCTACTCATATCTAAAAGATCGGCAACGCAATGGCAACACCTTCCGGTGTTGAAGATATCCACAGGTAGTCATTCTATCTGGGTAATTTCATTTCCGTTTGTAAGAGTCAAGATGGCCCAGTGGTTAGAATGCGTGCATCTTAACTGATGATTGCTGGTTCAAACCCAGGCAAGCACCGCTGATTTATGTGCTTAATTTGTCTTTATAATTCATCTCGTACTCGGCGGTGAAGGAAAACATCGTGAGGAAACCTGCATGTGACAAATTTCATAGAAATCCTGCCACATGTGTATTCCACCAACCCGCATTGCGGTGGAATATGTTCCAAACCTTCTCCTCTAAGGGAGAGGAGGTCTTTAGCCCAGCAGTGGGAATTTACAGGCTGTTGTTGTTTTACACATTAGTTAGTACACATAGTAGTAGTTGTACACATTGGTTAGGTCATGTGTGACATTCGGAGGTTGAGGTGTGATACTCCACATAAAAATTTTAAACGACAGGATGGCATGATTACTCACTAAAATGTAAAAAAAATATATTACAGTCTGCTTCTACTCCGGCTAAAGTTTTTATGTTATGAATATAAAAAAAGGTTGAATATTTTTATTATTTAAACATCGAATTTGCATAATGTTATAACGTAGCGTTATTTTTAAATTTAGAATTTTACGTATAAAATATGATGACGTAACATAAAAATAAGTAGCATAATATTTAAACAATATAGGAATCCTTCGAAACTTTGACGACCTCCGTGGTCGAGTAGTGTGTTCACCGGTTTTCATGGATACGCCATTCCAAGGTCTCGGGTTCGATTCCCGGCCGAGTCGATGCAGAAAAGTTCATCAGTTTTCTATGCTTTCTTGGGTCCTGGGTGTTTGTAACACTGTCGTTACTTCTGATTTTCCATAACAAAAGCGCTTTAGTTACTTACGTTGGGATCAGTGTATGTGATGTTGTCCAATATTAATATTTATTTATTTATTCGAAACTAAAATTATGGTTTGTAATAATGTTAAATTGAAAGCAATTTAGCTGGCAACAGCTATTGTGGCTCAGCTAAATTGACATAGTCATTAACAGGCACATGTCTTCAGGAAAGCATATAATAGTGTACTCCGTTCGAGCCTACAAAGGCTTTGCTAGTGCAGCTAGCTGTAGTGCAATTTATTTAAATAATTACCATCGATTCTCGACGATAAGTCATTGTTTATAAGTCTAACAAAGGCTGTTAAAGATTCTTAGTTATTAATTTAAAAAAATGCTTTGTAATCAAACTTTTTTTCTCATTCTGTTAGTCTGAATTTGCGTTTGAAAGAAGAAGACACAGCATAGTTTAATGTATTTTTAGGGTCATGAACATCCAAATATATTTGTATATTATTTCATAGACATTTGAGATTTCCAAAGATAATGTTCTAATATTTTATATGACCAAATCTCATTTATGATCAACTCATGAACCTCTTCAAGTCATTTATTGATTTAATTGAATATATGTACATAATAAATGAATGTGTCATACTGGAAACGTCCTATCAAAAATATATGTTTTTTTAATTTTGTCAAAGATATCTATTATTAAATGAAACCCCGATGCACCGATAACGATCGAAACGAAATCTCTTTCATTTTACCTAAATTTGAAATAGTTGAGAAAATTAATTTAAAGACATTTCCTAAGCATGAAGGTACGGAGTAATCTCACTTTTGAACATATTTCAGTTCGAGAACCTCTCGTACAAATTGATCTATAATACGCACTGTCGGTCAAACCCTCATCTTGACTGACGTGTCCCTAAGTAGCCCTCCCAATTGCCCTTTTGGGAGATCACCGTTCAGGGTTTCGAGTGTGTGGTCTCGAATGCCGTTTAAGGACCTTTATGGTATAATTTAAATTGACTTGAGTTAAATTGGTGGCCAGTAAGACTTTGTATATTACGCTGATTAAAATAGAATAAAGTAATGAAACCGCGATGGCCCAATGCTGAGAATACGTGGATCTTATCTGAAGTCCAATCAAAAAGGGTAGCTAGCTGAGTTTATTGGCAGTTCTGCTCGGTAAAATCTACTTTCCGAATCTTTCCTTACTTAATGAGGATACTTGAATAAAGAATATTTTGATTCCGATTGCGCATTTGAATCTGCCAATAGAAAGCGAGTACATCTTATATTCTTTGAAATACTTTGTCAATTTTCTTGGGGTATATTATATTTGTTTTAAAAACAAAATGTAGTGCTTTGGATGAAACAAGAAATGTTATTAGCAACAAACCAATAAGGGATTAAGAGATGATATTAATGCAAATATTAAAAGAAATAATCTGTAGAACTTAAGTGAAAACTATACATATTATAATATATATAAATTGGAATGTCTGTTTGCAATATTAAAATAACAGTTTTTTACTGAATACACGTATGTACATATATTAGACATAATTTTTTTAACAATTTTTGTCTGTCTGTTAGTTCCGGCTAATCTATGGAACGGCTGGATCAATTTTTTAAGGATTTTTACTGGCGAATAGCTGATATGATAAGGATTTCTCCTGCATTGGCTAATTTCATTTTAGAATTATACATGTAATAATAATAAAGACACACTGCAATGTCCAAATACTGTCCAGTATCGCACGCAGCCCCAGCGCCGCCGTCACGTGGTTCCACGCACCAACGACATAATATCACCAAAGCTACCTAAAACAGAATTAATAAATCTGCGTATTGAATAATGTTTTTTTATAGTAAACTCAAACGCGCATGAAGTAGCGGGCACAGCTAGTTATTATATAAAAAAATAAACGGGAGCTGTTATCGGGCACCTGGTCGAAACGAATTTCCTTCGCTATATTATATTATGTATTAAATTACACAGTAATTAAATTAACAACGTAGATTAATAAAATGACAATGATGAAATTCTCAATAAAAACAATACCACAAAATTAATTCTATAAAACCGTATTCCGAGACAGAGAGGAAGATAGAGATAGAAAGAGAGGGATAGATCGCCTGGACGTTGTATACTATTTTTGCGACCTTTACAGGCAGCTACGTGCAGATTTCTGCCAGTTTAATCTAATCTACACAAGATCTGCGTCCCAATAAATTAAATAAATAAAAATTATAACAAAAAAAATATTTCAAAACAAATTAATATGCACTAAAAAGTTGCGTATTCGTCTACAACTTAGTAATCAACTTACTCTTCCCACTCATCATATTTAGGTAAGATCTATTAGCTTACCACCTAAAACGATAGATAGGTATCTAAGTACTTTAAATCTAACTCAACATAACCGAATAACAAACAATGGTCAAAATATTTTTAGAGTTCTCTTAAGTGTAATGAAATGATAAACATTAGACTTCTTAAAAGACGATTTACGTAATGTATAATGTAGTTACTATTATTGTTATTTTTGGAGTCGGTGTCAGCCAAGAAAACACAAAAATAAGCAAATAAAATCGAATCGAGATTCATCCTCCTTTTTAAAGTCGGTTAAAGAGGGAGATAGACTATAAAATTAAAATAGATTGCAGGAACCTTTTATTTAAATGAATGAAGAGAAAGATGAAATATGTCATTATTTATTAACAATTTATTCTACTGGTCATAACTTCTGTTCATTAACGAATTTTCGGCAAATTTAGTTTCAGCTTTGGAAATGTAAAAAGTACATATTATACATTATGAAATTCAATTTAATATTTGATTAATTTTATTAAAACATCTTAGTCGCTATGAAGATATTAAAGATGTTAAAAGGAAGAGCAATGTTTAGTTTTGTCGTGTTCCGGTTTAAAGAGTGAGTGAGCCAGTGTAACTACAAGCACAAGGGACATAGAATCATAGTCACAAGGGTTGAAGGCGCATCTGTGGTGGAAGAATTGGTTAATATATATTTTACAGCTGCAACGTTTATTATATGGTTTGGCATTAACATCAGGTTGCTAATATGACAAATATATGTATGTAAATAAAAAAAAATTACAATTATTGACATTTTATTTAAATTATTGGGAAATGTTTATATATAAAAGTATGAAACATCAGCATTTATAAAATCTCTGACTTCACAAATGATTGACAATAAATACTATTTACAAACATAGTATCTCAGATGGAATTATACTCCTATAATTATAGTAACAAAAATCAGGGAAACCTGAGGAATGTTTTATAACACTTTTGAACTTGTATATCGATATATAAGAACCGCGATGACTCCGTTGTTAGATAGCGTATATCTTAACCGATTATTGCGGGTTCGACCCATTCCAGCACCACTGAAATTTCATGTGCTTATGTAATTATAATTCACCTTGAGTTCGGTGGTTAAGGCAACCATCGTGAGGAAACTATGCATGCATGTATTTAATTTCAACGAAATTCTGCGGCATGTAAATCCACCAACCTGATTGGAGCAGCGTGGTGGAATACGAGGAGCATATCCTTCAGCTCAAAGGGAGAGGAGGCCGTAGCTCAGCGATGGGAAATTTATTGGCTGTTACTATTAAAAATATCCTAATGCTATCAAACGACCTTCTGATTTATTTTTATCGTGAATGACCCACGTGGCAGGTTTTCATCATAACCGATCACGAGATGAATTATAAACACTAATCAAGCATATCAAAATTCAGTGAACCAGCAATCTCCAATTAAGCAAGCTGAGCAATCTAGGCTCAGTGATAATTTAACAATTAATAATTCAATAAATATAATTAATTAAAATAAAGTCATCGTCCGTAAATGGTACAAAATGAGACAAGGAATCGTAGCAAATGTTACAGCCAATTGACCACTGTGATATAATTATTTATTTTTAATTAAAACAAATGAAAGACGCCAAAATATTTGACGAAGAAACATTGTTGTTTTACTAGAAATTTGATTTAATTTTTAAGATAGAAATAATTTTTTATGCGTTTCATAATAGCGCTATCGCTATAATAAGTTTTATTCGTATTTATTTATTAGAATATTCAATTTAAATTCTTTTTAGTCATAGTATTGTAGTAATAATTAAGAAATGGGAAACTACATTTGTATGAGTGCGTCCATACGTATAAACTTATATCCGAGTTTGTGTGGTTATGTGATATATTTTGAAGTGATAACTTCTTATGGGAGGGTAAAAAGCTTTGTTACGTAACGCGTTACAGCGCCTCTCTCACTGTTTGTTTGTCTTCCCTATAGCTTTTATTATAACTTCTGTCAGGCGTTCTTTTATATGAGTGAGTGTATTTCTGTTTTGTTTTTTTTTTATTTATAGCGTTTTTAATGTAGGTTTCTAAATGCTAAATAAATGCATTTTTAAATAATATGCGTTACCACGTGATTAAGGGGTATTTGTGTGTATAGTTAGTATTTACTTCAGGTGGATAAAATAATGTTGTGTTGATACGTCGATTGGGAATTCTAAAATACAAAGCGCTAATTAGATCGTTGCCATGTATATGTTTCATTATTGCATGTAGCTTACATATCCGGCATATGTACGTCAAAACTACATCGTACTTATTTCGATATAGACGTTGTGTTCTCTGTGTGTAATGTTTACTAAAAAGCTTATTTATCTATGAGTGCGTGATATATATTTCGAAGCTCTATATGCTGTCGCTATTTCATAATGTTTTACATTTATGAAAGTATAATAATTTAATACAATTAATATTATTATAATAATATTATTATAACAATATATATGATAAGTGTTCACGTGATGCCACAACTAAATTGTTCATAAGCTTTGCTTAAGAGGAGTTATATATGCTCTGCTGTTTATAATTTGTAGTTAAACTGGATTTCAAGGCTGACTCAATTGTCTTCTATTATAGGCACATTAGTAATATTATTTTTCACTAGCTGTTCCCGCGACCTTGTACGTGTTTGAATTTAACAAAAAAAAAAATATTATCGTAGCCTAAGTTACTCCCTATTATATTAGTTATCTGCCAGTGAAAGTCCCGTTTTAAATCAGTCCAGCCATTCCAGAGATTAGTCGGAACAAACAGACAGACAGACTGACAAAAATTGTAAAAATGTTATTTTGGTGCACGTATCGTGTATAAATATATATAAATTGAGAAAAAAGGGCTATTTTAATATTGCAAACAAACAGTCCAATTTCATTATGTGTATATATATATATGTATATAATAAATGAGTATGTTGATTCCTGCTTCTATAAATTAAAACAAAACTTAAACTATATATTTTCAGAATAATCTTTTCAAATGTGCCTAGAATTTAAAAGTATCGTAATTATGAAAAATACCTTTGAGATACAACTGTCTTAATATGAAATATACTTTATGTACAAATTGTTAGAGGAATTCTTAAAAAAAAAGAAGCAAATTTGTGAAGTAGTTTTCGGTTGACGAGTTAAAATATTCAAAGTTGGATTTTTTAAATGTTCGCTGAGGGATTTCGTGTAAAATATACAAAAGGAAAGACGAATTGAAAATTAAGAGTTCTTTATCAGATAAAATCTACAAACATCAAACGCTTCAACTAACACCGACCAATAGAGGTCGATTTGAATAAATTTAGTGTTAAAATAGCTCATCACTTGCTATACCATCGAAGGCCCGCCTCATTGCCTCCCTTACGCTCTGCGAAGCACAATAATTTATTCAAGATTTTAATTTGATGCCCCACAAACGCTCTACGGAAAAATTTACTTCAAATGCTTAATTTAATTTGGACAATTTCAATTTCCTTGTCTTTCATTTGTATTAAGATTTTATTGTTATTTATATAAATATAAGAAATGTTTTGACAAATATAAAATGAGCACGTGATTTCTTGTGTTATTCAAAATTGTATTTGATTATGATTTAATTAATGCTGGAACGAAATAGAGTAATTCTACCTGTTACATGTACTCGCTTAAACCTCAATCGATTTAGATAAAATACAATATGAAGATAGTTTGAGTTTCGGGGACTTTATTAATTTACCCCTCGAAGGGGTAGATTAAGGGATGATGATGCTTTAGGTAAAGTTTCACAATCACTCAAATAGTTTAAGAAAAATAAACTATTTATCATTTTATGAGGATAATAGTATCAGTCAACTACCGACCAGTACATTACTATTAGGCAAGGCGAACAACATTGCATACATTAAAATAAAAACTGTACTTAATCAACTAGCTCTCAAGCATGAGCCAGCCAGACTTCTCGAAAGGGACCTGTAAGGACTTCTTAACTCTAGACTATATTAGGAAATGTTTTGTGAAAGTCCATCTACGTAATTACCACCCATTCATCAGCTATTCTAACGCCAAATAACAACCTATTATTCTTATGATTCAGTTTCAAGGGTGAGTGAGCCAGTGTATCTACAGGCATAAGGGACATAACATCTTAGCAAGGTTAGTGGCGTATTGACCATGTAAGAAAAGAATAATATTTTTACACAGCGACAATGTCTATGGGCTGTGATTTACTTACCGTGTTCGCTCACGTATCAGGCAAAATTTCTTGGAGTTCAAGTTTGCATCATACCAAATATCATCAAATTCGGTTCAACGGTTTAGTTATCAAATAGCGAAAGATAGATAAAGTTCATTTAACATTTGTAATATTAAAAATAATATATTATAGATAATTCCATAATAAGGATCTTTAAATTGATTACGAAAATAAACTTTCAAATACTTAATGTCTTACTTACTTGTGTTTCTTTCTTTGAATGATTTTAATTGATGAATCGTAAAAGTTAAATAAAATCAATTTTCCGAATTCATTACCTATAATGGTATATTTATATTTACGTCTTAAACATTTATTTGATGTTCCATCAAACTTTGTAAATTTATAACCTATGAGTGAACTAAATCATGTAATGTAGAATGTAATGTAATGTAGTAGTCGGCCGCCGAAAGTATGTGAATGGTATGTATTTCCATTCATGAAATGTACGAAATTAAGTAAATATATCAGAATTAAACTGTGATTATTGTGATATATGTATGTTTTTTATATCTTCCTATTTTTACTTTACTTTAATATTTCATTAGCAAGGTTTCTTTATGAGAAAGATAGACGTAGTTGATATTGCTCGATTGGGCGTTGTGGAAATAATTTATCGCACAATATTTAGTTTTAGGTTTAGGAAATATGTTGGGCGGCTGTAACTACCCAGCCGGATTTTGACAAAAGTCCTACCACCAAATTTCAACACAATCATATACTTTTCCCTTAGAAGGGGAAGAATCAGAGCAGTATTTGTTACTAATAACTCTTGCCTTGAGGAAAAAAATGTCAAGTCACGAACGGGTCGAGGCACTCATTGGAAACTATAATATTTCGTATGATATGGCGTTCCCTAGTAAAATTACCGCCCTGGAATCATATAAGTATTCTTCCGATTCGCATATTCTGAGAAAAAGTGATATGAGTATTAAAAAAATCACCCGACGTGTATTATAAATATTTGATTCTATTATATTATATGATATTAATTTGAAAAATAAAAAGATAACAAAATCACATCCTGGAATCTTTCAGTGAAATGTTTGTAACTTGTAACATTATGTTCGATAGTATGGAAAATTGTTTGTACATGAGGTTGGTCGCTGTGTTAGTGTTATATAATTATATCAGTAACTATAATTTTCTAATTAATTATTTAATAGCAGCATGACTAGGAATCAAGTTAGTATTCCGATTTTGAGTACTCTAATCGATTTAACGATTCTCTGTTAAATCTTACACACCTTTCTTGGGAAATCGTGTAAAAAAAAACAATAGGAATTATTTTACGCATCAACATATACAAAAACAAATTACAGTATGACGCACGTATGTCTCCGGTTTTAGCAAATGAAGTATGCCATCATCAGGTGAGTCGCAACACTGGAATGAAGGATATTTATATCATAATGAAGATAAATAATTGTAGCATATAACCAAGACCGTTAAAATTATTTATTAGTGCGTCCAACTTTAGCAGCTGATTCGATATAAAGCGAGAACTTTATTCAGCGCCAGCTAAAACTGTCGGTTGATTACATCTACTTCACGCCTGAAATGAAATTAATTTATGAACTATCTAAAATTTGTTTTGATTGAAACTGTTATTAATTTTGACTGGCTATTTAATTATGTGATGGCTTCAAAATATTTAAGGCTCTTAACTGCAAACGAAGCTTTGGATGAGGATATTACATCATTAAGTTGTAGAAAACATTTTAGAGAATTTGATGATAGAGATGATAATGTTCTTTAGAGTTTAAGGAAAATGAAATTATTTGCGAAAATTGCAAGGTGTACTAAATAATTGTCTTGTGTGGGTCTGTTAGACACCCGGCTTCTGTTACTGATGTCCAGAATACTCATGATACTGAAAAAAATTAAGTAAGAAGTATCTGGCGATATTAAATACTGATTAAGTATTTCATTTATTTAACAGTTTATTAAAATTTGCCAGATACAGTACAGATACAAATATATAAGTCACAGGAAAGCAAAATTTAAAAGGTATGCTTATCCCTATAAGAGATTTCTTCCAGCATACCCAGAAGAGTGAGAATAGACAGAACAGTGAAAGGATCTACATTGTGCAAATAAATTTAAATTTCATTTAAATTTATTTTAATTAAAAGGATGTAAAATGAACATTATCTAAAATAAATCAATTTTCTGTATCCAATTGATTCATATTATTGTCCTCAACTGTCATTCCTTACTTCATAAAAATATTATCATAACCTTCAAATAATAACGAAATACTCGCCAGCCGACATCAAAAACATGTAAAAGCCTAGTTGTTTAATAAAGCATGTTTTGATTCGAAACGATTGATCTCATACAAAAATTGTCACATGAATTGAATTTTACCAATGAAATATTCGTTAGGATTATGAGCATGGAAGACCAATTATTAACTAAAGATGATACAGATGAAAAGCCAAATAACCAATGAAAAATAGATAAAAGGGATTTTCAAAAGGCCCCGCTAACTCGATACCGTATTTCCGAATGATTACGTCTTTATCCACCGGGGCTTGATTAGCCACTGAGCGGACAGAACGTACCCAAGCCTAATATCTCCTATTTTCCCGTATGGACTTGTTCAATTATATGGCATTATTTCTCTTAACGCATTACTGGACTCTGATCGGTCGTAAAACAATTTTCCGGTCTATAACAAGGTATACGAAACACAGATTCTTATGTCTTCTAAAAATTTTACTTTTATTTTGGACTTTATGGAAATATTAGCTGGTACGATTTTGGATACTTTTAACTTATTTGAAATGTTAATGTTAAACTGCGAATATGTTGTCCTTATATGTCGCTGGTTAATTTGTATAATACTTCTTGCAACATTTGTATTTGTAACGAGGCATATGAAAGCTATCTGAAGCATAGATTTCTATGATTCAAATATTAAGAAAAGATTCATCTCCAATTATTTTGGGTGATGAGTTTTCAATAACGTTATAATATTTGTCTTTAACTCATAATAAACTTGGACCGATATTAAAAAATTACGGACTTACATAAAAATGTCATCCTCTTGAGGTGACGAGTTTTTGTAAAACCTTTAACTTATTTTTTTAATTCATTAAAATAGTGTAAACACCTATTTCCACATTACTAACATTAAAAATGAATGATTTTTTTTGTTTAGTATCATCCCTCATGTAACCCCCTTTAAAAACCCCCTTTTAAAAAAATATTTTTTGCACAAAAAGGATGTTTTATTAATCGTTGTTCGACGTTTTGACTTTTAATGGCTTTTAGCTTTTGATATGTATTTTATTTACATTGTTTACATGTAAATAAAAGTTTTATTATTTTTTTAAATTCGGAAGATAAATTTACTCTGCTCGCTACTCTATTTAGTTATTTTGTAGGCTTGTTTATATTATGGTGCGGGCTATATTTAGTATACATTTCTTTGTGTACATACCATTCATTTTTTTTCATTATTTCTATTTTTAAACGACACAAAGAAAATAAAGACGTCTAAGTCTTTACAAAGTCTCCCGCAATTTTGGTAAATGTCCACATCTCTCTGTCGAGTTTTGATCAGAATTGTAAATGTAGTACTAAATTTACAAAGAATACAGGAGAATTATGCGGTACCGCATTCTCGTTTCACGTCTGATCCTCAGACGACATCATGATTTCATTAATTAAGAAAATAGATTCAGAGCTAACGTCTTTTGCGTTCGCAAAAAATTACACAATCAAATCGTATTTGCTTTTCTTAGCGGATTTTATTTTGGTTTGTAATGTTTTATTTTTACTTTATTTACTAGATTTATTTCGTCTTTATTTATTTTGGTTATCTCATTGGCATGAATGCCATATCATTACATAGTATAACACAAAGTCGCTTAATATTTTCTGTCGCTGTGTATGCTTGGAACTTTAAAACTACACAACGGATTTTGTTGCAATTTTTTTAAGAAATAAATTGATGCAAGAGGGTTGTTTTTTTTTTTGTATAATACATGCACAATGTAGAGAACTTTGATGTAGGATAATGTAATGTCGTAAATAAATACATTTTTTATACTGATCAAATTTCATTACAGATACATAGATACCACGGTTTGGTCAACAAACAGACAGAGTTACTATTACATTTATAATAATTTCTTTTATGGTATAGGTCGGCGGACGAGCTTATATGCCACCTGATGGTAAGTGGTCACCATCACCCATAGACAATGAAGCTGTAAGAAATATTAACTATTCCTTACATCGTCAATGTGCCACCGACCTTGGGAACTAAGATGTTATGTCCTTTGTGCCTGTAGTTACACTGGCTCACTCACCCTTCAAACCGGAACACAAAAATACTGAGAACTATCGTTTGGCGGTAGAATAACTGATGAGTGAGTGGTACCTACCCAGAACGGCTTGCCCAAGGCCCTCCCACTAAGTAGGTTATTAATATAGAATATTAATATAGATTTGAGTGTACTGTGACATACCTACAAATACTTCGTCTTAATTAGGTGATTACATGTAATGGATATAAACTTATTGAAATAGCGTAAGAAATATATCCCTCATTTAGTTACGAACACATCAGTGACGTTATATACTGGACCTTGATATCAGATCTCTTGACAAATTGACCCTATCCGTCTACCCCTATCGTATACTTAAAGATTATTCTATAAGAGTAATAGTGAGGATTATTTAAAGGAAAATTCACTTGGTTGGATATATTTCGCTGGGTAATTGTAAATTGTGATATTATGATTGGTCAGAATACTGTCAATTATCTTTTACAATTTACATTGTCTCGTTTTGATTGGTTGATATTTTGAAAATAGAATTTCCTTATGTATATATTTTGAGTCTGTAAATTTGAGTGATGCTCAAAATTGCCGTTTGAATATGCGAAATTTTAATTAACGGCGTCTCAAATAGTTGAGTTGGACTTAAATATTTATGTGACGTTTCAGTATTCGGCCGTACAGTTCTCTGTTTTTTGTAAGAATTGGTTGTTATTTTTGTATAGAAAGATATTATTTTGTTATTGATTATTTCTTCATTTTATACCGCATTTAATTATTAGACATGGATAAATGTATACTGAATCGCACCAAATCCATGATACATGATCCATGTACAAAAGTTTTGTTCAATTAATGCACTAATTAACTTATAATGCAACAAGCATTACATTATGACCTTGGGACATAATACCTAATATATTTGTTTAAATAAGAAAATGACATATGTTTGAACCGGTCAGTTTTTCATTCAACTTAATTTAGTAATATAACGATTTCAAAATGCTAATAAGAAGCTAACGAAGCCCAAGGAGCTACTCTTTGCAGATTTCCGTTGCGTATTAAAAATAGTTACTTCTTGGAAAGTGGAACATCTACTGTACTTAAAACTACAAAACTATTTATTACGCATAATAGAATATTCTTTGTAAAATTATAAGGGTGTGTTTATAACAAGCCATTATTTCACAGGCGTAAAACAGTGTTCAGAAGCATATAAAATACGACAGCGAACAAATGTAGCACAAACCTTATTTACGGTGAGCCACGTGTCGCATAATTTTTCATAACATAAGAGTCTTTATGATTTAATACTTTAGAGCTAATATTGTATGTATTATTATATTATTTTATGTTTATCTATTTTCTAACACGTATCAAGTGACACGTGTAAAACTGTATTTATGTGTACGCTTCAGTGTGATGAGGTTTAGTTTTATTTTGTAAGATAAATAAGATTGGCAAGGTTGTTACTTTGTAATCTATAGTGTAATATTATAAAGAGAAAAACTATGTTTGTAATGAATAGCCTCAAAAACTACCGGGCCGATTTAAACAAATGCTTTCACCATTCGAAGGCTACATTATCCGCGAGTAACATAGCATATATTTATTGCTAGAACTTATCCTTACTAAAACTTTAGTAACGTCACCCAAGGTGTAAAAAAACTTATGTCCACCCGTGCGAAGCTGGGACTGGATATGGATATATGAAAATATTTTCATTATAGATGGACGGACAATAGGCCACTCAATGGTAAGTAGTCAAATACCGTAGACATTAGTGCTGGAAGTACATCGTCAGTGAACCATGAACCTTGGGAAGTAAGAGCCTTACACCTTATACCTATAGTAGTTATAATGTTTTACTTCAAAGTACAGTTCAAAATATTGAAAACTAAATGTAAAGATGAAATTAGTTCGAAATCTTATCCTCTAAGGGAGAGGAATTCTTAGCCCACAAGTGAGACGTTAACGAGCTGTTACATTTATGGGTTAAGTCACCAAAATACAAGTGAAGGAAGTTACACCCACATTTTTTTGTTTAAGTTTCTTTGTATAGTTTAATTTTGGTTTTCCATGTGTAACATTTTTTGAGGGTCGAGGTCTAGATGGCCCAGTGGTTAGAACGCGTGCATCTTAACCGATGATTGCGGGTTAAAATCCAGGCAAGCACGGCTGATTCATGTGCTTAATTTGTCTTTATATTATTCATCTTGTGCTCAGCGGTGAAGGAAAAAATCGTGAGGAAACCTGCATGTGACAAATTTCATAGAAATTCTGCCGCATGTGTATTCCACCAACCCGCATTGGAACAGCGTGGTGGAATATGTTCCAAACCTTCTCCTCAAAGGGAGAGAAGGGAGGCCTTTAGCCCAGCAGTGGGAATTAACAGGCTGTTGTTGTTGTTGTTGTTAAGGGTCATTTTTGACATCATATCACCTTTTTAGCTCCTCTTTCTACCTTGTATCTTAAGCTTGCTTATTAGGAAATTTCATCAATCACGAACCCTGAAAGAGACGCTAAAAACAAACACACAAAATTACTGTCGTATTTGTAATATAATTATTTTAATATTGAAAAATCTGTATTTATTTTATTTATAAAACTATTTTCGATATTAATTAATTGTTATAAAAACAATCAATTTCAATAGTTCTACATCTACTGGACGTACTGGACATTTTTAGTGCTTATTTTTCCTTGAATTATTAATCAAAAACAAAATAAAGTAATATGAATAAAAATATTTATTTTGGTAATAGCTCACTCAACAATAAAACAAAATGAGTTATAGTTACGAAGAATAAAAGTTTTTTGAGTAAATGTAAAAATGATATTTTGGGAATCTCAGTCCAAAAGTTGTTTCCAGAAAAGGTCCCGTTTGTCTTCGTTTTTATCGCTAACAGTACGTGACTTCCAACTGAGTACAACAAATTTAATGATGCTTCTCTTTTGAACCTTATTCAATTACAATAAAGGTTATTTTAGAGCACCCGAATTGAAACTAAGAACATTGTTCTGAGACAATCATTGCAATGAACTTCAGAAGATCTTAATGCTATTGAATTAAGGTTTAAAATTGAATATTTAATATATGGATCGAATTTTGCAAGATCGGGTGGCCGACCGTTGACAGATGGCGACACAGCGAAGCTCTTTCTTGCCTTGTTTCCTTCCTTAACTAGATTTAGCTAAATGAAAGCTGTGACTCCGTTTATTGAGAGTAAAAGAGATGCATGATTAGAAAGTACGTGGAAAGAGTGAGATGTAAAATGAAGTGAGCCAGTACTCGTAATAGGTGTATATTCTTAAACTTAGTAAAAAGTTGAAAAGAGAGAAACAGTTTTACATTTGCTTATAACTTCAAGCACTGTATTATATATATACAAATAAATTGTTATACATACACTGTATTATATATATCTCAGAACGAAGATGAAAAATATTCTACAATTATATCTTAAAACCCAAATGTAGTATTTGGATCAAATAAAAATCCTTCATACAACATAAAATTATACTCTCTTATAGCTTGTCATATTGAAACTTACTAGATGAAGACATGTCTTTGCCTAAAACTGTTTTAAAATTTAAAGAATCAAATGTGTGAACGTCAACTAAGGGTTAGACTTGCGTGTTACTAGGTAGAGGATTATGTGGGTTATAAAAATGTGGAGTTCGTATTCCTTGATTTGATTGCGTGAGAAAAATGTTTTATTTATTGTATTAAAATAATTGTCCGAAAAGACGATCTACTATGATCATTGCCAGTTCTTCTAGTTATAATCTACATTCCGAACAAAATTCAGTGGCGCTCGAACTGCTAACGAATTTTAACCCCTGTAACATTACCTAGATTCTTCTAAGGTACAGTCTGAGTAAGAAAACCTTCGTCAGTTTTCAAATTCATTTCTTCATCAAGTCGTAAACTCTTAGTACCTTTTGAAACTAAAGCACGAAATTGACAACTGCATATAAAATTAAACTTACATAGTTAACTTGGTTCAAAATAGTGTATGTCGTAATTAGTCATTACAAATTCAAATAAGATATGATGTCTTCTACTAAGTTGTCAAAATATGTCTTTCAGTATCATATATAGTCGATCGGTAGTAGATCTTAAGGTGACGAACCTTTCCTTGCCCAGACTGTATATTTAAAACAAATACTTTTTATCTGTGACAGATTAATAAAATAAATGAATAGGTAATTTTAATTTGATTCAAATTAGGATTGATAAGTCACATTACTTTTTGTAAATAAGGATTAATCGAAAACGTTTTTGCATGTTCATACAATTAATTACAATCAGGTTGTATAGGCTTTACGGCACATGTGAGGGTAGGTCGAAATATTTTATGTAAACACTTACGAGACGAGTAAACTTTCGGGTAGCCTTAACGTAGAAAGATGTAAGTAAATTTTATGTTCATATTTTCATTTTATATTAATTAAACTTCGGTTCGAGATAAAGTTTATTTATATTATTTTAGGCAGAGTGTACATTTCGAAGCGGTTTATATTTTTATGTAAATATTATAGACGTCCTTAACATTACATAGTATAAAAGAACGTCTGTCCCTATGTATGCTTAGATTTTTAAAAATACGCAAGGAATTTTGATACGGTGTTTTTAATAGATAAAGTGATTCGAGAGGATGGTTTTTGTATATAGCAAAGCAACAAGAAAAAATCTGTAGTATATTAATATCAGTATTGCACGCGTTCGAGACTGGGCGGGTCGCTAGGAAACCTATGAGAGGCTACCTTTCGCAGATTATAAAACAAACGACAGCACACAGTATATTAAAGTGAAGCAACAAGCGAATAGAATTTCTTAATAGTGCAAAACGACACTTATTTTTGTTAAAACATCAAAAGTGCCGCCTATTTTATTATTAATTGAATTTTGTTTTTGACAGCCAATATGTCCCAGCTGTTAAAAAGCGTGCATCTTAACCGATGGTCTCGGGTTCAAACCCAGGCAGGCACCACTAAATATTGATGTGCTTAAATTGAGCTTATAATTTATCTCGTGCTTGACGGTGAAGGAAAACATCGTGAGGAAACCTACATGTGTCTAATTTCATTTTTTCGAATTCTGCCACATGTGTATTCCACCAATCCGCCTTGGAACAGCGTGGTGAAATATGCTCCGCACCTTCTCCTTAAAATAGGAGGTCTTAACTCAGCAGTGGGATATTTACTGACTGGTGTTGTTGTAGTTGTTTTTTTTACTAAAAATATGATCCCAACAGTATGATAAAATAGATCAAACGATTACAATCTCGGAAGAGTATAATAATAACCAGCTATTGCAGAGTTCCATTATCTACCTTCTGTTTCCATTATCAGATTAGTACGATAGTACCAAATTAATGTACGAATAATGCATTATTTCACAGTTTAAAATCAATACGAAAGTAGGTTAAAAATGTGTTCCTGGATGTAAAACAATCATTTTTTTTAAAGTAATCACGATATATTTAACTTATGTTAAATTTAATACTTTTAAATTTTATCACCTAACAAATTATGTCAGCCGCGACTTTTCCCGAATTCTTTTTTAGAATTTAGTCGAATAGATAGATAAAAGAATAAGCCGGGACCGGGGCTTAAGCTTGCTTCATACAAATTCATCAAACGTCATACAGAAAGTGTTTATTTCCCATTTATTAGTTAATTATAGATAATAAAGTTATTATCAGTATTTCTTTCCATACGAACACTGTAAAAACAAAAGAAGCTCCGTCTGTTTTATTTGTTACGCTTTGGTGAACCGCTGAACCGATTTTGATCAAGTTTTGTTTGAAGCAACCCGAAATTAATTTAGCTACTTACATTGAGATCAGAGTAATGCATGTAAAGTTGTCCAATATTTATTATTTATTTACTTTTTCACATTAATTTTACGGTCTCAGCTAGTATTAGAATATATTTTTGTTTTATTGTTTTGCATAGATGGCCCAGTGGTTAGAACGCGTGCATCTTAACCGATGATTGCTGGTTTAAACCCAGGCAAGCACCGCTGATTCATGTGCTTAATTTGTCTTTATAATTCATCTCGTGCTCAGCGGTGAAGGAAAACATCGCGAGGAAACCTGCACGTGACAAATTTAATAGAAATTCTGCCACATGTGTATTCCACCAACCCGCATTGGAACAGCATAGTGGAATATGTTCCAAATCTTCTCCTTCAAAGGGAGAGGAAGGAGGTCTTTAGCCAAGCAGTGGGAATTTACAGGCTGTTGTTGTTTTGCATAACTAACGGGTTATATACCTGTTAGTTCTGCAAATTCTGCAACTAAATTATAAACCAACAGCCGGCAATCGATTGCAATAAAATATTGCCAATCATCGAATGCTAGTGACAATAAACTGGTATTCTAAATTTAATTCGTTTATGTTAATGGATTAAAACAATAAAAGCTTGTTACTAAATTTTTTAACATGAAAATCTATGCGTATGAAAATATAATCCTAGCTGAAATATAAAGCAAAGTATAGATGGTGCAGCATGTCATCCGAAAATCGTAAATTTTCACATTGAATGATAACCCAAAGATTGACTTTCAGGCAAGACGTGTTACATACATATAAGATTATATTTCACTGTCATGAATTTGTATTTTTAAATGTTGAAAAAGAGTAACTATCAAGTATCTTGTCGATTCTTTGCGGTAGAATCTGCATTCCGAACAGCTTATATACAAGTCACTTAATCAACTTTTTTAATTGACGATTCATAAGTACTTGTAGTCTACTGTCTGATTTCTATCAATTTGCTGATTTTGTTTTACTTAAAGAAATAGTTTCATTCTATACGGCACCAATTCACCACTTGCCTTGGGATGGTTCCCAGTTATGACTGTAGTCACATAGTCTTTTGTACTAAATTATTTTCAAAAGATTCCATTCCAAATCTAAAATCAATTCGGAGACGGTGTCACAGATATTTTTTTATGGACAATAGTGTATAGGAAAATATACATTCTCATAAGAAGATGGGACGGCGAATCCAACACTATTGCAATTGGCGCAGGCAAAGCAGTACTTCGTACTTTTCAAGGAACGGATACGTAAATACTTCCAACTTCCAGACCACAGACTATTACTGAGGATATTTCGACGGAAAACCCCAATCTTTTTTAGGACCAAGTCGGACTTTGAACCCAGAACCTCGGCAACTGTGACTTTATATCTATTGGACCGACGAGACTGTCAAACATACGGCATAAATACATTATCCTTGTAACACTAAGCGTCCGTATTATCCGCTTCTTATAACCATGACGTATGGTGTTATTCTGATATTTTATGGAACGAAAAAGCACATCACATATCACGCCCCATCGAGTTATGAGATTATAAATCACTACGACTGTATTTATGCGCTGAAAATACGTGCCATCGACTTTTTCAAGAATAGTCCAGAATAAACCCGTTATAATTGATGCTAGTACACATTTCTACTTCGGCATCAGGATAAGTTTTTTTAATTAAAAGCGGTTTCGACACTTCGCTTTGTTGCTAAAGTCGGAACTGCGGTTTTTAGTCCGATAAGTGGCTGCTGCGAGATCTATCTGATAAAAGCTGACTTAATTTATAGTACTATTCGATAAATTAAAAGCCAAAGGTCGATTGAGGTCATTTAATGATGCGTGATAAGAGTGATCATGCTGATTTCGGAAGATTTATGTTTTTAGTTTAAGGGTTGGACTTTAATATGCCAACTCGACAAAATTTAGTTCCGTATACATCACTGATAATGTTATTATATATTGTTTTATGGGTGATTCATTTTATGCTTATAAATATTTTATTTTGGGCACTTTAGTGAATGGATTTGCTTATAATTGAATGAAATACAGTTTTTACAAGATATTTACGTGCTAGTCATTGTATAAATGTAATACAAGTTATTAATAAAAGGACCAGAGAGGAAAAATTTGTAAAGGATGTTTTATAAGATTACGAGCTCTTATATGCGTTTAATATTAAGTTATGAAATGTTAAATTATTATGAATGTCAGAAACTGTAACAATTTTGTAAACCCTTTCCTCTTCTTTTGGAACAGGTTTGATTACTCTTTTAGTTGGTTAACGATTTTTCTAAACCTTTAGCCTTTATAGATAGACGCAGTCGCTTAAATTTGTATGAAATTGGTCATACTTCGTATATTTTGTTATTTTAATAAAAATATATATAATATTATATATTATACGTATTCGTTTTCCACTTAACTTAGATTATCTCATACTTTGCCTTGGTCCTGTAGTAATTCAGTTAGAATCGAAGTGTTTTCTGTAAGAAGCAACTCAAAACTCAACGAAAACCAACGTGAAGCGTTAGAATTTGACATGCCACATTGATTACAATTGTTAAATAATTTATAGCATACACGTATCAAAATGGCGTATCACCGTAATTTGATCGTCAATATTTGACAAGTGAGAAACGAAGTGATTTTTCACAGAATCGCTCTGACGTGACTGATCTTTCCCTGGTCCTTTATATTCATACCGTTGAATTGTCACAATACATCTGTTTTTCTCCATAGATTTTTGAACTATTTATATCCGGCACAAAGAGTTAAGATTGGGTACCGTAGCTGAAATGGCCCAAAAGGACGTATTAATAATTAAGACGTTTATATATATTTTCCGCCATGTTCCATCAATTGGGACATAAATTATTACAAGCAACTTTCTGAAGGCGTCACTATTGATACATAATGACAAACGATTGTTCAGAACCTTCGTCTGGACAAAAACAATTTCGTTTGGCGACGAAGAAAATAAATTTATCTTATTAGCCTCCTTCTCCAGTATTGATATCTTGAAAATAGACGAAAACTATAATTTTTGGTATAATAATAGGCGGCAGTTTTGTTTGCTATTTTTATAATTATATTTTATATTATGTGCATTGGGTTAAGATAATGGCAATGTTACTAAGTACTGATGCTGGAAAGGACAGAAACGACGAATGTCAGAAAGTTATATGCGATATTGACTGTTATGATCATGTCATTTAAAGAATTCACAAATCAATAATGCATATCAGTGTAAGGTCGCTTTCAACATTTTTTGAATAATACGTTCTCATCGAAAAATACAGCCGGATCTTCATGTCTTTTGGGAACAATTTGCTATATACTTGTCACTTTAATATACACGCAAAATTCTCTGCCAATTTGAAGAATTTAAAGGCAGAGCCAGAGTAATACAGGGGCATTACCAAACCTACTGGTTCTTGAAGTTTGAGGATACCTTAGTGTAATATAAACACAGGATATAACGGTTGTTGCGTTTATCAAAGGTTACTCTGTGATTCGTGATCACGTAGTAGCCAGAACAAATGAATGTACTAAAATTAATGTGTTCTAGAAGATCGTGGGGAGTCAAATCAGGATAACTACGTTCAATTTTCATGTGTCGTAGTCATGTGTTTCCATGACGGTATTGCAGCAATAGTATGGGTTAAACTTCCAATCGTATGGGGAGAGGTCTCAGCTAGGATTCATTACAGGACGTTACTAGGATTACAGTGTCACATTCACTTTTTAGTTCAAAATCATTAAACAGCTATTTAG
Organism: Vanessa cardui; assembly: GCF_905220365.1. Taxonomy (NCBI): domain Eukaryota; kingdom Metazoa; phylum Arthropoda; class Insecta; order Lepidoptera; family Nymphalidae; genus Vanessa; species Vanessa cardui. The sequence goes on from NC_061137.1 coordinate 1,745,578, forward strand.
TTATTTTCAAATATTCATAATTTATTTCAGGATGCTTCTTATTTAATATACCACCTCATTTTTAACTGTGGTCATAATATTTGATATTAATATCTTTTTTTGACATTTGAATTAATAATAATAAACTCTTAAATAAACTCTTAAATAAATATAGAAAAATGAATTAAAAATAGTTACTGTATAAATATATAATAGTGCTTGCCTGGGTTTGAACTCGCAATCATCGGTTAAGATGCACGAATTAGAACAGCGTGGTTGAATATGTTCCAAACCCTCTCCTTAATGGAAGAGGAGGCCTTATCCCAGCAGTGGGAAATTTACAGGCTGTTACTTTATTTTTTTACTTTACTGTATAAATCTGGATCGTAATATTATCTATCTAACTATATCATTCCTGTGTCATTGCGTAGGTATAATAATATATTACATAATTTTCGAATAGTTTTTAATTGTATACAGAATTAATTATTTATTACAACATAATACGTACTTCATTATTATCTATAGTCAGTTCTAGTATTTGCTCCAATCTCAGTTCTAATGGATCTATTGTTACGGAGAATTCATTATTTTTTCTTTTATTATGATTTGATTTTTATATTTCTTTTATTCATAATCAGACAATGCAAATTGTTATTTATTTAATTATTCACTATGATTATAAACGATTATACATTTGAATATGTATTGATGAAGTCCTCTTCATCAATTTCAGTTTTTTTTATCATATATATGTATGTAGGTAAGTAGGTAGTTATGACCACTTACAAACATTTACATAAGGAATATTAACCATTCCTGTGCCAACAGCCAGGGAACTAAAATGATATAACCCTGGTGATTGTAGTTTTATTAGCTCACATACCCTTCAAACTGGAACATAAAAATATTAGTATAGTTTAAGCACTACTACATATATTCCAACCAACATCCTCTAATGGCCCATGCTGAGATTCGAACTGAGGATCGATATCACAAGCTAATTATTAAAAGAGCGAGCGAATAAATATCGTATATAATTTAATAAAAAGCAAATATGATCATACATATTATTTAAAGTCTTCAATCGCAATCTCATTATTGGCTCGAAATACTTGACATGTATAATTATAGCGAGATGTTTTTTTTTTAAAAACTTAATGCATTAAATGAGATATGAGTATCGAGTTTGATTTGTGCGGTATGAAATGTTTGAAATTATTTTCATCGTTAACTAAAAAATGTATCTGATTTATGGAAATTTTGCTGACGTGAATACGTCCCGACACAGACTACATGGGACTCTATCTGAGATAATTGCAGAAAACCAGATTAAATTTTGAATATCTGAAAGTAATGAATTAAATATTTTTCACATTTTTTAACGGTACGCAACTCCGAGGTCCCGGGTTCGATTCCCGACCGATTCGATGTAGATTATCATTTGTTTTCTATGTTGTCTTGGGTCTGGGTATTTGTGGTACCGTCGTTACTTCTGATTTTCCATAACACAAGTGCTTTAGCTACTTACATCAGAGTAATGTATGTGATGTTGTCCCATATTTATATTTATTTATTTATAATATGTTTTTTAATAACCATAAATTTGTATGTATTCAAGGGCATCACGTAACGGCTACGTTTTCTATTAAAAGGTTTTATATGTACTAAAAAGCTGTCAGAATCCCAGTACATGAGAACCTAATGAACATTGTTTATCCAGTTATTTGAATGAGGTTACATTTATACGCACAAAAAAATTTGGCCATGTTGGGATTTCAATAGAATAAAATTACAAGAAGTCTTTGCAGTTCATGAAACCAGCGACTTCGACTCCAGATATCTAGGTATTGCCCCGGTTATTATAAATATAGTTACAGCATATTCTTTTCTTCTGACGTCCGGCTGAGATTCGGCCTCACATGGAGCACTGCAGTGACAGTGCTCCATGTGACCGGTGATGGCCGGAAATAGCTAATACCAGTTTCTTCTATTTGACCGTACTTTCCGATGTTGGATCACATCTTCTATCGCATTTTTTACGGATGAATTCAAGGAAATGTTTGAGTTAGTCCAGCCTGCTAAATATCGCCAAGACATTGCATCAGAATTTCAAGTTTCATTCGTCCCTCTTAGATAGCGTTTCTTAACTACCTTATGGAACCAGATTTCGAAGGCGGTTCTCTGGAGGTGCAGATTGTCCATGGGTGGTGGTTGTCATTTTCCATCAGGTCGCAAGGTAAATGTAGTGAAGTGTTATACACTTATTTACTCATTTACTTGGTGGCAAGGCCTTGTGCAAGCCCATCTGGGTAGGTACCACCCACTCATAAGTTATTCTACCGCAAAATAACAGTACTCAGTATTGTTGTGTTCTGGTTTGAAGGGTGGATGAACCAGTGTAACTACAGACACAGGGGACATAACATCTTAGTTCCCAAGGTTGGTGGCACATTGACGATGTAAGGAATAGTTAATATTTCTTACAGCGTCATTGTCTATGGGTAATGGTGACCACCATACTAGTGACCACCATCAGGTGGCCCATATGTTCATCCACCAACCTATACCAAAAAAAAATTTAGATGAATTTAATGATAGATTTTGGTATAGCACTCAAGTCATATTCTGCAGAAAGCGACCCATAAGTCATTGTTTGTCATTGCCAAAGATATTTCGATATGATATATCGAATCGAATTCTGTGTTGGCATCTATCTTGGCCAACGTTTAACATTAGCCTTCAGGGTATTTTGATGTTAGCACTCTAATTGTATCATAGCCTTAATTATGATAATAATAATGGCTTAATTTTTTCCAATACTTATGTATTATATATGCTCATAATTAAACTCTGATCTTGATTACTGTCGTTGATGGCTTGTATGTTGATGAATTGTCATCCTTGAAGGGGGGCGGGGTTGATTAATCGTATATTGTGTATAAATTTATTGTTGTTGTTGGTAAATGGGTCCGTGCTGCGAAAGTGATCCCGCCACTCCATTTCCGTGCATGGCAACCATCGCAGGGTTTTTAATGAGTACAATCTCACATAACCCGACATCCCCCCCCAGGAGTCGGGTTTCTATGAAGATTTTGCTACGTCAACAAAAAAAAAACTAGCCTTCTATCGACCGATTGAAATAAAAACCGCCTTCAAAAATGAACTAAAAAGAAAAAAATAATCAGTTACATCCATATCCAATTTACGATTTTTTAATCACCTCTCAAAGTCGGTGCCAAGTGCCAACATTGCTAATATATATACATAATACATAATACATACATACAAAAACTAAATCTATTTATTGTATAGATGACACCATTAGACAAATCATCATCACATATCGATACAAATTAAATGATTTCAATATAGGAATTTATTTACTTTGTTGGCACCGACTTCAAAAGGTGATTAAAAAATCGTAAATTGGATATGGATGTAACTGATTATTTTTTTCTTTTTAGTTCATTTTTGAAGGCGGTTTTTTTTTATTTATAAAAATTTATTTACTGCTTTTCAGTGTTCTTTTGTTATTTATAATTATAATTGGTAGTGTTTGTCATTCACTTTATTATACTCAGTACATTTCGGCTTTCGAAGAGTCGATTGATTAGAGAATCATAACTCAACGCCGTTTCAATACGACGTGGACTGCAACTCAAATTAAGCGTTACCTAAGTTACAATAGCCTAATGTTAACTGCTCATCGCCAATTAGACAATACCATTTTTCCCGATGCAATGCCGTTAATCATTGAGGAGTTCTCCTGGTAGTCCACCATCAGCTAGACTTCATCATAGGCATGTTTACTAACATCAATTGCTTGACGACTATCTTAAAGAAATAGAACTAAATCCGTAAAATAGTTACTAATAGGTTCTGATTATCAGTTGTGGTCTTCATCATTAGTTCCACTTCATCAAATGTCACTTTTCGTGAGCATATGACCAAGGCACTTTGAATAAAACCGAAATCAATATAGGTGTGCCTATAAAATTTGAGGAGTTCCCTCGATTTCTCCAAGATCCCATCATCAGATCCTGATCTCCTGACAATGGGACCACCTGTAAAACATGCCCTTTCAAACAAAAAAAGAATTGTCAAAATCGGCCCAGCCATCTTCGAGTAATTCGGTAACATACATAAAAAATAAAAAAAAAAAAAAAAAAAAAGGCCCCGACGAATTGAGAACCTCCTCCTTTTTTTGAAGTCGGTTAAAAACTTTATGTAAACTCTTGTTGTCCAATTTAGACTATCCATCGAAATATGCCTTTTTTATTTAAGGCTTGTATTCAAATTTCATTTAATGATTTTGGCGTATACGACATTGTACTACTGATGATTAAAAACTGTAGAATAATTTTTTATTTGAATATAAAACATCATATAAAATACATTCATTTTTATTTATTTATTTTATTTCGTTTACAAAGAGGGGTAAATTTACACTTTGAATAACAATAAAAATTGTCTGTATACTACGACATGCAAACACAGCCTAAAAAAAATATTAAAGGAACTAAGCATTATTCATAGTTTTGTTCAATTTAAATAAACATAAATAATTTAATTAATTATATTGTTCACATATTTCTATATTATTGTGTAATAGCTGAATCTGCGGCTTTTCGTATGTCTTTTCTCGGGTATCAAACTATCTCCAGCGCGATTTTCATCCAAATCGGCTCAGCGGTTTAGGCGTTAAAAACAGACAAAGATGCTTTTGCATTTATAATACTAGATTTTATTTGCGTTCTTAACTATTATTTTGCATTCTAATAAACTGTTACTGATTTTCAAAAAAATTGAAATCATATTTAAGAGGGCTAGACGTACATTATCGCATTATCAAAAAGTCATCTGCCATAAAATTGCTACAAAACGATGACAAAATGTCACCGTAAGATATGGAAATTGTAATCATATCGACTCCTGAATTTACCTTCGAGATTGAACTGTTTTATACGTCACGATATATTATCGTATCGGTTTATTTTATTCATCGCTTATTAATAGATTATAAAGTTATGGTATAGGTTGTTGGACGAGCATAGGAGTATATAGGATCTGGTGTAAGTGGTCACCACCACCCATAGATAATGACCCTGTAAGATATATTACCCATTCCTTACTTCAACATTGCGCCACCAACCTTAGGAACTTAAATGTCATGTCCCTAGTGAATATAGTTACAATGGCTCATTCACCGTTCAAACCAGAACACCACAAAGCTGAGTACTATTCTTTGTGTTTAAGCAGAATATATGATGAATTCGCTCATCTGCTGCTGCCGCGGGCTGCTTTCCAGATGGGCTTGCATGAAGCCCTACCACCAATACATATTATATAAGATGTATTTTTGAAACTTGATGTCAAATTTTGATAAATACGTACTTGCAGGTAGAGGCTTTGCGCAAGCTAATCAGGGTAGGGATAACTGACTTATCAATTATGCAGCCGGCAATCAGCAACACTAAATTATGTGTACCGGTTTGAAAGGGAACAACTCCATGGCTATTGAGTATGGTGGTGCCCAAATGCCCATCCGTCAACCTATACGAAGAAATTACTATAGGAGCATATGAAACAATATGTAGATCGACAAGATAAGGTGATCGCGAGACACTGTGCATATTTTTATATACCTTTCAAAAATATTAATAAAATTTTGATATTCATAATTATACACTTAGTAATTTTTGAGCGATTTACTAAGATAGCATTTAGGATTACGTAGCTGTAGTATGAAACGTTAAATATTTGGCATCAGTGGTACCATGCCTATAGTTTAATAATAATTTTCTCATACAGGCTTAGATGATAAAAAATAATATGTTAGGCAGCGTTCTTAAATGGTTTCGGCTTTCATTTGCTATTTCAAGTGACATGTATTTTTATTTTTGTTTCTCTTGTGTCGTGAGTGAATCGTTACTTGTAAAAGGCTGCCGAGTAAATCTTGATAAACCAATATAAATTGTTCGAAGGTTTGCCGATCACCCTCGTGTTTGCTTAGTAGAACATTTTGGCGTTATTATTTTGACGTTTCGCAAAATGCATAAGTTACTGGATATTGGATACGCATGTTTGATTTTGACATTAACTATAAATTCAATAAAGTAATAGTGTAAAAATATTTTTAAACAAGTTTTCGTTTCAATGGTTTGTAAGGGAGAACGTAAACTTCGAAATAAATCAAATCTATCATTTTGTAACAAACAATTTCATGTGATATAAAAGCTCCTGTCCCGACATTTTCTAAATAAATTTCTTAAAAGGTCTAATCGTCATTTACATATAATAAATTTACAATAATTAATTTATTTGCAATTGAAGTCAGCTTAAGCGCATTTAAAAAAAAAAACAAGTTATCTCAATCCTTCATTAACCCAAAACCTCGCTGAACAAAGCAAAGGTTGAACAAGTTTAAACTATAACTTATGAACCATTGACCCTCGATCTCATTGCCATTAAATTAGATAAACTTTGATGGAATTTCAAAAGGTTTCGGTTTTAATTTATACGCTATCGACTGCCTTTTGCTGTTTATACTGGAATAATTGCTAATAACGTCTAAAGGTCCAGTCTGAAAAGTTTGAAATTATTTATTTGATTGTTAAAATGTGAATTGAAAAGATTTCATTTCAATCCCATATTTTAATTGGAATTTTTAGTTCAATGAATAATTTCGTATTTAATATTTCTTGAAATAACGATGTTTACCTTCAACACTTGTAAAGCATCAATAGCATAATGAATTGAGACTCGCCTAGCGATGAAAAAGTGCTAGATCGATTCTGACCCTTCCACATCCCCACTCCTAAAACAAGCGTTAAGTTTAAGGGGATAAGTAGGAATATATGTAATTTCTAATAATAGGGTATTGCTATTATTTATTAAAGGGAAATGAAAAAAATAAAATGAAAAGAAACACTTTTGTGAGCTTTCTTTGATCGTATCCATGTGTGATGGACTTATTTCTATTATTATAAAAATATATAGTAGAGGATTTATACAGAGTTCTGAAGTGGAAATACACATGTACTTTGGAAAGAACTATAAAACTACTCGTCTTAGGAATGAGTTATATTCGGCAGTGTTCGTATTTGAAAACGTAGTTCTTTTGGCTTGCAGTAGAGTAACCTAACAGAAATTATCACATAATAAAGAAAGAAAAGGGTTACGCCCTGTTTTGGTGACCTTTGCCTCTTTTTCTCCATGTGTTATATACGACTGTATTTAAAACAATTGAAACTTTTTTTTTGTTATGGCTTTATTTCACTCAAGATTATATTAATAAGAATATTATCAATAAGATTTAACTTGTGCCTGTTGTGTAATACATAACATAATAGGCATACAATAAAACAAGAAATTCTATTTGTTTTGTGTAGTTGTTAAATCTTTCTCGGCCAGAAGGACATAACCACCATCAATTAATAATATAATCAATTATCTATTATCATATTTACTATATATTAGTGCCGAGATGGCCCAGTGGTTAGAACGCGTGTATCTTAACCGATGATTTCGGGTTCAAACCCAGGCAAATACCACTATATATATGTGCTTAATTTGTATTTATAATTCATTGCTCGGCGGTGAAGGAAAACGTTGTGAGGAAACCTGCATGTGTCTAATTTCATCGAAATTGTGCCACATGTGCTTTCCACTAAACCGCATTGGAAGAGCGCGATGGAATATATTCCTAACTCTTTCCGTAATTTTTTTAATTGCAATTGTTATTAATAATTATTATATATTTTAACGTAAACGCTTATAACAACCCTATTTACAATTTCATTCTTTTTCAAATGTAATGGGTACAAAAAATCGAAACCAATGTTATTAAACTTACATCACTTTTCCCTCTACAAATGTTTTTAACTTCACCTGTTAGTATGTGGGATCTAAGGGGTATAGAACAGCTAGTTGGCGGTTGCGAATACAACCGCGTTTGATCCGATGATGAATACCTACCGTCCTTTTCTCTACCTTTTACGAGCTGAACAAACAAACTTATCGGTTCGATTCGTCCAGCAGATTCAATTAAGCTGAAATTTTGCATTTGTGTTAGACAGTTAAATCTGTCAATACTAATATCAGCTCTATAATAATGTTACGATTTTGATGAAATTTGATATAGACTATTAAAAAAAAAACATGGAATTAATACTTGTTGACTTCCAGGCAAGATATACTACATACATACCTAAATAACGAACACAACTGTATTTTTAAATGTTGTAAATGAGTAATTACTGAGATTATTGCCAGTTCTTCTCGATAGAATCTTCTTTCCGAATCGGTGGTAGCTTAATTTAATACAGTTGTTAAATAACGATTTAAAAAGCTTGCAAAAGCCTACTTAAATATCTTGATTTGATTGTTTGTGTATAATCAATTTAATTTGTTTTATTTAGATCGATTACATAACCCCTATTTTTAATCATTTTAAGTAAATAATACGATTAGAATATTTAAAATAATTGTACATTTTATTTTCACTTATAACTAATTGTTTGAAACTGTTTCTGCTAATCGCGTTCATCTTTGTCAAATTCTCCGAATTGTAGAGTAGGTGGATTCTGAACTCCATCACTCATTCTGAGGTGGATACCTTTAATCGTCAGGCTATCAAGTGTACGAGCTATACGTCTATTTGTGTTCTCACTAGTCTCGAGTCTATCGATTAAATCTCAAGATGTTTGGGTCTAAATAAACTATCACAAGCAAGTATCTATAAAACACACACACGCAAACACATTCAATAAAATTTTAACAAAAAGAAAAACCGACTTCAAACAAAACACTATTTTAAAACAAATGAATATGCACGAAAAAGTAATAAAAATAATTGCGTATTCAACATATTTTTTAGAGTCTTCCTAAGTTAAATGAAATGAAAAATATTAGACTACTTAAAAGTCAATTAACGATTATATCATGTAGTTATAATTTAATAAATTCAGAAACCAGTGAATTATTCTAAACCTTCGAAATTTCAAAGTAAACAGCCTACAAAAGTAAGTACTACGTCACACATCGGGTCGAACGCCTTATCGAAAGTTAAGACTTATCGACAAACAAACTATTTTAATTCATCAAAATAACAAACAGCCAATCTAAATTGAGACCTAACACGTACTCACAAAGTCCATATATGTACATCCAGATGAACGCACGTAAGTTTGCATTTCTAATTTCAATACAAATTTAATATATCACTCGATAATTTACTTTCACATCTAATTTGTACCTTATGTCGAAAGAATTAAAGCTCATTGTTTATTCGAAGGCATGTAGTTTCGTTTTAGTTGTGTTAACTATGAACGTTCGAATCCGTTTGAAACCCAATTTACATGTAAATCGTTGAAGTCGCTTCAGATCAACTTTGTTGTTCAAGAGTTAGAGGGACGTGTTAAGCCAGTGCCGTAATAGATTGCTTTTTGTTTACGCACGTTTGATGCTACATCATACAATTAGATATGTTTATGCAAAATTGATCACAAATGTGTTAAGTGATGTATGAAATTGATGGTTCTATTTTTGCGTCTCGTGTAAACCTTTAACATAGTATAAATTAGAGTATAGCACGTCAGGATTTCAGGAGCTCAGGTGGCCCAGTGGTAAGAACTTGTCCATCTTAACCGATGACTTCGGGTTCAAACCCAGGAAAGTACTACTATGCCTAATTTCATCGAAATTCTGCCACATGTGAATTCCACCAACCCGAATTAGAACAGCGTGGTGGAATATATTCCAAACCCTCTCCTTAGTGGGAGAGGAGGCCTTAGCCCAGAAGTGGGAAATTTACAGGCTTTTACTTTTTTACTTTACGTCAGGATTTTGCCACAGTTCTATCTTTCAAGTTGTTACTTGAAAGATAGAACTGTGCAATACATTGTAATTTCATGTCCTTAATTGAAGGTTCAATGACCCAAAGTGTGAGAGTGTGTTAACAAATACAACGGCTATAACAACTTAGATGTGTAAGAAAACTCCTTTGTATAATTTAAATAACTTAAAATATTTATTTAAAAAAAAATTTTTCTCCAGCAAATTTTTTGAAGCTCCGTCATAATTACTAATCCTTTTCCACAGACAATAAAATCTAAACTTTTAACATAAATATTTGTATATATACCGTGTATAAATAGATATACATTTAATAAAGCGATTCAATATTACAACAGACACATCCATTTTTATTATATGTATAGATTTTAATAAAAATACAGGAATCTATTATATATACCTATTGTGATCGTCAGATGTTCAAACACAATAAGTACAGAAGGATAAATATGATTGATTATTATTGGAATTTACTTGTTTCTAAATTACAATGTGGAGTATCGCTTAGTAATTTTACTCTTTAAAAAATGAGCTGCTAATTTCATTTTATTTATTAAGTATATATTTATTCTTAGGATTATCAACAGAAATAACAATACATATAATTTACACGATGATATTTGTATTTCCTTTTATAGATAAAAACAAAATGTATTAATCGTCAAAATGCTTTAAGTATATGAATTAGCAGAGGCAAAATTTCTTATATCAAACTACCACTGGAATCTATGCCTACAGATTGATCATAAAAATGCTTTTAGCACATAGCAGGAAATTGACTTAACAGGATTGTTAACGAAAGGGTTTCAGGTAAAACTCTACAAAGTTGTTTGAAGTCTGTGCGGACGATGCACAATAAACACGTTTTTTTTTCTATCCGTGCACTCGTGATTAATTTCCTACCGACTTATAGTACAACACAACTTAGATGTAGCATCGGCAAAATTCGTAAAACCGATCACATCCGAATTAAGTACGCTATCCTAAACTATAAACATTAATTTCTTATGCGAATATGATCTTTACACTTTTCAACCGACTTCCAAAAGGAGGAGGTTATCAATTCGTCTGTATTTTTTTTTTTTTTTTTTTTTTTTTTTTTTTTTATGTTTGTTACCTCATAACTTTTTACTGGGTGGACCGATTTTGATAATTTTTTTTTTGTTTGAAAGGTAGTGCTTCCCGTGGGGTCCCATTTTTTTTATTTTTTTTTCCGATGATGGTATCCATGTGAAAACGACATAAGTCTTAAATTTGCATTACGTGTATGCGCGACAAATAGGTGAATAACTGAAAATCACGTTAACCAATTTTGATAATTCTTTTTTTATTATAAAGGATATACTTTAAGGGTAGTTTGGTGAAAGTTTGGTAAGGTTCTGAGCACAGGATCCATGACAAATTAAGGGAACGGGAGGGAACGGACCAATTCTGAGGAGCACGTTAGCAATACTCGATCGAATCTTTTATTTATGGGTTACTTGGATATTTGAATCACCTTCTGGAACGTGGTTATGTTCATGTAATTGTCATAATCGAATATTATAATCAACTAGCGACCCGCCCCGACTTCTCACGGGTGCAATACTGATACTGAATATACTAAAGAATTTGTTTATTTACGACATCACATTGCAAACTTCTAAAATTGTCAGTGTTTCTTTACTATATTGTTCATTTATTATATACAGAAACCTTCCCCTTGAATTACACTATCTATTAAAAAAAACTACATCAAAATCCGTTGCGTAGTTTTAAAGATATAGGGACAGAGAAAGCGACTTTGTTTTATACTATGTATTGACGGAACTCCTAAACGGCTTACAGTTAGGGTGCGATTTGGGGCAGAATTTCTTTCTGTCTTTAATCAAATTTTGTGTATATGATGTGATGTCATATGATGTACGACATAGCATACGAATAGGTCTTTTGCAAAGTTTTTTTACTGAGGTCGATTACAGCTCATTCGAGGGTGGTACCTTGTAGTTTATGCCGCATGACGTATTAAAGCCGCATTTTCGAAAGTCTATTTTTGCTTTATTCGAAAGTTTCTCTTAAATTGTCCCTGAAGTAGTTTCTGATTCATATAAACGGCACGCTTAATCTATCCATGTTAATAAAATAATGTTAGTCTACATCAGCTTCACTTAAAATCAAAAAATAAATAAAATTTTAACAAAAAGAAAAACCGACTTCAAACAAAACTGTATTTTATAACAAATTAAAATGCACTAAAAACAAATAAAAATAATTGCATATTTAACACATTTTTGAGAGTCCTCCTAGGTAAAATGAAATGAAAAATATTAGACTACTTAAAAGTTGATTTACGATTATATAATGTAGTTATAATTATTGCTATATTTGGAGTCGGTGTCAGCCAACCCTATACTATACCTATCAAAAAACAATACGAGAATACTTTAAGAAATGTTTCTTACAAATTACCTTTTATACGATATTATACTGGGTCAATCAAAGCGTAAGCCGTGCCGTGAAGCGTGTGCCTGTGGCTGACACCGGCTCCAAATATAACAATAACTATATCTACGTTATATAATCGTAAATCGACTTTTAAGTAGTCTAATATTTTTCATTTCATTTTACCTAGGAGGACTCTCAAAAATGTGTTAAATATGCAATTATTTTTATTTGTTTTTAGTGCATTTTAATTTGTTATAAAATACAGTTTTGTTTGAAGTCGGTTTTTCTTTTTGTTAAAATTTTATTTATATATTTGTCAATTTGACACGTCGATTAACATGCAATTTCTTTCTCGGGTTGAACTGACGCGAGAATCTATAGTGAAGAACAGCATCGAATGGCGCGATAGGGAGATTTTTCTATTGGTTGTATCGTACTATACGTCATTACTATTTTTCAGTTGCTAAAGTTACTTTAATAGTTTTTCGACTAGTAAGTTGTGCAACAGGTAATCGTCCCATAAATGACAATTCCTTTCTCAAACGCAACTTTCAGTTCAATGATTATAGTCCTTGAGTGACTCGTGTTACAGTGGCTTTAAGGCTGATGATCTTGAAGTCATAGATTCAAATATCTAATCTGAGTTTTCTGAAGGCATTTTTAAGGTATATAATACTGTAGTACATTATTTTGATCTATAGGGCACAGCCAGCGTTTTCAATGTAAGCGCAAATAAATGTTTATTTATAACATCATCTTTGAAACCTGTAAAATGATGAATATCTTAATAGACACAATATAGTTATTGTACATTTATTAATCATATAAACCTTCCTCTTGAATCAATATATCTATTGAAGAAAAATCTTATCAAAATTCGTTGTGTAATTTTAAATATCTAAGCATACATAGGGTCATACAGTGGTAAGCGACATTGTTTTATACTATGTAAAAATATAAGAAATAAAAATAAAGGCACGCTGCACATATAATCCTTTATTTTACGCGACACACCCCAGCGTAGATCCCAGATGTCATTATGTTTTAATCTATAACAATCATCGTCATATTCACCCAATTTACACAAAACCTTAGTGAATTACACACCTAAACCTTGCCCATAAATCACTCTGTGAATCGGTGTATACCTTGTAAAAATCCATTTGGGTTTTTAATATGTAGTGGCGAGTTACGTCAGTTACGAGTATGATTGTCATTACATTATTTTTATTAAAACCATATAATTATAATTTTAAATTTGTATTGAATTCAGATTAGAATTTACTTGGTGGTAGGGCTTTGTGCAAGCCCGTCTGGGTAGGTACAACCCACTCATCAGTGTAACTACAGGCACAAGGGACATAATATCTTAGTTCCCAAGGTTAGTGGCGCATTGACGATTTAAGGAATAGTTAATATTTCTTACAGCGTCATCGTCTATGGATAATGGTGACCACATTCCATCAGGTGGCCCATGTGCTCATCCGCCATCCTATAACATAAAAAAAAGATGGCATAGTAGTGAGAACGCGTTCATCTTAACCGATGATTGGCTGTAAAACTCATGTAAAACAATAGACAAGCTTTTATCTTACGTTTTTTATTCATCTCGTGCTCAGCAGCATAGTGAAGTAGGCTGTAATCCTTTTTCTTAAAGGTGGCCTTAGCGCAGCGGGAAATTTAAAGGCTGTTACTTTACTTTTTTTTACATATTTATATGGAATAGGCGTTTCTCTTCCATCTCATCTGATGGAAAGTGTAGATGAAGTCAAAGGTGGTACACGCCCATCCAAAAGAAACCTGTTCACTCTACTCTTAAAGCTTCCAGATGATATTTGGCTGCACCAAAAACTCAAGTTCTCCATGCATGATCGAACTTGTGCAGTGTAAAGATTAAGCAGCTGTTCAGAGCTGAAGTTTACGAAATACTTGGTGTTTAAAATAATTACTACCCGTCTCATTACCTCGAAATGTCGAAAATTAAAATCAAACTATACTTTATTCAAGTAGTCATTTAACAACCCTATTAAATGAAGCTAACACCGGTTCGGAAATTAGATTCCACCGAGAAGAACCTCCAAGAAATTCCATTGAAAAATAAATTAATGTTAGTTAAATACAATTATATATGTATGTAATATATCCTGGAATTCAACATGTATTAATTTCACGCTTTTTATCCCCATCTAAAAACAAGAAATGATAATGATAAAAAGAGTAACTACTGAGTTTCTTGCCGGTTCTTCTCGATAGAATCTACTTTCCGAACCGGTGGTAGCTTCACTTAATTGTTAATTGACAATTCAAAAGTGCTTGTAAAAGCCCACTTGAATAAAGTTTATTTTGATTTTGATAATTTAAAAGTATTAATTCCACTTTTTTTATTGTCCAATTTAGATTCTCAAATGATCTTATTCGTTCGATAATTCATAATTCAGAATTCATATTTGAAACGAAACTTGCGACTCCCTCGTCCTTTTATCACATTGGTTGATTCAACCTTCATATCGAAATAACAACACAAAGCATTGCGGTCGAATAATTGATGAGCCTGTGGTAGCAACATAGATTGGACGAGATAACGACGACAAAGAGACTTTGATAAGTCGCCCAGTTGTGGCTTAGTTTAACATTGCTGATAGTTACGCAAAACAGTCCTACGCGTAAATGTCTGAGTTTAATCAATCCGCTTCGATTGTATTGATTCGATCACTTGTATAATATCTAGTCATTAATTTATGAAACTAAAAATTTATTTGAAAATAATATGTCGCACGAACGCTGTAAAGTGCTCGAAACATGGAGATGATAAAAATAATTAATATTAATAGTTTTATTTGAATGTGTAGTAATCGCAACAATCTAAGACAACATTATAATAATATATTCACAAAACACATTTCCTCACTTTCGCCGGTTCTTCTCAGGCATAAATATACAACATCAGCCTCTAAATATCCCACTTCAGGGCTAAGGCCTCCTCCCTCTTTGAGGAGAAGTATAAATAAATTTAACATTAGATAACATTATTTTTGTCATAGTATTTTTTGTAGTTAGTAAAATCAAAATCCTCTATTAAATATAGAAACCTTACACTTACTTATTGATTGTCAGATCCGTTCGGAAAAGAAAACCTGACCTGAGAAAACTGGCGACGAAAAACTTAGTGGAACTTTATTCCTCAATTTATGAAAAATATTTAATAACAAGAGAAACAGTCAGGAGGCGTTAGATTCATTTCCAAAGTGTAGTATCGACTGAGAACTGACGAATTGTAAAATAACCTTTTGCACATAAGCGTTCTTGAACAATTGTAAAGTAAACAAGAATTTTTAACGTTTTTCATTGTTTATTCCATATAAAAATGTTATGAGTATCACATTTCTAACAGTTAATACCTTGACATCTAGCTAGCAATGGAAAATGTGTATACGATATAAAAATATTGTTTATACATTTGAAGACTTATCACTTCGAATGTTATCTTTATCAGTTGTTAATTTTAAGTGTCAAGTTGCCTTTGGAAGATGTACGTGCACGTTAAAAGACCAAATTTTTGTACCTAAAAATGTCTGCGTAGCCAATCGTGACAAATTTCTGCCAGGCCAAGATCGCGTTCGAAGTAAAGCTCCTATTAGTTAGAGATACATAGTTATATATGAGTTGTTGAGTGTAACATTTCTGTTGCAGAAGAACTTAATACTTATACAAGTGACTTGTGGGCTCTGTTTTTGAAGTGCCATCTTTACTGCTGGTTTGTGTTTCAAGCAATTTTCACGTGTTTAATAAATACAGTTAAATTAGGATTCATTTTTCTGTGGGAAGAAAAAAAAATTTTTTTATAGAGTAGGTTGGCGGACGAGCATATGGGCCACCTGATGGTAAGTGGTCATCATCACCCATTGACAATGACGATGCATGAAATGTTAACTATTCCTTACATCATCAATGTACCAAACCTTGGGAACAAAGATGATATGTCCCTTGTGCCTGTAGTTACACTTACCTTCAAGTCGGAACACAACAATACTGACTACAAGTGTTGTTAGGCGGTAGAATAATTGATGAGTGGCTTGCACAAAGACCAACCACCAATTAAAAAAATGCTTACAATTGGATGGCAAATTTTGCCCGACAACATATAAGAATGTTTCTCGTATGTGTGTGTGAGTGTCAGCGAGCTAAATATAAGTGACGTGAAGGCAAGCGCTTCGGAATGAGACAAACTTAAATCCGAACCGCTTCCCGCAACACTTTATACATACTTCGCGGTGTGCTCACGCCCCTACGTGCTCACGTTCGGTAACTATGTGAAAATTTCGAATCTACGATATTGCAAGTGAGTGTAAAGTTCACGATTTTCATCTTGTTTTTGTTTATCGGTTACGTGAAAAGATTGAATAAGGATGCATTGTATCAGATCGTTTATATTTACTTGATGGTTTGAATAAACCCGCCTAGCTACCATATAATCAACCATTCATTCATTGCATTCTTGATTGTATTCTGGATTGAAATATTAGCGAGCCAGTATAAGCATTGATACAAGGTTTATGGGCGGTGGTGACCATTTACCATCAGGACCACATATCTGACCGCCTGAGTATAATATAAAAAAATCATATGTAAATATTTTAAATTGATCTATTGAAACATTTAAATCTCATTTCATTGATAAATCAGGCATATTATTCAATAGGAGATTATATTTATCTTTTAAAAAGCATAGAGTTTCCGTTGACTTCCAAACAGCATATAAATAAGATGAGTTGTACTCTATTGACTTAAAGTCTGTAATGAAAATAAAGGATGACTGATTTCCTTGTCAGTCCTTTCCTTTCGGTTGTAAGTTTACATTTAATTACATTACAGTATTCAAAAGTGCTTCTACTTAAATAAATAATATTCGGGCAACTTCCATGAGCCGCAAGGAATTCCGATACCTTCCTGTCTTCATTAATTCATATAAAATTATGAATATAACGCTCTCAATTTCGAACATGCTATTTACCGGTATACGTAATTAGATTACAAGGATGTACATTAACGTTACGTTGATGCTTTTAAATACTAACACACACTTTAATTAAGCATGTTCCAAACATATTGTTATCAAAACACAGGCTGAAAACTACGCATCAATCTTTGCAAATCTAACTACCAATGTTTGATCAAACACTCTATTTACTTAGGACATCAAAGGCAACCAAACATTTGTGTTTGGTCACAAATATTTGTGAAGACTGAATATATTAAAGGTCCTTTTTACTTTTCAAATGTGATTTCAAATGGATGTTCTTTTATATTTACGAATTATTTTTCTTAATTTCAGTATGCTTGATATTCATTTGTTGACACAAGCATTTGATAAAATAAAACGTGTTCGGTACGGCAGCTTTCATTTCGTATCTCAATCCTGAATTTTTTGCTAAATTACTACGGTGATACGCCATTTTGATACGTACATAGTATAAATTTCATAATAATAATAATCAATATCGCGTATCACCTTCTGGCATTTCTAGCTCGCGTCCCAAGTTGAGTATGAAGTTAATTCTAACAGAATAGCTCTACAGATGAATCAAACAGTGAAATATCAAATGTGATTGTAATTAAATGAAACCAAATTATTCTTCGAGGTCTACAAAGCACTTTTTTGAATTATAAATGAAATAAATTCACTACCTAAATACGAGTATATAATAAATAAAAAAAATATGAATAATTCAAGATATGTAATTGATGTGTGCACAACAAAGTATGTATTTCACTTGTCTCTTTCTCTGTCTTTTTCTCCTACGGGATAACAGAGAAGGACGATCAAGCGAATAAGACAGGCCTAGTATGATTTGCTGTCACAGCATACAGTCGATTTCACAAGTAATACTCGCCTATAGTTGTCTCACAACAATAACGTAAGTGTAATTAAAATTAGCATATACTCAATGCTAACAGCAACTATAACTAAGATAACAAAATAAACTTTATTCAAGGAGGCTTTACAAACACAAGTAAATAGTCAATTAGCAAGATTAAATTAAATGTTTAGCTAACACTGGATTAGAACGTTCATACGAATATATTCCACTGATAAAACCGGTAAATATGTGAATATGCCAATCAATTGAAAAGTATTTTCCGACGTTATGATTAGTGATTTTTCTTTTATATTAGTTATGTAGGCTTTCTAAGATTGGATGGCAAATGGCTTCCATCCACAGACGATGCGACACCAACCTTGGGAACTATGATAACATTTATAAAGCCCGACAACGCACCTGTAAGCGCCCCGGTGTTGATGATGTCCATGGGCGTTGGTAATCACTTTTCATCAGATGAGCCTCCCACTAGTTTGCTCCCTATAACATAAAAATTATATTAATATAATAATAATTATATATTTCCGTTAAACAGTGGCCTAATATTCAAATTGAGCCCATTGATTTTAAAGTGTGGTGTTAAACCTTCCATGATAAAATATAGTCTATCTAATACTGTCTAATGAGATTAGCTGTTTCATCGCACAATCAAACAAATTATTCAGCTTTATAATATTTGATACTTTTTTTAAATTATTAAATTTTAAATAAGTTTAAACGCGTAGGTACATTGTTTATAACTCGGAAGGTCCACACACAAGACACACTGTTAAAGATGAACAAAAAAATAATAATAATGAATTCACTAAATTGCTTGAACTCGTGTAGTATTTCCTTGTATGGTGTTTTTAAAGAGTAACTACTGAGTTTCTTGTGCTTCTTATCGGTAGAATCTACATTCAGAACTGGTGGTAACTTCACATAATACAGTTTGTTATAGGACGATTCAAAAGTACTTGTAAAACAGATGAATAAATTAGTATATTTTGATTTTGTAATTTTTACAAAATTATGTTTCCACATTTCAATTCTCGGAATACATCTCGAGTTTCTTGTCGTTTCTGAGTTGATGATTCTTTTTGATACACATATTCTGCATCAGTGGCAATATAACAAAAACCCACGCTTAATTTTAAATTATAATATCTAAAATAAAAATATTAGCAATAATTCCTCACGCAGTTCATTAAACGTGATAAGAATCTTCAATAATGAGACGATCAGATATTTAATTATATTATAGCTTATCCTAATACAAGAAAGAATAAACTTAAACAAACCATTAATGTATACCAGGCATTACACTAATAGCTCAGCTAACATTACTAATTGTTCTTGATTAAAGTATGGATACATCTTTACTTATATTAAATAAATAAATATGGGACAACATCATATACATTACTCTGATTCCAATTTAAGTAGCTAAAGCACTTGTGTTGTGGAAAATCAGAAGTTACGACGGCACCACAAACATCCAAACCCAAGACAACATAGAAAACTAATTAACTTTTCCTAACTCGGACCTCGAAGCGGCGTACCCATGAAAACCGTTGTACACACTACTCGACCACGGAGGTCGTCAAATATTATAACACTATTCCCCTTAACAACTCATATCCACTTTAATTTCACTTCCAAATTTCCAATAATTCCAAAAGTCTACGTTCAATTGCGCCATTTTTTCACAAATCCGTAATAAATATCATAGATTATTCAAGCTTTCAAAACCGGATGATATCGCATCAACTCGATGCCGAATGTTGTTTGTTTAGCCTTTGTCATCTCTCGGTTTGAATAGACTAATAATCTTTTTAAATTATAATCTGACGTTTATTTGTAATAATTTGATAGCAAAATATTATTGAACAATTATAAAGTTTGTATTTGTATAAAGTATTACATTTCGTTTATTGATCAGCTTAAGTAACAAAGTATACATGTGCAACAGCATTAGGTTATCACAACAATCATATTTTACTGTATCATGTAAAGTCATAATTTAATTATTATTACTTTAATAATGGATTTAAAAATAAATCATTAGGTATCCATTCTTCCACCACCCCGCATTGGAACAGCGTGGTGGAAGATGTTCCAAACCCTCTCCTTAATGGCAGAGGAGGCCTTATCCCAGCTATGGGATATTTACAGGCTATTACTTTACTCTACTTTACTTCAGGTATCCATTCATCAGATATGTTTCCTTCAAACAATGATGATTAATACTGCTGTGTTCCACTTTGAAGGCTAAGTGAACTAGTGTACTTCAGACACAAGACGCAAACCATCCTAGTTCCCGAAGTCGGTAACGCAGTGACATTTTCAGGAGTGGTTCATATATCTTTAAGCACTTGGGGCGATGGACTTTTTACCAATTCCATAACAAAATATATATATTTCAGCGCTTCAAGCGGCCCGATGAAAATGTTACACTAAAAAACTAAATGAAAACATGATATGAAACCGTCCCCTATTCAGTCGGTATCAGCGCCTTGATTTGCGGATACATTCGACATCCTAAACAAACTGTCACAAACTGGACCGAATAAACAAGACCGCGTTTGTATCGCTTGTAAATAAGACAGGGGTCACGCTCCTCCCTTGATTATCAAACATCGTATGATTTACTGATTCAATGACCATTGATGTTTAACAGCTAACAACTGTTAAGCAGCTCGTATCAGGCCCAATATCCAATCAGCTTCCTGTGTCAGAAAGGGCATTCAAATGTATTCGGTAACTTATGACCGGGACGTGTTCGCGGTTGAATTTAACAAAAATAATAATCTTGTAGCCTAAGAGACTCCTTATTACATCAGTTATCTGGCAGTGAAAGTCCAGTCAAAATCGGCCCAGCCGTTTCAGAGATTAGCTGGAACAAACAGACAGACATACTCGAACGCGTTTTAAAATATACTTATGATAGCATTGAATCCAAGTTGCAAGTTCGTTCAAGATGTTTTCCTTCGCTGAACAAGTGATAAATTATAACCACAAATATACCGACGACTCAATATCGTCCAGGTTTCGTTCCAAAATCATCATATAAGTTCAACGTCTTTTATCCATTGAGGAATGTTTTGTATTTTCAACCGACTTCCAAAAGGAGGAGGTTATCAACCGACTTCCAAAAGGAGGAGGTTATCAATTCGTCTGTATTTTTTTTTTTTTTTTTTATGTTTGTTACCTCATAACTTTTTACTGGGTGGACCGATTTTGATAATTTTTTTTTGTTTGAAAGATAGTGCTTCCCGTGGGGTCCCATTTTTTTTTTATTTTTTTCCGAGTATCCATATGAAAACGCGACAAATTGGTGAATAACTGAAAATTACGTTAACCAATTTTGATAATTCTTTTTTTATTATAAAATATATACTTCAAGGGTAATTTGGTAAAAGTTTGGTAAGGTTCTGAGCACAGGATCCATGACAAAGTAACGGAACGGAAGGGAACGGAACAATTCTGAGGAGCACGTTAGCGATACTCAGTCGAATCTTTTATATATAGGTTATTTGGATATTTGAGTCACCTTCCGTAATGTGGTTATCTTTATGTAATTATCATAGTCGAATATTATAATCAACTAGCTACCCACCCCGGCTTCGCACGGGTGCAATACTGATACTAAATATACTACAGAATTTGTTTATTTACGACATCACATCGCAAACTTCTAAAATTATCAGTGTTTCTTTACTATATTGTTCATGTATTATATACACAAACCTTCCCCTTGAATCACACTATCTTTTAAAAAAAACCGCATCAAAATCCGTTGCGTAGATTTAAAGATATAGGGACAGAGAAAGCGACTTTGTTTTATACTATGTAGTGATGGAACTCCTATACGGCTCGCAGTTAGGGTACGATATGGGGCAGATTTTCTTACTATCTTCAATCAAATTTCGTGTATGTGATGTGATGTCATATGATGTCCGAAATATAGTTAGTCTTTTTCAAAGGTTTTTTGCTGAGTTCGATTACAGCTCTTTCGAGGGATCCTTGTAGTTTACGCCGCGTGACGTATTAAATCCGCATTTTCGAAAGTCTATTTTTGCTTTATTCGCAAGTTTCCTTTGAAATTGTCCTCGAAGTAGTTTCTGACTCATATAAACGGAACGCTTAATCTATCCATAATAAAAAAAAAATAGTTAGTCAACATCAGCTTCACTTAAAATCAAAAAATAAATAAAATTTTAACAAAAAGAAAAACCGACTTCAAACAAAACACTATTTTAAAACAAATGAATATGCACGAAAAAGTAATAAAAATAATTGCGTATTCAACATATTTTTTAGAGTCTTCCTAAGTTAAATGAAATGAAAAATATTAGACTACTTAAAAGTCGATTAACGATTATATAATGTAGTTATAATTATTGTTATATTTGGAGTCGGTGTCAGCAAATAAAACCCTACAGTATATCTATCAAAAAACAATACGAGAATACTTTAACAAATATGTTTTTTACAAATTACCTTTTATACAATAATATACTGGATCAATCAAGGGGCTCGTATCGCTTCTTTCTTTTGATTGTTGGGGCAAGGGCACCGTGGCTGACACCGGCTCCAAATATACCAATAACTATAACTACATTATATAATCATTAATCGACTTTTAAGTAGTCTAATATTTTTCATTTCATTTAACTTAGGAAGACTCTTAAAAATATGTTGAATACGCAATTATTTTTATTACTTTTTCGTGCATATTCATTTGTTTTAAAATAGTGTTTTGTTTGAAGTCGGTTTTTCTTTTTGTTAAAATTTTTATTTTTAGGTTGTGATTTATGAATTATAATTAGAGATAATCATAATATACTACACTTTGATCTTAGCCAAAAGGCCGAGAAGCGATGTGCTGAGATGGCCCACTGGTTAGAACGTGCATCTTAACCGATGACTGCGGGTTCAAACCCAGGCAAATACCACTATAATATATATGTGCTTAATTTGTGTTATAATTCATCTCGTGCTCGGCGGTGAACGAAAACATCGCGAGGAAACCTGCAAGTGTCTAATTTCATCGAAATTCGGCCACATGTGCATTCCACCAACCCGCAATGGAACAGCGTGGTGGAATATGTTCCAAACCCTCTCCTTAATGGAAGAGGAGGCCTTTATCCCTGCAGTGGGAAATTTACAGGCTGTTACTTTACTTTTTTACTTTACTATGATTGTATATTACAAACTAGTTGTCTGTGATTTTGTACGCGTTTCAGGGGTTGGGCTTGAGGTGACAGACATTAAAAATTCGAAAGTCTTCCTTTAAGCGCTTTAAGCGTCTTTCGTAGCAAATTTCATCATATTAAATTCAGTAGTTTGACCAAAAAAGAGCAACACACAAGCACACAGAGTTACTTTTGTATTATAGTTTTAGTATAACAACAACAGCCTGTAAATTCCCACTGCTGAGCTTAAGGCCTCCTCTCCCTTTGAGGAGAAGATTTGGAATATATTCCACCACGCTGTTCCAATGTGGGTTGGTGGAATACACATGTGGCAGAAGTTGTATGAAATTTATCACACGCAGGTTTCCTCACGATGTTTTCCTTCCCACAATCATCGGTTAAGATGCACGCGTTCTAACCACTGGGCCATTTCGACTTCAATTTAGTTAAGTAGTAAGTTTTAGTATTAATTAGTATTAATGTAATAATAACTCTTTACAGAACAGGGTACCTTTTCAAAACAGATTACAGTTTTATTTCGACACTTAGTAAGTATAACGCTTATATACCGAATAAGTACGAGCTTTGTAGAAGAAACGAATATCAATTTTGTAGTCAGAAATATCTCCTAAGAGCGTTTTTTTAACCTGAACAGATGAATCATCACTGACCATTTCAATAAAATTGATGGAACGATCGCTTCGTAACATTCTCTTTCTCTTGTTATCGTTCTATTTTCAAATAAAATCGTAACTCCGACATTGATTAAAAGAGAAGTATGTACCTATTTTTACTTTAGGTACATTAGCAGACAGGCAGACTAATGGGTCAGCTGACAGAAGGGCACCGCCGCCCATAGAAATCAGGATTGAGGAAAATATTAATTATTCCATACTTCCCAAATGCGCAACGCAGACGAATTGAATTAAAAAACTTTTATGTTCCCTTTTTGTAAAACCTGATTCGTACTGATGTAATTCGCTTATATTCAGATTCAAATTGAGAATAATAAAATAAGGACCTTATAATTTAGCATTAATTATTTGAAATACTTTATAATTATTTTATTAACGGATAATGTTTTACTTTTCTACCAACGCCCTTTTCTATATGAGGAAAATTTTTGGTGCTTATTCCATCACTCTGCTCCAAAGCGGATTGGTGGAAAAACGTATAAAAAACATGTAACATATGCATGATGCCAAAATGACTAGTAGATGAATCGTAATAACAAATTAAACACGTGAATTTTTTTTTATTCTTGCCCTATTTTGAACCTGAAATCTTGGGTAGTATTCACGTTTTCTAACCAACAGACCATCGCTCTATACATTATACACCTCACCCACCGACTGTATCTTTTTATGATAAAGTCTTTACTGCCTAATTCGTCTACGCAATTTTCAGAGACTCGGCGGAAAAGTTTTAAATTAAAAAAGTTAATATGATCAGCTCTCTGAAATTTGTTCCGGACCTTATGTTATCATTTTAATATCGTTATTTTGAATATGATGGTTTGTTAATGTATTTTATTTTAAATTGGTAGACTGGCGGTGGGACTGGCGGTGGTCTTGATTATAAGTCATTAAAACTGCCCGTAGGTATTGACTCTAAGAAACATTCATTATCTCTTACATCAAAAATGAGTCATAAGTCAATCTTGGGTACAAAAATGAAGATAATGGCTCGATTTTTGTAAGCTAAAATAATAATAATAAATAATATTTGGTTTATTATTTATTAAAAGTTTAATATACTAGTGGTATTCAATTAGTCTGTCGAACTGTCGGCCAAATACTTGGCGTCGGCAGAATCACCGGGCGAATAGACGAAGATTGAAACTAAAGCTAGATGTGTGATTCTTAAGTGGGCTCCCAAAGTCCACAGTCCACTTAGAACACACAATACCAATACGTACATTCTAAGGGTGCCTCTTGTGAGGCCGGCCCTTGGTTTAAGATATCGCCATCAGGAGGGAGGAAGGAAAGAGGCTGCTCTATATTACGTCTTCACTTCACGGATATAGCTCTAAGTTTAGCCGAAAAGTCTTGTGAAAAATATTGTGCCTTCATAGCTGCGTTTGATGCCTCATATACATCATTATCTACGCAAAAAATAAGGTCATAAATTAATGTTTTTGTTTCGCAAATTCAACAAGATAAAATGATACTTATATGTCAAAATTGGTACGCGATATCTATCCTAATATTACAAATGCGAAAGTAATTTTTTATTTCTCTATTTGCTGATCTTTTGTACCCAAAACACTTAATTGATTTTAATGACATTTAGTATGGTAAGCTATGCTATTTAGTATGACAAGAGTAAGCTTGAACTCCAAGGAGAGACATATGCTTCTTTTTATGCTTGACAAGTGACGACCGTCCCCTAAAATGGAAGAGAAACCACGGTTAACAACTAGTTGACTATAACAAAGACAGTAAGGCGCGTTTATTCGATTTATATAATATTTTATTTGATTTTAATTCGATTTTTAACATTTTGTTTTGATACGTAATATACATGATATACATTTTGAAAATGTGTATCGAATATGTTTTTTAAAAAAATAAATATATATAACAATATTTAGTATGTACCCTTCGTCCTCAAACTACTATTTTTATGTAACGCATAAAAGGCCAAAACGGTCAAATAATGGAATATATATCTCTATATTTTAAAGTAAATAAAAAGTCTGCAAATACATTCAACAAATAAATAAGAGTATCTTTTTTAAATTGATAAAAACGTATGTATATTAAAATCGTTAATTAAAATAAATCAACACCTTAGCGCGGACCCCGGAAATTATTTTTTCGCTTCGATTCATAACTTCATTTAGCTATGACAGAATTTTAATATAAAACCAATTATCTATGCCTTTATTAAAAGCGGTATGTTTTTTCCATTTGGTAAAGATTGTTAAAAAAATACAAATTAGAAGATCACCTACAAATAACAAAGGAACAAATAAAAAATCCTTATTATTATTATAATCAAATACAAATAGTTTTTGAAGTTTCAATATAGAAATTCAGTTCCATTTAGTTTATATTTTAGAAACCTCTACCTCAGATTGCCATTGTAAGAGCAAACTAAAGTTTTAATATAGTAAAAAAGGATAAAGTTTTTCTGTCTTTTGTACCTGTACTCGTAATTAAACTGGATTCACCGGTTGTCCAGAACGTAGCAATACGGAGCCTCACTTGGAGAGCCTTCAAGGGCCTATGAAAATAAAGTTTTGATGATGTTGTTTATTTTCCTGCCTTTTTACGAGTGTATTTAAAAGTATAAAGTGTTATCCTCAAAATATGAGGCATATAAGATTTCTCATGAGGAGTGTATAGAAAATCTTTCTTGGTAGGGCTTTGTGCAAGCCCGTCTGGATAGGTATCATCTCTCTCATCAGCTATTCTACCGCCAAGTAACAGTAGTCAGTATTTTTGTGTTCCGGTTTGAAAGATGAGTGAGCCAGTGTAACTACAGGCACAGCGGACATAACATCTTATTCCCAAGGTTGGTGGCACATTGACGATGTAAGGAATAGTTAATATTTCTTACAGCGTCATTGTCCATGAGTGATGGTGACCACTTACCATCAGGTGGCCCATATGGTCGTCCGCCAACCTATACCAAAAAAAAATACGAGTAGATAATTTGTTTCGTTCAGGAAGTTGCTCTTAATGTCTTATGGAAATTTGTCCAAAATGAATTTGCAGTTTAAACATTTGTGTTATAAATATATTACATATTATCGTCTTTTATCGTCTGGTTACCATTATCAAATATCTTTTCATTGGTTTCCAACTATTTTTCAAATTCTCACCCATAACGGCCTTTACTACGTTTTCCATTTACAACATGAAGGAATTTATGGCTTCCCTGGAAAAAGTGAAACTTTTTGGACTTCGACGAATCCAAGATAACAATTCGTATGCAACACATGCTCGCCAAGTAAATTAATTTACTATCATATGTAACGAGACAAAAATACATCCAGCTGACATCATTAAAAGTTTCCGACTGAGTAGGAAAAAAATACAACTAAACTTTTAATAACGTTTTCGGATACTGCAATAGTATATCGTATACGAGAATTTTCTTCTAGTTTAATCATTTCCTCATTACCAAGTTAATTTAACTTTTGGACAGAAATGATAGGATTATCACATACAGAGTTTATGTATTAGGGAAACTTGAAGAGCACTTTCGTTTATGATATAATATATAAAAAAACTTTTTGATATTTAGTATAAAGGCAGAATTAACTAAATAAATCTGATTATGATAAAATTACTAGCTTACCATATTCAATGCTGTATGACTGAATATAATAGTGGACCTTTTGTATGATTCTATCGCCAGACATGTATACTCTGCATTGAAAAAGAAAGGAAAAAAAATTAAAGTAAAGTTTATATAGGACAAGGCACTATTATAAAAAATATAAAAAAAAAAACAAAATAAGAAACACGACAAAGAGAAAAGAAAATATAAAAAAGAGATTTGGTAAGCAAAGTTAATAATCGTGTCTTAAATAGGTGTACCATTCAGCTTCCATGTTGGGTTCCAAGTTGATTTGATATTGCAGCATTTAGATTAAAATGAATGAGACCTAGTTCACTTACAGACACTATCCACAATCTTCAATCCTGTGACATAATGGTAACATATTGTTAGATTTTTTTTTTGTTTTTTTTTTCTGGTATAGATTGGCGGACGAGCATATGGGCCACCTGATGGTAAGTGGTCACTATCACCCATAGACAATGACACTGTAAGAAATATTAACTATTCCTTAAATCGTCAATGCGCCACTAACCTTGGGAACTAAGATATTATTTCCCTTGTGCCTGTAGTTACACTGGCTCACTCACCCTTAAAACCGGAACTCAACAATACTGAGTACTGTTGTTTGGCGGTAGTGTAATGGTGTGAATGCATGATGAGTGGGTGGTACCTACCCAGACGGGCTTGCATAAAGCCCTACCACCAAGAAAAGAGAAGTTGTTGTTGTTAGTTTGAGAAGTATTTAATTCTGCTAGGTTGGTAACTAATATGTAAACGAGCGAAGATTAGAATAAAGGGCTGTCCATTTGCTTAAGCTAGAGTATCCGCTATAGTAGTAGATACTTACCTCATCACTGGTATACTCCCTAATCTGTCATTATAATTGCTGAGAATAATATACGTTGAAGTTTTTGTAACCGCAATTTCCTTTAATAAACCTAAAGAGTATTATTCATCTAAATTTTTAGCGATGTTTAAAGGAAATATGAAAATAGTCAAATTTATATAATTTTTAATTTATTTTATTTTCATTGAGATAACCAACCTGACTGAAAAACTTTAACCTGGATCTTAGCTTGACCACTGCAGATATTTACGCAAAGATGTCCGATCGTCTGAGGAGGCGGACTGACAGTGAAATCGAATTCTCACAGAAGCATTAATTATTTGATTAAAACCTCTTGGGAATTCTTCAATTTCTTTATACAATTTTTTTATGTAATAAAAAAATATGTTTTCAAATTAGCCTATTTGTTCAGAAAAAGATTTGATTCCTTTTTTCGTATATAAATCAGTAAAAAATTGGCATAATTTGGCCATTGGATTTTAAAGATGTGGCCTTTATTTTAAACATTGTATTGCCATCCTTGAAACATAATTCGTCAGAAAAATTCATTGTTTATATTAGACAACATCAATTATTTTGTAGCACAGTCATATTTTGTAAGAAAAATAAGAAAATCCGAAATTTCCATAGCCATAAGCAACAAATACTTCAATATTTATCGTATAATAAAATTTCGTTCCAAACTATTTAGCATGAATCTGCCGTATAAGTTCCTTGAATTCCATTGTCTAAGCGGTTTTCTCAGTTGGTAACTAAACAAGACTGTGGTGCGAAATCAAATTGTCACAGTTCCTTTGAGAGCACATCTCGCTTGGCTTCACCTTAACACATCCTCCTAAAAGGTTAATGTTTTGGAGTAAAATATGATGATTATATTATGACTATGTGCACTTCTAAATATTATAAATACACTTTGATAATGTACGAACGAAAATATAATATAAGATGTTTTTAATATTCGCAAACTGACTTGCAAAATATTCCATGAATAAAATATTAAATCAAAATACTTTTCTTTCATAAACAACGAAAGTACTGCAAGTTGTTTAATAAAATATTACCAGCAGCTTTACCAAAACCATTTAAAATAAATAAAAAATATGTTTATGCATGTAGGTACAAAAGCAAGCCATTTATCTAAATAAAATAAATTATCGTCGCTCGTAGTCTTATGCACTGGTCCATTCCCAAGTAAAAATCTAATAGAGGTCATTGAACTTGATGTCAAAATAAATTTACCAAAATCATTACAACAAGAGAACTTAATTTTGAGATCTTGTACGAAAGTCCTCTAGTTTGAAGAGAGAGTGAACCAGAGTAACTAACAAAGTCACAATCATGTTGAACGTGTATCAACTGATATATCTGTAGTCTTAATTTCATTCATAATAAATACATATATATATTAAACTTGGAATGTCTGTTTGTAATATTAAAATAGCCCTTTTTACTCAATGCCTATATATGTATACAAGGTACATATACCAAAATAACATTGTTTGCAATTTTTGTCTGTCTGTCTGTTTGTTCTGGCTTATCTGGCGGGAAGGGCTGAACCGATTTTGACGGATATTTCACTGGCAGATAATTGATATAATAAGAAGTAAGTTAGGCTACAATGCTATTTTTTTTGTTAAATTCAAACGCGTACAAGGTCGCGGGCACAGCTAGTAAAACATACGATTTTCGAGGCTAAACAACGTATGAAATGATATAACTTTTTGTTTAGACATAAACACAATAGAAAAGCGATACTTTTAACGAGGTTATTGTACATTTTATCACAATATGCAAATTATATTTCATCTCGAAATGAAATTCGAATAACCATGAAAAGGAGCAATTCTGTCGTAAATTAAATCTATTCCCGAAGGAAAAAAATAACACTTCAGAAAGGCTTTTTTTCGGTTGTCATGTAAATACGAAATTAAGTGCTTCTGTGAATTTTTTTCCGAGATCCCCGTCGGCCATCTTTGTTTGAATACGGCCGATCTGAAGACGTCTTTGTAGATTTAACAAAAGTACCTTAAATTAAATTTACTGTCATCGTATTGTTTCGAGTGCAAATATTTTACCTGATTTCAAAGGATACTGATAAAAAAAAAACTTTAATTTTTTTACAGTCATTTCGTTAGCCCGATTGAGAAATTGTCCATATTAGTAACACCATAAGTGTTCACCACTTTAAGAAAGTTGCAAATATTGATGATTCCTTATATAACCAACGCGTCTCTAACATAAAAAATATCAATAGTTACATATATATCTTTGTACCGATAGTTTGGCTCACTTTAAAATATGTGACCAGTAGGTGGTATATATGAGTATAATCGGCCCCTGTGTCTTGCATTCGGGGACTATGAGAAGGCAGAAACGCTGCAGGACTTACAACAAATGCTGAACGAGCTGGCTGATTCTTCTATGCGTATCGGCCTACGGATGAACTTGGATAAAACCAAGGTCATGTTCAATGAACATGTTCTACCGGAACCGACTACGATACGCGGTACCGTCCTCGAAGCTGTTCAAAAATATGTCTACCTCGGGCAGACTCTGCGATTAGATAGAAACAACCTTGAGGACGAGGTGAATAGAAGAATTCAGATGGGTTGGGCAGCGTTTGGGAAGTTACGTCGAATCTTAAGATCGACGATCCCACAGTGCCTTAAGACGAAAGTCTTCAATCAGTGCGTCCTACCCGTCATGACATACGGAGCCGAAACGTGGACACTCACGGCAAGGCTGGTCCACCAGATTAATGTCGCTCAGCGTGCTATGGAAAGGGCTATGCTCGGCGTTTCTTTGAGGGATCGCATCAGAAATGAGGTGATCCGTCAAAGAACCAAAGCCATCGACATAGCCCACCGGATTAGTAAGCTGAAGGGGCTGTGCGCTGGTCATATTTGTCGTAGAACCAACAACCGTTGGGAAAAAGGTGTTCTAGAGTGGAGACCGCGTCTCGGCAAATAAAGTGTAGGACGTCCTCGGGCACGGTGGAGTGACGATATACGCAAGGCGGCAGGCAGGAGCTGGATGCGAGTAGCCGGAGAAAGACCACAGTGGCGTGCACTGGGAGAGGCCTATGTCCAGCAGTGGACAAAAACGGGCTGATGATGAAGGTGGTATATATCTAACAATACATATTAGGAAAAAACTCATTTTACTATTTGCTAAAATTATAAATATGGTTAATGGTCATATTCTTATATGTAATTTATTTATTTATTTCATAGGATCAACAACAGAAATGACAATAGTATTACAAATTTTATATAGTTAACAATTGAACACACTTGATAATTGTATTTCTTTTTATAGGTAATCACAGCATGCACTAAATATATTGAACATTAGTAATTATCACAAGATTGTTTTCTTTGGATCAATTATATAATTAAAGAGAAATTGAATTATTTAACAATTTTATAACAATATCAATTGATTTTCATTTAAATGAAGATTATGTTCTGATTAATTCCGGTCAGTGAGCTAAGAGATAGCCAACTACATAGGACATATTACATAACATGGATAAGCTGACCACTAGCGCAACAAGACTATATAAAGAGATAAATTTAAAGCTAAAAAAAATATTTTACTTAAAGTGGATTTATGTGAGCCGAGATCCGATGTCCGGTAGTTAGAACGCGTGCATCTTAACCGATGATTACGGGTTCAAACCCAGACAAACACAACTGAATTTGTATGTGCTTAATTTGTGTTTTTAATTCATCTCGTGCTCAGCGGTGAAGGAAAAATCGTGAGAAAAACTGCATGTGCCTAATTTCAACTAAATGTTGCCACATGTGTATCCACCAACCCGCAATGGAGCAGCGTGGTGGAATACACTCAAAACCTCCTCAAAGGAAGAGGAGGCCTTAGGGGTGGGAAATGTACAGGCTGTTGATGTTGTTGTTTTTAAAAAGATGTCCATAGTTTTGTTTTTATTAAAGAGCGTAAAATTTTGTTGCCATTTACTTCGAACACGAACCCAACTTAGGTTACATAGGGGTTCCTAATCAAGCTTCTAACCACAGGCTTCCAGTGACCGACCTGTTTTTAGGCTGGCTATATTTTCTAATGGATCTTTGCTTTGCTCTGTTTTATCTTTATAAAGTAGGTAATATAAAATTATTATATACTAGCTATACCCGCCCGCTTCGCTGGGCATTAGTCGTAGAAAAATATTTTTTTAATTTTTCATATTGTAATTAATTACTGATACAATGAACAAATAATCAAGAAACATGCGAGATCTAACCAAATACTTAAAAATTATTTCATTTAATATTCTTCAATTATGTTCTTGATAGGCTGCAGATTGGTCATAACACCCATAAACTTTTTGTCAAGATCAAATCTTTTTTTTTTTGAATCCGGAAACAGATATGATTTATGAGAATGTTTTTGTTGGTGTAATCTCAATGTAAATTTGGTACGATGAAAATTTTAATTAAATTTCTATAGTCTGTAAAAGTTTGTATCACACCAAAACGTCCTCTTTTATCCGGTTCTATCAAATATCGATGTTATTACATTTACAACCTTGTCATCTGTGTGTATCTCGTAAATAAATGTACCCTTTGGCTCGAAGTTTTGATTGGTTGCATTGAATGTAGTTTAATCGTTCGTTCTCGACCACAGCGTTCATGTCAACAATGAATTGTTAAAACAGTTGACGACACTTCAGAATACGCTTAGATTGATTATCTCTAATCATTATACGATATGCATAAAAATCCATACAACTAACTCTTCTATCCATCTTCTGCTCGCATAAACATAATTGGATAATCGTAATAATTGTCATACGATTGATGTGTTTCAGCGACACCTTGATTGTTTTTGTATCGCTTAGTGATAGCAATACCTCGATTTGTAATTTCTGTACCGACAACTATAGCTGTGACTTCAAGAGCTACGGCAGCATTAAAACGCCTTTTAGGCTCTGCATTCAGTGGCGTTCTATCTGAATGAATAATGACTTTGAATAATTTGTTGTCTCACCGTCTAGAGCGATTTTAAAATCTTTAACTAAACATTTATTTTCATAAAGCATAATCCTAAATTGAGCGATGATTTCTCGATTATTTGTGGTACTGAACATGCATCGAAGATCAATCTTTTTCTACGTTGTCCATGGAATAAATGTCCAGAAACTGGAGATTTTATTTAGATACTGGGAGAAGTGAACCAATCATATGATGCACTCTAAACGTAGACGCGAAATTATTGTATTGTACAATATTTGTTGCTCCATATGATGTCATTTCAAAGCAAGAATTGTAATTTCTAATGTTCCTTCAAAAATATTCAGACTCCTCAGTAGTTCCCGTAACGTAGATACGCAGAGGTTCTGGTGGTTCAGCCAGTTATGGTAAATACATTTTACCAGTGGAGTAACACTATACCAGCAGTTTATTTTAAACAGCATAGCTTGATAATATGGGCATACTATATTCATTGAACCAATGATCACATCGGGATTTATTGAGGTTGGTTCTAGTTCTTAACTTAGTCTATTTTAATCGTTCGTCATCCAGTCGTTGGGCACGCTCATCAGGTTTTTCAGTATCTCTTGATGAAGATACTTGGTAGAAGATCTGGAACTTAATCATTACGTTGACAGACTGACCGTTTTGGCAACTCTCAAAGTAGAAATTCGGATGATATTTGTTTCTAAACGTATTTCTTGTTAGTGTGTTGTTTCCGTAACTCTTTTGGATGACGCTGCGCATAATATATTGGTGTTTCCTTTTGTTTCTTCAATGGCATGGTAGTTTCTATTTATATAAATTATTTGATTCAATGATGATCAATGATTTGAATTTGTTATTTCATATTTTTTACTTATCGGTTGATCGGCATAGAAATGCATCGTGATACTCGTAAGGGCCATCTGTTGGTTATTAGCATAATCTCTTTGTTCATTTAATCTGAATGATCGATCAAAAAGTTTTTGAGTTTATCGATGACACACATACAAACACATCCACTTTTGTATATAGATAGCCTATCATTTGCCCAAGCACATGTTTTTCCTGTATACCAATTTTTAATAAAGATCGGTACATCTGTTCTCGAGTTATAGCAGAACATACAGACAGCCAAAACTGTCAAAAATGGTAAAAATTATGTCAGTTAATCATAAAAAGAATACTTATGACTAATTACGACAAAAATAAGTGTACAGACAGACTCTAGAGATTTATATAGTAGTATAGATTCACGTGCGATATGTAAACTTCTTTAATTTGGGATAATTGAGAGTATTATAAACGCAGGAATAGACAAATATAATCAGAAACTTTCGAACTACTAAGCTATTAGGAGTGACACGTGTTATTGTGAGTCAACCATAAAAGATAGACAAAGGCTGTCATAGGATATTTTTTATATAATTTTAAGGAGAACATTTTCGTAATACACAGTTTCTGTGTAGCTTTAACCATAAAGGTTGTACACGCGACGGAAGCTTAAAATATGGAGTAACTTCTCCCGTTTTCCCGAAATTCCCTTCACTGCTCTGCTCCTATTGACTGTAGCGTGATGAAAAGTATCCTATAACCAGCTCAGGAGTATGAAAAATGATTGTACCAAGTTTCGTTAAAATCCGTCGAGTAGTTTTTGTTTCTATAACGGTTATACGGACAGACAGACAGACAGACAAAAATTTTACTGATTGCATTTTTGTCATCAGTGTCGACCCCTTTTCAACCTCTGATAGTTATTTTGGAAAAATATTTCATGTACAGAATTGACGTCCCTACAGATTTATTATAAGTATAGATATGTAGTTACAGATTTTATTATATAATGTACCCAACATATAAATTTATTTAATACATATTATAAATACAAAGCCCATGACTGCGTTTAACTGTATTGTGATGACCTCCAAAACTAACTAACGAAAGAGTAACTATTGAGTTTTTTGATGGTTACTTTTGGTAAAATTTACTTTCAAAACCGATGGCACATACGTAAATACATATAATTATGGCCTACATATATATACATGTCAATTGAATATTTATTTTTTTGAGCTAATATATATTTTCACTGCATTTTCTTCATGATATTAACTATATTATATAACTTTTATTGACACAAAGTTCTATTTTAACGCCAAATTTTTAATTATAAACCATTATCACAGTATCGTTGCTTACGAAAAAAACTTCGTTACCTAGCGAATTTAAACGAGTTAAGCAATCGATTGTATAAAAAAGAGACTTCGTTGTTGTGATTTTAGGAACGTCAACATTAGAATGAAAACACTGGGGAGAATATTGCGTTAAAGGACGCTTCGTTACCTAAAATACATACAAAGTTTCTCATTATCCTCCTGCCCAATCCCAATTTTACCTGGAAACGGCGTAGCATATCTTCTTCTTCCATACTTCTCTGTCGGACGTCATCTCACAACTAATATTCTTTCTAACCATAGCGTCTGTCACACAATCCATCTATCATTTCTTTGGTCGTCCTCTACCTCTATATCCATCCACATCCATGATCAAGACCTTCCTCACAGCATTGTCTTTACTCCTCTTATTTATTTATAAGCTAAAATAAGCCTGTATAATTTCAGCTTTTTAAAGTCAGTAATTTTAGCTGTAATTTAGTCAGTCAGGAAAAACAATAGTTTATTTAGTTATTAGATAATGGTTATACTTTTAATACTTTATGTGGATATTTAAATATCTATACTTTATTTTAAAATATGTTTAATGATATTTGATTTCTGGAGTAAAGTCATAATAGTTGAAACGGTAATATCGCGCTCGCATTTTTAATTCTTTTCTTTCTGCTCTAAAAATGTGGGCTAATTACAAAAGAAAATATTACTAGTAGTATTAATCTAAAAGAATGATTAAAATTAAGTCAAAAATAAAACAAAATAAATAAATATTAACCTAAAATTGTTACACAATATATAATAAATAAATAACTCATTAGTGCTTATTAACTTTATGATGTTGATGTCAGGATTCTCACGAACACAACGCTGATACTAACAAGTTACTTAGGAATTAATTGCGCTTACAACCTTGTATAGGATGAGATCTTTGATATAGGAAACCTTTATAGGTCGCATGAAACTTTCCTGTCAAATATATTATTCATTTTTTATATCACTAAAAAAGAGATTATTCATCACAAACCTTCTTTTTTATTGTTCAAAAACTTATTTTGGCTTGTGAATATGAAACTTTAGTATGCAAATATACCGAAGTCCAAAATATTATTATACTGAATAAGTTGCTGGCTATAGAATTGTTTAATTTAACTTCCCTATATATTTCGCATTTAAAAATAAAAACAAAAAAGGTTTTATTGTAATTTATTTCGAAATAAATTTGAAATCATTTAAAAAAACGTTCGATTTGAAACGCTGCTTCATATGTTGCAATATCGTCTTGTATATTTCAAACAGAGTCCGTTTGTGACGCACTGGCTCTTTCTTGAGCCACCAAGTGGAAAAATGAATTATTCTTCCAATTTATCGGATAGCCCCGCCTCGGGTCGAGTGCCTCTATTTAGTCTATTTCGACGTTACGGATGCATCGAAATTAATTTGAAAGTCGGCGCAGACATGCGACGGTCGAAGTGATATTGGAATGGTTTTCTGTTGTGCTAATAGAAATGCCCATATGAATTGTCTATACTTCGTCTTACGTCTATCTTGGAACTAATTTGTTACGTTTTTTGTGACACCAAATCTCTTTATTAATTCTGTCATTTGTACCTTTTTAATTTTTTTTATGGTATTGGTTGGCGGACGAGCATATAGGCCACCTGATGATAAGTGGTCGCCATAACCCATAGACAATGACGCTAGAAGAAATATTATCCATTCCTTTCATCGTCAATGCGCCACCATTCTGGGAACTAAGATGTTATGTCCCTTGTGCCTGTAGTTACACTGGCTCGCTCACCCTTCAAACCGGAACATAACAATACTGAGTACTGTTATTTGGCGGTAGAATAACTGATGAGTGGGTGGTACCTATCCAGACGGGCTTGCATAAAGACCTACCACCAAGAATTTTTAATATATACTCTTCCGAATTTATACTAACCTAATCTAAATGAGCAGAGATGGCCCAGTGGTTAGAACGCGTGCATCTTAACCGATGATTGCGGGTTCAAACCCAGGCAAGCACCGCTGATTCATGTGCTTAATTTGTCTTTATAATTAATCTCGTGCTCAGCGGTGAAGGAAAACATCGTGAGGAAACCTGCATGTGACAAATTTCATAGAAATTCTGCCACATGTGTATTCCACCAACCCGCATTGGAACAGCGTGGTGGAATATGTTCCAAACCTTCTCCCAAAGGGAGAGGAGGCCTTTAGCCCAGCAGTGGGAATTTACAGGCTGTTGTTGTTGTTGTTGTTGTAATCTAGACAGTTTTTGCTGGCATGTAATTTTAATCTTTAAAATTATATTGCTTTATAACTTTTATGTTAAATTGATAAAACTATTCTAAATATTCGTGTATTGTTTTATATTGATACAGGGCTTATTAAATTAGTCAATTTATTTCTAAATCTGTTAGCCTTGCTGTCAGTTGCTAACAGTTCTGACGCATAATATTGTAATTTAAAATGTAAAATAAGAAAGTTGTCAAGCCTTTGTAAGTATCGGATATCTTCACCAGTACGCTTAAAACCTCGTAACGTAGAAGTAATGTTATGTACGAGTATAAAGTTGTCGCTGGTCCGTTACTGACTGTATATGTAATTATGTATATAGTCTACGAATTATTATTGAATGCTAAGTTAAAAAGAAAAAATAAACAATTCATACACTCACAGTACCAGCAACTTAATCCTGCTTTTAGCTATGGTGTTATAAAAAAACCTGTCTCGTTTTTTTTTCTCACAATTTTCTACCTGACGATTTCCAAAACTTAATAAGTATTTCACAACCTTCTCAACACATGTTAAAAAAAATAATGTAGTTATATAATTGTTGTCATGAAATAAATCTCCATAGAATCCTGTGTACTTAAACTAACAACTGTTTCGTCCCGCATAATGGGAAGCTGTAGACCACAGATGACCCCAGAACATTTCATTTATTCTCATCGCATCCCATTCATTAAATAGATTAGAGTATATTCTCCTTATTTGATCTTAGAAGTCGTATTTATTTTTACTATAGAACGAAATACATTACATATAACCTATACATTTTGTATTCATATGTCCGATCTTTGTTTATTGATTTTCGTTTCTCCTTCTTTAAGTCAAGGGTATATAGAAATCATTGGTGAAGACTTCGCTAGAATACTCACTAAAAATTTGTGGTGCCTACTCTGTCTCTTCGGGGGATATCAAGGAATTGCTTGTGGATATTATGGTGATGATCCGCGGGCTTGCTCGCCTCTGTAGACCTCCAATCCATAGGTAGGTACAAACCCATAATCATGTGTATAGCAGTGATCCCTTCTCACCAGTTTTTTTAGTAGTTTTGTAGTAGTAGTAGTAAATTCTCCTCACTCTCCGAAGCTTTCTTAACTGTGACGTGATGTACGTATATTGATCTTGCAATCTGCAGGTATCAAAATCCTGTATTCAAACCAATATTAAAAATTTACCGAGAATTTCTGTCGAGTAATATTAAATAGCAACTTGAGGCCTTTTAAGGCCTTGGCCTTGGTCTGAGCCTGATACTACAATCGTGTCGTTTTTTTATCGGTTTATGAGAGTAAGAAAATCAGTGTGTCTATGTTTTCACACATGCTTTAGCCTATTTTTAGGGTTCCGTACGTCTGAATACAAAAACGGAACCCTTATAGGATCACTCGTGTGTCTGTCCGTCCGTCGCTTACAGTCAATTATCTCCGAATCTATTAGACCGATTAAGTTGAAATTTGGTACACTTATCAATTCTTGCAACCCAAATACAGAGGTGTGACGTGAGCAGATTAAATCTATATATGGGGTGTCATTTTTTGGCTGGAAGGGGAAAATTAAAAAAAAACATTCTGAAAACTGCATCGTGTGGCATATCAAATGAAAGGTCTTGTTGAGAAGATCTTAAATGTATTTTTTTGTAATTTTAAAGTAAATCGTTTCCAAGTTATTCAAGAAAATAGACGAAAATTGACCATCCCCCCCCCTTATCTCCGAAACTACTGAACCTAAAATTTTGAAAAAAAATACAGAAATTAGTTTTCTCCTTATAGATGATGGGAAAACCTATAAGAAGTCCATGATATTAAAATAACATGGTAAATCACTCAATATTGTGCGTACCAACTTACATTTGCAGGTGGAATGTGTGAGAGAACATTTTTTTTTGTTCATTTTTATAGATAATGTACGGAACCCTTGGTGTGAGAGTCCGACTCGCACTTGGCCGGTCTTTTTTTCCACTAACTGCGGCTATTCTCGATTAAGTATGATTGCCCTGACCTGAATTGGTTAGGAGGATATCATGTCAATTCAAATGAAATCAGATTCCTCTATTCAATCTGGAAGCCAAACTTATCTACTGATAGTCGTTTCATTACTAGGTAGTATTAACCGTGAACTCACTAATTGTACAATAGTACATTTTCAGGAATCGCAGGGTTTTATTTTTTTAACTTAGCAATAGACGCAAATTGATTACTTTCCGGGATCCTCTTGTAAAAATGTATAGATCACACAAAAGAGATACGGCAGTCGAGAAACAGCAGTAATTTATTTGTATTTGTTTCTTCTTCTAATATTATGGAGTTTCACAACATAACATTACAAGATATATATTGAGAAGCATACGTTCTAATATTATATATTATTATATTGATTGCTTTAAATTTATTCTTCAATGATTCTTTAGCTCCTAGGTTACACATTGCGTGTACAGCTCTCTTCTGTAGCATAATTTTGGCTTCTTGATCGTCTTAGTCATCAATAGTATTTCAAATCACGCGTAAAAGTAGGGACATTCATATTTGTTTTTCTAAAGTAAAATAATAACATGAATATTATTAGTATTAATATCAACCAAAATAATGGGTTTATAAGGTTGTATGTTCAAGCTAATTTTGGTTTGAATTCGAAGCTGTGCAAGTCTGTGTACATTTCACTTATCAATTATTCAATCAGCAAACATCTTTGTACTGCTTTGTGATTTGAAGGGTGAGTGAGGCAGTGCAATTACATTTACAAGAGATATGACTTCTTAGATTCTATGGCATGGCATTTACAATGCTTTAACGTTTCAAAGAGTAGCTTACTGCTTTAATTACGATTTTCAGTATGAGGGAGGTTACTTATTAATTATTTAATGGTCTTAACATCTCAACTAATATTAACTATGTCCTTTTGTATGTTTAAATCTTTAAAACTACGCAACGGATTTTGATGCGGTTAGGTTTGATTCGAGAAGAATGTTTTTGTATATAATACATGGACAATATATGTAGTAAAGAAACACTGATAATTTTAGAAGTTTATAATATGATGTCGTAATTGAACAAATACTGTAAGCGAAGCCGGGCGCGTCGCTAGTAATCTTATATAACCACATATATACGTATCTGTTCGTCTTATAAGAAGGAAATGCATTTATCTTCCTTTATTTCCTAATTTGCGGCGTTGTATGACAACTGTTGATGACATTACGTCGAGTAAGATTATATTAAGCAATGTAACCCTCGTTTCGGAATTGTGAACGTAGGAAAATATATGATGGTGTCATTCAACAGCTGGCCTTTTTCTTTAGAAAAATAATTAAATAATTAATGCATTTCTAATTCATTGGTAAGTTATATCAAATCTAAAAAACATTTTACTTTAACAAATGAGATTGCCCAGAGGTTAGAACGCGGGCATTTTAACCGATGATTTCAAGTTCAAACCCAGGCAAGCACAACTACATATATGTCCTTAATTTGTGTTAATAATTCATCTCGTGCTCTGCGGTGAAGGAAAACAACGTGAGGAAACCTGCATGTGTTGCATTTCATCGAAGTTCTGCCACTTGTGCTTTCCACCAATCCGCATTTGAACAGAGTGGTGGAATACGTTCCAAACCCTCTCCTTAATAGGAGAGCCTTAGCCCAGCAGTGGGAAATTTATGGGCTGGTGCTTTATTTTACTAATATAGGTTGACAAATAGGCTATCTAATGGTTGATAACTATTGTATGTATCCATAATTCTATACGAAATTAAAGAATATCTCTCTTCAATCATGGGTACAAAGTCTATTTTTTCATGATATAGGTAAGGTATGCAGACGGGCAACTGTGACACCAGCTGGTAAGTCATCACCATAGTCCAAAGACTAGGGAAGAATTCCTAACATTCCTTACATTGCAAATGCGCCACCGATCTTAGGAACTTAAATGTTCCAATGTTTCACTCACCCTTCAAACTGGAACAGAACAATACTGAATACTACTATTTGGAGGTAGAATATCTGATGAGTGGGTGGTATCTACTAAGGCGGGCTTGCACAAAGCCATAAACGAAGTCACTGACGTACAATCATAGTCACAACCAAGCTAAAACAACAACAACAACAACAACAGTCTGTAAATTCCCACTGCTGGGCTAAAGGCCTCCTCTCCCTTAGAGGAGAAGGTTTGGAACATATTCCACCAGAATCTGGCATAGTTTTCAGAATCTGGCATAGTTTAAGGGTTTCGAGTCTTGTTTTTTTTGTCGAGTTTTGGTCTTTCGAGTTTCATCTGAACGATTTTCCACACCACGCTGTTCCAATGCGGGTTGGTGGAATACACATGTGGCAGAATTTCTATGAAATTTGTCACATGCAGGTTTCCTGACGATGTTTTCCTTCACCGCCGAGTGAACTTCACGAGATGAATTATAAAGACAAATTAAGCACATGAATCAGCGATGCTTGCCTGGGTTTGAACCCGCAATCATCGGTTAAGATGCATGCGTTCTTACCACTGGGCCATCTCGACTCAAACGGGGATTGCGTAATACCCAAACGACGTAGAAAGTCTAAACTACGGAACGGAATTTGAAAATAGATATGAAGCAAGCTTGAACCCCAGGATTAAACAGAAATTAGTTTTTTATACCTACCTAGAATGCGACTTTAGCGAAAGATTGGTTGAAAATTTTATTTAGATTTTCTTGATTAATTAATTTTCATGTGAAAACCTACATGCGTCGAATTAAATATGAATTCGAGCAGTATGGAAAAACAAGCTATAAAACTGGCTTTGAAAAATAAAGTCCTTAGTCAAACTGTGGTTCGCATTTAGAGATAGTCATTATTTAAATTTCAAATTAATGTTCTATAGTGACTATTGGTAGTATAGGTACTAGCGAAGTGGGTTTCGCACAAGTCCGTTTAGGTACCACCCATTTATCACTTAATCAATTAAACACCAATAGCTTAATAGGTGAGCCAGAATAATTACAGAAACATAACGTAAGATCTTAAGTTCTGTTCACACGCCCGTCCTAGCCAACGCTGTTAAATTTTCAGTCAACATTCAAAAATGGAACACGAAATTGCGCCCGTGTAGGAGTAAGGTAAGCTCGCACAAGCCATGTGCGATCTTCATTACGTTTTGGGAATTGTTGTGTCAAATAATTTCGTCAAATGCCCATCAGAAGAACACTTTAAAGTCTATATTAAAAACTAGCTTTACGTCATTAGAAATCCACATTTGTGTATATTATCTTAAGTCGTGGCTTGACCTGTGCAAACCAGAACTGTATAGTCTAATCATCAGCAAGTTAATGGACACAAACCGCACTTTTGTGTTTACGCAAGCCATTATGCTATTATCCCACATAAACTGATATCTGTATTTGCAAGGTAAGACCAAGTGAGTGTCTGAAGCATTCAATTATATACAAGAATAGTATTTACATCAAACTTTCCTGCTAAGTATTATAATGCTTTCGGCTTTATATACTCGAGTTAATGAATATAATTTGTCACTTCAACATCATTCTGATCTAAATGTTTAAATATTTGTGACGTGAAGGATCTGCTGACATTACTTCCTTACCTGCTCCACAATCGGTTAATGGAGTTTAATTCAGCCTTGCCCTTATGTTAATTTGAACGGTTCCTCGGCCAACGCCGCCCATTGAATTTATTTCATTCGCTTGATTGTAAATTGAAAATTTATTTGCAATGCAAATTGAAATATCTCTTCGATTCTGAAGATAACGTGGTTATATTTTGGGTTACAAAACCGATATTGGATTTTTCGTATTTGGACACAATTTCTTTATTATATTACGTTTGTAAATAGTAAGTGTTTTATTAGCCTCGTCAAACTTATGGATAACTTATAAGTTATCGAGTTTGTCTAAGACATTTTTGGACATATCCCAAATTCGACAAATTTTAAAACTCTCGTGCTTATGTATAGTCATAAGTCAGATTTATTTAGATTGTCATCATGAATGAATTGAGACTGCGTCTGTTTAGGTGATGATCAATATTTTTTTAGATTTGAAACATAATTAGGATAATTGTTTATACGAATACGACCGCAAAATCATCAATATCGAAGTCAAATAATATAACTTGGAGTATATACCTTTCATATGGAAATGGTACTACCAAATAGGTCACCCGACAGTAACAGTTACCCTTGGACATTAGTGCCGTATGAAATATTAACCATTTTTTACATAAAGAATGCATATCAACTTTGAAGCTAATATGTGTACCTGCTGTTACACTGGCTTATTTACTCTTCAAACTGAAATATCACGATTCTGATTATTATTGTTTAGCGTCATAATATGGGGGTATCTAAAGGGTTTCGTACTAAGACCTACCACTTCATAAAAGAAATATGAGTTACAACTGATATGATGATATATGATACATATCAAAAATTTAGGGAAAATGCAGTGTAGTTAATACAATCAAGCAAAAACATTTAATAAAATACAAAAAAGAAATAGTTTCTGTTTCGTACTGTAGAAATTGAAATACTACAAAGAGCGAGACTACAATAAAAAATATAAGCATAAATTTTATTACTCCAAACCAGAAAGTTAAAGCAAAAATTAGGTATGCAGAGTCGGTAGACACCAGACAATGTAATTACAACTGACTGACAACGGTTGACATCTTTAGTCTCACTGCGGTCTCACATTTGTGTGCAATAAAAGAAAAATAAATTAAATATGCTTCAACGCAATATTAACCTACAAATTGATGACTAAAAATCATTTTACTCACTTATTGATAAAAGGTAAAATATGTCTGTGAAATGGATATATCCAAGGTGAAATGTCTTCTTCGGAAAGTACATTAGAACGCGTACATCCTAACCAATGATTATAAACCCTGAATGAGTTTTAGCAACACTGAATTTCAAGTGATTAATTTGTAATCATGATAATTACGTGTTACCTAAATAAACGAATGTGTATTGATGATACTCTTATGCGTAGATATACGAA
Source organism: Vanessa cardui (assembly GCF_905220365.1). Lineage (NCBI taxonomy): Eukaryota > Metazoa > Arthropoda > Insecta > Lepidoptera > Nymphalidae > Vanessa > Vanessa cardui. Next base: position 1,790,450 of record NC_061137.1, read on the forward strand.
ACAACACCATCTGGGATTAAGAAATTACTGGACTAAATATTGGTGCTGATAGGACATCTATATTTTGACTGCAAAAAATAGAATTCGATTGTTCCATAGCTATAAAATGAGCTGATATTGTTCAGTGGTTAGAACACGTGCATCTTAACCGATGATTTCGGGTTTAAACCCATGCAAGCACCACTATATACGTATATGTGCTTAATTTGTATTTATAATTCATCTCGGACTCGGCGGAGATGGAAAACATCGTGAGGAAACCTCCATGAGTCTAAATTTAACAAAATCATACCACATGTGAATCCACCAACCCGCATTGGAGCAGTATGGTGGAATATACTCCAAGTCTTTTCCACATAGAGAGAGGAGCCCTTAGCACAGCAGTGGGAAATTTACAGGCTGTTTTATTTGACTTACTTATTGATAAAAGGTAAAATGTGTCTGTAAATGGACATATCCAAGGTAAAATATCTTCTTCGAAAAATACATTAGAAGTACTAGCGAAAAAAAAAATCACCAGTATTTTTTGTCTAATTTTGTAATTGCCTACAATTTCGAACGTAATAAAGACATGCCCGGGAGGCGATCCTTTCATTCTCGACTTCATTCTGGACAAATAAACAGAATTTTCTATCAAAGAAATAAACATATTTTTTATACGCAAAACTGTATCATAAATGAGCGGTTATTAAAAATATATTCACTGATGCGTAAATAGTCGGCGAGCCTTCTAACAGTTTTATTAAGGAAAATAAAACTTAGCAATACAATACATGATCAACTCAAATATGTTTGCGTCAAAACTATTTCTCATGTAGACTCTCCAGCGTTTCATATATAGTTAAGCTTATATTCTCTAGAATTTTACTGTCATTGTATTTGTTAGACTTTAGACGCAAAGTAAAACAACCTCTTAATGTTACTGTACTCAACTGACTGTTAGTGGATTCAATCAACTTTTTTACTAATAATTTCGGGATTCGTCACGATGAGGACGCCCAAAAGATAACGTGTTACCTAAATATATGAATGTGTATTGATGATACTCTTATGCGTAGATATACAGAAATTACTGGACTAAATACTGGTACTGATAGAACATTTGTATTTTGACTGCAAAAATAGAATTCGTTTTTACCTTTTAATTTTTTGTGTTTATAATTCATCTCTTGCTCTTCGGTGAAGGGAAACGTCTGTATAATATACATAAACATGTGTATAATTTCATAAAAATTCTGCCACATGTGCATTTCACCAACCCGCATTGGAACAGCGTGGTGGAATATGTTCCAAATCCTCTCCTTAACGGGAGAGTAGACCTTAGCCCTGCTGTATAAACTGCATACCGCACCAGTTGAAATGAATCTATCCTAAAGATATCTTTGTAAAGAATTCGTATTAAATTTTTCCGATCGACTGCGTTCATCAGCTTGTAATACCGACTGACGGATAATTGGTTATTTAGGTTCTTCTGTTGCTTTAAGTATTCAGGGAGCCTGTATATTTGAAATTGTGATCAATGATACCGAAGGAATGTTTTGAAGATGATAATATATTCAGAAAGGACTTCGAGGTCGTGAGTGTACGTGGGTACTTAAATTAATGTATGGCTTAAATTAAAGTCGTGTATTTAATATTGGTGATACGCTTCTTACTCAAAATGCTTGATCTGACTTAAAGTGTTATGGAACAATAATAATTATAGAACTTATATTTTACGTCTGTAATTAAAATGTATATTGTACTGTGCCAGAGACTTAAAAGTTACGATTTTTTTTTAATTAAAAAAATATGAGACAAAATCACATACATTACTCTGATCCCAATGTAAGTAGCTAAAACTAATTGATAAAACTGATTTTCCATAACACAAGTGTTATGGAAAATCAGAAGTAACGACGGTACCACAAACATCCAGACTTAGGACAACATAGAAAACTAATGATAATCTACATCGACTAGGGGGGAATTGAACCCAGAACTTCGGAGTGGCGTACCCATGAAAATTGGTGTACACACCACTCGACCACGGAGGTCGTCAAAATTAAAAAAGAATTATAAAATCTCTCAATCGATCTTATTTCAAATAGAAGAATGGCACTTGCTATTGCTTGCTAAAGAAATATTCCAGTTCTGAAAAGAAACAACAAAAGGAACTGCGAGATTATTTATTTTCAATTGGTGATTATAATGAATATATTTTTATTCGAAACAGCCTGGAGGCGATCCTTTTATTCTAAAGGTGTGTTAGCATAATTTGAATTGTAAAAGTGTTTGTGAAAGAGGAGCGTTATAAAAAACAGTAGTGCTTTTTGGGATTTCAGATACGAATCTGAGAGACCTACCTTTTGTATTCGATCGCGTATTAATAATTCCTTGTATGATTTTTACAATTCAAACATCATATTGATATAACAAAAGTATTGTATGAAAATATTTGATTCTAATGAAGAGTTGGTTTTGATGTAAGAGTAGCTAGAAGTTTAAGATACTATAGACATACTAATTCTAGCTTCATTTCTCAAACGCAAAAGATTCTGATTGGATAAGGATCTGAAATCAATTAAAACGAAAGGACTTTTAAACCCAAAATAGATTTGATACATGAAGAAATAAAGAAAAAAATATTCCAAATGGATTTGATACATGAAGAAATAAAGACGCAAAGATTGAAGTCATCGAAAACATAAGTAAAAGCCTGAAGTAGTGAAGTCGCGCTATAATTAACCGAAGCAAATACCACCAGAATGTAACCAATAAAAGGTCAACTATGGAACTTTATAGGCTAAGAAAATATGTGTATTATATCTAGTACAAGCGACCCGGCTTCGCATATGTCATCACAGTAGAAACTTCTAAAATTATCAGTGTTTTTTTGATATATTGTCCATGTCCATACATAAAAACTCGAATCACTCTATCTAATACAAAAATCTGTTGCGTAGTTTTAAAGATTTAAGCATGCATAGGGACATAGGGACAAAGAAACCGACTTTCGACCGACTTCAAAAAGGAGGAGGTTATCAATTCGTCTGTATTTTTTTTTATGTTTGTTACCTCATAACTTTTTACTGGGTGAAAAGGTAGTGCTTCCCGTGTGGTCCCATTTTAATTTTATCTAGTTCTGATGATGGAATCTATAAGAAAACGATATAAGTCTTAAATTTGCTTTATGTGTGTGCGCGTTAAATAAGTGAATAACTCAAAAATGTGCCAACCGATTTTAATAACTCTTATTTTATTATAAAGCATATACTTCAACGGTAGTTTGGTGAAAGTTTGGTAAGGTTTTGAGCATAGTGTCCATGACAAAGTAACGGAAAGGAAGGGGACGGAACAATTATGAGGAGCACGTTAGCGATACTCGGCCGAATCTTTTATTTATAGGTATTTAGATATTTGAATCACCTTCCGTAACGTCCCCCACGTTACGGAAGGTGACTCAACTGACTATTTAATACTATATTGTTCCTGTATTATATACACAAAACATCTCCTCGAATCACACTGTATATTAAAAAAACCGCATCAAAATCCGTTGCGTAGTTTTAAAATTATAGAGATATCGAAAGCGACTTTGTTTTATACTATGTAGTCATGGAACACCTAAACGGCTCACAGTTAGGGTGCGATATAAGGTAGAATTTCTTACGATCTTTATTAAAAAAAAAGTGATGTGATGTAATATGACGTACGACATATAGCTACTAGCTCTTTGTAAAGTTTTTTTGCTGAGGTCGAATTCAGCTCTTGCAGTTTATGGACTGTAAAAGCTTAATAATCAAGCTGTGACTGAGACTATGTTTTTCGACATTTTCCCTATTTAATTTTTTTTCATTAAAAGACGCATTTTCGAAAGTCTATATTTGCTTTATTAGCAAGTTTCTTTTGAAATGGTCCTCGAAATAGTTTCTGACTCATATAAACGGCACGCATTATCAAGCTATTTTAAGAAAAAAATGTTAGTCTACACCATTCACTTAAAATAAGAAAATAAATAAATGTGCACTAATGTGCACATTAATTTGTTTTAAAATAGTGTTTTGTTTGAAGTCGGTTTTTCTTTTTGTTAAAATTTTTATTTATATACTATGTAGTGATGAGGAATCCTAACTCAGTTAAACGGGAACAAAACTAATAAATAATAAATGTTTCTATTTTAATTGATTGCTCACAATATCAATTATATTTGAGCTGTAAATAAATTCGATATAAGCTGCATATAATTCAGCACTGGAATGCAATTAATGGAGAAAAGTAAGGATCATAGTCTAAGGAAATGTCGTTTAATAATTTCCTTAAGGACCGCGAGAGACTTCACGTCTCGTGGGCAAGCGAGTACAGAAATCCAATGACAGGCAACTTGAACTGTAAGCTGCTTAGTGAAGTAAAAATCGAAGTGGGTCAGAAAAAGTTTGTTAATGGGTTAGTTCGAATTTCGAACAGATCGCTGCATCGAGTCTCACTATTTATAGGATATAACGAAGTAAATAAGTTAGATTGGGATAATGATCATCTAAATTCTTCGCGTTACTGATCACAGTTGGCGTAAATTATTAAATCAGTGAAACATTATCTTTGAACACTTTTGCGTTTGTATTATATGTACTATAACTCAATGTTTTCATTGCATTTTACCTTGTCGCTTCTAACAAGTGAGAAAAAAAGTTCTAAATGAGATACAAGCATTATTTTTTATTTTAATTTAGCAGTAAAATATTGAAATTGTCTTATGGTGATACGCTTATTTGGTGCTTATGTCCTTTATACCTGGTGGTTCAAGGTTCAGTGAAAGAAACACGACCGTCTATACTCAGAACAAAATGAATCAACCTAATTAGATCTGCTACTTATTCATCCATTACAAAATGACTAAAGAACACGCTGGAGGAAGATCACAAGATCATCATCAAAATGCTATCACGATTCACGATCACTCTTGCCACTAAAAGCAGTCTGTCAAGTTCAAAATTCATTCTCTGATTTTATGTGTAAAATGCTAAGGCAAGAAACAAAAAAAGGAAAGAACAAGATGTGTATACTGAAAATGTTACAATTTATATTCCATCTCCCTTAAGACAAGATTGTGATTTGTAGTCATCAACTATCACCAGACCATCGAAGCAGTAAATGACATCGAGGATAAGGTTACCAATAAATTTGTAATTATAACACGTATATTATGCATACGAATGAAGTATAAATTAGGAAGATTAGCATAAACCCCTATTCAATTACTTCGATGGATTAAGATATTCGTACTTCGCAAGTAATCCAATTTAATAAGCAACTCACTCCATTATTGGCTGAAAACTGGCAATTATATTAATGCTGTTTATTTTTTTTTCTCATAAAACAAATTACCTTATTGATAATTAATTATCGTTCTAGGAATTTTATTACTTTTGGTTGTTCTTTAAAATATTTCACAGAGTAAAAATGAAATTTTTAAATTTAAGAAAAAATATATTTTAAAATAGTTGCAAGAAAAAGATGAAGCAAGCAAAATTAAACTATAAAGTGTTTGCGCTAAGACTGAAAATCCGATGACAGTGAAAGGCTACCGGCGCACTATAGTTCGTTACATTCAATTTAATCCTTAAACGTGAAGATTCAAAAGTGCCTATAAGAGTCTACTTGAATAAATAATATTTTGATTTTGAAGGTGTATTGACGGCGACTGCGATGCCGACGAAACGATTGAAGTTAAGTAAGATGCTTGAAAAAACTTTGCGCCACTTACATATTTCCTTTTTCCTTATTTCCCATATATTTTGAGAATAGCATGTACGATCATCATCCTACTGCCCTTATCCCAGTTTAATTTGCGGTCTGCGCAGCATGTCTTCTCCTTCCATACTTTTCTGTCAGACGTCATCTCACAAGCAGAATGGCATATATTTAACTTTAGAACTCTTTTAAGGCCGGGAAGACCTGATGGCATTGATCTTCGAGAATGCTTTTGTTGCCAATTGCTGTAGCGTTTGTTTTTTTGTACTGGCAAATGAGAAAAATCAATGGTCACTACATCCCGTAGACATAAAGGCTATAAAAATAATACCCTCAAATCGCCAGTGCACTATTAACTTTGGGAATTAAGATGTCCTCTGTATCTATGGTTACACTGGCTCACTCAACCGTCAAAATCACAAGGATACTGAGTATTGCTGTTTGGCATATTTGTTGAGTGGGTGGAAAAATTCCTATCTCTAAATGAAACTTTAATTTAAGATAAGTTTATGTAACATAAACAATTTATACAGGTTACACGATGATTCTTAAGCACAGACAATGTGCGTTGTGAAAAATATTCATCGTGCCTTCCCTAAGCCGCTTTAATGAACGTATGACATTGTCCATCACTCAAGTAATGTTAATAAATTTAAATTGCGGTCCCTATACGTTTGGGTGTACTGTAAATCCTCATACAATTTATATATGCTATCAATATTTATAGTCTCGCGGAAAACATTATCTAAATATTTGTTCAAAAAATGCTTATAAAAGATACTACTTAATTTGAAAGAGCAAGATAAATATAATTGGTCTAGTGGGAACTGTAGTCTACTTCCTTTTTTATGTTAAAGAACTTTTCATCTAATTGAATAAATAAAGAAAGTTTTTAAGCGCGTCTGATTTACTTTACATTGCTTTTGTACCTATGTATTAGTTAAAACTACTAATTGAATTTGAGTCAGTAGTAAACAATCTTTCATCTATACAGCTGCCCATAATTTTGGAAAACATTCTATACTTCCATATTTTATTTACATCCTAATTGAGAAATGATTTTATCTTTAAAGTTTTTATGGTGACGATATGAAACTTTCTTCACGCAAGTTTGACTTACACATGACCTGTTTATTTTCATTCCGACAAAAATGTCATATCTCCTCTGTAATTCATATTAATACCAACGTAAACTTATACTAACCTGATAATAATATAAGTGCGTTTCTTCTCCTTTCAGTTGCGCAGTACTTTATGGATACCGGAATTACTTAGACTTATAAGAAATTAATAAGATGTATCATTTTTTCTGAACTGACATGTATATGAGTTTTTGTGTTTAGTTGAGGTATTATAGATCTAAATTACGTTAATTTGTCTCGCTGCATCAGTTTACAGGGACAATGAGCCAGTGCAATACAGGCGCAATGGATTATCTTACTGTCAAGTGTTGGGACGAATTTATGATTATATTTTGAGGCATAATAAAGGGAATTATATTTGTTTAATATCACATTATATAAATAAGTACCTCTCTAAATGCACATGGAAATATAAAGATATAATTACGTGGTTGGAACTTGTGAATGTTATATAGATATTGATAGATAGAATATACTTTATTGTACACCACAAACAATAAACTTTACATGGAAGAAAAATAATAAATTAAAATGTGTAAAAAGGCGGTCTTATCGCCGTCGTTAGCCGAATATTACTGGTAACTCTTTGAATTTTCATGTAGGTAATTTAAAATCGTTAGTCTAGTGGCTTGGTATGAGGCTATCCCTAGGTTTTTCTGTCGAAAAATTCTCAGAAAAGGCTCGAAGTACGAAAATTGGAAAAATTGTCCATTTCCTCGGCAAACACATAAAGCCGTTGGTCTTGTGTGTAAACTTACAGAATGTATCTGTGTGCGCAATTGTCCCTATAATGTGGTCCTACACTTATGGGAGATCAACCAATTACTTGGCTGGTTGGTAAGATTGACCCCTCTGACCAAATCGACTGGACGACATCATCATCATGAAAATTTCGTTCCAAACATTCATGGTTTTTTGAAAATCTGAAAACAAATGTTAATTTGTAAACGAGATTAAATCAGCATAACCTCAAACCTTCACCTTAAAAGAAGATGCTAAGCTTAAGAATGTAAGTGTCAGCATTGGAACTTCCTTAGGTTTTTACTTTACATTTGATACAGACATAAAAAAACGCCGTCATTTTTATTTCAAGATAACAAAAAAATGTAATATTCTCTCGAACAGAGTTACGAGAATAACATGAAGTAATCGAACATAAAACCAACGATTTCGCGAAACTCAAACCGAAAACGAATTTAACGATATCTACAAAGTAAATAAACAATTTGCACACACAGCATATTCACTTCACTTTACTGATTAAACATCAACACTGTTCCCAAATTAATTGTCTTGTTTTCTTTGTGAGCGGCCATTTGCAATTCAAATGTAGGCAAGTGGCATCTTGTCCAAACTTGTCTCCGAGACGAATTCATGGGACCTCATTCCACTAATCAGAAGTTTACCTCTTTGATTTTATATTGTTCTGATTTCGTATATTGCAAGATGTTTAAGAGACATTTATTTTTTACTAGCTGTGCCCGCGACCTTGTACGCGATTGATTTTAATAAAAAAAAAAATATTGTAAGTTATTCATTATTATATAATTTATTTGCCAGTGAAAGTCCCGTCAAAATCGATCAAGCCGTTCCAGAGATTAGCCGGAACAAAGAGACTGAAAGGCAGACAAAAATTTTAATTTAAAAAAATATTATTTTTATATATGTACCGTATATACACACATATGCATTGAGTATAAAAGGGCTTTTTTAATATTACAAACAGACACTCCAATTTTATTATATCCTCCTGACACCTCGCGTACTTTACAAAGTGCTAAATAAATCGTACTCTAAACGCCGAATATTTTTGAACTTCTTATTTCGACATCGGACGACCGTCCTTTATGTAGCATTAATTCCCGATTGTTTGTATTCACCCGCTAAAAAAGTATTGGTCGAGTGATTGCTTGTAGCCAATGAAATTTAAGCAATGGCGATAGTTTGTCCATGGAGTTCGATAGAAATATCAAACCTAGTGGCGGCCATTCTTGCGAAGCGTGCTCAGGAGTTCAGGAAGATGACGGCACGCCACCGACAGGGTTAGTAAAACTTAAAATATTTTTATTAAATTCACTTGTTTTAATGATTTTTTTTTACACAATTTAAAATTAGTAAATATTCTTTGGAATTTGCGTACTTTTGGGGAGAAATACAAAAATAATATATTAAATAAACTGTCGTAAATAAATTAAACCTATAGAAAGGCACTTCGTTCGTTATTCATAGTTTAAATATATGGAATTGATCGTATGTATATCACATTCGGCGTTCATACCAAAAGTAGCGTAATATTATTTTCAGCGTTACGAACCAGCGATATCACGGAATTATTGAATAACTCCGAGTTTGAAAACTCGAGTGAGGATGAAAATTTCGCTGAGGCTTCTAGCAATGAACCCCGATCATCGGCAGATGAAACATGAGCGACAGTTGATAGCAATTTGTCAAGAGGTCGAAGCGGTTCTAGTATCCTCGGGAGGACTACTGGTTGTCGAGGTCGGGGCAGACGGCGTGCTGGCTGTGCTACTTTCATCTACGGAACTCATTGAAGTATATGATCTTGATGTCACTACTGATGATGTGATATTTTGGTTAACCAAGGAAGTATTAGAAGGTTGACATATGTTGATTGGGTTGTCTTGTAACCTTTTTTGTTTTATATTACTAAAAATAAATAAATATATTTATGTTTGGTACTTCATTTGTGACGTTACATTAAATTATATGAATAAATGTAATCATTTGTTTTATTTATACAATTAACCTACTTATGCCTTAATGACCTGAAGTCCTTTATAAAAGACAAAAAATATCTAAACAAATGTAAGCTCAATGTCTTCGTCAAATAATGTTAAGAAACATTTGTTTTAGTGAAAACTCGGGAAAACCCCTAGTTTATGTTTTATTTAACTGACAAGGTCTCGGCCTTTGTAACAAAAATAGTTTATTGCTATGTAAAGTACATTCGGCCCTTGTTGCAAGTGAACTCAGTAAATGCTTAGGCGTCAGGAGGATATGTATAAATAAAGACATACTGCAATCAAATCAAAGTCTCTACATATTATTACAATCAGAAGCAGACGTAGACTAAATAAAATCATCATCGTACTTTTAAACTTTTGAAATGAGAACAAAAGCAAATAAATATGAGTGAAAACTTTATAGTGAGTAATGTAACAAAAGTACGTTTTGTATGTATATATTCTATATTTTTAAATAGGACCTTTTTGGTTAAGATTAACTGCAAAGAAACAAATATTCACACACATAATACCAGAAAATACCATACCACTTGCCGTTAGGTGGCCTATTGGCTCTGGCGCCTATCTTTTATATAAAACAAATCATCTATGTGTATACGCTTACTCAGCCTTTAGCCAGCTTATAACCAGCTCTAATTATCTTAGACTTTTCTTTTCATAAGCATTTTTATTCATAGTACATAATTAATAATAAAACGTAACATTTTTATAGTTCAAGTAAGAAACTAAATTGTCCTCGGACGGACCATTCTTTCACCGGCCCTGCCGTTCTCATAATTAAGTATATTATACTCATAAAATATGCGTCACATAAACAGTCTACGCTCAGTAGGAAACACAAGCACTCTATAAAATATAATACATTAAATTACATGAATAGTCTGTAAATTTCCCACTACTGGGCTAAAACCTTCTCTCCCTTTAAGGAGAAGGTTTGTATCATATTCTGCCACGGTGTTCCAATGCAGGTTGGTAGAATACACGTGGCAGAATTTCATTGAAATTTGTCACATGGTTTCCACACAATTTTTTCCTTTACCACGAACACGAGATGAATTATAAACACAAATTAAGCACATGCACATGACTATTCAGTGGTTGATTGCCTGAGTTTGAACCAGCAATCATCGTAAGCATCGATAAGCACTGGGCCATCTCGGCTCTATTAAAATACATTTATTATTATCAGCGCTACTATTTTGAAAGCTTTTCTCCGTAGTAATAATATTGAAGTATGTTAGAAATACTTATTTATGCATTTACGTTAATATTATTAGGATATAATAAACACATGTTTTGTTATGGTATCCAATTGCATAAGGATAAGTATTATCGATTTTAGAATTCCTATGAATTTATAAATTAATAATTAGTTAGTTTTCGTAGTATCTATAATTCGGGAAAAAAATGTTGTGTTGGAAATTTAATATTTATTTAATTAGTTTTTTAATGTAACTATTATAATTTTAATGTAAGTATCATATATTTTATGTGTACCTATATTACATGTGAATAAATTCAACTATTTAACTATCTCGGTTCATGAGATAAACCTGGTGACGACGTACAGATGGGCCAAGAGCGAAGTAATAAAGGGTTTGGGTACGGAACTCTATAAATGACTGTCACTTATTTAATGTCAATGAGAGTTTTTTAATTCTATTTCAACCTCAAAATCATAAGGTGCATAAAAGTTATTGAGTAATATAAATTATTTCTTAAAATGTACGTGTATTTATTAAGTACTCGTCTTCGCTCGCCTTTCAGGGTATATTGGTTGCTACGTGTCAAGCAAAAAAGTACTTCATATATTTCCTTGGAGTTCATGTTTACTTCATATTAAATTTCATCAAATTCGATTCAGCGGTTTGGTCGTGAAAGAGCGACAGAGAGAGAGAGAGAGTTACTTTCACATTTATAGCATTAATATAGATAATATAAAAGATAAAACAAAATGTTTTTACTTAATTCATATTTTATTAGCTGAACCATTGTGTCTCAAGCGTTAAAATGAATCAAAGGATTTCCAACACAATTCGGGCTTCATTGAAATTTGAGGCATGGAAGAATTAATATCTGTTGCACAATACTACGCTATAGGTGTACAATACTAAACAGTTCAATCCGATCAACGACCTCCAGCAGGCCGTATATATCATTTTGAAGTATTTTGTATAATGACATTAAAAATGAAGATTTGTTCAAGACAGTCTGGGTATTCACCAGATATATCAACGTCAAACGGATACTTAGTAATATTGTGTTCTGATTTGAAAAGTAAATGACGTAGGAGTTAATTATGCCTACTGGTTGTGCTTATAAGTAAATTAAAGTAACAGCCTGTAAATTTTTTTTTTTATGGTTTAGGTTGGCGGACGAGCATATGGGCCACCTGATGGTAAGTGGTCACCATCGCCCATAGACATTGACGCTGTAAGAAATATTAAGTATTCCTTAAATCATCAATGCGCCACCAACCTTGGAAACTATGATGTTATGTCCCTTGTGCCTGTAGTTACACTGGCTCACTCACCCTTCAGACCGGAACACAACAATACCGAGTATTGTTATTTGGCGGTAGAATAACTGATGAGTACCTACCCAGACGGGCTTGCACAAAGCCCTACCACCAAGTATATATATGTATATATATATAAATTTCCCACTGTTGTGCTAAGGCCTCCTCTCCCATTAAAGAGAGGGTTTGGAACATACTCCACCGTTGGTGGAATGCACATGTAGCAGAATTTCAATGAAATTAGATACATGCAGGTTTTCTCGCGATGTTTTCCTTCACCGCCGAGCAGGAGATGAATTATAAACACAAATTAAGCAAATACATATATATAGAGGTGTTTGCCTGGGTTTGAACCCGAAAACATCGGTTAAGATCTTAATATAAAATATAACTATATTTTTTCTTGTTCACGCAAACAAATATACCAGAATATCTCTTAAATATTATTAGGCTATCGTGATGTCATCTTCAAACATTAAGCTCTTGATTTTGACAAATATCACAGTGCAGACATTAAAGAGTCTGATGTGGTAGATAAAGTCTAGACAGACTTTTGGTAATTATTTCTCCAACATTTTGCTATTTTAAATAATCGATTTTATCTCATATTTTTGACTAATTTTATTAAAACAATAAATTTTATCGAGTCTTATATAAATAGTCGACTGTTTTGTTATTCACTAGAAACTATTTTTATATTTTATCGAACTACAAAATTTTAATAATGCTTCATTCTCAAACAAAGTAACAAGGAGAATAATATAAAATTGTAAGTTCACATTCATATATCAACGAATTAAGTCAAAACGAACGAATCTAACGAAAAATAGTATTATGTTGCATATTTAAGGTAAATCTTTTCGTCAGTCTAATGTCATACAGTTGTCAAATCATATTAAAGTAATTGGACGAAAAATACATAACAGTTTGTTAGTAAAAGCCTGAAAACTGGACAATGTTTTACACCTGAACTCTCCGTATTGTCATTCCATTGGAATATAGGAGTAACAAAATAGCAAGAGCACGTATATTGCTAATATTTTCTACTGGTACCAAGATAGTATCTACATTCTGAATCTTCAAATTAATTTATTCGTGTAATATGTCCAGTCAATAGTTTTCATAAGATATTTCTACATACGAATCCTGTTTAGTTGGTTTGGAAACGAGATTTAGAACTTTTATCAACCCAATGGACGGATATATTTAAAGTACAGAAACAACTGTGTTGGAACGCGCCCACAACGCAACCGCTAAAAAAGGAGAATCGCACGGGAAGCGTTGCGATCCAGCCGTAAAAATTCTTTGAAAATTCACTTCTAAACTCACTCATGGATGTTGAAAACTAATTTTATGTGATACGCTATTTTGATTCGTATATATCTTAAATTATATAATAATAACAGCCAATTTCCGCTGTTTTTATTTGACAGACGAAAAGAGTCTTGTATTATATATTATGATCTGTTAATAGTATACGGCAGATGAATAAGGATATCATAATAAAACTATTTGCTATTGTACAGTAACAGCCTGTAAATTTCCCACTGCTGGCCTAAGGCCTCCTCTCCCTTTGAGGAGAAGGTTAGGTTAGCCACTTACTTTACTTTACCACCACGCTGCTCCAATGCGGGTTGGTGAATTCTCATGTGGCAGAATTGTATTGAAATTGGACACATGCATGATGCAGGTTTCCTCACGATGTTTTTCTCTACCACGAAGCTCGAGATTAATTACAAACAAATATGAAGCACATCAAAATATAGTGGTTCTTGTCTAAGTTTGAACCCACAATCATCGGTTAAGATGTACGCGCTCTATCCACTGAGCCATCTCGGCTCTACTTTGCAACAGTTTGCCATACAGCTGTAATACTACGTTTCGTCAAGGGTTTAATTCATGTAGGGCATTTTGTATCGTTAATCATTTATATTGTTGCACATATTCACAAAAAAGACAATAAAAACATTCAGTTATTGAAATCACACATTTTTAAAAAGAATTTACAAAGTACACAAATATATTTGAAGTTATTTAAATCCTTTTACCGAATCATGTGTTTTAAATTGAAAACTTAAATTGACTGTTCGAAATGCGTTAATATTTCATTCTGGCTAAAACAGTGCATACTAAACTGTTATTTTTTTTAAAATAGAATCGTAATAATTTTGAAATATAGAATATTTTAATACGTAGAAGATATGTTTTTTTTATAATTGTCAATGGATTCCTTCATTTTATTAGACACACGGTATACACATAAAGTACAGATATGATTATATAATAACTGCATGAACAATCTGTTGTTCATTTTTCCTTCATTAATATAATTCAGTTAATATATACAGATTGATCCAGGAAACTTGTAACGTGGACCTGTAATAATTATGAAAAAGAATATTAAAAATAAATAAATTGATATCATAATTATTTTTCTTATTGTGGTAAATGAAACAACAGCAGTAAATATAAGTTATCATCTGATGTTTTACCAAAATTGTCTTAAATAAAAATTGTAATTGACGATAAAGTTTTCAATAGGTATTTTACATCTCTTAAGCTAATTAATGATTGATTACTATTTAATCGAAAAAAAGTAATCTAAATACAGTAAATAAATGTCACTATTTTTTCCGTATCAACCTTAGACTTCGTTTTCGTTAAAGTCGAACTAGCTTTTTCGTAAATCAAAATAATTTAATAAACGCAATTTAAAGCTACCTTAATTGGTAAAGCTAGGTATGGAAAGTAAATTCTTCCAAGGGAAAAACTCAGTTGTTACTCTTTTCCACCATTTTCAAAGACCAATCAATGTCTATTCATTTATGTTATAAATGTGAAAAACTCTGCCTTTCTGTCTGTCTGTCGCTCTTTCACGACCAAACCGCTGAACCTTTGGTACGAAGCAAACATTTTTATATATCCTGAGAAACATACTACTTTGCACATTCAATTTATTTGAATGATTATCTAAAGTTATAAAATAATAATTCGTAGTATAAATGAACGTTGAATACAAACAAAAAACAGCATTATGTTTTTCATATAAGATACCAAAAAGTATAATTCTTAGTGATTTAATATCTTATGAAATCCTAATCGCTACTAATAAGGTATCATATTTAAATACAAAATATTCTTCCAAAAAAGCGCTTTAAGCGGCTTATTCTAATCATAATTCTATTGAGTCTAATTTACACAGATGTCCGAACTTTACGAACTCCTTACAAAGTATGATCCACCTGAAATCACATTAAGCGTGTAATACGACACAACTGAGATGTAGCATTGGCAAATTCAATAAAACCGATTACTGCCGATTTATACAACCAATAGAAAAAGCTCACTATCGCGCCATTCGACGCTATTCGTCGATAAAGATTATCATGTCAGTGATGTGTCAAATTGACGAATATATTAGGTCATATGATATTACAAGTTATTATATTTGTGTAAAGATTATATTCGCATAAGAAATAAATATTGATAATTTGGGTTAGCGTACTTAATTCGGATGTGATCGGTTATACGAATTTTGCCGATGCTACATCTAAGTTGTGTCGTACTATACTTTAGACACGTCTGTAATAGCTTCTTTCTCGTCAAAATATTTCCCGTGAAAAATTCAGGACCCAAAGGCGACAATTATGTTTTTCTCAAAGTTTGACATTTGACGGGCGCCTATTAAAAGTTTTCGAGCGTATCATATGCAGGTACATTTTTGTAAAGTATCAAGATCGTTCCGTCGAAGTTTCACGATAACTCAATATTCTGTAACGACTTTTCGATACACATGTGACAAAAGGATCAATACTTGGAAATAAAACAAAAAAATATTTGGTATTAAGTGGTAAAATACTAGTAAAATTCTGATTACAGTTGTACATCATACTTTTTTTAAATCATTTTAAAAACTGATTACTCCTTACTGACTTACCTACTCTGTAATTAAAATGTGGAAAAGTGTTACTATTGAGTTTCTCCCAGGTTCTTCTTGGTAGAATCTACTTTCGAAACCGGTAGCTTTAAATTTAATTCATCAATGATGATTCAAAAGTACTTTTATGAGTCTAGGTTAATAAAAAATATTTTGTTTTTGATTCTGGTTTTGGTTCTGATTCTGATTCTCTTTCTGAATCCGATTTTGATTTTGTGAAAAATTACGAAATTTATTTAATATTTTGAATAATTCTGAATGTATTATTAAAAATATAAAATAACCTATAAACAAGAAACTTTATTTTCGATTATTTTTTTTTAAGTCAATTTTGATAAAATATCTCGTATTCATCATAACACAGGTCCACGATAAAGGTAATCTAATTGGTAAAAAGATCCTTGGATATTGTAAGAAATATTCACATCGAAATCGAATAGAGCTAACACCCGCCTCATAATCTAACCAATAAACCATAACAATCAATTGAACAGAACAGTTCCATAAACCACACACACATACAAAACTTACACACATGTAAAACGTACATAATTTATTCCATTAGGATTATTCATTAATTATATCCATTAAATTACTGAAATCACGTCGGCTCGTTTAGGTTGAAACTACGGAATCAATAAAACAATTTTAGATTTTCCCGTAAGTGCCGCTCTAGAGGCAATTGAAAAGTTTATTTGATGATAGGCATGGATGCCTGTCGAACCATTAACAAAAAATGGAATACTTTTTAATGAAATCGTTTGAGTATTTTTTAATTGAGCTGCACCATTATGATTTATTTACTTTGCTACTATGTAGAATATATATATAGAAATATTATAAACGCGAAAGTCTATTACTTATGTACCAAATCAAATCAATAAACTTTATTCAAGTAGGCTTTCACAAGCACTTTGAATCGTCATTTTAATTGTTAATTAAGTGTAGCTACCATCGGTTCGGAAAGTAGATTCTACCGAGAAGAACCGGCAAGAAACTCAGAGTGAGTTCAATCAATCAAATGATCAAGTGTGTGTGGGTAATGTTAATTCCAGGGGGAGGGCATACACTAATTTATTAATTTTATGATATAGGTCGTCAGTAGAGTAAATTGGTCATATAGAATGGAAATATTAACCATTCCTTACATGACCAATGCGCCGCCAACCTTGGGAACTAAAATGTTATGTCCCGTAGCCCTGTAATTACCCTGGCTCACTTTAAACTAGAAAACAACAGTGCGGAGTACTGTTTAGCCGTAGAATATCTGATGAGTAGGTGGTATAGTGAAACAGTTTTATAACATTTAAGCGATTATAGCGGCTTCATTAATATATTGGTATTAGAACTACAGTTTAATTTTTCCCACAATTTCATCAATTGGTTGAGGATTGTGGTGGATAATCTATAAATAAATAAAATAGTTATATAAGAGCTGATACAAATTCACAAATGTTCTACTAAAACTTGCAGTAATAATTATGGTTGAATTTATAACAACGGAAGAACCTTAACTAATATTAAATCACTAAGAAAGTTGTCGATAGAAAAAGTGTTATATGTAATTGAACCTGTGATATGACATGCTTCAGTGGTTTGAAAGGGAGAGGAGGTCTTAGGCCATAACCCACACAACAACCCGCTTACTATATTTCGAAGTCATTTTCTCTCAATTTCTCGTTTACCTGTGCGTTAAAATATGTATGGTATAAAACGCTTCTTCAAAAATAACAATCTAATATAAATGAATGTAATAATACACACATACCATACCTTACATTGCTACTTATACAGCACACTTAGCTGCATCGGATCGCTTGTGAGTTAATAATCATGTTTGGCCGTGAAAGACGGCATCGTGAGGAAGCCTGACTATATAGAAACAAGCCACGTATAGTCACAAATCTGTATAGTCTACCCGACCTATAAGAACTTGTTTACTTGGTGGTAGGGCTTTGTGCAAGCCCGTCTGGGTAGATACAATCCACTCATCAGTTATTCTACTAATATTACTTTATTCCGCCAAATAACAGTACTCAGTATTGTTGTGTTCCGGTTTGAAGGATAAGTGAGCCAGTGTAAGTACAGACACAAGGGACATGACATCTTAGTTCCCAAGGTTGGTGGCACATTGACGATGTAAGGAAATGTAATATTTCTTACAGCGTCATTGTCTATGGGTGATGGTGAAAAAAAAAAGAACTTATTTAAAATTATTATTGTAAAAAAGAAATTGCTCCAGAAAAACTACCTTAATATTTGCAGACAGACGCTTTATTACAACAGCGGGCAGGTCAAAAACACGATTCGTGTTTTATTAAAAAATATATATAATTGATACGAAACTTGTGCAGTTGTACGTTCGGACGTTGGCCATGGAGATAGAATTTTTGACAATCCTCCGGGAACAATTTCATCTCTCGAGATAAAAACTTTTGTGAATTTATCTAGGATATCGTTTTAATTTTGTGTGACTACGTTTTTATGTTTATGTTTTGCTTATAAAAAGGAATCTTATTTATTTATTAATTACTAGTCATTGGACGCAGCTTTGCTCGCGTTTCATCGTCAGATGATAGACGTAAAAGTTTAAATTTTGATTCAGTTCTAAGTGGGAACCCCCAAAGTTTGTTGTTCTTTTTGTTATATCTATGTGAAAATCTTAATGCGGTTCAAACAATACATATACTTACCAAGTTTCAACAGCATATATACAGCGGACAGACAGACAGATAGACATGACGATTTCATAAGGAATCAGTTTTTTGCCGTTTGGCTATGGCACCCTTAAAAGTAAGTTAGAAGTACAGGAAGGCCTAGGAGTTCAAGCTGATTTAAAACCAAATTTAACCGAATTCTTCTCATTCAATAGACAGACAGATAGAGTTGCTATTAGTATATTAGTATAGATATCATAGTGAAAGAAACTTTAAAACTGGACAATTGTGGTTATCATTTTGAACGTCACTCTACTTTATGTGAAGCCTTTTCCAACCACAAGAGGACAAAAGCCAAATAAACAAAATATGACATCAAATTGACGCGATATCTGATTTCTGGTCGAGAGCTTGAATAATCTTTTGATATTCACTATGGATTTGCAAAAAGAATCATTTTGCACGTTGACGAAACTGACATTGGAACGTTGGAAGAAAAATGAAAGCCGTACTCGTATCTTTTTATTGCATATGATGACAAGAAAAAAAAAACTGAATTATTTGTTACCTAAATTGGAATGTAACGTTGACTGATTTGATTCTATATTATATACAGTTATGGTCTCGAATATAAATAGTTATTGACTTAGATGATTTTTTTATTTGTTGGGTATGAACACCGTGACATAATGAGTCACGTGATCGGAATCGTTTGAAGTTACAGCCGTCACATTTTTGAATTCTTTCCAGAGCGATGAGTCGGAAGCTAATTTTATTCGAGACTTCGGACCTTCCAAACGGGATCGTTGGTTCACGCAACTGTGATTATTACTGCTAAAATAATCATCATCATCATCATCATCATCAACAGCCTATTTTTGTCCACTGTTGGACATAGGCCTCTCCCAGTGCACGCCACTGTGGTCTTTCTCCGGCTAAAATAATAGGTATACCTATTTTATAATTTACTGCATTGAATACTAGAATTACCATATCTTTATTATTAAATACCTCAGACCAACGCCTTGAACCCTGTATCAGAAGCTTCTACCGAAGATGAGCCAGCCGCTGTTCCATCATAGTCGCCGTCAGAATTATTTTAGCATCTTTTGAATAGATGTCCAAACATACTGTGTATGTTAATTTTAGTGTACCTTTTATAATATTATTGACAGCTATGGCCAGATATAAGGCCGCAGATTTCGAAGAGTTGGACTTAAACTCCAGGTAGGGCCTATTAAAATTATCGAGGGCTTCTCTCGAGAGTTCTCAGTAGTACTGAGCCCGGAAGTTTGACGTTCGTACCCTTCTCGACTAATTTAGTTACATAAGAATTTACATAAGCATAAATATATATATATTTTTAATTCATACTAATTATTTCTATATATATATATATATATATATGAATTAAAAATAGTTGCCGTATAAATCATGACCGTGCACTGAATCGCAATTCCGATCTTCTAGGAAAAAAGGAACCAGCTCTTCTATCACCAGTGGAAGCAATAAGGTGAGGTTTTATACTTTATATGAAGAATTTTTCACTACTGCACCACTTATGACCTGACAAAAATACTAAGTATAATTTATCACTTGTTATACTGACTCACTGAACCTTCAATCACAACATCACCACATTGTACTAAATATAAAAAGTAAATTACAAAAATATAATATTACATGATAAATAGCTCCAGGAATATCCATAAATTGAAAAATGTTATATTCATTTAAAAGTATATTTCAAAGAAGTATAAATCATAGTAAAGTATAACTAAAGTTAGCGGTTCTAAGTCACGTTAACTTTCAGCTTTCAGTTTATCGTATAACTATTTTGCCCATAACTTGAATATTTCTGGATAATTTTATAACTCACTGAACCGAGAGTTAGGACAAAACATGCAAGAATAAAGTTTGTAATAGTAATTAGTCTTACTTCTCAACACTGCATATTGTAGGACAAAGTTTGAGCATCTGCGGGCTTAGACAAAGTTATAGTACCGATTGACAAACTTATTTATAGAGAATATAAAATGTATGAATCCTACAAGTAATGTTATTGAAATGGATCATATGGTCAACTGGTGGATCAAAAATAAAAACCATTTCTTACACAGCCAAAAAGAGCCAAGATGGCCTAATGGTTACAACGCGTGCATCTTAACCGATGATTGCGGGCTCAAACCCAGGCAAGCACCACTGAATTTTCATGTGCTTAATTTGTGTTCATAATTCATCTCGTGTTCGGCAGTGAAGTAAAATATCGTAAGGATGCATGTATCTAATTTCAACGAAATTCGGCCGTTGCGTATCCACCAACATGCATAGGAGCAGCGTGATGGAATATGCTCCAAACCTTCTCCTCGAACGGAGAAGAGGCCTTAGCCCAGCAGTGGGAATTTTACAGTCTGTTTCGCTAAAAAATTTGGGAGCTAAGATGGTATTTACACTTATTCGTCATTCAAACCGGAACACAAAAATACTAAGTATTGCTGTATTAGTATGAATATATATTTTTAATTGTAAATGCAAGTGGTCGAACTAAGAGCTAATGGATAATCTTAAGTAGTCACCACCACCCGTAGACAATGACGTTGTAAGATATGTTAAGAGCGGTAGAATATCTGAAGAGTGGGTGGTATCTAACTGAACGGACATGCACAAAGCCCTATTACCCGAAAAGTAATTAATTTTGACTTTACTTAAAACTGTTTTTTTTTTTAAATAATATGACATCTAAATCTTGTAAAATGATGGCAAAGATGAACAAATAGAAATATATCACCAATACTTAGCACTACCCCAGATTTTAGCTATCGGCCTCCTGATACATACGATTTCTATTAACTGGATCACCTAGTCTTAATCTTTATTAATTAATAATTATTATATACCCAAGTGTATTAATGGGTTAAGCTGGATTATACAGCACTTAATGTAATTGAAAAGTTTTCTTTGAGAATAAAGCACTAAAAGTATTCGGTATATTTTTATTACGTAAATAAAAGTACGTTAATGTACCAAAGGTTCTTTTGAGGAAAAGGTTGATACACCAATTTCGTTTGGTAAACTCAAAAAACACCCAATGGATTTTTTATACGGCTTTCCATGATCGACAAAGTGAATCATGAGAAATGTGTAGGTGCATAATTAATTTGATTTTGTGGTAGCTTTACTTAATATAAGTACAGTGTAAACTCTATATAACGACACTGAAGGGACTGTGCATTTTATGGCGTTATAAAGAGTGGTCGTTAAATGAAGAGAAGAAAAATCTGAATTCGAAAAAAAAGTTTATTTTAGTCTATTGTTAGTAGTTATGTACAAAAAATATATATATCTTATTTAAACGCTATTGCGTATACTTTGTTATTTTTGTCTGACGCCTTTTGCTGCACGACCAATTTTGTTGGATATTTTTAATTTTTTTATTTATATCTCATATAAAGGAAGTAATTTTCCAATAATTTAGCTGCTTTTAGAACTTCTTTAACGCTTGGCGGAGGCTCAAGCTCATCCGTCTCATCTTCTTCATCTCTTTATTCTTGAACCTCAGTTTTTTCTCACTGAATCCAAAGTTTCTATGTCTGTGAGTGAAGCCGTTGTAAACAGGCAGTTGTCTACTTCGATGTAGGTTTGAAAATTTATATTATATTATATTTATATCGTATTTCCTGCCATGTTGACCTGCTGAATCCACTCAGTTAATGGAAGGTCGTCGTCGCTATCAAACTCAAGTTCTGTTTCCACCTCATCAATCGTAGAATACATATGATAACGTTGTAATCCATGACTCATACTTATTAGGTATGGTCACAGTCTACACGTGCAAGCAATCCCAATTTGTAAACAAATTAACGAATTTCTTAGAAAGTTCCTAATGCGTGGTGCCGACATTCGAGTTTATTGAGGGCTAGAATAATAAAGCGACAAAAGAACGTACACAGATGCGCAGTTTTTTCTAATTTTAGCAACTTAAAAGGAAAAAAACTTAATTTTTATTTCTCAATTTTTGTCGTTATTGAGAGTGGGTGTGATGTTATGTAGAGTGTATCATTGTATAGAATACAAGCTAAACCAACTAAAACCAATTGATTTCGACGCTTTAGAGAGTTTGCCGTTAAATCGAGTGACGTTACATGGAGTTTACACTGTAGTTGTTAAATGACGATACAAAAGGTCTTGTAAAAGCCCTCTTGAATAAATTTGGTTTGTTGTTAAAGATGTTGGAAAATATTAAATCAACAGGACCATTTACTGGCGTAAGCCGCATAAATCAATAGATTAATGTAATGCGTTACGAGATAAACGTTTTATGTTGATTCTCATCTTAACCATGCGATACCGGCAGTGTGGCTATAGCTTTAAAAAAATATAATTTAAGTCATAATATTTTATTTAGGTTATCAAGTTCCATCCGTTGAACCATCACGGTTCTGTAATTAGCCGTAATTGATGCTAAGCCAGGTCATAGACATACCGTAACGAAAATGTACTACCAAATCGGGTGCAATATGCAAATCACTTATTCTGCGTGGTTTCTGAACTATTGCTCAATGACTGTACGGGCTTTGCTCGGGCAATTATTCAATCTATAAATTACAAACGAAGATCGTGCCGTGTGCAGTGAATCGGTGATCTATGGATGAATAAACTAAATGCCTATTTAAAATTTTCGCTTATTCCGCTTAAATGCCATATACGAGATATCATATTCGGTATGAGATTAATAATTTTTGTTTAATTTTTACACACACACACGCACACA
The DNA here is from genome assembly GCF_905220365.1 of Vanessa cardui. Taxonomy (NCBI): domain Eukaryota; kingdom Metazoa; phylum Arthropoda; class Insecta; order Lepidoptera; family Nymphalidae; genus Vanessa; species Vanessa cardui. The sequence goes on from NC_061137.1 coordinate 1,813,970, forward strand.
CACAAACACGTGTGTATTTAACACATTCAAAATAAAACAGTATGAGGGTTACACAAGTTAAGTGCTTCTTCAATTATAGGAGATCACACCATGCATAGCAAAAATATTTAAATATAAATAGCAATAAATATACAAATTAAAATTTTAGAACAAGCTTACTAACTTAACTTCTTTATTATTTACTAATACTTACTAGTTTTAGTAAACTTGTAAGTGTTAAATTGCCCAAAATTAATCCGACGGTAGGACAAATGTCCTAGTTTCCAGAACACGTAAATCTTAACCAAAGTTTTTTACTTTACAAGCCAAAGTAAGCCATTCAATTGTTATGTTCTTAGTTTGGTTTACAAATCATTTCAAATCTCAATCATCAAGCATCGCATTCATAATTCCAGGCTTTATGAGACGGGGTAACGAAACGAAAGAATTGAACACAGATTGAGATTACGAGAGTGTGGTTACATGGAGTGTGTGCGTTTACACACACACTTACGCACTGTGATATTTCCTACGCAGTTGCTAGTCTTGAATGCGATCTTCATGAACTAAACCGACTGATATTGATATCGATAATTTTATTACTGGCTACCTATTCTGGCTTCGAGAACAATAAAGCTCTTCATATCGACCAGACAAATTACAAATGAGTCGATGTCTTTAACAATTATCGTCATTTTTCAGCTGATTCACTCAAAACTCTATGAGTTACACACCTAAGCTTCATGACCCTCAGGAAAATTCATGAACCCTTAGGAAAATTCGTATGGTGGTTTTTATTTATTGCAATTAGATAGATATAGTATTTATTAACATAAGAAATAACAACGTTAAAAGCTTAAATATATATATACAAATATGAACTAAAACTAGTTACTGTATAAATCTTGACCGCGTGGAATGGTGGCAAGAATGCTAGCAGCATTAAATTTAATAATAATGAAATTTAATACAAAATTTAATTCTTAATCTTACTAATAATAAAAAAGTTTAATTATTAAGCTTGTTCCTAATTTTAAGATTCTAATTTGTAGTAATTGCTATTTAATTTTAAATATTTTTTTCTATGCATGCTGTCATCTCCTATAATTAAAGCACATAACTTGTGTTATCCTATAACTGATAGATATAATGGGTTTGTTTTATAAAATTTGATTGATTTAATGCTATAAAATATCGTTGAATAATGTAATAAGTTTGCAATGGTATGTACGTCTTAATGTTAATTTGTATGTAGATACTAACATAATAAGATATATTTGCTTGAAAGAATAAATTCAATATGTATACAACAACAGCATATAAATTTCCCACTGCCGGATAAGGCCTGCTCTTCTAAACCTTCTCCTCCAAGGAGTAGGTTTGGAACTTATTTCACCACGCTTTTAATTGCGGGTTGGTGGAATACACATGTGGCAGACTTTTTATGAACTTAGTCACATGCAGGTTTCCTCACGATGTTCCGTCACCGCCGAGCGTGAGATGAATTATAAACCCAAATGAAGCACACAAATATAGTGGCGCTTGCGGGGTTTGAACCCGAAATTATCGGTTAAGATGCACGGGTTCTAACCACTGGGCCATCTCGGCTCCAAGCATGTATAAAATATTGTTCTTATCGCGACGAAATAAATTCAAATAAAAATAACAATAATAAGTGTAATTTATCAACTCTATATATTTTATTATTCTATTTATATAATATGACTTACTATTCATAAATTAATTTACATATTATAAACGGAAAACCTGCAGTATATATTTGATCAAAATTAAAATACAAAACGTACTGATTTTTACCAGAACTTTATTACACTTTTAAATAAGAATTTCTCCCGACCACCGCTTTTCTCAGAACAAACATTTTAAAACCGAGTCAGCGTGAACGTAGCTCAAATTGAACACATTTGCGTAACCGTACGTAATCAAATATGACATTCACAATTTCGTATGCAAAGATAAAGATTAAGAAAGATTACAGCAATAAAAATGAAGATAACATTTTTTCATTTAAATAAAAATCTTTATTATAAACAAAACAAAAACGGTATTACCTCAAAAAAAGCCAATGGAAGTCGACGTTGGTTGAAGTCACTCAGTAAATCATTTCGGTTCGATTTTAAGACGTAATTTCTCGGCTTTCCCGGCGTAACCGAAAATTTCAAGCTTAAATTTCAAAAGAGTTTTTTACGATTGAAGATTGGAGAAAATTCGATGGGTATTAATAAAACGGAGCCTTGTTCCACCCCGAAACGGGGACAGGCATTGAATCCATAGTAATTGATTGAGAAATTTCCTATATACATATTACTTCAGATATTATTTAAACCTACACTTTGACGTTTATTTAATCTCAACGATGGAATTGAATTTATACTAGCTGCTCCCGCGACTTTGTGTGCGTTTGAATATAACAAAAAAGTTGTTATTGGTGCCTAAGTTACTCCTTATTACATCAGTATCAGCCAGTAAAAGTCCCGTCAAAATCGGGTCAGCAGTTCCAGACATTAGTCGAAGAAGCCGATAGACAGACACGTGTACAATTTGCGGTTTATTGATTGTTGTGTGAGTATTCAAAAATGAAATGTATTTATAAATTTGCTGCTTCATATATATATTTGTACGGTGAAATCGTAACATCATAAAAGATTATTTATAGTATCGAGTTTCACGTACTTTTTAGCTTTATTTTGTCATCTCTAAAGGAAAACTGCTACCGTTTGGTAATATGACTAGTACATATTACACCTACACATGGGTAGGTACCATCCACTCAACAGATATTCTACCGCTAAACAACAGTATCCAGTGTTATGTTGTGTTCCGGTTTGAAGGGTGAGTAAGCCAGTGTAACTACATGCTCAAGGGACATAGCATCTTAGTTCCCAAGGTAGGTGGCGCATTGACGATGTAAGGAATAGTTAATATATCTTACAGCTTCATTGTCTATGGGTGATGGTGACCACTTACCAACAGGTGGCCCATACCCGTCCGCCAACCTATTCCATAATCAAGAAAGTACATATTGATAATTGTTAGCTGATAAATTCGTTATTATACTTATCGGGACCAATTCCTCCGTAGCTTGATAACTTACGATGTAGGTGAGATATAGGGAACATATCTGCCCATATTATAAGTCCAATAAAGGAAGGCGATCGCATGATGAAAGGGTTGTTGTCAGTGGGTCGCGTTTAGCAATAAATTGCTCTTTGCGCGATCACTTCCTATGAATATATGCATGTATTTGATTTATTTCTCTTAAATTATGTTTATATCTACGAATATGTTCTAAATCTGAAACGATGGAAACGTCATTTGTAATTTAGCCAAATTTAAATACATATATGTATTCCTGAAACATAAATTTTGAGACAATAAAGTACCAAAATAAATTAATGACTAACATCCAACCCCAGAGTTGCGCGATAGCAAATTATTACTATAAAAATGATATGATGTAAATATAATTCATTAGCTATTTAGTTATGCATTCAGGAGTTTCATTTGGAAGTGATAACTTCTTATGGAAGGGTAAACTGCTTCGTTACGTCACGGGTTACGGCGTTGGACTGTTTGGATTGCCTTTCTCTTACGTATCCGGCAACGGTAGGCAGTAATGATACTAGTATTTAGGCATTTATTAGAATCGCAGCAAGCATTTATTTTAATATTAGACAACATCAAATACATTACTCTGATCCCAACGTGAGTAGCTAAAGCACTTGTGTTATGGAAAATCAGAAGTGACGACGAAGACAATATAGAAAACTAATAAACTTTTTCTACATCGACACGGCCGGGTATCGAACCCGGCACCTCGGTTATACCTATGAAAGCCGGTGTACAAACTACTCGATCACGGAGGTCGTCAAATACTAATAATGTACATACACAAACTCTACTGTACAGATTAAAAAAATGTGGCTAATTATAAAATATTTATATTTTCAATAACTTTTTTATTAATAGTATATTAACCTTTCCTTAAGTTATCATTAAAATAAAAATAAAATAGAGCACAATGTTCTGAGTTTAAACTCAGAACATTGTGATCAGCGGATTCCGAAGTCACGATGAACACGGTAGTCAAGGCTATATATATGTGTGCGAATATTATATATGCGAAATAAACTCGGTCGGATAGTCTATCTATTGCGCTTTATTATGCTAACTTAAAAATTAAGCAACGGATTTTGATGCGGTCTTTTTTAATAGATAGAGTGATTCAAGTGAGACGTTTTTGTATATAACACATGAAAAGAAACATTGATATTTTTAGAGGTTTCTAATATGATGTCGTAAACAAACAAATTCTGTAGTATATTTAGTATCAGTATTGCATGCGTTTGAAGCCGGAGCGGGTCGCTATTTGACCCAAGGTATAATATTGTCAAAATTATGCTCACATCAAACCAATCAGGTAGGACTGTTCGATTAATAAAATTACATGTACTGTTCATACCCAATAAGAGTAAACCGGAATCATTGCATTCGGAATCGAGATCGTTAAACTAACTTCAAAAGCAATTAAAATACTAAGTTGAAAGTAAGAAGGATTATTTGTCAGGATTGAAAGAATTAATTAATGAATTGGATACAAACGACATTGTTTCAGGACGAATACGCTAGGGAGCTGTTCAGAATGCGCTGAGAGTTTTTAAATGTAAAATGCTTTTAAAAATATTCAACTCTATATTTTTCATTAACTATAACACGTGGTTTCGTTCGAAGCTTATTCATGCTATACAAAAATTGTGGATAAAGGAAAAAAAGTGAAAGAAAAACCTTGAATGAATTTTTTTAATATCATTCGGAATTGTATAAAGTGACTGTTTCGGGTTGTTTTTTCCATTGAGTTTTCCTCGAGACAATGTTTTGGAAAGCCACGATGACGTCATGATGCTGACATCATATCTTAATAATAGTAAAAAAGTCGATAAAAAGAATTAATTATCAGATATTTAAAAATTGTTTGGGAATGTTTGTTTGTAATATTAAGTATAACTAAAATTATTGTCTTCTTAAATGATAACACTTGAGAATTAAAGAATCGTCTTGAGGCTGTTTTAAATGGAAATATGAAAAATTATACCCTTAAAATATTCATATCTTTTAAAAAAATATCTTGCAGTTTCTTTCGCCAGTTCTTCTCAGGACTGAGTTGTCCTTTTCCGAACCGGTGCATTGGTAGATTTTATTTTTGACAGTAAATAAGCAAGTGTAGTGCTTCAATATCGAATAATGATTTGTGAATTTTTCTTTGATATATAGTAAGTATGTATTGTGTCTATTATATTAATGGATATGTAATATTGACGTTGGAAATGCAGGTGTTGAGGATATATTAAATGGCTTAATTGTCACGGCATCTTAAGCGTGATAACTGAGAGATAATCTCCAAGTCTTGCCATTTGGTTTACTAATTTACTGTAATTTTCATATATTATAATAATCTATTTGATTCTATATCCGCTATTACTTGGACTTTGTGAAATTGTATCGCTTTTCAGTGTAAGTGTGTAGTCGCGCATGTGTCATACTATGAAAGAAAATCATCACTTAAAAATATATTAATTTATATGTATATTTCATAGGCTGATCTATTTGTGTGTGTTTCATTAAGGAGGTATGGTCAAAAAGTATTTATACGTATATAACTTTTTTTAAATTAAGAATGCCTATCCGGTTTTAGCCAGTAATTTTTGTTGAGTGTGTTTCATCTTTTATAACGTTGTTGTTATGCATGTGTGAGAAATATTTTTACGAGTGTATTATATTGTTTTATATACATTCTTACACACATACATATTTAAGTATATTTACAAGATCAACAGCGTCTGTAAAAAACGAAATCTGTTGTTAAAACAAGAATTAGTTATCAGAATGAAAAGCATTAATTGATGTAACGCGGAGTCGTTGCTTCAAAGAATTGACCTCTAGAGACCGATTCTAGATAAAACGGGGGATTTTGGTAGTAATTGAGTTTTGAGCTATTCAGACCAATTAAATTCTCTATATAGTATTTTAAAACACGTAATCTATATAAGTCTGTTTGAACCGACTGTTAATATCATGCCTCAGAATTTTTTCCACCACGCAGATTTACAACGGTTTAATGAAAGACGATGGAATGGACCATTATAATGAAACATTAGACCTTTAAATAATTAAAATAAATCGTAACAAAAAAAAAAACTTTTAGATTTTATTGAAAAAAATTTAATATAAAAGTACTCGTATAGCTAACTTAAGTATAAAACTCCTAATTATTAAGTACGTCCAGAGGTCTCTGTTACCCGAAATGGTCCTCCAGGGGACGATTTTAGATGCTCGAAGGTTTTCTAAAGAAATTGACTTTTGAACTTTCAGCTTTAAGTCGTTTCATAACCATATTGCTATGTTGTTGAAACTTTATTTCATTTATCAATTTCTCAATCATATTAAATACTAGTTGTAACCCGCGGTTTTACCCCCTTAAGCATATTTTATAATATGCATAAATATAACATCCTAAATCCAAGAACATTAATTTAAGCAAAGTAACGCTTTTATTAGTATTATGGAGTAATCAATGTCTTCTTGGGTTTTTCACCATGCTGGATTTAGAATGACGTCATACAGTTAACAGTAAATTGCCGTACAATCTGAACGTATATATAAAAAAATTAATACAATTTTTTTTAAAATTAAAGCTTGTTAAGTCCGCCATATTGATTTAAGGTTGACGTCATTGTATTTTTTGTGTTATCCTCAGCAAGCTCTCTTATTTGATATCTATATTATAGGAGTGCAATAATAATAATTGATCCGCCATCTTGGGTATGCCGCTATGTTAGATTAAGAATGACGTCACATAATTAACCATGCAAAGTCATTCAAACAGAACGTGTATACAAATTTTCAGCTCAATCGGTTGAAGAGATTTCCGTTTAAATTGATTTTCAAGATTTGTTTTTACATTGCAAGTTTTTAAAGCTTGTTAAAACAAAATAAAGGATACTGACTCCAATATATTATCGTCTAAATTTGTATCAAAGTAATGAACTACTGAGATTCTTGCCAGTTCTTCTCAGTACAATCTACTTTCCGATCCGGTAGTAGCTTCACTTAATATAGTTGTTAAATGACGATTCAAAAGTGCTTGTAAAGTCCTACTTGAATAAAGTATATTTTGATTTTGTTTTTTTTTTTAAATACTTTATTCAAGAAGACTTAAAAGTCATTATAAGTTATTATATGACTGACGCGCAGTGCATATAAATATAAAAATGAAACCAGGTTTATTTTATCATTGACATAAAGTAATGCATGCATGGAATGATTGAACGCTAAATGAATGAGCGAATGAATGACCGACTCGTTACAGACCGAACTAACTAGCTGCGTATTATCCACTGCTGAATCGTCAGCTACTGATTGGTGATTAGTTCCTTTCCAGTAGTTCCATATTGTAGTGTCAAGCAACGTTCAAGTATTACTGAGTATTCCTTCTTTGAAATAATGAATAGGTTATAAGATTCGAGCTGTATTTCTTTATGCGAGTCAATTCAAAAAGTAAGAAAGAAAAGTTTGTTTGAATCAAGTATTGTAGGCAATGATAAAATAGAACAATATATAAAGTAAAGTAACAGCCTGTACATTTCCCACTGCCTAGATAAGGCCTCCTCTTCCATTAAGGAGAGGATTTGGAACATATTCCACCACGCTGTTCCAAAATTAGTTACATGCAGGTTTCCTCACGATGTTTTCGTTCACCGCCGAGCACGAGATGAATTATAAACAAAAATTAAGCACATATATATATAGTGGTGCTTGCCTGGGTTTGAACCCGCAATCATCGGTAATGCACGCCTTCTAACCACTGGGCCATCTCAGCTCTCAACAACAAACAACAACAACAAAAACAATATATATGTTGAACAATATATGTATATTATAAAATATTATCTATAAAAACTGCAAATGAATTATATCTGTTGTACGGTACTCCACTTAAATATTTACTTTATTATGTATTTTAGTATTTGCTGTTATAGTGACAAAAGAAGTAAAGCATCTGTGAAAATTTCATCTGTCTAATTATCATGTTGGTTTATGAAATATAGTCTGACTACAGAAAGATTTCCTTCGGTGCGGAACCCTAAAAAGCTATAATAAATAACGTAACTCGATATATGTAACAGAAAGTTGCATTTTCCTAGAGTCAGTGGTTTTTGTTGTGCGTTAATAGTCAATCAGGGCAGACTATTATATAATAAGGTATATTTAAATATATAGATAGATAGATTCATATAAATGATAACATAAATCCATCACAGTGGCGTGCTATTGGAGAGGCCTATGTCCAGCAGTGGACGAAAAAAAGCTGATGATGATGATGATAACTGAAAATTAATGTTAAATGATAAATCGAATTAATTGTTTGTGAGTATTTATGAGAGAAGTGATCGGCAAGCACCGTTTAATTTTCATGTGCTTAATTTGTGTTTATAATTCATCTCGTGCTCGGCGCTGAAGGAAAACATCGTGAGGAAACCTGACAAAGTTCTACCACATGCGTATCCAACTGCTCTCATAGGAGCAGTGTGGTGGAATATGCTCCAAAACCTTCTCTTCAATGAGAGAGGAGGTCTTAGCCCAGCAGTGGGAAATTTATAGGTATTACAAATAAGGTAGGTGCCTTATTTTACAAATAGCAATACTCATTGTTGTTGTGTTCCGATTTGAAGAGTAAGTGAGTCAGTATATCTACAGCTACATAATTTTAAAAATCTTCTATACATAATTATATTGTCAATTAATTTGTACATTTCATTTCAAATTGCAATCATTGTTTCGATTGTAAAACGTTGTGTTTTTTTTTTCAGTCAAATAACGACACTTTTACTGGATAACTTTCAATAAAAGCCTTTTTACTAACTTTGTACAAACAAAGGCGTAACTTTTTCTATCCCCAAGAAAGTTAAGCTTCTAAACATTCACTTTTAAACACCGTCCTCTTTTAAATGCCCCATAGGAACATTTTCTGTTTTTAAACAAAAATAAGAAAGAAAATATCGCTTAGTTGTAACGGAAAATTTGATAAGTTTTTTAACGCTTAAAGAATGGAAAAGAATTTTCTGCACTTCTTTCTTACCCGTAATACGAATTTATAGTGAAAATGTATTTTTTAAATATGCACAAATACGGAGCGCTTAAATTGAAAATCGAATAGTTGTATAAAATTGAAATGCTATTTGTTTTTTCTTAAGCTATTTTTATAACGAAAAAGGATAATTCAAGAAAGTATCTATAGGTCGAATTAAATATAATATTAAATTTAGATATATACGAAGCATTAATAAAAATATGAATGTATTTCAAACAATTCTCTAGCATTACATTTGGCATCGCTGTTCCTTTTTTAAAATTCCGAATCAACATAAAAATGTTTATGATAGCAGTACGATTGCATTAGGATTGTTGCCAAGTGAGAACGAAAAATTTACACGTATGCAAAAATGTTTGTTTACAAGTTTGCATTTAATAAATATATATAACTTTTTCATTACGACAAAGTTTTAAGACATCGTATGCAGCTGTAAATCTGTTTACCCATTGTTCAGGATTCAGTTGAAAGTTTTTCGAGTTTAATGCACAAGTTCAAATACACCAGATGGCATGGCCGCGCGAATGCATTCGTGTCCCCATATATTCAACCACTGCTGTAGATTTCCCTCAGTCAGCCTCTAGACGCCGAGGGGTTGTGTCTCTCCGCGGCTCGCGAGTTCGTTTACGTAAAATAAAGTCGTATTTTTCGGCATGTTTTGTGTGTGAATTTTTTTGTACGTGTTAGAAAGTTTGGGATGCTCACACTGGGGATATTATAAGGTAAATAAAATTTTTGACATTATTTAAAAATTATAGAAACTTTTTCATGCATTTCAAAAGTTTTCTTTTTTTTCGGGCGTTCGTAACAAATTTAAATATTTTCATATATCATCTTACGATGTAAACGTGTCTTATTTTTTTTTCATAGCGAATGCAAATGAAATAAAAACAATTAAAATATTACAACATTAAATACTAATATCGAAATATTTTTATCTTCGATAAAATTTATCAGTGCAAAATTTTATAGTTCTATTATTCGATTCACATTTTTTTATGCATCGTATCCAAAAATAGAAAATCCATTATAAACAGAACCACTAGTACGAATATATTTCAGACAAACTACGAGTTTTCTAAATATTTAGTTTCAATACAATTTTTTAGACACAGGATTTTTTTACTTATTCCACTACGAACCTGTTATACAAAATACATTTAATAATAAAAAAACGAAGGATGAAATAGTACTAAGAAGCAGTGATTATTATTAAATAATAAAATTAATTTACTAGAAATATTTACAGAATGAAATTATTCTTGAGCATTATAAATGTTTTCGAGACTTAATAATGTAAAAAATGTTACTATATAAAAATATATTATAATGTAAATCTAGTGTCATAATTTGACTATGGTGTTATTATTTTCTGTGAAAAGAAGTTAATATCTATTAAGAGGTTGGAGGTTGTTAGTTGCATTAGTTCTGTGTTTATTAATTTATTTCACATTCGTATTCGTAATATTCTAAGGCAACCATCAAATCGAGTGACAAAATTTTACACAATTCTTGTATTTTAGTAACGCTTAAATTGATCCCTTAAATGTTATACTTTAATAAAGCTTTACCAATAAATCACGTAGTAAAATTTGTTTTATCGGCAATATATTCGTAATGAAACCTAAGGTCGATTTTTAAAAATAAATAACGATAAATGAAAACGAGCCTGCAGTGTATTTCTTGTAGTGTCTAAGTTGTGACTCACGATGATAGTTTGAATAATTCAAAATGAAATTCAAATACAATACCAATGGTATGTCTCATATATGATATGATATGTTTTTTACAAAAAAAAAAAAACACTCAGAAACTTCGTAGTCAATAATATGTACATATGTAATTACATTTTGACCTGTATGTAAATCAACGAATAGTAATGCTATGGTTTTTCATCATTTATTCGTGTATTGTACCTTTATATATACATAATTTTAAATAATTTAGGCTTAAAACCATGTCTGCTTATTTTATTATAGACACGAATACATTGAAAGTATATAAACTTCGCGTAGTTAGAAACTTGGTGTTATAATTTTACATACAGTTTCTCAGTATTAGTTAATATTTGTAAGGGTAAGAACTGTTCCATCTGTTTATAGCAAAAATTTCACGTCGCTCTTAAAAAAAAAAATTAACTGATTTAGAACAGTACAGAGTAAAATATACATAATAATCGATACGAATTCATATTAAGGAATATTTTGGGAATCATTTATAATAAATAACAATATAATACAATACTTTTACTTGGTGTTAATTGGTACCCGTCTGGGTAGGTTCCAACCACTCGTCAGATATTCTGTCAGTATTGATGTGTTCCAGTTTAAAGGGTGAGTGAGCCAGTGTAACTACAGGCACAAGGGATATAACATATTAGCTTTCAAGGTTGGTGGCGCATTGGCGAAGTAAAGAATGATTAATATTACTTACAGCACCATTGTTCATGGTCGGTGGTGACCACTTATCAGTGGTCATTTGCTTCTTTGCCAATTAATGTAATAAAAATACAATTAATGAAATAAGTAAAACCTTCATGAAGGTTTGCAACCGAATTATATTTTTCAATGTAATTCTTATCATACCAAAACACTAAAGGTTAACCATAAATAATAATAATAATAAAGCTTACCGTACAAAATATAAACGTTACAGTTTCCTTGGGAATAACATAGGAATGTATTTACTGTCTGGTAAAATTAAAAAGATAATTTAATCACTTACTATTATACTCGTATTTATTTAATTACTAGTATATTCAAAGTAGGAGAAGGAGGGCAGATACATACATTGTGTTCTTTCCTGTAGCCATGATTATGGAACAGTTAAGGAAAATTCATGATAATCGATCGAGTAAGTCATGAAAACGTGACTAATTTATATTCGATAATTTATAAAATGAATATTATAAATTCTATCGAAAAATGTACTCTATAGTTATAAAAAGGTATTACACTATATCCGTATTACGAATTCCTGAGATGCCGGCAATTAATAGGAAATTATCCTAAATTAGGTATTCAATGCTACGGTCTTAATAGAGTATTCATATAGCTAAGTACATTAATACTGCTTCCATTAGCATAGCTATTGATACAACCGCGGATTAACATGCTTTGGAGGTGTTTGGTATAAGTTCAACACAACGTGTGAGGAAGATAAAGACTTGAAATGTATCTTGTAAAATAAGCAGAGGCGTTATTGGTGCGAGCAGTGTGTCATTTAAAGTAATGTGAGGCGTCCTTGGTCTACCAGTTTGATATTTTCAGACGGTTTTTTTTAAATACTAGCGACCCACCATGCTTCCACTTTGCACCATCGCTTAGAAAAACCGATGCTAAATATACTAAAGAATGGCCATATACAACGCACAGAGCTTTTTTGTCATTACACAATACAAAACATTATGTCCCTGCATTTTATAAATGTAATATCTTCGAAAATATTGATTTAAATTATACTTTGTGGTACGGGTTTGTGTAAGCCCGTCTGGGTATCTACACACCATATATTCTACCACCAAACAATAGTACCTACTTAGTATTGTTGTGTTCTAGTTTGAAGGGTGAGTGAATCAGTGTAACTACATGACAGGCACAAGGGACATAACATCTCAGTTTCCAAGGTTGGTGGCGCATTGGCGATGTAAGAAATGGTTAATATTATTTACCGCGCCAATGTTTTATGGACAATATTGGCCACTCACCATCAGGTTGCCCATATGCTATGTGCCAACGTATACTATATTCTCAATGTATTTAAGGGTACTTAACTGCATACGAATTAATGTTCTATTGCTTGAAATTTCTTCGTAGATAGGCCATAATTTTTCGTAAAAAGTAAAGGATAAAAAATGGTTATTGTGGATTATCCCTAATAGATAGCTGTACAATACTGTCCTACATTATTTTGATCTATCTCGTAGGGCTTAGGTAGTGTTTGCAATGTAAGCGCAAAAAATGTTTTTATTTTCGACATCACATCACAAACCTGTAACATTAATCTGTAATAATTTCTTTACTATAAAAAAACTAACTATATATATCAAAATCCGTTACGTCTATACACTGGCTCACTATCACTATCAATTCAAACCGTAACTCAACAATACAAAATATCAAAGAATAATTAAAAAATAATGTATACCGATATAATAATAGGTATGTCAAAAAATATCCGCAGTTTAGACCTTGGAAGTAAAATCATTGGTCTTCAGCCCAAACTCCAACCGGTCGTGTCGGGTTTATCATCCTATCGGATTGTGATGGTGAGGCAATGGAGAAGGTAACTGATATATATTGCAGTTAGATGTACTCAGTTGAGAATAAATGATCTCAATCAAAACCAGTGAAAAAACATGATGATCATTTTGGATCATGAGCCAAGCCAGTGAACAACATTATCATCGTTTCGGATCATGGACAGAACCAGTAAAAAAACAAGGTCATTTAAGAACATGACCAAAACCAGTGAGAAAAACATGATCATCATTTTGGAGAAGCACTATTGTTCCAACGTTGGAAAAGATTAATTACTGACTGTTTGCTGTTGTTCATAGTCGAATCTTTATTACATTCTGTAAAATATCGTTGCAAAAGTGCTTGTAAAAGCCTACTGAATAAAGTATGTTTTGTATACCATAAGTCCTATATAAAATAAAAGGAAGAAAGCCTGTGTACATCCAAAGTGAACTTATAAGTATTTTATAGTGAGCACTCTCTTCTATGAAGGCTGCACTTTGCACTAAGCTTTATAAGGTGACCAATTTTTAAATATCACTTGTACTTTAAGAGAGTATTTTTATTAGAATTTTGAATCAAATGAAGAAAGAATTTACTCAGTAGGCGGTTTGTGCAAGCCTCATCTAAGTAAATAGTCATAAGTCATGATGTATTCTACCAACAAATAGCAAACTTGGTATTGATTTGTTCAGGTTTAGTAATAGAAAGTACTACTTAGACAAAAGACACAACATCTTGGTTTCCAATGTTGGTGATACATAGGTGATATGAGAAATGATTTGTGGTTGGTGGAGTTTCTTGTTGATCAGTAGAATCGACATTCCGAATCGGATTTAGGTTTTCATTAATTGTAATATGAAAATTTATATCGACTTTTATAGATCGCAATTTTGATTTTTAATTTTGGAAGATTTCTCCCAAAATTTTCACGATTGGATCAATATTCGATCTTAAATATAAGGAGCCACCAACATCCATACGCAAACGATTGTGTATGCATTTCAAATTATTGTTTACAATGTCACTGCCGAAATAAGAATCCTAAGAGGTTATGACCCTGACTGTAATTATACTGGCTCCCTCGCCCTTCTAACTGGAATAAGTGATGAGGTGATACCAATGCAAACGAGGAGATACAAAGATCTATATCTAATAACATTCATCTTTACGTAATATTTTATATTAAATTATAAATTAAATATTATATTTTCAAACAGGCTTCAAAGCACTTTTGGATGATATATCAGGATTAATTGGGATATTACGCTGTGGAAAATTTCTGAGAAGAATTGAAAAAAAAAATAGCATTAGAAAATATAAGAATATTTTACTGGAGAATTAAACCTAGGACCTCAGGGCTGTATCCTTACAGCTAGCCACTGAACAATGGGAGATACGGATCTCCAATTTTATAATGAAGTATTTAAAGATTTAAGTATCAAAGGCTTTTTAGAAAAAAAAAATATTTACAACCCTTTACCCTCGAAACGAATCTTTTGTAATTTTTAAACATTTCCAAAACTAATTACTTATAAAGAGAGCACCATAATAATAAACCGGCGATTTTTTTAAATTAAAATTAAAAGGTTAAGAAAATAATTGTCCATTTAGGGATATTGATGTCGGTACTTCGTTAAGTCGAAATTTGTTAAGTGTGAGAATCGATGTTTTTGGCGTATAAGTAATTGCTTAGCCGAAGGCTAATGGGTCAGTGACCCGAACATTCGACCTTCATTTTTAGGATGTCTTGTTTGCGTCGATTCTTGTTTTAATTTCGATAGCGTTGTTATACTAGCGATGTTTTCAATCAAAGACACAAAGAACCGAGCTTTGAATGATAATGGATTCGAAATAAACGTTCGAATAACATTTCGTACAGAAGCGTACTCAATAACTTTGGTAATAAAAATATTTTATCAATTTACATAAAATCTATGTTTATATTATCTATACTAATATTATAAATGTCTGTATATATATCTGTCGCTCTTTTACTACTAAACCAATGAACCGAATTTGATGATATTTGCTATGAAACAAACTAAAACTTCAAGGAAGTAGTCTACTACTAGATAAATTAAGTCTGGTAAGATAAATCAAGTACTCTTTTGGAAAAACCACTGAACCTGAAGGTATGACAACAAACAACAACAACCTGTAAATTCCTTCTGCTGGGCTAAAGGCCTCCTCTCCCTTTGAGGAGAAAGTTTGGATCATATTCAACCACGCTGTTCCAATGCGGATTGGTGGAATACACATGTGGCAGAATTTCTATGAAATTCGTCACATGCAGGTTTCCTCACGATGTTTTCCTTCACTGCTGAGCACGAGATGAATTATAAAGCCAAATTAAGCAAATGAAACAGCGGTGCCTGAGTTTGAACCCGCAACCATCGGTTAAGATGCACGCGTTCTAACCACTGAGCCATCTCGACTCAAAGCAAGGAAGGTATGAAGTAAGCTTGAACCCCGAGGAAAAACATACAGCTATGTTTTATACTTAATACCAACCCTTAAAACGCAAGCGGGATATAACTATTTACAATTTATATAGTGTTTCTTTTATTATCAATTATTACATTAAACAAAATAATATTTTTTTTGTTGTAATATGAAATATATGTTATAATAAATCGATATTAGTATTATAAATGTGAAAGTAATTCTGTATGTCTGTCACCCTTTCACTACCAAACTGCTGAACCGATTTGATGAAATTTGATGAAGCAAACTTGGACTCCATAGAAGAACAGAGGTTATTTTTTTGCCTAACACAAGACGACCAACACTCTAAAACGTGAACGAAGACGCGGGACAATACTAGTTCTTTATATAACTAAGGAAGCACTTTTGAAACTGAATATTACAAAACTGTTTTCAGAGTAACCACGGGTCGGAATGTAAATTCTATCAGAGATCTGACCAGAATCTAAGTAGTTATTATTATCAAGTGATATTATATAGTCAAATATATACAATTAAATTTAATAGTGATGGCTTCTTGATCGAATTTGCACCTTTATTCAAGATAAATTGATTCAAAATAATAAACAAGGCTTAACTTAACGATACCTTTTCTTTATTATTATTAAAAAAAAACAAATGTCAAAGTGACAAACTGTCAAAATTTTAACTGCGAGGTGACGAGAGATTTTGTTGTAGCCAGTTTGTGTATGTTTTTGTTTGTGTAGTGTGTTGTTTTTTTTTTTTAAATTAATTAATAGCGCATCTTATGCAAATTATATATAAAAATAGCGTTCTTCACTTCTCCGTATAAAGTTTAACTAAACAAACTTCACACACCTTTGTGCCCGCAATTTCCTTATGAAGGGA
This sequence comes from Vanessa cardui, assembly GCF_905220365.1. NCBI lineage: Eukaryota > Metazoa > Arthropoda > Insecta > Lepidoptera > Nymphalidae > Vanessa > Vanessa cardui. The sequence continues at coordinate 1,830,692 of NC_061137.1, forward strand.
TACAAACTTTTCTATACACGTATTAATATATTATAATATTTTCTTTGGTAATAAACGAATACCATGTATTTTGTCGTTCGTGTAGTTTTGTATTGAGTAATAATTCTTATTATTATATTTGTCATAACTCATTTCTTCTTTTTTGAGTTTCTTGCCGGTTCTTCTCGATTCTATCTACTTTTTGAACCGGTGGTAGTTCCACTTAATTGTTAAATGACGATTCAAAAGTGCTTGTAAAAGCCCACTTGAATAAAGTTTATTTTTATTTTGATATTATTAATAAGAATTTCACACGTTGTACGCATGCATATAATAATATACACATATATTTTTGAACTTATAAATTAAAATGACCTCTGTGGTCAAGTAATGCATACACCGATTTTTATGGGCACGCCACTCCTAAGTCTCGTTTGATTCCCGGCCGAATCGATGTAGAAACAGTTCATTAGTTTTCTATGTTGTCTTGGGTCTGGGTCGTTACTTCTGATTTTCCACAACACAAGTGCTTTAGCTACTTACATTGGGATCAGAGTAATGTGTATGATATCGTACAATATTTATTTAAAAAAATATATTGATTGGTAGAGATCTTATGAGTTCAATTATGAAATAAATTTAATGAAATATATGAATCTGAAGATGAAACATTAATGTTACAAGTTTGTTTTTGACTTTAAATGTCTATGCAATGGATAGCAGTGATTAAAAAAAATGTTAATGTATATAATACAGAGTTTGATAGCAGAAGGGTGGAAACAAATGAATAACAGCGAAAGATTAACCGGGTTCAAGCCCGGGCTAGCTCGACTGACCACACCATAATTCGTGTGCTCAACTCGTGTTCATTATTATTTAGTGATAAAAAGATATATGTCGTGGAACAGCCAGTTGAAATTAAATTGCTTTCACTATATGATTTGTATTAAGTAATAGATATTGTAAAAAATATAATATCGCTTGATAATAAATAAAAAACAATACATTGAAACTCCCGTATGAATTAAAACAATCAATCAAATCAATCAACAACAGCCTGTAAATTCCCACTGCTGGGCTAAAGGCCTCCTTTCCCTTTGAGGAGAAGGTTTGGAACATATTCCACCACGCTGTTCCAATGCGGGTTGGTGGAATACACATGTGGCAGAATTTCTATGAAATTTGTCACATGCAGATGTTTTCTCCTTCACCGCTGAGCACGAGATGAATTATAAAGACAAATTAAGCACATGAATCAGCGGTGCTTGCCTGGGTTTGAACCCGCAATCATCGGTTAAGATGCACGCGTTCTAACCACTGGGCCATCTCGACTCTTTGAATTAAAACAATTACGATAAATAATGATGTATACAACTGTATTTTTTTATAGTATAGGTTGGCGGACGAGCATTTGAGCCTATCACCCATAAACAATGATGCTGTAAGAAATATTAACTATTCCTTACATCGTCAATGCGCCATCAACCTTGGAAACTAAGATGCTATGTTCCATGTGCCTGTAGCTGTTTTTCTGTACACTGGTTCACTCACCCCTCAAGCCGGAACACAACAATATTGCATACTGTTGTTTAGCGGTAGAATATCTGATGAGTGGGTGGTACCTATCCAGGCGGGCTTGCACAAAGCCCTACCACCAAGTAAATCTGTCTGTCTCTTTCTATTATAAACAACTTTATTTAATAGAAAGATACAGAGGCAAAGAAAGAGAGAGAAAAAGGTCGCTATTTCCTCACGTGACGATTTTTATAATTTCACCCTTCTGTAAGCCGTATAAAAGAACTTTAGTATTAAACCTGTATAAATCGAAAACTCTATAATTTCTTCAAAAATGTTACCAACCAAACTGAGTTGAAACAGCTTGATGGTATATGCACTATATTTTTTTAAGACGACATTTTTTTTGCTCTACAATGAAATACTTACTGTACTTTATTTTTATAGTAACTGCATACAATTATAAACTGAGATTTATTTCCTTGTAACTTTACTATCGAAATATATTTTGTTCTTAAACATAATGATTAATAAGGGAAATAAAACATTCTCAATAATACATCTCTTCGGTAGGCAGTCCGTAGATGAACGTTAGATCCAATTTCCAAATTTATCAATAAGGAAAAACGTAGCGAAAGGAAACCGTCCTCTCAGCAGATGTCCCCACGACAGATGTGTCTCCTCTTCACATTGCTAATCTTCTAAATCCTTATTGCTTTTTATTGAAGTCGGAATACTGTACTATGGAGATGACGCCCCTAAATTCATTATTGAAAAAGGCTCTTAGGCTATCTTTTTAAAAATGGAACGCGACTTTAGTTCATTTTACTCTGAGATGAATGAAATTCAATATTCATTCTTATAAAATGTCAATAAAGTATTATCATAAATAATAAAAATATATTTGATCTATATAAACTCTAGCTTAATTCGTACAACATACAAACCATCACTCCCAATCTAAATAAATTAAAAAGGGATCCTATGTCATTTCTCGGGACTTAAACTATTTTCATATGAAATTTCATCTATATACGTTCAGCGGTATAAATATGAAGAGGCTTAAGACAGAGTTACTTTCTCATTTACGATAAAATTATATGCTTAAAAACAATTGTATAGACAAACATCACCAATATTAAATACAGCTCATATATGTTAAAAAACACAAGATAAATTCATTCAGCGTAATATAATCAATCATATTGTTTACAGAGCTGGGCTTGCATAGTGTTCTATTAATAAGTTATTATAAGTATTTTGATAACTTTATTAAGAGCAGACCAAAGATGGTTATACTTGGGCGCAGCCACAGTAAGCGTATTAACAGGAGGTAATTCTATTATAAGATATTCAAACAAACTTATCGGGTCTAGGGACCAAAGAGTTGATGACTACCTCGCTCAGCGTCTTGGCCTCAGTTTTATCAAGATTATGGAATATGGTCACTTTAAATTTTCATTAATAAACTTCGCTTATATTTATAACTTCAAAATAATTAATAGGTCCTGGGATCCTATTGTAAAAACGTCTACATTGCCCCACAAAAGAAAGAACAGTAAGAGAATACAAGTATGTATTTATTACTTGTAACTATGCCAAAAAAACATATTTTTTTCATAAAATGATCAATATTTTTCGTACATACATAATAATGTATAATGTATCCAAATATTATATCGAAAGAAATATTGTTGAAATCAATTCAAAGAATCTAATTAACAGCTAGATATAATGTTCATATGTTTGCTTTTAACTCTGCATTTCACAATTGAATACACAATACATTTGTAGACAAATTTAACAAACATTATATTCGTTCAACAATACTAAATGGGTACATTACAGGTCAAAAATTAATTCGAGTACGGGTCTAATTTAAATGTTTTGGTTTAATTAGTTCGTTCAAACACAGATGTTGTATTTAAATATACGATAATATCCAATGGTGGTGTTACTTTATTGCCATTGTTTATTATACAGGACATTCTTTTTAACCGACTTCAAAAAAAGGAGGAGGTTCTCAATTCGTCGGGGCCTTTTTTTTTTTTTTTTTTTTTTATTTTTTATGTATGTTACCGAATTACTCGAAGATGGCTGGGCCGATTTTGACAATTCTTTTTTTGTTTGAAAGGGCATGTTTTACAGGTGGTCCCATTGTCAGGAGATCAGGATCTGATGATGGGATCCTGCAGAAATCGAGGGAACTCCTCAAATTTTATAGGCACACCTATAGTGATTTCGGTTTTATTCAAAGTGCCTTAGTCATATGCTCACGAAAAGTGACAATCTGATGAAGTGGAACTGATGATGAAGACCACAACTGGTAATCAGAACCTATTAGTAAGTAACTATTTTACGGGTTTAGTTCTATTTCTTTAAGATAGTCGTCAAGCAATTGATGTTAGTAAACATGCCTATGATGAAGTCTAGCTGATGGTGGACTACCAGGAGAACTCCTCAATGATTAACGGCATTGCATCGGGAAAAATGGTGTTGTCTAATTGGCGATGAGACAGTTAACATTAGGCTATTGTAACTTAGGTAACGCTTAATTTGAGTTGCAGTCCACATCGTATTGAAACGGCGTTGAGTTATGTTTAGAGTCGAAAGCCGAAATGTACTGAGTATAATAAAGTGAATGACAAACACTACCAATTGTAATCATAAATAACAAAACAACACTGAAAAGCAGTAAATAAATTTTTATAAATAAAAAAAAACCGCCTTCAAAAATGAACTAAAAAGAAAAAAATAATCAGTTACATCCATATCCAATTTACGATTTTTTAATCACCTTTTGAAGTCGGTGCCAACAAAGTAAAAAAATTCCTATATTGAAATAATTTAATTTGTATCGATAGTAAGGTTTGTCTAATGGAGTCATCTATACAATAAATAGATTTAGTTTTTGTATGTATGTATTATGAACCTATATTAGCAATGATGGCACCGACTTTGAGGGGTGATTAAAAAATCGTAAATTGGATATGGATGTAACTGATTATTTTTTTCTTTTTAGTTCATTTTTGAAGGCGGTTTTTTTTTATTTATAAAAATTTATTATGGTATAGGTTGGCGGACGATTATATGGGCCACCTGATGTTAAGTGGTCCCCATTACCCATAGGCAATGACGATGTAAGAAATATCCCTATTCTTTAAATCGTCAATGGCCACTAACCTTGGGAACTAAGATATTATGCCCCTTGTTCCTATAGTTACACTGGCTCACACACCCTTCAAACCGGAACACAACAATACTGAGTACTGTTGTTTGGCGATAGAATAACTGATGAGTGGGTGGTACCTACCCAGACGGGTTTGCACAAAGCCCTACCACAAAGGAAACATACACAAATTAGTGTATGTCCAAATGTACTCATGGGTATGTGTGTATGTTAATTTATGTGTACGTTTAATAATATTATTGGTAGTCATGGCTAGTTTTAGAGTCGGGGATTTCGAGGACCTGGATACAAACTCCAGGTACGGCCTATTAAAATTATTGAGGGTTTCTGTCGAAAAGTTCTCAATTGTAGACCCGAGCCTGGAAGTTTGACGTTTGATGTTCGTACACTTCTCGGCTAGTTTATTTACATGTCCTTAAATATACACAAATATGAATTAAAAACATACTTTTAAATCTTGACCACGTCGAATGATAGCAAGAATGCCAGCAGGATTTCTCCGTTGAATCGCAATTCCGTTCGTTTGGGCAAAAAACGAACCAGCCTTCCTGTCACCAGTGAAGGCGTGGAAAGCTGGTAAAGTCTTTCCGTGTCAGATTTGCTCTCCCGTGAGATTACAAGCACAAATTAAATAGAGATTAAACATGTGTCACACTCGCTTAAATGTTATAAACAATGGACTAACCAAAAATAAACACGTGGTATATTTGTATGGGGTAGAATTGGTGGCGACAGATATACTAACAACATATCTATAAGATACTAAATGACCTTGGACTTCTGAGAGTTGCAGTAAATTCTATTTTAAAACAGATATATCAAGACGCGCTTACAGGTTTCGGCTGGAGAGTGACATGTAACAAGAAGACAATATAAACCGCGAAGATGAGCGATATTGCATTCTAAAGGCTTTCTTCCTTATCGCAAACTCCGGGAACCTCTCGGAGTGTTTTCTTCTACCATATTATGGACTCAGTTGACTGAATCCATGGTAACCGAGAACTTCGTCCTTTCACTTGTTAAATGGACTTAAGTCAGTCAGTAGAACGTCTCAATAATCACCATCAATCATTCGTCATCACATTCACAACTATGGAAAAATATTTGATGAGTTTTAGAAAGGCGAAGGTTATGCCCATCATGTTGTTGCTTTGAAATCATACGCTCAAACCAAAACATTGAAATCATTTCGGAAGTCGAAGAAGTTGTAAAGTGATGTTCTATAAATGACACAGCTGAGCATAAGCCTTTTCTAGATCAAGTTTGAGGTGTGAGCTACGTACACTTTGAGGCAAACGTTATTGTACATAATGTACGGGCCATTTCGGCTCTCATTAAATAATATGATAGAATAATAAAACTTTTTTAGGATACAATAGCTATTCATATACATTTTATGTGAACGTTGTGTCACGAAGTTTTAAAAAAGATCCGGCAACAACTCGTAAACTTAGACAACTCGGAGCCTATTAACAGAGAAAAAACTAAAAACCTTTGTTATTTTCTTAAAAGAAATCTTGAGATATTTTTAGTTTCCACGAAACAACTTTGTTACTTCGAAATTCGTTACGCTAATTGTATTAAGGGGATCTTCACAGTTTTTTTCTCTAATTGAGACAGATTGATCAGTTCGTCGGTGCGAATAATCTTATAATTTTGGGCCACCTGCAGTACTTTTCAACTTGGATGACTAATGTCTTGGGTAAATGAAAGAATTAGTTGTTCCCTCAAACAATAATTTTCTCCTTCTTCATCGAAGTTTTTCGTTCGACCCGACAAATTAGCTCCTTTGTTTAAAGATGAAAAGAGTTCGTCCGATTTCTTTAGCTGTGAAGCGGGCGGTGTTATCTGTAAACTAGTATTGCTCACGACGTGATCACTGGATTTGAAATACGATCTCATTCTTTAGAAGAAAGAAGGTTTACAGATAAAAATAAGATGTTTAAAGTATTTTTTTTACTAACAAGAAGTCCGAAAATTACCCTTTAAGTATAAAAACGGATATTTTGAACAAAAAATCCAAGATATGGGCATATATTATGTAGTCTACGCACACGATTCTCAAAATTAATTATTTTGAGATTCTCAAAATAATTAAAATTAATTATTTTGAGAATCGTATGAAAAACATTCTGTTGTAGGATTTAAACCACACGCTAAAATTCAAAAATGATTTGAAACCTATATATGTCAATTATTATTGGAGATTGTTTACATATTTATTTAGTAGAAGGAGGCGGATGGGCATATTTTTCACTTTATGGTAAGTAGTCATCAAGGCCAATGGCCATGGCCACTGTAAGAAATTAAACATTCTTGTATGGTCCTTGCACAACTGACCTAGGGAGTTATTATGCTATGACGTTTACGCTTGTAGTACACTGGCTCACTTACCTTTTAAAATGGAATAGAACAATAGTTATTTTCTTATTTGGAGCTAAAATAACTGATGAGTGAGTGGTACCTTGCCGGATGGGTATACCCAAAGCTGTACCACCAAGTTAAGATTTTGTTGGTTTGGGCCAAATAAAATAGCATTTTTTTTCTTTTATACATGAGATAAAGAGTATATTTATATAAAATAACTAAGAAGAGGGTATATTTTTTGCACAATAAGTAAAAGTACACAATACTTATACCAAAAGTATCAGAGTTCTTCGGAGAAGGTTTTAAAATATAATATTATTATTTCAGTAGTAGAAGTCGTGCTTTTTAGTTTAACCCCCTTTATGCAGTCTGGACGTGACAAGGGAGAAATTCATGTTTAATAATAAATTCGGTTCACAATTCCATGATCAGCGTCTAGTAAAAATATAAAGGATACAAAAAAGTCGATTCCATGGTAACTTGAAATTGAATATATGCATCGAATCAAAAGTTTCGACACAGCAGTGAATCGGACCGACAGATTAATTGGCAAAATACCTTCAACTCGATACTCGAGGGATGCATATTAAAAACGGACGAGATATTATTTTATATTTTGAATTTGAATTTTAAAGCTTAATTTAAAATATGACGAATTGTAAAGTATTAATAAATATTAAGTTTAATTTTTTTTTCTATGAAAATAATAGGCTAAATGGGCGGCTTGATAGTAAGTGACCACTAAGTTCTGTTCTTTGTGCCTATAGTTACACTGGCTTACTCTACTTTCAAACCGAAACACAAGAATATTTATTTCTGCTTGGTGTTAGAATATATGATGAATAGGTAGTACCTACCCCGACAGGATTGTTTTTTTTTTATAGTAAGTAATTTTGTTTCTGATTAAATTGTTTGAGGTCTGCTTGCAGTTCCAGGTGGGTCTCAGTACCCTGGGAAACCCCCTAGGTATTGGAGGCCCGCATAGGCGGGCCGACCGTCAGGGCGTCACGGTAGCATGCGTAAGCGATCTCGTGGCGCCCGCCGATAGACGGAGAGGGTACCGCTGGTTTTTTAGTGGGTAAACTCGGTGGACCTGGGCGCACTAGCTACCCCCCCACTTTCCATCTCGTGGGGGAAGCGCGTAAAGCGTTTTTCCAGCGTAAAAAAAAAAACTGCTTGCAGTTAAATAGCTGGATATATTATAATTTTAATTTTTGTTCTTGTTACAAGCGCTTGTAATTAATTCTGGTCAATAGTTTAATTTGAATTAGGACACTGAAAGACAGCTTCTTACATAATTATATTGTATTTTGATCCTCAAAGGAAAATAACAATATTTTGGACTTCTAGGTAGGATATATAAAAAAATATTGTTGTTTACGGACAAAATCTTTAATTAAAATGATGGAAAGAGTAACTACTGAGTTTCTAGCCGGTTCGAAACGGGTTTATAAATTGCAACACTGTTCGTATTATATTCCACCTGATTACGTCCCTTGTTCCTGTAGTTACACTAACTCCCACACCCTTCACATCGGAACACATCAACGCGAAGTAGTGCGGTAGAATATCTGATGAGTGGGTGAACCAACCCAGATGGGTAACAGTTTTTTTTTTTACTTTTATTACAGAATATCGTCTACTTATTTAATGGGATAGATACAGATAAATTGATTGCTTTTGATCTAAAAACGTGGGTTTTAATTGAAACGGCGTAATTAATTACGGAGTTTTTACTTCTTTTATGTGGTGATTTTTATATTCAGCACTTTGAAGTGAAATTTCGAAAAGCTATGAAAATAAAGTTACCTTAAAATCGAATTTAAGCAATGAATCGAATGACTCTATGTGTGACATTTTATACGTGAACTGTTTTGTGGACTAAGTTCTTTGACAAATGTGGCAGCGTTTTTTAACTTCGCTTTCGTCTAAATCAGGACAATTTTTAATCAGTAATTATAAGGTCTGGTGTTTAATGTTCATACGTTTTGTTTTAATGGAAAAACTTAATAAACCGCATAGAATCTAGTACTCCTTTTGTATTATAAGTAATTGTATATTTGTGTGTATTTTACAAAATAATTTTAAAACAATTTTCTAATATGTTTGAACAAGCCTAATCATAATTCACAAACATTTAAAAATCGTATCGTCTTCCACCCTTCCTTTATCCAAGGGTACGAAGAATTATAAATTAAAGACCACACCCCTCAAAAACCTTATATTGTTTTTTAAACGACACGTGTCTCTACTTGAAATAGATGGCTCACTATGTCATATCCACTTAAGATCCCTAAGGGTCCTACTTAGGGTCCCTATAGAGTTAAGACAAAACAAAATTAATTTATTCACAATTTAAATTATTTTCATATTATGTCCAACGCCATTCCATTCTACGCATTTTTAACTTAGCTTATTTATTTATAAAGTTTAATTTTTGCTTAATTTTACCACAATTATGTGAAGAAACCAACTTATAGGTTATTACTAACTTAGTTGAATTTTTAGTAAAGGATCTGACAATAAATTAATTTATCACTTAAAGCTATATACAACTTCAATCAACAAATTTTATATTCAAAGAATCTTTATATTCAGATTTATTGATAACTTTCGTTTGAAATGCTGACGTCATAATTTAAAAAGTAATATGGTACCTCGAAATCCATTATATGTATCAAAGTTTATAAATTCTGTATAAATAGCTGTGAGTTCAATATCTTTATTTAAATAATTGTATTAACTAAGATGACTTTGTATTTTTTAAATATTGAAAAAGAGTAAGTAACTACTGAGTTTCGTGCCGGTTCTTCTCGGTAGAATCTACTTTCCGAACCAGTGGTAGCTTCACTTAATTGTTAATTGACGATTCAAAAGTGCTTGTATAAGCCCACTTGAATAAAGTTTATTTTGATTTGATTCGATTTACATCTGCCAAAGAGCGGATTCTTACTGAAAATTTTTCGAGAGAAAAATTAAATAACTTGGATGGATCTAGGGCCTTATTTAGTCACTGCACTAAGAATGCTTCTCAGTGCAGTGGCAAAATCTTGTATTGAATCGTCCATTACCAAAATCAATTAAAGCACTTCGGTTCATCGACTAAGCAAACATTGTAAATTCAAAACGCAGGTTAAGCAGGTTTTAATAAAGACATTCCAATGTACTAATGGCAAGAATAATGTTACCAGTTCACAGCGGAGTATGTTGTTTGCAGAGAGTATGCTGATGCAAAATGACTAAGAGAGGATTATTTTTAATCACTTTGCGCATATTAAGTAATTTATTATATAGAAGTAATAGCAATCCGCCCAGGCTTCGCGCGGGGCAACACTCATACTAAATATACTACAGAATTTGTTTATCAACCGACCTCAAAAAGGAGGAGGTTATCAATTCGTCTGTATTTTTTTTTATGTTTGTTACCTCATAACTTTTCACTGGGTGGACCGATTTTCATAATTTTTTTTTGTTTGAAAGGTAGTTCTCCCTTGGGGTCCTATTTTAATTTTATCTTGTTCCGATGATGGTATCCCTATGAAAACGTTATATAATCGTAAATCGACTATTAAGTAGTCTAATATTTTTAATTAACTCTAAAAAATTTGTTAAACATGCAATTATTTTTATTACTTTTTAGTGCATTTTTATTTGTTTTAAAATAGTATTTTGTTTGAAATCGGTTTTTCTTTTTGTTAAATTTTTTATTTATTTACGACATTACGTTAGAAACTTCTAAAGTTATCAGTGTTTCATTACTATATTGTCTATGTATTATATACAAAAATCTTCCTCTTGAATCACTCTATCTGTTAAAAAAAACATCATAATGTGTAATTTTAAAGATCTAACCATACATAGGGACAGGCAGCAGTAAGCAAATTGTTTTATATTATCTAATGATTATAATATACACATATATCTTGGAGATAAGGCTTTTTGCAAGTAAGTGGTAAGTTGGTAAGTTCCACCCACGCATTAACAAACGCCAAACAGAAGAATTGTTTTCCGTTTGAGGGGTGAGTGAGCCAATCACTGCAAGCACAAGGGGCATAACATCGAAATTCCCGAGGTCGGTGGCGTATTGGCGATGTAAGAATAGTTATTAATTCTAACAGTGCTAATGTTTATAGGCAGTGGTGACGTTTTACATAAAAAGTATCTATTATAAAAGAATTAAAAAATATGGTTCACGTTTATTATTTTTATAGTTTGGTTATTAAATTAAGCTCGTAACGTATCAAATTTCATCAAATTCGGTCCATTAGTTTGCCGATAAAAGGTCAAGACATGGACGGCATGTCTTTAGTATATATATGTAGATACTCATTTGTATATTATATGATGCCATTTCTGTGTATTATTGAATATTGTAAACAATTTCAAAATTAGAACAAATGCGCCGATATGTTTCAGGGTGATATATTTATCGAACTAGTGGTGATATTATAGATAAGTATCAATAAATGTAATTCTAATCATCATATAAGATAATTTGAAATAAATTATAGTAATATTTCATGGTTATACAGTATTTTTAATATGTTCGATCAATCTTTACTATCGAAAATGTCGAAGCACCAACAATTTATCGTAGTTTCGGTTTAAAACTTGTCACTATGTTTTATTACATCTCCTTGTTTATACTATCTTTATCGGCTTGACATATAATAGAGAATATAGATTATGATATAATTAAGATCAGGTTAGGAGATTAGGTTAATATAAAATGTATTTAAATTTCATTCAAATATATTTTTAAACAACAGCAGACGGTACTATAAAAAATAACCGTAAGTAACATATTTTGATAAAATAATATTATTATGAGAAATAAATTATGTTTAAAATTTACGAATTTTTTTTATTTATATATGTATAACGTACCTAATTACCTTCAATATTAGATACGTATAGTTCTGGTATAGGTAGGACGTACTTATCATCAACTAGAGGTACGCTTTGTGCGAGCCCTTCTTTTTGACACCTATCGCGCAGTCTGTGGCCAGACAGCAATTGTTGTGTAGTTCCCAAGGACGGTGACGCATTGGACATAATCACGAGAAATGATTGTAGTTTTTTGCAGAACAATATCTTTGAACAGTGGGCGACCATTAGCAACCAATTCGCCAGTCTGTAAGCCAGTCCATATACACTTAAAATGATAAAACTTTTTGCCGTATAATTCGAATGTGACAGTTAGTGTGTCCACAATGCTTATTACTATGAACCTTGTCAAAGATGGCCGTCGAGTCGAGATGGCCCAGTTGTTAGAACGCGTGCATCTTAACCGATGATTGCGCCTTCAAACCCAGGCAAGCACCGCTGATTCATGTGCTTAATTTGTCTTTATAATTCATCTCGTGCTCAGCGGTGAAGGAAAACATCATGAGGATACCTGCATGTGACAAATTTCATAGAAAATCTGCCACATGTGTATTCCACCAACCCGCATTGGAACAGCGTGGTGGAATGTGTTCCAAACCTTATCCTCAAAAAGAGAGGAGGCCCAGCAGTAGGTATTTACAGGCTGTTGTTATTGTTGTTTTGTTGTGATCAAAGATACTTTCAAAAGTATTTAAATCAATGTATAGCTAACATCGTAAGACGTGTTATCATCTCCCGTCTGTGTCTCCCTCGCCAATAAAATAAAAAGAGGGATTCGTGAGGGCTCTGAAACTCCTTTTAATGGTAGATTAGGGTACGCGTTAGTTGACGTCTTAACTAAATTCTTTTGTACGGTTTCTCTATGGGGTCTTAACGGATATCGCATTATGTAGGGGAAATTCCAATTTGTCTGACAAATGCAGCGATATTAATTGCCTTAGTTTGTTCACGACGTGATCTCGTTTAGCGTGTATGTGATTTTAATCCACTTTTACTAAGTTATGTTATCAAAGACACGTTATTCTTTATTTCATATGTCAACCCCAACACGTACGGGAAGTATTATTATGATTATGGTTTTTTGATTCTTATGATGACTTTATAAGTCGTAGGTTTGTTATTGATATAGAAGTGAAAATTATGTATTTGTTTGTAGAAGCTCATATATGAAACTAATGAAATTTAAATTTCAATATATTTTTTAATTCTATTTAATACGTGTAAAGTTAGTGTTCCTATATGCTATAGCTAAATTATATGTATACCATATAATGATGTGTTAATATTTTGCATCTATGCGAGGCCTATAACGAACCTGCAAACCCCCGCTGATGCACTTTCCATCATATGAAACTTCTGCTTGTTTGCCTCCTGTAGCATAAAAAAAGTTGAAACGGATATTCTCTACCCCAAAAACTTTTAGCAGGGACTTCGTCTGATTTGAGTAATAAGTTAGATAAACTTTTTTTTTAAACATTTAGTACGCATACTACTTTTATTTAAAGTAACAGCCCGTAAATTTCCCACTGCTGGGCTAAGGCCTCCTCTTCTACAATGCGGGTTGGTGGAATGCACATGCGGCAGAATTTCGATGAAATTATACACATGCAGGTTTCCTCATGATGATTTCCTTCATCGCCGAGCACGAGACGAAATAAAACACAAATTAAGCTCGTATATATAGTGGTACTTGCCTGGGTTTGAACCCGCAATAATCGGTTAAGATGCACGCGTTCTAACCACTGGGCCATCACAGCTCCCTACTCCCTACTATGATTTATTGATATTAAATTTAAATTATATTATATGATCATATCTATATTGTGATTTATGAATCAAATAATATTAGAATATTAATAAGAACACTTTTTCTTATTACTGTTATCTCATGTTGCTGTTAGAATATTAATTTGACCGATATATTTATTTTATGTATAACAGCCTGTTTGAAGAGCATCAATAATAAACGAAATTAATTATGCCATGATAAAATTTCCATACTTTTCCTTTATTAAGATAAACTTCAGTTACTAAAAGATTTCACCACGAAAACCAAGCCGAAACAGGCACTAGATTACATAATATTTTTTCTTTACATCATTTTACCAAAATTCACAATATAAGCCATGATAAAAGTTTCCAAGCCCCTCGGTTACGTTTTAAAATTTATGATCCATTGACCCAAAATTATTTCGCCAAAATTTCTTTAATAAAACAATAACCTTACCTTATCTCAGAACTCCTGGCATTAATATTCTTTCTCCCTTAAATATATTCACTTTACCTAAATAAATTAACATGGTAAATAAACAAAATTTCAAAACAAAGTAATAAAGGTCTAAGGAATTAAAGTTTTAGCCATTTAACACTCTTAAAGTGTCCCACTTGGTATGGTGTGATATTAAAATAAGACGTTGATATTCTTAAATGTTTTAGTAAGAGTTTTATAACTAAATGATTTTCTTAGATCCATTTATGACCACGAGCAATGGTCGATATGATGGTGGTGATAATACAAAGTCATATTAGTTAAACACAATTACATATGTATTTAATACATCCTGCCTGGAATTCAAAAAAATTAGCTCCACGCGTTTTATCTATAATCTATAATAATATTATAAATGTGAAAGTAACTGTCTGTCTGTCTGTCCGTCGCTCTTTCACGACCAAACCGCTGAACCGAATTTGATGAAATTTTGTGTGAAGCAAATTTGAACTCCAAGAAAGTCTATAGGATACCCATCCTTGCTAACACATGACAAATCATTCTCTAAAACGCAAGCGAAGCCCCGGGCAACAAATAGTCATCTATATAATCTTGTATTTAATAATATTCTTACCATCTCTCTTTGTGGTCTGTGGTGGCTTTGTGCAAGCCCGTCTGGGTAGGTACTACCCACTCCTCAGTTATTCTACCGCCAAATAACAGTACGCAGTATTGTCGTGTTCCGGTTTGAAGGGTGAGTAAGCCAGTGCAACTTTAGGCACAATGGACATAACATCTTAGTTCCCAAGGTTATTGGCACATTGGCGATGTAAGGAATAGTTAATTTTTCTTACAGCGTCATTGTCTATGGGTGATGTTGACCACTTACCATCGTGGCCCATAAGCTCGTCCGCCACCCTATACCTTAAAAAAAACTAACACATTTTTTTCAAATGATTTGAATTAATAACACTGGTAAACAACGTTATTAAGTATTACTACTACTACTACTACATACATTTGTGATACAGGACTTGCTAAAACAAAGGCTTTCCTCTAAGTGTTTTTTTTATAGGATGTCTTTATAAACAATCAAAATTTATCTCTTAATAATATTAGTATAGATGTATTATTAACATGTTAACAGTTAAATGAAATGAATAATTTGTTAATAAAATTACATGTTAAAAGGAATTCATTAAGCCAGCGTTTGATTTAAATAAACCTAAATAAATAAACAAGTTACGAATTCCTCGAAATGTCCTTGACCATTTCATTTCTAATTAAACCCTTTTAGTTTTTACGTAAACCTGACGTTATTTAAAGGTTTCATCTAAAACTATTATTTTGTACGACTTCACCCAATTACCTGATTAATGATTAATATACTAACGTGTCGTTGCTTGCTATAGCTCTTCTTGGAAGAAAACGAAATTTAATGCATCTGTCCATATTTGCATATACAAAAGACTTTATTTAACACAAACAATGTATTAATAATACAGTTATTAAATAAGGGATATTCACCTCGATATTTTACGAGTGAATCAGACATTCGTAGATAATGTCGAAATATCGAGCTACACCCACTCCAAAATAAAAAACATGGTATATATCCCGTATTTAATAAGTGTAACAACAAAAATAGCCATGTTCATTTAAAATCTTATATAATGTAATAATATAAAGCAACCACGCATATTACTACTATACATATATCGGTTCCATACACGTGAGTAGAGAATATTGGAGAGGCATAATGTCATAACGAAGTATCATGATGCTATTTACCGTTACAGCATACGAGTTGATCTTTGAACTTGTCTTGCCTCATACTCGTCAATATTGTATCGTCACGCTGCCATCCTTCTCAGAACATATACATACAATCTTGGTCACAGTGTAGGGCGATATGACCAAGGTTGTATCTCCCCCAACAATATTTTTTTCTATCGACTAATAGCCGGTAATTTATATTGCTTTGTTCCGTTTGAAGAATAAATTAGCTTTTATAATTTATAGGTACTAGAAACATAATATTAATTGGATTTAAAAATACTATGGGTGATAGAGTTTTAGCTATGATTCATATTTGATACATTAGTAATATCTATGAAGGGATCTCTTTTTCTCGAAGCGGGGAGGGCTATGGATATGTGGTGCGTACTAGCATACTGGAATACCCACAAGAAACCCACGGTCGTATCCACTTTGTCCCTTCGACGCACCACTAATAAGATGTAGATGAGAAGTAACGTAGGCTACTTGTATTTTAGAATTAAATATAAAATAATGATAAATTCACGTTGTAATATAAAATGTACAGTACTGTACTGCCACCATTTACCAGCCGTTTCTTTGGGTGACTTCCACTAAAAGCTGCCTAATAAAGAATTCATATGTTAAAGTAAAATCTGTGGAATGAACTTTTTTTATTACAATCGAAAGGGTATGAAGGCACGGCAACAGCTATATAAAATATACAAAGATCAAATGATTTGTTAAAACTTGAAAGCATATTAAGTGAACTCCCTGTCGCATTTATAATATTAGTTA
The DNA here is from genome assembly GCF_905220365.1 of Vanessa cardui. NCBI lineage: Eukaryota > Metazoa > Arthropoda > Insecta > Lepidoptera > Nymphalidae > Vanessa > Vanessa cardui. The sequence continues at coordinate 1,847,395 of NC_061137.1, forward strand.
GATGATAGAACATACGAATGTCCATATATCCGCTTCGTTCAGGAAATTGGATTGGCAAAAGGAGCTGTCAAATGTAAGCCTGGAAATACTCAGGTCAAATTGGCATTGTTAAATCTTTTATTCGATTTTCAAGCTTAGTAAATCTGTTATTTAACGGATAGTATCATTGGCCGGAATATCTTGTATGGGAAAATGATTCTATAGTACAAAAAGAAAACCAATACAGATCGATACTAATCCCTAACTATATGGTCGTTTACTCTTATGACAATTTTCTGCTTTAACCTTAGGTAGCTGAGAAATGATACTATTTTACGGGGTTAATGTGAAGGTACAAAATTAAATGATACAAAAATACTTATGCGGTGATTTGGCGTGTTGAAGCTTGTATCTTAACCAAAGTTAAAATTCATTTTTGGGGCTTCATTTGTGGTAATAATTCATAATTTGTTAGTTGGTGAAGGAAAAGGTCATAAAAATATAGTATCAGGTGAAAATCTACCACGTATATCCAAACGACATTGGAGCAGTAGGGGAACCTTCTCCGCAAATTAAGATGAAACCAAAGTCCAGTGGACATCCTTCAATGGACATCTGCAACCCACAATTCTTGCAGGTCGCTTATGTATATATGTACGTATGTACGTATGTATGTGTGTATGTATGTATATATAAAATATATTTTAAATGCAGAACTCTGGACAATGGACAACAATGGACCTGAATTTTATGAAACATGTTATTTTTTATACCTAACACCTGGTAAGTATCCCCTAAAATGGGAATCAGTGACAACTTATAGGTTATAGTTGAGCAGATATCACTTACAACAAGTTAAAGCAAACTTGTAAATAAAGTTCCGAATATTTACGAAGATAATAAAAGTGATATACGAGATCGTATAAATAATGCCACTAACAGATTACCTGTCATTTCATGGTAAACCACATTAGTTGAATTAGAAACAATTCTCTTTTTTACCTTTCTTTATCCACAGTTCGGGTGTAATCTAGCACGTGTGCAAATAGAGGTTTATTCACAGGACCTTCGTAAGAATAATTATACTGTGATATAATATTTGCATATATGCCAGTGTAACTACAGGCACAAGGGACATAACATCTTAGTTCCCAAGGTTGGTGGCACATTAACGATGTAAGGAATAGTTAATATTTCTTACAGCTTCATTGTCTATGGGTGATGGTGACCACTTACCATCAGGTGGCCCATATGCTCGTCCGCCAACCTATACCATAAAAAAGGCTTCTTCATATATCGCAAATGTTCAAAAAAAGAATAATTTCATGATTGATGTTACAGTCATATTGTAACCCTAAAAATTTAAATTTTTCAATAATTTATTTCTATTAAAATTATAGTATTTATTTTTATAAACATTTATCGGTTTTATAACAAAACTTCGATTTTTGAACCGTAACCGTCGTTGTCTTTATTATCTGTCAATTTCGTGGAACGGCAACACTGCGTTTTCTGCGTCGTCATTCTATCGTTGTGCAGGCGCCGGTCGCATACCGACACTTGTGTATTTTAAAACGATATAATCATTTTTATTCGTGAGTATATTCAGCGAATATTCTGGAATATTGGAATATAATATGTTGTTTCTACATTTCGTATATTGGTTTTGCATTCGTTTCAGATTGATTATACACGAATTATATACTTACGTAAACGGAGGGTTACCTACGTCGTCAAGCTATTATATTATATATATTTAAGAGGTTTAGGCTACTAAACCGTAAGTAAAACAATTTATATTTGCTTAATCGAGGCACATTAGTGGTTTTTAGAATGATATTTAATCATATTTTTCGTTAAATTCCAGTCGTCGTATAATACCGGCCACGTGCATTATTTGACAGGCTAATCTATTTATTTAAACACTCCTGAGGTGAGTTCATGCATTAATTACCTTTGTTAATCAATATCCTACATGGCTCAGTAATTATTTCTATTAATTTCTTCATATTTTACTCAAAAACTGAACATAGACCTTGTCCATGTATTGGATGACCTAAGTCGAATCCTATAGTGATTTAAATCATTTAGAGGCACTATTTCGTAAATATAAATATAGTTCTTGCTTTTCCGGTTTGTGTTATTGCAAATTAAGCAATAATTTGCACATTTTTGACACTTTAAATATCCAATTCAATAGCTTCAATCTTATGAGTTATTGTTGAATTTTAATAACTCTTTATTGCTTATACCTGTGTCTAAGGCATTCTTAGGACCTTCTTAGTGCTTATGCAAGATAGGTAATAAGTTGTTTTGTTCACAGGGAGTGTTTTTTTTTTATATGTATTTATATACATATATACTTTTAAATAAAGTATATTCTGAAGTACTACGGCGTTGCTGAGCGGACTCAGCTGAGGGTTGTTGCTGAGTTCGAGCATCTGCTTCGTCCGAGGAATTGCTGCATGTCCAGTGCTGCTACCGCTGCTTCTGCTGCTTTTGGTTGCACAGCTTTTATTGATGCATTCCATTCGTGGGTTTGAGCTATCCTGCTTGCTTTATCCGTTCTTAATTTAGAGATGCCAACTCATTAATATTAGTTTTAAATTGTTGATGTTCATGACCAGATACCGTCAACGACCTCACCCCTGATGATTATTTTTTATGTAAATTAAAATCATTTTGTTTATCAGATTATTTTATAAAATATTTTTTTTCTCAATTAAATTTGCTTAACCAACAAAAGTTTTTTTTGTCCCCGCGACAATATTTAATACATTATTTTATTTAATAAATAGATTATTTTATTTTGAATCTATACAAATATGAATTAAAAATAGGTACTCTAATGGAATTATTGTTTAGTATTAGAAATAAAGTAATCGAACTGAATTACAAGTAACGCTTGTTATTTTAAAAATATATAATACCGGGCAAGTGCGAGTAGATCTCGTACATTGAGGGTTCCGTAGCAACAACTAAAACTGAAAGATTTACCGGTTTTAGGATTTTATTATACTTGTGTTACAAGATATTACTTCTTGCCATATTTTATGATGCTTGGTCAACGGAAAGTAAGTTTTTGTTTAGCAAATTTATAGAGAATACAATATAAACGGCTGTATCTTTGGATTGTGTAGGCTTAAAGGTTTTTTACAGCTGTATTATTAACTTAGCATTAAATATTAATTTAAACTTTATATATCTTTTCATTCCTAAGAAAAACGGACTTGATGGCTAGACAAACAGTCAGACACACGACAAAAAATGCTATAAAAAAGGTTTTTTTTTGGGTTATGGAAGATTCTTTTTTTATTACTTTTCTTGGATGGAAGTTATCAAAGAAAGTAGTTCTGAGTAAGCACAACGTCACGCCGGAAGTAAACCTGTTTGTGCTTTGTTATGTCAACAACATAAATAGGGTAAATTAGAATAAGACTTAGACTAAAAACGAACTCAATATTTGTATATAATAAAAATCGCATTAACACTTCCTGAATCGTCATGCTAAAGGATGAAATTAAATCTAAACTAACCACACTTCATTCCAAATGTAGTTTCTAGGCAATTTAATATATTTATTCACTATTAACCGAACCTTTATTCACTATTAACCTGCGGTTTTACCCGCGCGAAATTTATAAATCTTTGCCTACCTTACTCTGATTGTAGCCGTATAAAGCTCTCACACACACATCGTCCTCAATTTTACGCCCTCGAGAGGTTAAGCCGTCAGAGCTCATTGGTTAGAACGTTTGCATCTTAATCGATGATACTAAAATTCCGCAGATATTTTTAACTTTTCCGTTTTGTCAATTCAAATCGTTTGTAAAAAACACATTGCTAAAAAAGCATATTATTCGATACAAGATTTTGTAGATGATAAAAAAGCGTGGAGTAAATTCCTGTTGACTTCCAAGCAGGATATATTAATTTAAATAATTGTATTAACTAACATTACTTTGTTTTTTTAAATGTTGAAAAAGAGTAACTACTGAGTTTCTTGCCGGTTCTTCTCGGTAGAATCTACTATCCGATCCGGCGGTAGCTTCACTTAATCGTAAAATGACGATTCAAAAGTGCTTGTAAAAGCCTACTTGAATAAAGTTTATTTTGATTTTGATTGCAGGTTCAAAATGATTGATGATATTTGGAATATGTTCCAAATCTTCTCCTCGAAGGGAGAGGATGCCTTAACCCAGAATGAATTTACAGGCTATTGTTATTGTTGTTATTGAGAGGTGAAGTATAAGTAGCCCATGTTCTTCTTTGGGACATAATACTTTATCCATACCAAATTTCTTTCCAAATCAGTTCAGCGGTTTAAGTGAAGAATGTTTCTATCATTTTTATATAGATAAAAGTCATGGTTTAATAATAAAGTTGGAACCATAGAATAAAGATGTCCCCTCTTTCAGGACTAATTTAAAAGTCGTTGTATTTTAAAAGAGTTAAGTTCATAAAACTTATAAATCGAGCTTGGCTAAGTCAATACTATCTGTGAGTCACCCGCTTCGCTAAGCTTTAATTAAAATGTACTTTTTTATTTTCTATAATTATTAACCCTTGATAACTAAGTGGCTTACTGGAATCCATCTCGTTCTTGATGGTATTTTTTTTGCTATAGGTTGCTTGACGGGCAATTGTGATAGCTTCTCTTAATATTATAGTTGTTAAGTGACGATTAAAAATTGCTTCTAAAAGCCTAGTTGAGTAAAGTATGTCTTGATTTTGATTTTGGATTGAACCAAGTGGTTTTTATATGTCTAAAAATAGTATTGTTCAGTTCCGGTTAGAAAGGCGAGTGAGCCAATGTAACAACAGGTACAATATGTTAAGTTTCCCAAGGCAATGTTAGGATTGGTCAATGATTTTTACAGCGCCATCGTCTATATCGGGCATAGGTTTATAAGTCTGCTTACCCATATATTTATTTGTAGAATACATATTAATTTTACATAACCTCGAACAGATTATAATATGGCACAATATCTGACTAACTCACGTGTATAGAATTGTTCGTCCTCTGTATCCGTTAATGAATAACTGGAAGGTAATCAAGGCAAGTTAGTTAAACAAACGAATAGACTGAATGAAATGAATAGATATAGTTGGCAATCTTACAATAAATGTGATAGTGGATATACAATCTATCTATCTGTCTATACAAGGCTCATTTGCATGGCGATAGCATCTCTCACACCCGGACAAATCGTGAGCAATTTATAATAGACTTCCACAAACTAGATCTGCCATTCCACTTAGTTATTTGATGAACACAAACGACTGGGATATTCAACGGCTAAAATACATATAATGACGTAAAAAGTGAACATTAATTTGGTTTTGCAATTTTATGTATCAATTACATTACTTTACAATATGGTGCGGTATGAAATGTTATTGTATTCAATTGTAATTTTTATTCTCAATGAGTCTAATTAAGTTTCTTCTTAAAAAGATTAACTGCTAGTTTTTGCCCGCGGCTGTGCACACGTTTTAGGGGTTGGCTGTCACGTGTTAGGCAAAAAATTTAGCCTTGTTCTTCCTTGGAGTTCAAGTTTGTCTCAACAAATTTCATCAAATTCGATTTATTGGTTTGGTAGTGAATTATCGTCAGACAGACTGTCTGTATGTCTTACTTTCATATTTATAATATTAGTATAGATATGCGGTTATCAGGAAAATATGCGCTGAAGCAAATGTTTTTCATCAACAGCTGTCAAAATTCCACATATAATAAGTATTATAAAATACATCTGACCAAACAATAGGTGACCAATGAGCGTTCAGTATTTATTCAGATTAGTGAACCTCATGGCGCATCATTTCAGAAACTGGTTCGAGTATCAAATTTTAGACATATTCAAATACACATGTTTCATTTTGATGTATTTACTGACATAAATTAATTAATTAAGACATTGAATACGATTGACGATGATAATGACGATGGGAATGAAACGATCGCTTCCTGACTATTTTTATACATATTCAATATCTATTTAAATAATTTGACAAAAAAAGACCCGCTGAGATTCTTTTTCACAAACATATACTCCAATTTATGTATTCATAAGCACTAAAAATTATATACAAGAATTCTCTTATTTATTTCATGAATATTGGTTGTTAGTCCAACTAAAATAGTGTGAAATAACAGCTTCTAAAATTTTAGTTTTTTTTTTATGGTAATGGTTGGCGGACGAGCATATGGGCCACCTGATGGTAAGTGGTCACCATCACCCATAGACAATGACGCTGTAAGAAATATTAACTATTCCTTACATCGTCAATGTACCAACAACATAGGGAACTATCATGTTATGTCCCTTGTGCCTGTAGTTACACTGGCTCCCTCACCCTTCAAACCGAAACACAACAACACTGAGTACTGTTATTTGGCGGTGGGATAACTGATGAGTGGGTGGTACCTACCCAGTCGGGCTTGCGCAAAGCCCTACCACCAAGTGAATAAAAAAGTTTGAAACGCCTGTGCGTTCATGTCAGATCTAACATGAGTTCAGTATCTAACGAAAACGAATCACTAACAGGTCACCGGTGTCGAATACGTAAACAAAATAAAATACAGAATACTCTACCTTTGTACGTAACAACAACAACAGCCTAAAAATTCCCACTGTCGGGCTAAAAGCCTCCTCTCCACCACGCTGTTCCAATGCGGGTTGGTGGAATACACATGTGGCAGAATTTGTATTGAGTACGAGATGAATTATAAAGACAAATTAAGCACATGAATCAGCGATGTTTGCCTGGGTTTGAACCCGCAATCATCAGTTAAGATGCACACGTTCTAACCACTGGGCCATCTCGACTCACGAATTACGTAACATTTGATACAATATAGTCGGTTTTGAAAACTTTGAGGAGAGTTATGTGGAAATATCTCCATTTAAATAGCTCTTACAGAAATTTAATAATGATCTGCTTTGTCCACGGCTGCCTTTGCCTTTGGTTCGGAATATAGATTTCGCCGAAAGGATTCAGCAGGATATTCTGAATTCACCCCTTTGCGATCGTCTATGAAAATATTTGTATAAGATTTACATAAATTATTGTAAATATTTTACATTATTATAATAAATGTTAAAATGATATTATTAAATATTTTATTTATAATAATACATTGATAATGTAGGTTTGTTGCACTAGTCATTTTTAGATATGAGGTACATGATATTTTGTCGGTATATCTTCCAATTTAATAAAGTAAAAAGTAAACTAATCTCTTCCATTGAGGAGAGGGCTTGGAACATATTCCACCACGCTGTTCCAATGCGGGTTGATGGAATGCACATGTGGCTGAATTTCGAAGAAATTAAACACATGCAGGTTTTCTTACAATGTTTTCTTTCACCGCCGAGAACGAGATGAATTATAAACGCAAATTAAGCACATATATATATATATATTCTGTCCAATTTAATAATGAAAAATTATTGATTATTTTTTCGTAATTTATACTTACGTAATGTATATTTCTAATTCTTGTATAGAATATGACATTGTAAGGAACTTTATCGACTTAAAATCGTTCCACAAATATATCGATAAACATAAATAAAATATCAAATAGTTGTCGAGTATACAATATACACGGCGCTTAATTGATTTATATTGGGAGATATAAATAATTCAATCAACTTACTCCATGCATACGTCATCAGCTAAAAGTGTCTCTGAATAAATTATACATACAATTCCTTACCAGCTTGAATTTTAATCCATTACCTGAGAATTTACACTAAATCTCTCGCAAATCCACAAGATTAAACCTATTCGAAATTAACGTAAAAGATTCCGTCATCTATTGCCACAAATTATACCATCGGAATATATAATTTCCTGTTCGAGAAAGATTGATCAAGGAATTTAAATGGCAATTTCTTTATACGAGATTCAACTTTTTCGATTTAACTGGTAACTAATTTAAACATCGTTGAAATATTTAATAAGAAACGATAGAATAAAGGTCGGCTACGCTTTCGAATCAATTAATGATTGTACTAATGAGAAGTTTTCTGGTTCAGAAGTTAATTATATACGTCAAAACAACAACAACAACAGCCTGTAAATTTCCCACTGCTGGACTAAGGCCTCCTCTCTCTTTTAAGGAGATGGTTTTAAACATATTCCATCACGCTGTTCCAATGCGAATGAAATAAGACACATGTGTATTGTGTGACGTTTTTGTTCACCGCCGAGCATGAAATGAATTATAAACACAAACTAAGCACATGAACATTCAGTGGTGCTTGCCAGGGTTTGAACCCGCAATCATCGGTTAAGATGCACGCGTTCTAACCGCTGGGCCATTTCGGCTCGGCTTATTATTTCGTTTGGTGACTATTGACGACTATCGTATTGATAAATAAAAACTATTGAATAAATAGAAAAAAAAGTGTTCGAAATATAAATATCTATATATTTCGTCACAAATATAATATTAAAAGAGAAATTTTGAAAACCTGTTTCACGTTTAACGCCCAAAGGAAAGCTCGGAACAAAAATACCGTCTATAAACAGCGTTCATAAATCTTCTAACATTCTGCTTGGACAAGTTAAATGGCTTAAGTTAAGGACTAACATATATTAAATAGAAGAATATTTTTTCTTTGTAAAAATAAAAAAGCAGCTTCAAGCTCCATTGCTAATTCTGATGAATACTGAAGCTGTAATTAATCCAGGAACGCATATTAAAGTTTGAGACATCTCTCGGTATGAGACTGACTCTAACAAGCATTTTGTCTTTTGACGACCTCCGTGGTCGAGTAGTGTGTACACCGGTTTTCATGGGTACGCTGAGGTCCCGGGTTATATTCCCCGCCCGAGTCGATGTAGAAAGTTCATTAGTTTGCTGTGTTGTCTTGGGTCTGGGTGTTTGTGGTACCTTCGTTGCTTCTGATTTTCTATAACACAAGCGCTTTAGCTACTGACATTGAGATCAGAGTAATGTAATGTTGTCCAATATTTATATTTCTTTGTCTTGCAAAATGGAAGGTATCAGAGGGCGAGAAAGGTCAAACATACCGTGGTTATAAATGACAAAATTAATGTCTACTTTGGATGAACTCTTGTTTGTGTGTACCGTAGCAATAAAGCGAATTAGTTGATTCTTGTTGCCATTGTAGATTCACGTACCAAGAAAACGTAGATCACGACTAAAATAACAAGAATATTTAAAATGGTTAAAGAATAACGCATCTGTTTAATCTTTGACAAAATATTATATATTGTCCGAAAATCCATAACAGCGTGATTTTTGAAATTTTGTGCCTCGCGTGACTACTCTGTGGAACCATCTTTTGCCGGAGGTTTTTCCGAGCCGATACAACTTGGGAACTTTCAAGAAAACAGTGTATTGATTTTTTAAACATATTATATGTACTTTAATAATCGATTTACTTAGATTATTTATTTGCATATTGAGTAATAATATTATAATGATTTTTATACAATAATTTCGTCTGAGTAGGTTAAGGTACCACCCAGTCATCACATATTCTAGCGCCACACAGCAAAACTGAGTATTGTTGCTTTTCGGTTTGTCGATTGAGCCAATTTAACTATAGCCACGAAGAATATAACATTTTGGCACCCAGGGTTTAATCATTATGTGATGTAAGAAATTGTTATTATTTCTAACAGCGTCAATAGAGCTATAGTGGCCACTCATCATCAAAATATATATATATCAGTAAGAAAACACCTCGTTAACTTTACAAAGGTTGACTTCTCCTTTTGAGTGCAGTATGCTCCCGTGCCAGCGAAAGTCACTCTCATACTTAAATATTGACATTTCTTAAAGACTTAACAAGCAGCCTGACAGAAATACAAATTACATTTAGAATAGAATCATCAGACATAAAAAAAAAACAATAATAAAATCTAGTCTATAGGTATATAGTGAATATAAATTTACCTGCTATCTACTTTGAAGATCAGCATAAATTTCAAATATTAATCAAGGCTTTAGTCCAGCTCTCGAAAAAACAAAATCACTCAAAAACCCCGAGCACCTTGTATAAGATATACCAAACAATGCCTTAACACAAACAAGCTCATGAAAAGGAATTTTAAAAGGGAAGCCGAAGACGTAACAATAGCACAAACTTTAACTTGGAAACTTTAATTTTTCCACAACTCGGAAACATGTTAGACAGTTAAAATATTATTTACATTTCATTTTATATGTATGTTAGTATTTTTATGTGTTATATTATATACTAGCTGTGTATATATATATAGTACGACACAAATTAGATGTAGCATCGGAAAATGCAAATGGAATGAAAATAAAACCGATTACTGCCGATTTACACAACCAATAGAGATAGCTCCCTATCGCGACATTCGACGCTATTCGTCGCTATAGATTCACGAGTCAGAGAAAACAAGTGCATGTAAATCGACGCGTCAAATTGAAGAATATATTAGGTCATATGATATTACAAGTTATTATATTTGTATAAAGATCATAGTATAAGTTATCATTGTATAAGTTATTATATTTGTATAAAGATCATATTCGCATGAGAAATAAATATTGATAATTTGGGATAGCGTACTTAATTCGGATGTGATCGGGTTTACGAATTTAGCCGATGCGATATCTAAGTTGTGTCGTACTATACATATGTAAGCTGTTATTTTAATATTACAAAACATACACTCCAATTTTATTATATGTATTGATGACTGACTATCTATCTCTCCACAGATGCTGTCCTTGTCTTCGGTATATCTAATCTTTAAATATAATTTCTTATTTCAGTATGCCTCCTTGTTTCAATCCCAGTAAACGTCATATTTCAAATACATTGTATTATTTTATTAATAAGATCCAATTTAATTAGTGAACAAAGAACTTAAAATTTTATCTAAATTGCCCCGATAGAATAATACGTCCAAATGGTTCATCATGAACACTGAGAAGCAAATTTATTTTTCTTTAGAATCTCACAATAATACTTCTGACAAACAATTTTTAAGATATCTTTGAAAGCCGCTAAAATGTTAGTATCTCATCAAGACATTTATTCAAACCGACATACCGAAATGAAAACTTCCGTCCCCTCAAATTCAATCTTAGGCTTTTCTGACATTATGTGGCGTCTTTTCTCCCCAAATGTCACCTTTTATTATGAGCTTAGTATCTTTTTTTTTAAGTATCTTCTATATACACTCTTAAAAAATCAGAGGGCTTTTTGGTATATATGTAGTTTTATTTGAACTTCTTCTGTTGCGATGAAAGTCAAATTTCAAGGTCAAATGAAAATAAAATCTAAAATGAAAATTAATTGTAGCACTAGCGACGCGCTCCGGCTTCGTACGGGTGCGTTATTGATACTAAATATAATACAAAATTTGTTTATTTACGACATCACATTAGAAACTTCTAAAATTATCAGTGTTTCTTTACTATACAGGGATGTATTATATACCTTCCTCTCGAATTACTCCTTCTATTAAGAAAAATCGCATCAAAATCAGTTGCTTAATTTTAAAGATCTAAGCATACATAGACACAGACAGCTTTAATAATGCTTTAATAATGTTTTTATTCAAGAAGAATTATGTATAAAAATCAGCAGCAGAAAAACTCCAGTCATAATTGTTAGCTGCGAGATATTTTAAGGAAAGTATTTTGGATTTTGTATCAGGAAATTGAAATAATATATCACTGGGGTGCTGTAGCTGTTTATCTAAAGCGGCGTTTATTTGTTTATCATTGGTATTCAATATATTTTATTCAATGTTCTTATTTTTATAGCGTTAATGATACTCATTTGTTAACTAAGTATAATAGTATAAGCAATAGCAAGTTAGATTGTTTGGATTTTAGTTAAACACATTGAGAAATATTTTTGTAGAATTAATAAAGTAATGGATTATAATTATGTGTCTTAAAAATTTTATATTAATATATTTTTTAATTTGACGGAAGAATCATTTTTAAATATAAATTCTAAGTAAAATAAATAAATGAAATGAACATTCTTTTACTGTCGAAATTTAATAAAAATGAAATTATTTTTAACTAAACACAATATTTGTTGCTTAAGACAATACTGTTACAAACAACAAAATAAAAAAAATGAAGTTCATTCGATTGTTATTAAGCAGTTGATTGACTAAATAATTAAAAAATAAAATTTGTTTATTTCAGGCTTAGCCAATATAAGGTTAACTTTGTTTTATTAAGCCTCGATTAGCAGGTTTTTTTCTATAGCGCTCCCCTATTACCTATATCTATATTTGCATGTTTATTCCATTAACCTGTTAATATTTGTGACTACCATACCTATTACTAGAATAATAATAATGTATTCACAAAATAAAAATTCCTTGGCAGATTTTTAAGCCCAATTTTCTATTTAATCTTACAGTATAAAGCCGAATTTCTTCTTAGACTTCCTTACATTGAATTGAAAAATCTTTTTATTTTAATGCAACCTAAGTCTCGTGTCTGGTTCCATGACAAGAATTTCATTAGTTGGAAAAACTAAGTCTATTCTATTTTAAGAATGAGAAGAAAATGCTTCACATTAATTAAATGTTAAAAGAAGTTTAGTGGAACTATTTTATAAACTTATCAGATAATTTTGATGAGATTATAGAATATGAAAAGTAGAAATATTACTCTTTCTTTCATTTGCTACGTAAATATGATACTTAAAAGCACAATATCGATATTGTATTTGCGTCTTGAATAATAAAGAGCAGTGAATTTTTCGAACGAATTAAGTGATTTATTAAGTGGCTTCGAGAGGATTTCGTTCGACGTGCATTTATTTATGCCCATCCGTATGGGGTCGGGTGATATCGTTTGGAAACGAGGTGCCAATAATACGATAAGTAGGCATAAATTTTATACAAATGATTCTTCGAAACGATGGGTTTCTAATACACTTAATTTGAGAATATTGATATAATGATATTATGTATAAGTTATTTATTTTAGTCCAATGATTTTATCACAAATAGTTACAGGTGAATGCGGCAATATATCACGTGGTGGCAAGTGGTCACCACCTTATAAAGATATTGAGGCTGCAAGATACTTTAACTATTCTTTGCAATGCCAATGTACCACGAATATTTTGTAAGACGTTATGTTCTACGTATAGTTGAGGTTGTGTGGTACCTAAGTACTACCAAGTTATCGAATTACAAAATCTTTTTACAATGATAATGAAATATGATTTTATATAATATATAAAGTTAATAGTATTACTCACTTAATTATCCACGAAAGAGCCGCCAGCAAAGTACATAACGGTGTTAGTTTAGTTATTCACTTAAGGGTTGTCGCGTTTTAGTATTTTAATGCAACGACCGGTGTCTCGTTTCATGACAAGATTTCCATTAGTTGGCAAAACTTTTAGCTTACAAAATCATAAAGTTTTTTATTATTATTTTTTGTTTGTTGTTTTAAGCAATCTTACGACGAATTTATTTGAGAATTTGTTAGAAAAAATCAGCTTTAAAGCATTTTAATGGTTAAAATGTTCTTTTTTTTAAATGTGACTTGGATGTATTAATGGAAGCTACATTAAGGAAAGACGTTTCAAATATTTTGGATTCCGTGATTGCAAACCCAAAGTACTGATTTCTTATCGATTTCTTATGTGTAAGATACATAGCATTGGGTACATTGATGATGTTAAAATAGTTTATATATAATAACAGCAATGTATGGGTGACGAGTACTATTGTACGACCAAATAGAATAGATTTTTTCAAATTTTCGCAATTTTTTTTAATATTGCTGTCTTCCATTATTTTTATTATTAATATAATTTGTTACAAAAATCTCATTGCGATATTTGAGACGTGGAATGCTTCAGCACGTTAGCCTTGTCTCCTGTCAGACAACGAAGTTAAGATCACGGAACTACCGGGGGTGAGTGAAAAATTTTATTCCATTATTTTAAGTTAAATATTGGTGGCATTTTCAATGAAAGAACTTAGAGTAATAGTGCAAAAAAATTAAAGATTAAGCTCTCACATTGACTTGACTGGTGAAAGGAGGTGATTTTTCGTGAAGTAAATCAGAATTCCGAATCTTAAAGAAAATGCTGCATTTCTTATATTGACATACTACGTTTGAAAGTAGCATCATTATGCGAAAAAGAGAAATCCCTTACAAATTTTATTTATACCTTTAAAATTACATACGACTGATAAAATACCCAACTAATTACTGATGTCGTAAGAAATGTCTCAATTTAAGTAGACTATTATAAGATAATATAGGTAATATTAAACAAAGTGAAATATTTGTGACAACACTAAAAATCTATACGAGACTATAGGACCGAAACCATAGGTTCAATGGCTGGAAATTTTCACTCATTAAAATAGTTTTTTTGGCAACTCCAACTCCAAATGAGATGGTTAACTCTGAATGAACTTTACTGTATTAGTTTTAAACTTATAACAATTTTCAAGAAAATCGTGTATTATTTCAAACAAAATCCCCTATTTCTTGGTATTTTTTGTTTGACGCGGATATGTATGAAATTGATTTTAAATAAGTCAAATCAAATACTTCTTAATTTAAAAAAATGTATATTTAAAGTCTAATAAATGATTCAAATTTTTGGATAGCAAAAATAAATTATGTGTTTCTATTTCATACACCTAGTGCAAATCATTTTCATTATCCTCTAATTAAATTACATTCTAGCCCAAATATTCGCTCCCATCTTGGCCATAAAAATAGAACGGGCAATTGTCTCAAACCCAATCATTGTTATTTATGTAATTAGCGTCCATTGTGATAGAGAAAAAGTGATCATCGGCATTGTCTTATAATATTACTCGTAAGAAAATGCCGTTCCAATTTTGCCGTTCAAACCTATCATGAAACTCGATCATTGTGATGCTTTTCATTGTCCGACCTATTAATACTAATGATATAGTAATTTATATCAAAAGACTTAATCAAGGTCCGCCATATTGAATTCACAGTGACGTCAGTCATCCAATATCATTCAATGGATATCGTGTTACATTTCTGACTTTCAAATGGATCTATTTGCTGTTTGAGGTTTGTAAGCTGAATCCATCATAATAAATGTAAGTAATTTTTTTTATAGTACTGTTCAGTAACAGCCTGTAAATTTTCCCACTTCTGGGCTAAAGCCTCCTCTCCCATTAAGGAGAGGGTTTGGAACATCACGCTGTTCCATGCGACTTGGTGGAATACACAGAATTTCGATGAAATAAGACACAATATGCAGGTTTCCTCACGATGTTGTTTCCTTCATCGCCGAGCCCGAGATGAATTATATAAACACAAATTAAGCATACATATATATAGTGGTGCTTGCTTGGGTTTAAATTCGAAACAATCGGTTAAGATGCACGGTATAACATTTTAGGACCACCATGTAACCACTGGGCCATCTCGGCTCCATATATTATTAAAATTATACAGCGTGTTTCGAAAAACGCTTTAGCATAATATTATTTTCTAAATAGCAACGCTACTCTATTTCGCCCGCTTTAAATTTAGACGATTGGCGTGACAAGCATGAATATCATGTTCTTGTAGTGAAATGGCTTTCGATTAATAATACGATCGAATTTTAAAACATTTGTTGGCAACACTTTTGAATTTTTCGCTTAAATATATTGCTACTAAACTTTGTCTTCTGACTGTCCATGTCTGTTCTTATGTTTTCTTAGATACTTAAAATTACTCAACGGATTTTGAAGCGTGATTCGAGAGGAAGGTTTTTGTATATAATACATGGAAAATAGTAAAGAAACATTGATGATTTTAGAAGTTTCTAATGTGTTGTCGGAAATAAACAAATTCTTTAGTATATTTAGTATCAGTATTAAGCCGGGGCGGGTCGCTTGTTAAACCTAAATGTAAAATTTTCATAACTTACTAAGAAACCGTATCGTAATTGTTTTATTATCAAAATTGATTATTAAAATTATTTCACCGTCAATAGATAAAGCTACTAGAATTCGAACAACGTGCGCCAATTATAAGAGGTACTGTACCGCCGGTAGGGTCTAATGACGCTGAGGTATTTAGAAGGTTTCACGACCAACAAGCACGCGGTTTTAGGCCTTAATTTTGGGCAGAATGGATCATAATTGTATGCAAGATGCCATTTCAATTAAGGAAATAGCCGAGTGCCACGGTTATAATTATAATTATTTGTTTTATGTTTTACCTAGATAGTCATAATTAGAAGTGTCCGAGAAAATTTCTTTGTCCATTATCCTTACTTTTAAAACGACGATGGCTTCCAACGCAGCACTTTTGCATAGTAAAGCTGCTTATCTAAAACACTTCATGCTAATTTTAATAATAATCGTATTTTCGACAACATTAACGCATTACATGTGACCATCGCGGTAATACTGTCTGACTGTCTATAACGATCATTTTTTCAAGAACTTTACAAAGCTATAAAATTAAAATTAATATACTGGTTATTTGGAGTTACGAAAAAATCAAACCAGTAAATGTGTGCAATTTAAAGATATGGGCGTTTATGTCACATTTTCCAAAAATTTCGCATTCCATATTATACATTGCAAGGGAAATCAAAACCAATAGGAAACTTCCCACTGACTTGGAATGAATGAAGTTTGGCAAAAAGCAATATCTTGTTATCATATTGTTGTTAAATCAACATCTATTTTTCTGTCTGATAGTACGGAACCCTCAGCGAGAGGGTCGGAATCGCATTCACTAAAATTAAATTTACAATAAACTTTATTACAGCCTTTGAATTTTGGTGCTCAAATCTCAAATGTCTCGTAAGTGGCTTAAAATAAATAAATAAATAAACAAATATTGAACAACATCACATACATTACTCAGATCTAAAAGTAAGTAGCTAAAGGACTTGTGTTTTTTCACCCCCACCATCTTGATGTCCGAAAATCCACAACAGCAGAAATATTTAAGACATTTCTTATCTCGCACAACCACTCTGTGGAACCAACTTTCATCCGCGATTTTTCCGAACCGATACGATTTGGGAACCTTCAAGAAAAGAACGTACTCCTTTCTTAAAGACCGGCAACGCATCCGCAAGCCCCCCGGTGTTGCATATGTCCATGGGCGGTGGTAATCACTTTCCATCAGATGAGCCCGTTCGCCCCTTTTAACATAAAAATAAATCAGATGTAGCTGCGGTACCTCAAACCCTGGGTGTTTGAGGTACCGCACCGAGTACCCAAGACATAAAAAAATTAATGAATTTTCTTCATCGACTCGGCCGGGAATCGAATCCCGGGTTCGATTCGATTAGTGGTGTACCCTTGAAAACCGGTAGACACTACTCGACCACGGAGGTCGTCAAATTTAAGCAGTTTTTCGTAGTTTTAATGTAATTAATTGCAACTTCTCCTTTCATACGTTGACTGTAAAACCTTACAAATTACAAACAGTCCGTTCCACCTTTAAGGTGTTGAGGTTTAATTACGTTTGAGGCTTAATTATGTGAAATGGGGTCACACAGGGACACTTTAGTTGCAATGCTTATTAAAACTGAATTACTTGACCTTTACGGATTCGGGTACTCCTTTGAGACTAAATTAGCGTGAATTACTTTGGGCTTGACGTGAGGACATAATGTGTGTATTACACTAATAAAATAATTATCCATACATAAACAGGCAACGACAAAACAGTACCCTTTCTTCTCTAATAATAACTCTATCTGTCTGTAGCTCATGAACATACCGATTTTGATGAAATTTGGTATGAAGCAAACTTGAACTCCAAGGAAGAACAACAACAACAAACAACAACAACAGCCGCCACTGTTCCCACTGCCGGGTTAAAGACCTCCTCTATTTTTGAACAGAAGGTTTGGAACACATTCCAACACGCTGTTCCAATGCGGGTTGGTGGAATACACATGTGGCAGAATTTCTATGAAATTTGTCACATGCAGGATTCCTCACAATGTTTTCCTTCACCGCTGAGCACGAGATGAATTATAAAGACAAATTAAGCACATGAATCAGCGGTGCTTGCCTGGGTTTGAACCCGCAATCATCGGTTAAGGTGCGCGCGTTCTAACCACTGGGCCATCTCGACTTGTCAAGGAAGGACATACGCTACTTTTTTGCCTAACACATGACAACCAACACCTTAAAATGAGCGAAGTCTCGGGCGTTTACTAGTAGATAAAATACAGTAACATCAAAATTGTACCAAACGGGGTCCCACAACACTTTTTACTTTATTCGAGTAGGCTTTTGTGAGCAATCCAAACCTAATAGGTATTATTATTTTACATGGTAAAAATTTAAAACTATCACCGGTTCTGAATGTAGATTCTACCGAGAAGAACCGGTAAAATCTTACAAAGATTATCATGTATAATAATTGAATAATTTTTATCATCTACATAATCCTTCATTGAATGTGTAACTACAGTGTAACTACAGGCACAAGGGATATAGCGTCTTAGTTCCTAACGTTGGTGTCACATTGTCGATGTAAGGAACACATACATATTTCTTACAGTGTAATTGTCTATGGGTGATGGTGACCACTTACCATCAGGTGGCCCATATGCACGTCCGCCAACCTATTCCATAAAAAAATAGTAATACTAATATTTTCTTATTCATGAGATATAAACAAAGAAATAAAACAAATTAATGTTATAAACATATACATATGTAAATAGAGATTAACTTGTTATTAATATGTTGTTTTTAAGAACACTTTTCATTTTCTTTAGTAATAAATTGCAACCATGCGAAGCCGGGATTTTCAAGTATGAAAACATAAGCCTATGTAGGCTGTATGTATATATTTTGGACAATGACATCTCGTATTGTAAAATATATTTTTCAAGTCCCTCACCATTAGTCACTTAAGCCTTAATTTGGATTCGAAACACTATCCAACACAGCAAGTTAGAGTGAGTTGGTCGTGATTAAAAAAGTACCGAATTCGAAAACAGCAATTGGTTCGGTAAGGATCTCTTACCGAAACTTCGAAAATTCGGAAACCGTTAATAATAGGAAAACACTTTTGGATAGTTCGAATAAACTTTTTAGGTTGATTCGTGGAAAACTCTTTATTGAATAAAGAAATGCATTTGCTTAGTTAATTAAAACGTAAAAAGTAATATATTTAAAGTATCTGCTTCCTTTGAAGTGAAAGTTTGCGACCTTATTCCATCACCCTAATCCAATCCCCGATACAGGCACATGGCAGGTTTTCATCCAACACGTACACTACCAATGTATTCATTTTAGCACGAAGTGAATTTTAAATACTAGTTAAGTAAGAATTTAGTTTGTGAATATACCATCAATCAACCAAACAATATTCGTTTAAGATTTAATTTAAAATGTATCTTTTTTTTAGCAATGAATTATGCATTATGATGATGAAGTGGCAGTGGGCTGGTAATATTTGTCGCAGAACCGACAACCGTTGAGGAAAACGTGTTCTACAGTGGAGACCGCGTCTCGGCAAACGTAGTGTAGGACGTCCTCAGGCACGGTGGAGTGACGATTTACGCTAGACGGCAGACAGGAGCTGGATGCGAGTAGTCGGAAAAAGACCACAGTGGCGTGCACTTGGAGAGGCCTATGTCCAGCAGTGGACATAAACGGGCTGATGATGATGATGACATCATTATGAAGTTTTTTCTTAACAAGTTGTATCTTAGACAGAGGAAACCTCCTTGAATAGAAATATCATAAAATAAAGATCTAGTTATGTTGAAATATAATCAACATATTGACATCAATTTTTTATTGAGTTAGATAATTTTATTGCTGAAGATATAGAACTATTGCGTTTATTGCTATGATGGTTTATATGTTTTTTATGATATGAAAAGGTAATTTCTTATTCTATTTCCTATTTTAATCATTTTATATTTCCTAACATAACGTCACGTTTAAATTTATTAGGACGTTTAATCAATTTAATATAAAGTATTTCATCATTCTCTTACGCGTTCAATATATGTCTGTAAGAAAATAAATACCAGCCTGTAACCATTGTCCTACCACAAGATTAGTTACTGGAGAAATTCAAAAAAAAATTCACAACAAGAAAAAATTTCTTCTATTGGTAAATATATTAGTCAACTGTAACCTTATTTTTTAATCCTAACC
Source organism: Vanessa cardui (assembly GCF_905220365.1). Lineage (NCBI taxonomy): Eukaryota > Metazoa > Arthropoda > Insecta > Lepidoptera > Nymphalidae > Vanessa > Vanessa cardui. Next base: position 1,867,525 of record NC_061137.1, read on the forward strand.
AAAATGTAAAAAAACTTGGTTTAATAATATCAATTTTTTTGTTGAGACAGAAGTCACAATGGGAACAAAAAATATACGTTTCGTTAAATAGCTTCATAGTTTGTTCATAATACTATATTTAAAGTATCGTTTATTCTTAATTTGATATTCAACTTACGAACTATTTAGTGTATATATTCGTTTCATGTTAATAATTGTTTCGGCAAATTACAGTGGATAGGACTTTTTCAATATAGTATGCATTGTAACGAAATGAAAGCACTAATGAAAAGAAAAGTATCGCGCGAATAAGAATTTGTGCGAGCGAGAAAGCGCTATTCCTGGAAAATATTTTTTAGAAGAATTGTAAACAATTTTGCAAATAATGATTTTCTGTAACTAAATTTCACCACGAGTGGAAAGAAAACAGAGTTTTTCGAAGCGTAAAGAGTAACCGATTCCCTTATTCATCCGTACGAGATCCTGAACAGGGTTTTAACATTTGAAAAGTGACTCGCCTTAGAAATGGAGTCGAGTTGAAAAGCTGCAAAATAAATACAATGAAGTAGACGTATTTGTGTAAAGTGACGTTGAGGAACTATATCTTTTTATGAGAGCATATTTTAAAATAATATAATTAATAGTACCTAATAACATTTTACAAATGACAAAAGTGTTATAGAATTTTACGACTTGAGCCCTGATGAGTGACGTTATTCCTGACCATTTTATTCCTTACTTACTTCCTCTACTTTTACTACTCGCAAGTAGAAGGTGGGGGGGTGTGTGGGACTCCCCGGTTCCCTGGACGCTGAGTGCGCCCAGATCCACCGGGTTTACCCACTGAAAAACCAGCGGTACCCTCTCCGTCTTTCGGCGAACGCCACGGTATCGCTTCCGCATGCTACCGTGACGCCCTGACGGTCGGCCCGCCTATGCGAGCCTCCAACACCTAGGGGGGATTCTCGGGGTTTATTGAAACACACCTGGGTGAATATCACCCAATTGGGCTACTCAGATATTCTACGAGTAGCTACTGTGTTTCTTACCGATTCTTTACAGTAGAATTTACTTTCCGAACCGGTGGTGGCTGCACTGCAATATAATCGTTAAATGACGATTCAAAAGTGCTTGTTAAAGACTACTTGAATAAAGTATATTTTGATTTGTTTTGATTTGACTCCAGGCACAGAGGGACATCTTAATTGGCATGGTTGGCATATTGGCGATATAAGGAATGGTTAATATTTCTTACAATGCGAATATAAAAGGGTAGCGGTAACCAAGAGAACATTTCGAAGTAGCATGTGTTAGATGTAAATCTGCAGCATGTATTTCCCCAGAAAGAAAATAAACCAGTATGGTATAATAAGGTCCAAATCTCTAGGCAATTGTGTCCTAGTAGCAGTTTGGGGCATTTACACGTAATCATACGATACGTGACGCGACTTCAGATTATGCAATAATAACAAAAAATAATAATAAAAGAATATTCTAGAAAAGTATTTTTTTTCCTATTTCTGGTTTTCCATGTAACATTAAAGTTTGGCGTGTAAGTTATTTAAAAGTTATGATAGCGTATGCATGGCTTGGACAAGGGGCAAATCGAATTTGTTGTTTTGTATTAGTTTTTCTTGTTTCTGACACAGTCTAGAATATAATCTAATAAACTAAACTAGATTAGTAAGTCCGGATTACTTTGTAACAATAAAATGGATTTTCAATGCAATTTTAAATATTCAAATTTGGAATGACTATGGAATTAACTTGATAATAAAAATATTGCAACAGTAAGTTGATAACCTAATAAACGGACTCCAATTAATAGTTCAATGACCTAAAACAATGCACTGAAGTTGACAAGTTAAAACCAGGCAAGCATCACTAGTTCGCCATTGATTTTTATTTTTAACTATAATTTTCTTCAGTGAAAATAGATAGATGCTAAAATCGGCATGTGTTGGATGAAACACAAGTATTTATATCTACGAATTAAAAGTTTATTAATAATGAAATATAGCTCTAAATCTTCATTAACGAGGGTATAATTTTGTCCGGCAATATCCAGGTCATACAAGTGATGTTAATTAGTGCCTACTATTTTTTTATTTGGCACTAAAATTAATATGTTAATTATTAAATATATATATATATATATATATATATTTAAGCATTTAATGTTGTTAATTCTTATATTAAGCAAAAATGCAACTTATATACATACATACATATATATATTTTTTAAATTTACTCTCAAAATATATAACAATAAATAGTCTAGTAGAAATTAACTACATCAAAAAATAAAACAAACATTATATATACATACATGTATTCATAAAACCTTGTACCTACCTATTTTATTATTTTTATGATAAAATTAAATATTAAAAAAAAAATAGTATTTGTTGAAAGAATTAGTTTAATAATTTTTCAATATATCAAATTTATCCCTCTGGTGAATTTATTACAGAAAAGTTCACTAGCGAATGAAAAATCAACTTTTAATGATCTAAGTCCTAAGTAAGCTTAAGGTGAGAGCGAGCTTGTAACTGACAAAGCGTTTTCTTAGGCAACTTTTTACAGATTCGTTATTGATGAGGAATATTTTTTTGTTGATTGGATAGATGCATCTAGCTGATGAACTATCGATCCGAGACCAAATATTAATGACAAATATTTGTATAGGGAACATAGTGTTTGTTTTTATCTGAGTGTTCGGTTACTTACTCTATGAATTGTACATATATTTTGTTTCGAATTGTTACTTTTTGTTTAAGTTTTCTCATCTTTATTTTATTTCTTTAGGAAGATATCTAAATCATCTTATATGTCTTAAAATCATATCTTAGCTTCCAAGACTGAAAGAACATGGAAGTTGCAAGGGATGTGTATGTTATATCTATTATATATTTCTTATTGTGCTTATAATATATATGCGGTGTTGTTCACCTATTTGACAGTCTGTTAACTGTGATTTATTCCATATAATATTATTATAGATAGGTATTACTATTATTTTTATATTATTATTAATATTTTATTTATATATATTAGTACTATATGAATATTATAAAGGAGAGATAATCTCTAAAATCAATAATGCAATTCTAAAAAAAGTAGAAAGCTTTATATTCCAGATTGTTATAGCGTATATATTCTATTTATATCAAATTTTCTTTATTAATAAATTGCACTCGAGCGTAACCAAGCTGGGTCGATAGTTGTAAATAAAAAAGAATAGCTAGTATTAAAATAAACAATGTATATGAATAAACATAACCAGCACGAGCCATTCCAAACAAAATTGAACTCTATGGATATTAAAAAACGTGTACTGGGTAAAACGGATTTTCCCAAAAATCGAATCAATTCATATAATCTTTTCCAATATAATATGTTCGGAATTAATGATAGCTGAAAATTATTTTACGCAAGATTATTTTAGCAAGCCGATAAATATATCTAAAGTATAATGAATAGTGATATCTTCTACTATTTACAGAGGGAAGTAATATATCAACGAGCTCGGTAGCAACATATTTATTTACGACCGTCTGTACGTGCCTTTATACGCAGATAATATATAATACAGGAAAATTCGTTGGTGCTACAAATATCTTGTATTGATAAATAACTTAGATTTTTTTCATATATTTGCTGTTCAATTTGATTGAAATAAAGTAAGAAAAAATCGATTAAATATCCTAGTGACGATCTAAAGCACCCTTTCATTATTGTGGAAGGTTTGAAACTTATTCCATTACGCATTTCAATGGTTGGTGGATCCTTAAATGGCATCACTTCATTGAATTCAGACACAGGCAGGTTTCCTTACGATGCTGCCCCTTACCGCCGAGCATGAGATAAATTATAAACAAACTTAGTAAATGATAATATAAGCTCCAAATTGATTAATAATTATTAATCAAGGTGATGCTGTACTTATATTGAATTAATTTACTATTGAAAAATAAATAAATAGAATAACCTTATCACTTTGGTTATGACGTCACAAAAACCATTGTTAACCTTTTTCATAAATATAACCAATATTGTCGTGTTAATAGTCATATACATGTCTTATAATTAACCCTATGTGGCATATAGTTGACAACGTCGTGTTATAGCAATTCAATTAAAATAACTCTAATAAAATTTTATTTTAAGGGACTTTGGACGCTTTGATTTATTTATTCGCTCAAACTGTTCAAAGGTCAAAAGGCACTCGTAATCAACCTGAAGTTAAACGGCGAGAAAAAGTAAATAAATAAAGATAAACATGATGAGCAAACACACACACACTAAGAGAAGTTAAATATAACGATAACAAAAAGTGAACACACATATATTATATAAAAAAAGAAAATGAGACATTTCACAAGAAGAATTTAATGATGAAATGTGTTGTATTTATTTGTAAGGATAAAACTTTAGAGATAATTTGTTGAATTTATTCAATGATGACAGATTATTTAAAATAACTGGCAAAATATAGAGAACACAAATTAATATTACAGTTATAACCTATGAAAGAAAAAAAAAAAACAAGATTTTTTTATTTTATAAAATTTTCAAATGATTGCCTGATAGTTTAGCACTATGTGAAGATGTATCGAAATTCATACCCTAAAGTAAGGTCGAATGAGGGGATGAAAGTACTTTATACTCATGGAATGGTATGAAAATTTATCTTTTTGTATGTAATATATATTTAATACATAAGTTAGAAATTTGGAAATTGGTATTTAGCCTTAAGTTAATGAGTTAAAGGCAGAGTTTTCGAAAATAATCACCTAAGAAATTGATACTGACGGGATGAAAGTTTGTATGTAAGTTCTTTATTTTAAAAAGTAAATTCGTCAATTATTTACACTTCTGTTTGAAAGTTGAAGATTCATCTAACAATTAATCATCCAAGATGGTGAAATTTGGTATGAAAGTTCATATACGAAGTTAATCTTATTTCAATATTTGAAAGCTTTTATACGTTATTTAGGTTATATTTTATAACGTTATTTAGGTTTCTAGTAATAAGTAAAAGTACGTACGTACGTACATTGATAGTATTATAATTTATAATAAAATTTTAACAAAAAGAAAAACCGACTTCAAACAAAACACTATTTTAAAACAAATGAATATGCACGAAAAAGTAATAAAAATAATTGCGTATTCAACATATTTTTTAGAGTATTCCTAAGTTAAATGAAATGAAAAATATTAGACTACTTAAAAGTCGATTAACGATTATATCATGTAGTTATAATTATTGGTATATTTGGAGCCGGTGTCAGCCACGGTGGCCTTGCCCCAACAATCAAAAGAAAGAAGCGATACGAGCCCCTTGATTGATCCAGTATATTATTGTGTAAAAGGTAATTTGTAAAAAACATATTTGTTAAAGTACTCTCGTATTGTTTTTTGATAGATATACGTAGGGTTATGTAGGGTTTTATTGGCCACGGTGCCCTTGCCCCAACAATCAAAAGAAAGAAGCGATACGAGCCCCTTGATTGATCCAGTATATTATTGTGTAAAAGGTAATTTGTAAAAAACATATTTGTTAAAGTATTCTCGTATTGTTTTTTGATAGATATACTGTAGGGTTTTATTGGCTGACACCGACTCCAAATATAACAATAATTATAACTACATGATATAATCGTTAATCGACTTTTAAGTAGTCTAATATTTTTCATTTCATTTAACTTAGGAAGACTCTAAAAAATATGTTGAATACGCAATTATTTTTATTACTTTTTCGTGCATATTCATTTGTTTTAAAATAGTGTTTTGTTTGAAGTCGGTTTTTCTTTTTGTTAAAATTTTATTTATTTTTTGATTTTAAGTGAAGCTGATGTTGACTAACTATTTTTTTTTAATATGTATAGATTAAGCGTTCCGTTTATATGAGTCAGAAACTACTTCGAGGACAATTTCAAAGGAAACTTGCGAATAAAGCAAAAATAGACTTTCGAAAATGCGGATTTAATACGTCACGCGGCGTAAACTACAAGGATCCCTCGAAAGAGCTGTGATCGAACTCAGCAAAAAAACTTTGAAAAAGACCAACTATATTTCGTACATCATATGACATCACATCACATACACAAAATTTGATTAAAGATAGTAAGAAATTCTGCCCCATATCGCACCCTAACTGCGAGCCGTATAGGAGTTCCAACACTACATAGTATAAAACAAAGTCGCTTTCTTTGTCCCTATATCTTTAAATCAACGCAACGGATTTTGATGCGGTTTTTTTTAAAAGATAGTGTGATTCAAGGAGAAGGTTTGTGTATATAATACATGAACAATATAGTAAAGAAACACTGATAATTTTAGAAGTTTGCGATGTGATGTCGTATATAAACAAATTCTGTAGTATATTTAGTATCAGTATTGCACCCGTGCGAAGCCGGGGTGGGTAGCTAGTTGATTATAATATTCGACTATGATAATTACATAAACATAACCACATTACGGAAGGTGACTCAAATATCCAAATAACCTATAAATAAAAGATTCGACCGAGTATCGCTAACGTGCTCCTCAGAATTGTTCCGTTCCCTTCCGTTCCGTTACTTTGTCATGGATCCTGTGCTCAGAACCTTACCAAACTTTCACCAAATTACCCTTGAAGTATATATTTTATAATAAAAAAAGAATTATCAAAATTGGTTAACGTGATTTTCAGTTATTCACCTATTTGTCGCGAATATACATAATGCAAATTTAAGACTTATGTCGTTTTCACATGGATACCATCATCGGAAAAAAAAATAAAAAAAATGGGACCCCACGGGAAGCACTACCTTTCAAACAAAAAAAAAATTATCAAAATCGGTCCACCCAGTGAAAAGTTATGAGGTAACAAACATAAAAAAAAAAAAAAAAAAAAAAAAAAATACAGACGAATTGATAACCTCCTCCTTTTGGAAGTCGGTTGAAAATATGTTGCTATAAAATAAAATTAGCTTATTTCAGAAAACAAATATTCCAAGTCAATTTTAACACGTTGTTATAACAAAGTTGCAAGTTAATCCATCCGAACTTTGTAGTTTAGTATGTATAATAATATTTCCACTGCATTTTCTACTTGAAGCTCTTTGTTAACGACAAAACAATAATAATATTTTAATCTTTTAGAATACTTTGTTGCTTCCTTACTTTAAATTTATAGAAGACACTGCTGTATCTTAAACCTTGCGTTCTACATCGTTTGGTATTATATATATATATATATATGAGACAACATCACATACATTACTCTGATCCCAATGTAAGTAGCTGAAGCACTTGTGTTATGGAAATCAGAAGTAACGACTGTACCACAAACACCCGGACCCAAGACAACATAGAAAACTAATGGTAATCTACATCGACTCGGCCGGGAATCAAACCCGGGACCTCAGAGTGGCGTACCCATGAAAACCGGTGTACACACCACTCGACCATGGAGGTCGTCGAAATATTATATAGATATTAATGCTT